>NC_086318.1:407496296-408718796 GCF_036172605.1 Pelobates fuscus
GCTTGCTGGCTACTGGGGCACTTGTAGATTATTTAAAGAAATAATCCATGCACAATAACCACTACTGCTCTGTGTAGTCATTATGGTGCCAGGAGGGCCGGGCCCCCCTTTCAGAGTAAGTAGCCAAACCGTTTAAGAACAGTTTGACAACTTACCTGGGGTCTGCTGGGATATGAGGCTGTAGTAGGGTATAGGAGCAGTGGTGCAATGTGTAAGGGGTGCAGTGTGTGTGAAAGGTTCAGTGTGTGTGAGGGGGTGTAGTGTGTGAATGTGTAGGGTGTGTGGGGCAATGTGTGTATGAGGGGGCTGTGTATGTGTGTGGCAATGTTAGTATGGGGGGCTGTGTGTGTATGGGTGGGCAGTGCATGTGTGTGTGAGGCAATGTGTGTAAATGTGTATGGTGTGTGTGGGTGTATGGGAGGCAGTGTGTGAATGTGTATGGTGTGTGGGGGCAGTGTGTTTATGGGGCTAGAGTTCACTCTCACCACTGCGACCACCAGGAATCCCTGGTGGTCACAGTGTTGAGAGTGAACTCTAGCCCGTAGCTCCAGGGCTAGAGTTTACTCTCACAAGAGCCGTAACGTTGCCGTGGTAACCGCGGCAACGATCTATGCTCGCGCAAGAAGGACCCAGAGGAGCTGAGCTCCCAGGTCCTCTCTTCCTCCCTCCCCTGCCGGCTGCCCGCACGGTGCCTGCAGACAGGGGAGGGGGCAATTGCCTTCCTCTTACTCCCCCCTCCCCCTCTTCTTACCCTCCTTCTTACTCCCCCCCTCACTCTCTTCTTACCCCCCTTCTTACTCTCCCCCTCTTCTTACTCCCCCCTCTTCTTACTCCTCCCTCTTCTTACTCCCCACTCTTCTTACTCCCCTCCCCCTCTTCTTACCCTCTCCCCCCTCTTCTTACCCCCTCCCCTCTCTTCTTACTCCCCCCTACCCCCTCTTCTTACTCCCCTCCCCCTCTTCTTACCCCCCTCCCCCTCTTCTTACTCCCCCTTCCTCTTTTTACTCCCCCCTTCCTCTTTTTACTCCCCCCTCCCCCTCTTCTTACCCCCCTCTTCTTACCCCCCTCCCCCCTCTTCTTACTCCCCCTCTTCTTACTCTTCCCTCCCCCCTCTTCTTACTCCCCCTTCCTCTTTTTACTCCCCCTCCCTCTCTTCTTACCCCCACCCCCTCTTCTTACCCCCTCCCCCTCTTCTTACCCCCCTCCCCCCTCTTCTTTCTCTTCCCTCCCCCCTCTTCTTACTCCCCCCTCCCCCTCTTCTTACTCCCCCCTTCCTCTTTTTACTCCCCCCTCCCCCTCCTTACTCCTCCCCCTCTTCTTACCCCCTTCTTACTCCCCCCTCTCTTCTTACTCCCCCCCTCCCTCTCTTCTTACCCCCCTTCCTCTCTCTTCTTACCCCCCTCCCTCTCTCTTCTTACCTCCCCTCCCTCTCTCTTCTTACCCCCCTCTCTTCTTACCCCCCTCCCTTTCTCTTCTTACCCCCCTCCCTCTCTCTTCTTACCCCCCTCCCTTTCTCTTCTTACCCCCCTCCCTTTCTCTTCTTACCCCCCTCCCTCTTTCTTCTTACCCCCTCCCTTTCTCTTCTTACCCCCTCCCTCTCTCTTCTTACCCCCTCCCTCTTTCTTCTTACCCCCCTCCTCCCTCTTTCTTCTTACCCCCCTCTTTCTTCTCACACACCCCCTCCCTCTTTCTTCTCACCCCCCCTCTTTCTTCTCACCCCCCTCCCTCTTTCTTCTCACCCCCCCTCCCTCTTTCTTCTCATCCCCCCTCACTCTTTCTTCTCATCCCCCTCCCTCTTTCTTCTCATCCCCCCTCCCTCTTTCTTCTCATCCCCCCTCCCTCTTTCTTCTCTTTCTTCTCACCCCCCTCCTCCCTCCCTCTTTCTTCTCACCTCCCCTCCCCTGTAGCGTGGCCGAGCTGCTGTGCGGTCCGCGGCGGTGCCCGGCCGGAGTGATAGGAAGGTGCTCAGTGTGCACCTTCCTGTCAGTCCGGCCGGGTACAGGAAACAGAAACTCCTGTTTCCTGTACCCGGCCGGACTGACAGGAAGGTGCACACTCAGTGTGCACCTTCCTATCACTCCGGCCGGGCACCGCGGACCACAGAGCAGCTCGGCCACGTTACAGGGGAGGGGAGGTGAGAAGCTGCAGCCGCCTGAGGCTCTTAAGAGAGCGCTCAGGCGGCTGCAGCATTTAAAAGGGCGGCAGGCCCCCTGATGGCGGGCCCCCCTCCCGGCCGGGCCCTCGAACCATGTCCGAAGTGCCCGACCGGTCAGTCCGCCCCTGACAGTGATACCTCTCCAGACGGACTAAACTTAAAGGGGCACTATATTCACCTGAACAACTACAGCTTAATGTAGTTGTTCAGGTGAGATCTATGGCTTCCTGCAGGCAATCTAATGTAAACACTGTATTTTCAGAGAAAATACAGTATTTACATTACATAGTTACATAGTTACATAGTTAGATAGCTGAAAAGAGACTTGCGTCCATCAAGTTCAGCCTTCCTCACACCTGTTTTTTGCTGTTGATCCAAAAGAGAAAAAAAAAAAAAAAAAAACAAACCCCAGTTTGAAGCACAATTTTGCAACAAGCTAGGACAAAAAATTCCTTATTGACCCCAGAATGGCAGTCAGATTTATCCTTGAATCAAGCAGTTATTACCCTACATTGAAAGATTATATCCTTGAATATTCTGTCTTTGCAAGTATGCATCTAGTAGCTGTTTGAACATCTGTATGGACTCTGATAAAACCACTTCTTCAGGCAGAGAATTCCACATCCTGATTGTTCTTACAGTAAAAAAACCTTTCCTTTGCCTTAGACGAAATCTTCTTTCTTCCAGTCTAAACGCATGGCCTCGTGTCCTATGTAAAGTCCGGTTTGTGAATAGATTTCCACACAATGGTTTGTATTGGCCCCGAATATATTTGTATAATGTTATCATATCCCCTCTCAGGCGACGTTTTTCTAAACTAAATAGGTTTAAATTTGTTAACCTTTCTTCATAGCTGATATGTTCCATTCCTTTTATTAATTTTGTAGCCCGCCTCTGCACTTTTTCTAGTGCCATGATATCCTTCTTTAGAACAGGTGCCCAAAATTGCACAGCATATTCAATATGTGGTCTTACCAGTGATTTATAGAGAGGCAAAATTATATTCTCGTCCCGAGAATGAATGCCCTTTTTCATGCATGACAATACCTTACTGGCCTTGGCCACTGCTGATTGACATTGCACATTGTTGCATAGTTTGTTGTCTATAACAATTCCCAAGTCCTTTTCGTGTGTTGTTATCCCTAATTCGCTTCCATTAAGGGTATACGTTGCTTGTGTATTCTTTACGCCGAAGTGCATAACTTTGCATTTTTCAACATTAAATTTCATCTGCCATTTGAGTGCCCAGTCCTCCAGTCTATCTAAATCCTTCTGCAGCAAAGTAATATCTTGCTCACATTGTATTATTTTACAAAGTTTTGTGTCATCTGCAAACACTGAAACATGACTTTCAATGCTGTCTTCAAGATCATTTATAAAAATGTTAAATAGAAGGGGTCCCAGAACAGACCCCTGAGGGACACCACTTGCCACCTCTGTCCAGCTTGAAAATTTACCATTAACGACAACTCTTTGTATTCTGTTTTTAAGCCAATGTTCTACCCAAGAACAAGCATTTTCATCGAGACCGATTTCCTTGAGTTTGAACACTAATCTTTTGTGTGGAACTGTATCAAATGCCTTGGCAAAATCCAAATAGATCACATCCACTGCAACACCCTGATCTATACTTCTACTTACTTCTTCGTAGAACGCAATCAAGTTAGTTTGACATGACCTGTGCTTCATAAAACCGTGCTGATTTTTGCTGATAACCATATTCTTCTCAAGGAATTCTTGAATATTATCCCTTAATAACCTTTCAAATATTTTACCAGCCACAGAAGTTAAGCTCACAGGTCTATAATTTCCAGGCAAGGATTTTGAACCCTTTTTGAATATAGGAACCACATCTGCCTTCCTCCAATCCTCCGGAACACTTCCTGAAAGAAAAGAATCTTGAAAGATTAAAAACAGAGGTTCACTTATTTCTACACTTAGTTCCTTAAGTACACGTGGATGGATACCGTCAGGCCCTGGAGCTTTGTTTATATTAACTTTCTTTAGTTGCTGCAGCACATTGTCTTGAGTTAACCAATTACAATTATTCTGCAAGTTTTTAGTAGCAATCATTTGCACATCTATTGCCATGGGTTCTTCTTTAATATATACGGAGGAGAAATAGTTATTTAGAATTCCTGCCTTTTCTTGGTCTTCATTAACTAACACCCCCGTTTCAGTTTTAAGTGTACCTATACTTTCATTTTTGGGTTTTTTGGAATTTATGTACTTAAAAAATGCTTTGGGGTTGGTTTTGCTCTCTTTAGCTATCATTTTTTCATTTTGAAGTTTAGCAAGTTTAATTGCCTTTTTGCACGCATTATTTGCTTTCTTATATCTTTTATAAGATGCATCTGATTTGTCTGATTTAAATGCTTTAAATGCCCTTTTCTTATTTTTAATCTCTTGTTTTACTTCTCTACTAAGCCACATTGGTTTTAATTTGTTTCTTTTATACTTATTTCCCAATGGTACATACTGAGAAATGTACCTTTCTAATATTTGTTGGAAGATGATCCATTTATCCTCAGTGTTCTTTTCACTAAAGAGTTTATGCCAGTCAATATATACATTGATTGATAGGAATACCTCCAGTGGCTGTCACTCAGACGGCCACCAGAGGGACTTCCTATTATGTATGTCCCTAAAAAGGCCATGTACACGTCAGACGTATTCAACATTCAACCTGTCTCCTTACTGTACTTGATCTGGGGCTAGTCAATGCCATAAGGGGTGTTGTTCTTCTCCTATTATTTAGGTTGGCTTCTACTCCCATAGCCACTTTAACTAAATCACTGTAAGTAAGGCTTCTCCGTTCTGCTGGTTTCAGGTTTTTCGCATGTAATTGAGTCTTCATTGTCTAATCCAGACTTTGAGTTTTGTAGATGGCTCCAGATATGCTGATGAGAAGGGTAATTTCCACACTGGATATGCTGTAGTCTCTGCACACGAGGTAATAAAAGCTGAACCACTCGCCGCTCACTGCTCTGCACAGGAGGCTGAGCTGAAGGCACTCACTGAAGCATGAAAACTGGCCTCTGGTAAGACAGCTAATATTTACACAGTCTCTCGCTATGCCTTCGGTATAGCCCATGATTTTGGGCCTATATAGCGGACTCGTGATTTTCTCACCTCAGCAGCAACTCCAATCAAGAACTCTGAAACCGTAAGTGCACTTATGGATGCTATCCTGATACCCACTCAAGTAGGCATCATCACAGCAGCATCATCATAGCAGCTCACGTGAAGATCACAGATTCAGAGGCGGCTCTAGACTTTATGAGGCCTTAGGCAAAACGCAAACATGAGGCCCCACTAACAAAAAAGTGTCACATATACACATTGATGCACTGTCTACCTGTGTATGTGCCTGAGAGTGTGTCTGACAGAGAGTATCCTTGTGTGTGTGAATGTATGTCTCTGTGAGCATGTTTGTGTTTTTGTCTGAGACCCTATGTGTATGGGGTAGCTGATGGTGAGAGGGAGCAGAGGGTGTGATGGTGAAAGGGAGCGGGGGTGATGGTGAAAGGGAGCGGGGGGTTGATGGTGAGAGGGAGCGGGGGGTGACGGTGAGAGGGAGCGGGGGGTGATGGTAATGTGAGAAGGAACGGGGGTGATGGTAATGTGAGAGTGAGGGGGTAATGTGGGAGTGAGAGGGGGTAATGTGAGAGTGAGAGGGGGTAATGTGAGAGTGAGAGGGGGTAATGTGAGAGGGGGTAATGTGAGAGTGGGGGGGTAATGTGAGAGTGAGAGGGGGTAATGTGAGAGGGGGGTAATGTGAGAGTGAGAGGGGGGTAATGTGAGAGTGGGGGGGGCTAATGTGAGAGTGAGGGGGGTAATGTGAGAGGGGGGTAATGTGAGAGTGAGAGGGGGGCTAATGTGAGAGTGGGGGGGCTAATGTGAGAGTGGGGGGGCTAATGTGAGAGTGAGAGGGGGGTAATGTGAGAAGGAGGGGGTGATGGTGAGTGGGGTGAGGCTGAGGGTGGTGACGGAGGGTTATGCTGAGGGTGGTGGGGGGTTATGCTGAGGGTGGTGGGGGGTAATGCTGAGGGTGGTGAGGGGTGATGCTGAGGGTGGTGATGCTGAGGGTGGTGGGGGTGAGGCTGAGGGTGGTGAGGGGTTAATGCTGAGGGTGGTGAGGGGTTAATGCTGAGGGTGGTGAGGGAGTGATTCTGAGGGTGGTGATGCTGAGGGTGGTATGGGGGTGAAGCTGAGGGTGGTGGTGGGTGGTGAAGCTGATGGTGGTGAGGGGTGATGCTGAGGGTGGTGGGAGGTGAGGCTGAGGGTGGTGGGGGTTATGGGGATGGTGAGGCTGAGGGTGGTGGGGGTGAGGCTGAGGGTGGTGGGGGGTGAGGCTGAGGGTGAAGGGGGGGTGAGGCTGAGGGTGGTCGGGGGTGGTGAGGCTGAGGGTGGTGGGTGATGCTGAGGGTGGTGGGGGGTGGTGAGGCTGGGGGTGGTGGGTGGTGGGTGGTGGGTGATGGTGAGGGTGGTGGGGTATGGGGGGTGAGGCTGAGGGTGGTGGGTGATGGTGAGGGTGGTGGGGGGTAAGGCTGAGGGTGGTGGGGGTTATGGGGATGGTGAGGCTGAGGGTGGTGGGGGTAATGGTGAGGGTTTTGGGGGGTGAGGCTGAGGGTGAAGGGGGTGAGGTGGTGGTGGTGGGTGTAGATGGTGGTGGGGGGTGAGGCTGAGGGTGGTGGGGGGTGAGGCTGAGGGTGGTGGGGGGTGATGCTGAGGGTGGTGGGGGGGGTGAGGCTGAGGGTGGTGGGGGTGATGGTGGTGGGGGGTGAGGCTGAGGGTGGTGGGGGGTGAGGCTGAGGGTGGTGGGGGGTGATGGTGAGGGTGGTGGGGGGTAAGGCTGAGGGTGGTGGGGGTTATGGGGATGGTGAGGCTGAGGGTGGTGGGGGTAATGGTGAGGGTGGTGGGGGGTGAGGCTGAGGGTGAAGGGGGGTGAGGCTGAGGGTGGTGGTGGTGGGGGGTGATGGTGGTGGGGGGTGAGGCTGAGGGTGGTGGGGGGTGAGGCTGAGGGTGGTGGGGGGTGATGCTGAGGGTGGTGGGGGGTGAGGCTGAGGGTGGTGGGGGTGATGGTGGTGGGGGGTGAGGCTGAGGGTGGTGGGGGGTGAGGCTGAGGGTGGTGGGGGGTGATGGTGAGGGTGGTGTGGGGTAAGGCTGAGGGTGGGGGGATGATGCTGAGGGTGGTGGGGGGTGATGCTGAGGGTGGTGGGGATGATGCTGAGGGTGGTGGGGGTGATGCTGAGGGTGGTGGGGGGTGATGCTGAGGGTGGTGGGGGGTAAGGCTGAGGGTGGTGGGGGTTATGGGGGTGGTGAGGCTGAGGGTGGTGGGGGTGATGGTGGTGGTGGGGGTGATGGTGAGGGTGGGGAGGGGTGATGGTAGTGGGGGGTGATGGTGAGGGTGGTGGGGGTGAGGCTGAGGGTGGTGGGGGGTGAGGCTGAGGGTGGTGGGGGGTGAGGCTGAGGGTGGTGGGGGTGATGGTGAGGGTGGTGGGGGTAAGGCTGAGGGTGGTGGGTGTTATGGGGATGGTGAGGGTGGTGGGGGGTAATGGTGAGGTTGAGGGTGGTGGGGGTTATGGGGGTGGTGAGGCTGAGGGTGGTGGGGGTGATGGTGGTGGTGGGGGTGATGGTGAGGGTGGGGAGGGGTGATGGTAGTGGGGGGTGATGGTGAGGGTGGTGGGGGTGAGGCTGAGGGTGGTGGGGGGTGAGGCTGAGGGTGGTGGGGGGTGATGCTGAGGGTGGTGGGGGTGATGCTGAGGGTGGTGGGGGGTGATGCTGAGGGTGGTGGGGGGTAAGGCTGAGGGTGGTGGGGGTTATGGGGGTGGTGAGGCTGAGGGTGGTGGGGGTGATGGTGGTGGTGGGGGTGATGGTGAGGGTGGGGAGGGGTGATGGTAGTGGGGGGTGATGGTGAGGGTGGTGGGGGTGAGGCTGAGGGTGGAGGGGGGGTGAGGCTGAGGGTGGTGGGGGTGATGGTGGTGGGGGGGCAGGCTGAGGGTGGTGGGGGTGATGGTGAGGGTGGGGAGGGGTGATGGTGGTGGGGGGTGAAGCTGGGGGTGAGCCTGAGTGTGGTTGGGGGTGATGGGGAGGGAGAGCCTACCTTTCCCTGGTGGTCCAGTGGGCTCCCTGGTGGTCCGGTGGCCACTGCTTCCGGTCTGCAGCTCCGCAGAGCTGCAGACCGTGTAATCTCGCGAGATTTCAGAGCGTTGCCGTGGTAACCCGCGGCAACGCTCTGATTGGCCAATTCTCGCGAGTCACATGGTCTGCAGCTCTGCTCACTGCGGAGCTGCAGACCAGTGTCTGCGATGGTGACCGGGCAGCCAGGAGGGGCCTCGCACCCGGCGGGATACCGGTCAAGCCGCCGGGCCCCCTCCTGGTGTCAGGTCCTCGGTCAAGAACCAATATTTGATGGTCCCTTCCAAGTACTGTTAACCACTGCCGCCTCGGTGAAACTAGAAGGAAAAGTCACGTGGATACATGCCAGTCAGTGTTAAAAAGTCACTCTGACTGATCCACCGACATGATGCTGTTCATATCCTTTACCAATGGATGCGCTGTTCAGATATGCTACTCTGACTTGAAACCAGAAGATAATAATGCATGGCAGGGAAAAATATATGGATGCAGATAGCAAAGGCTTTTAATCTAACCTCCTTTTGCCTCAACCCTCTCCTCAGTACTGAAAACGCCATAGAATCTTGTCTTATAACTGTCGCTACCCCATCTCACTCTTGGAGAAGTACCTACATACCCATAGACCCCATAAAACACTAAAACTACATTCTTATGCTTTCAACCCACTGGTAGGCAAGCCCCACTTATCCCTGAAAACAACTATGTTGGTCTTTTTCATGTAATTGTTCAAGAGACCCTAATATTAAATCCCTGTTTTGCCCCACATGGTGAAAAAATACCACAAATTGTAGAGCCCTGAACACCACCATGAAATGTAACCAAACTCACCAAATTATGAATTACCATCACCATGTCTATCTCCCTAAAGGATGGACTTTCTCCTGTGGAAGTGTTACTTATGCTTATGTCCCAGGTATCATTACAGGAGGTCCCTGTTCAATCTCACGCCTAACCATGACAATGTTTTCCAAATCTCACCTGATCTCTGAAACTACCCAGCTACGCAAACTACAGAGAGACAGGAGAGATCTCAAAAACACCCTTACTTCAGATTATAACCCTGAAATCACTCTCTTATCTAAATCCGAATACTCTGCCCTTGTGTACTCCATGGTAGGAGTCCCAGGCTTAGCACTTTATAATACCAGAGTAATTAATGCCCTAGCCTGTTCCCTCGCCAATGGTTTAAATGCAACATCCCAGGCCCTGGAGGAAACATCCTGTTTTTGTCGCGCAAGTCACAAAGCTATATCATCTTCCTCTCCAATTAAAAAAAAGCAGAAGCTTTCTTTGATATACAACTGCTGGTGTCTGGTGTCTGATTGCTTCTCTGAGTGCGCTTGAACTAGCAATTTGGTTTCCCCTGAACATATCCATGGGTTATTTTTTATCTCTAACAAGATCATGCCCCTGCAGTCTCACAGCTCAATTATCTGCCATTTAGGAGTTAAATCACTTTGTCCCATTGTACAGGGCTATGGAATTTGCTGGCGCTATATAAATAATAAAATAATAATAATAGAGAGATCTAATTAAAACTTCCTTTATTGTACATTCTGTTTAATTTAGGATTTCTGGTATCCTGCTCTAATAGCATTCTAGACCCTGCAGCAGCCTTGTGTGCAATTAATGTTCAGTTTAGAGAGCAGGGAAAAAAATTTTTTTTTACATGCAGGCTATGTGAGTTACAGTCAGGGGAGGTGTGGCTAGGGCTTCATAAACAGAAACACAGGGGATTTAACCCCTAAATGGCAGAGAATTGAGCAGTGAGACTGCAGGGACATCATCTATACACCAAAACTGATTAATTAAGCTAAAGTTGTTTTGGTGCCTACAGTATCCCTTTAAGTGATGAATAGAGTCCATTAAAAAAAAAAAAAAAAAGAAAACATCCCTAAAAATTGTTATAATCCTAAATTCAACAATACAGAGTAAAAGAAATCAACAAGACCGTACAAGTTTAAGGAGTTGTTTTCCCCTAATTGTGCACTTCTGTATCAGTCGGCAAGCTAAAACCCAGCCTGACTTTGACCTCTAGAGCTTATCTGCGACTCTGGAAACAAAGTCAACGTTTCACTCAATCCTTGATCTTTAAACATCTCTATCAGCCACCGGACTATTGTTCTCGGCATTCCACTCCACCAATATCTGCAAATCCTGATGTAACTATCTTGACATTTGTCTTCCTGTTTGGGCAGGCAGAAACACATTGGATTATTGTTTAACCTCCATAACCGCATATTGTGACCTGTTCACTAAACAGCAAGTTGTGGTGGCTTGAGACGTGACTGGCTAGATTTAGGACAAAACTGCTGTAAGATAAAACATCTCTGACTTGAAAATCATTTTGTTAAAGGGTCAGTCTACTGCCCCACTTTCAGGTTTCTGATTTGCCAAGTTGTCTGGTGTCTCGTACCTGGGCAGCACAGCACAAGTGCATCATTAGATATTAGGTGAGCACTAGAGCCATGCAGGGAACACTTCAGCAGCGCTCTCCGCATGGTCCTGGAGGCTAGGGGCCGGCCAGGCAAACTGTCAGTGGGGCCCCACCTACCCCCACCTATTTTCCTGTAGCCATCTGTTGGTAGGCTTGGGATTCACACCATAACCACTATAAACCAATGCAGTAGTTATGGTGTTATAGGTCTGTACATGACATCCCCCAGTTCTGGATAACACCATTTTAAAGCAGTTTCACCAAAACTGGGAGTTACAGAGCCATCAGCAGACCAGCCCCCTCTTTTACAGTTTTAGTCATTTAAAAGTTCTACTTCTATATTATCAATATAAATTTTATCCATATTGAGATGGCATTGATTGGCTGGGCATGTCAGCTGTGTGAGCATTAGAATATAATATCAAATAATTTATTTTGGAAAATTGAACCAAGACAATATTTATTTTATTCATTGAAATGGGATTTTCTTTTTTGAAATATGTATGAATATAGCAACTATAAGAAATATTTCTCTCCAAGTAAACACTGTGGTAACTGTATAATAGTATAAATCTAGGATAATAGTATAATCAGTCCTTGCAGTCATTTTCATGCAAACACTGCCTTTTCAAAAAGCAGTGTGTACATTGCCCCCTAGGGACATCTACAGTGGTCATTAATCAGATGGCTACTGAAGGTACTTCCTGGATTATTGTTGCACAGTGTGCAGCACTGCCGTTCATCATGGAGACGCTGAATTTTCCTCATAGAGATGCATTAATTTAATGCATCTCTTTTTGAGGAAGTACTGATTGGCCAAGCAGGTATTTGGCCTCGCTCCATCCCACTGTCAGGACGAACCAGTGGCCCAACATGCAGATGTAAGTCAAACACGGACAAAATAACAAACAGTAACAATGTATTACCGGGCCTTAGAATGGACGAATTTAATGTAAAGAATAACCAGTAACGAGCCGAGGCCAGGAATACAGAAAGAAACAAATACGGAATAAACAAAGTCAAAGTCAAAGGGTCAAGGATCTCAGAAATACAGGAAGTCAAGCCAAGCCAAGATCAATAACCAAATACCAGTAACAGGAACGCGCTCTGGGATAACCAACAAGATGGAAATCGCAACAGGGCACTGAATAACTGCAGATTTGGGGTTAAATAACCCAGTAAACCCTTCTATTTGCTCATTTGGGTCCCATGACCCCAGAACGTACGTGCATGGCAAAAACATGATGCCGCACGCACGTTCACGTCACTAGTGACATCATTGTGGCCTTCCTAACGCTGGTCCCAGCCGCTGTCATAGGAGCTGCACGGAAGGAGAGGCGTTAGAGACAAGGTAAGTAACCTCTCCCTCCTTTAGTGTGACCGCACCAATTAGATGCGGTCACATCGCGATGCCGATCAGGCACCGTGACGCCGTGACCGCACTGATCAGGTGCGGCCATACTGGGGTGCTGATCGGGCACCGTGACACCCACCTCCTTGCCGATTTTAGCGAATCCAATTCTTTTGGATTGGCTGACATCATAAATTCTGATGATGTCAGCAAGGTGGTGGGGTTGGGGCTGGGCTGGAGATAAGGTGAGTTTTATTATTATTTTAAGGGGGTTATTTTTATTTTAAGGGGGTTAAGAATGGGGCAGGCCTCCTAAATGGTGGTTTTAACACAATGGGGCCAGGAATACATGTTTGTGTTCCTGACCCTATAGTGTTCCTTTCAATTCCATCCAGAGGTTAAATTACATTTATGGATGTAATAACCCTAGGTTGATTTTAATATAAATCTTAGGCATCATTGTCTATGGTGGACTTGGTGAAAATTTATTTTAGCCTAACCATTTTTTCCAAATAGAAATTTTTCTTTCGGGATGGCTGAATTTCTACCATATCCCAGTTCGGCTCGGCAGAATAAATTCTGTATCAAAAACTGATTTGGGAAACGAATCAAACAAACCAAACGGGGGCAAAAATAAGCCAACTGATATACTGAAAAATACATAATATTTATAAATAAATATTATTTATATATTTTGCGGTACCCCGATAAGAGCATTTTGATGCACAGATGAACTGAGAAAAAGTAATCAGTAGGAGGAAAAAACAAGAGTAGCAGCAAAAAAAAAAAAAAAAATCTATACTAATATATTATATATTTATTAAATATATAAAAATAGATATTTTTTCTGCACTTCCTTTTCCCTCAACTGGTCACTGCTCACTTGATCTGTGATTAACTCAAAATTTTGTGACTATTCCCTAGCCATAAATTACCTTTCCATCATGAATCATCTCTTCTTTTGGTGCCATGGGTGGAATTCGGAATCATGAATCGAAACTTGGCCATTGTTTGGCTATAAATTCAGGAATTCGACCGATCGTCCGATTAGACCAACTTCGTACAAATTGCAATTGTGGAAGAAACGATTCTCCAAGTCTAGAGTTTAAAACCCCTACATTCACAACACAAATTTAGATCAACTTACTTTTTCCTTTTTTTTTATTGTATTTCATTTGTTTTCATTATTAGTTATTATTTCGGTATATTTAACTAGTTCAATAAAGATAAATTGCAGACTTTAAAAAATAAAGAATAATAGTCCAGCCCCCCTTTTATTGTTTCTTTTGACCCCACTGAAGTATAAATTAGTAGGCAGTATCCTGACAAACGCTAATTTTTCTTTTCATATCTTCACTTTTACAATGTTCTGCTGCTCAGTAAATGGTGTTAGCCAAAGTAACATCAAAGGCAATTAGAATTTAGATCATAGCTCCTATGTTGGCAGAGCATGCCTATGATCCCATTTCTGGGTCTCACTAGCAAAGCAGTAGGCAATTTTCAGCACTCCAGATGTTATGGACTACATCTCCCCTGATGCTTTGCAAGCAATATGGCTGGAAAAGCATTATGCGAGATGTATTATACACAACATGTGAATTGTCGAAGACTGCCGACCCCTGCGCTTAGCTAAATCAGAAAGTATTCTGTCTGCTCTCTGGTACTTTTTGACTTGGCTTGTGTCTGGTCATTCTGATAAAATTTACTCTCTTAAGATAACATTAGGTTTAGCCTCCGTCAGGACCAGTAATACATTTCCATCCTCATACTAGGAAAGGGTCGTTTTGAACTCTGTGTGTCGGGGTCTATGTTTCTTGACATAACGTTACTGTATTTTCATATTGTATGTGTTTTCATGGTGTCCAAACCTTCCCTTTGCATGGTAAAGCTAACTAATGTGTACATACAAGGGAATTGCAAATTGACCTCCCTTACAACAAAACAAAAACTCCAAACACGAACTGCAGGTACTCTGGATTACCTAATAACCAGAGACGGGCCAAACAGCAATTCCATTGGAATTACCTCAATCATCTATCACTGAACCAATGGAGGGACTTCAATGGATTAATTATTTCTGACATTGCAACAGGTTAACTAAAATTCACGCTTTCTTGCACGTTGTTGATGTTAGCTGATCTGAGTGGCGTTGCAGGTCTGCTAGAACTGTAGGGGAACTACATTGCATAACATCATAGCATCTCCCCAGTGACCATAACTCTGACTATCAGTGCCCTGTGGACAAAAAAAAACAAAACATTTGGAAAATAGTGTAAATCCTGCTCTCCTGACCGCAGTTACACCACACTTTGAGACCAGTAATAGAAATGCATTTATATGCTATTTGAAATATTTTAACAGCTGAATGGTTTAATTATAACGAAACACATTCACCGATTTTTGTGATGTGATTTTTGCCTTGGATGCAGCTGTAAGAACTGCATACAGTTCGACCTCGGTATCATTCTATAATACTTTGTTAGCGCAGGAAACACACATATGATTTGTGTTCTATTGTTTCAAGGTCAAGCAAAGATCAGGGAGAGCTCGACCTCTTACAACAATAGCAAGCTATGTCAGAATTAGAGAATGACATCGAACTCAAATAACTGCAGTTGACTGTTTTTTTGTTTTGTTTTTGACAGATTTTAGGCAAGAAGTAAAAAAAGAAATCTTGTCCTAAAAAAATATTTTTTATCATTATTTCCGGTCTAGTGCAAACAAATAGTGAACTCTAACCCCTTCACCACCTGGAATAGGTCATCCTCCTTGGAGAAGGAGGCGTTCATAACACTATGGTCCACTAGTCTTATGGTTTACCTTATGGCTAACCATGCTCTAGATCTTCCTAAAATCTTGCTTCAGTTCTGCTAACTTTTGTAGATTTTAAAAATTTCTTATTAAATGTCCATTGTAAAGCACTGCAAATGTTTCTTGTCTATATTTATTAATAATAATGCGACCTAAACTATGCATGTAGTTTCTAAGTAGGCTTTACTTGACCTACCTATCATGATCCTCATAAAAAATTCAAACCCACCACCCATTGATAACATTTGCTGACATGAAGCTGATAGAGAACAATATATTCTGTCTTCATCTTCTTGTACTTTGAAATAATGTCTCTTTACGCTCATTAGAGCTCAGTCTCAGGGGCATTGTGTCTTACACGGAAACAATGTAATGCAAAATGTATATCGTAGATAAGGCACACTGGCAATCATAAACCAATTTTCTGTTTGTCTGATCTTAAAAGAGATTTCAAAAAAATTGTTTCATTGTGTTAAAAATCGTTTGATGATTGATTGGATATGAACACTTCCACCACCACGTGACTGATTAATTCATTGACATCTTGTCTTTAACTAAGACAGTATAACAGTTTTCAGGTTTAAATATAAACCTTTTTTTGTATGCAAAGAAGCACTAAAATCATCTCTAATGATCAACTACCAACAATACTGCTACATTCTTACACTCAGTATCTCTACTGTCTTTAGACCTTTAGAACAGTGTATGAGGGCACCTTACCAACAATGAATGGTCGGTGCTGATGTGGGTGGAGGTATTATGCCAGTTCTAACCTTTAACCTTCCTCTACCAAAGATGATCAAGCAATTAGATACCAACTGTACAGTTGTGATCAAATGTTTCCATACCAGTGGAGAATTAAAGAAAACATGAGTGAGCAGGCAAAACACATTTACAGGTATTTTATTTCTTATAAGAATCATATTCGACTGTAGGTTATAACAGAATGGCACAATCATAAAACAAAACATGGCAACAAAGGAAAAAATGAAGTGACCCCTGTTCAAAAGTCTGCATACCCTTAATACTGTGTGTTGTCCCCTTTAGCATCAACGGCAGTGTGCGGTCTTTTGTAAAAGTTGTCTACAAGGCCCCTAATTCTTGTAGGTGGTATAGCTGCCCATTCATCTTGGCAAAATGCCTCCAGGTCATACAAAGTCTTTGGTGGTCTTGCATGAACTGCACGTTTGAGATCCCCCCGGAGTGGCTCGATGATATTAAGGTCAGGAGACTGTGATGGCCACTCCAGAACCTTCACCATTTTCTGCTGTAACCACTAGAAGGTCAACTTGACCTTGTGCTTAGGGCAGTTGTGGCTGAAATCGTTCTTGGTCTACCTGACCTTGGCTTGGTATCAATAGATCCCCAAATTTTCCACTTCTTAATAATTGATTGACCAGTACTGACTGGCATTTTCAAGGCTTTGGATATTTTTTTATATCCTTTCCATCTTTATAAAGTTCCATTACCTTGTTACGCAGGTCTTTTGATTGTTCTTTTCTGCTCACCATGGATCAGTATCTAGCCTGCTCATTGCATCCACTTGAGAGCTAACAAACTCATTGACTATTTATACATGAAATATACACTATTTCCTATTTAAAAAGCTATAGGTGTGGGAAATTAGCCTTTAGTTGCCATTTTAACCTGGCATTTTTGTCTGTGAGCTGGTTGAGGGTGAAAACAAGCAGAATCCTGTATGAAAGAAGGATTTGGACAGCCTGTAATGGTCCGAGAGCGCACACCATCCGAGTCATATGAGGTTATGACTCCAGGCTTGTGAGTGATTTCAATTTTGTGTATATCCCTTGCTTTATTTGCATTACTGCATTGCACTGTGGTATACATTCTATTTTACAGAATATCTGTTATATTGCCATTCTAAGAAGCTCCATCTTGTCTTTGTACGTATATGTGTGTGTCACCTTGTGTGTCTGTAACAAGGCCAAACATTCAAGGGTATGTAAACTTTTTATCAGGGCCATTTGGGTGATTTTTGTTATCACTATGATTTAAAAAGCAGCCAAGCAACTCTGTGATAATAAATGACTTCATATGATCAATATCCTTCAATAAAATATTTTTTTTTGCATGATCAATGCCAAGATTTCACAATTTATGCCAGAGTATGCAAACTTTTTAGCACAACTGTACATATTGACAGGCAATATATACCCTGTGATAGACACGGTTCAAATAATGCTGAGTGGAATGCATTCATAGAAGGCGTCAAGTCTCAAGACCCAATAATCTCTCCTTCCAATCCCTAATCCAATCCTTGGGACCTTTGTATTCTTAGTCTTTTGATTCCCTTGCTAGTGTAACACTGACACTGAACAAGTTAAATCAAGAATGTTTTTTTTAAAGATTGTTTAGAAGCAGGGAGAGTTGATTAGCCAAACCGGGTCTTATTCAAAGTTTATGGCACTTTCTCCCTTGGTTACTTGTAAAGTTCTTGGGCGTACATTTCCTGCTAATTAGTGCATGTTGTAAAGCATATAATTTGAATTTATTTTTTTCAGAAGGATCTTTTTTTTAATAAAGTTTATTTTAGGAGGAAATGATTGTATGATATATATGTCAATTCGAGTAGAATGAAACCCTTTTTAGAGCATTTTTAGATCACGAACTAAATAAGGTATTGGGTTAATTAATGCTTATATGCGTCAATACATTAACTATACCTTTCTGAACAATTACCGTATATACTCGAGTATAAGCCGAGTTTTTCAGCCCATTTTTTGGGCTGAAAAACCCCAACTCGGCTTATACTCGAGTCAGAGTCTGTATTATGGCAATTTGCATTGCCATAATACAGACTGGGGGGAGAGGGGGGCTGGCAGAGCTGTACTTACCTGTTCTGCAGCTCCTGTCAGCTCTCTCCTCCTCCGCGCCGTCCGTTCAGCACCTCGGTCAGCTCCCAGTGTAAGTGGCTCTCGCGAGATTTACACTGGGAGCTGACAGAAGAGCAGAACGGACGGCGCAGAGGAGGAGAGAGCTGACAGGAGCTGCAGAACAGGTAAGTACAGCTCTGCCAGCCCCCCTCTCCCCCCACTGAACTGCCACTGGACCACCAGGGAAGGAGAGCCCCCCTCCCTGCCATATATCAAGCAGGGAGGGGGGACGAAAAAAAAAAAGAAATAAAATAATAAAAAAAAAATAATAATAAAAAAAAAGGGGTATAAGGACCACTATGGGAGGGGGGGGGGTATAAGGACCACTATGGGAGGGGGGGTATAAGGACCACTATGGGAGGGAGGGGGTGGGTTAAGGACCGCTATGGGAGGGAGGGGGGGTATAAGGACCACTATGGGAGGGAGGGGGGGGGGGTAAGGACCACTATGGGAGGGAGGGGGGGGATAAGGACCACTATGGGAGGGAGGGGGGGTATAAGGACCACTATGGGAGGGAGGGGGGGGGTATAAGGACCACTATGGGAGGGAGGGGGGTATAAGGACCACTATGGGAGGGAGGGGGGGTATAAGGACCACTATGGGAGGGAGGGGGGTATAAGGACCACTATGGGAGGGAGGGGGGGATAAGGACCACTATGGGAGGGAGGGGGGGGGATAAGGACCACTATGGGAGGGAGGGGGGGGTATAAGGACCACTATGGGAGGGAGGGGGGTATAAGGACCACTATGGGAGGGAGGGGGGGTATAAGGACCACTATGGGAGGGGGTGGGATAAGGACCACTATGGGAGGGAGGGGGGTATAAGGACCATTATGGGAGGGAGGGGGGGGGTATATGGACCACTATGGGAGGGATGGGGGGGGATAAGGAACACTATGGGAGGGAGAAGGGGGATAAGGACCACTATGAGAGGGAGGGGGTGGGATAAGGACCACTATGGGAGGGGAGGGGGAAGTAAGGACCACTAGGGGAGGGGAGGGTAAGGACCACTGGGGGAGGGGTGAGTCAGGACCACTGGGGGGGGGGAGTGAAGGAACACGGGGGTGGGGAGGTAAGGACCACTGAGGGAGGAGGAGGGGAAGTCAGGACATATGGGGGGGGGAGGGGGCGGCAACATTTTTTTTGCCTACGGCGGCAAATATCCTTGCACCGGCCCTGCACACACTGCATTCACACACTGCATTCATGCACACACACACTGCATTCATGCACACACACACTGCATTCATGCACACACACACTGCACTCATACACACACTGCACTCATACACACACGCTGCACTCATACACACACACATACGCACACACTGCATTCATTATACACACACTGTAAATATATATTCAATTAATATATTTTTTTTAGGATCTAATTTTATTTAGAAATTTACCAGTAGCTGCTGCATTTCCCACCCTAGTCTTATACTCGAGTCAATAAGTTTTCCCAGTTTTTTGGGATAAAATTAGGGGCCTCGGCTTATATTCGGGTCGGCTTATACTCGAGTATATACGGTACATGAATTGAAAAAAAGTAAATCTCTCAATATTGTGTCTGTCCATATAGTGCTTATTTTCAGACAGCGTGGCTGTTATTTAATCATTATAACTAATTAATTCCTATATATTTTTAGCTCTTTAAATGCCATTTCTAAAACAAGTTACCTTGGCAACATCACATTTCGCAGAGCTACAAGGATTACTGGGAACTGTCGTTAGTTCAGTCAGTGTACATGATCGATCACTGCAAACAATTTCTCATCCATGCAAGCTTATTACATTCATGCTCTATATTAGAAATGCATATTAGTAGTTATCAGTCACTCTATACACTTATTCTGTTTGCCACTGACATTTCGGCAGCAATAAGTAAATTAGAAGATGCCGAGTCACAAAATGCATCTTCCTTGGCTGCTGGAAACCACTTATGTTATGGGAAAAACAATACAATGTAGCTGTTAAAAGGCTATATTAATGTAATTAGATATGTAGTAAAATATGTATGCCATATCTGTGTTAATAATATTAAAACATAATAATAGGGAATACAGAATCCATGCAGTGTAGGGGAAACACCACTGTGTTAAAGTTCTCACCAGCTGCACACACTGCCCAAAATAGTTATAGGGCGTTTGGTGCTTTTGCTGGTCAACTTTCTGGAGCTCCTGCCAAAATACGGGGTGCTCCGTCTGGCTCTCTGAGAGCATTTGTTCGACTTAGTCTCAGACACCTTCCCTCCAAAAAGCGCTCTCCTGGCGGGTCGCAAAGTGGTTCAAAACCCCGGATTAAGTTGTCTGGGAACCGCCAGGTCACCTCATGCCGAAAATCGTTCCATAACATGCGCTGAGGTGACCGGGAACCACAAAGTCCTCCTACCAAAAACAATTTAATAGTGGTCGCGGCTAAGTACTGCTGAGAACCATTCGTGGGTTTCTTCATGCGAACGGCCTCCAAGGAGCTAGACTTCGGCTCCATTCGAATGAAGGGAAAGTGCAGAACCAGGAGCGCCGAGGGAAGGCTGCTAATGGCAACTCCCAAACAGGGTCTCTGACATGGACCATAGTGGGTGGGCAGGAAGCCAGCTTCCACACTCCTCCAGGAGTTCGTGGCAAACGTTCATGGGGAGGAGTGTTTGTTACAGGGCACAAGCACGGCACTGAGTACGCCACTGACGCACGTGGGAAGGAATTAAGGGAAAATACAGAACTGGAGAAAATGGGAAGGTCCACCACACAAACTACAATTTGAAAATACATCTCAGATTTCAAACACTGAACACAGATTAATTACTGTATTTACGCACAGTGACACTTACACAAATACACACATTTGCGCAAACGAATAATGCTTTAATATATCCCTACAATCACACAGAAATACACATACTTTGCATAACAACACACTGACTCTACATACATATACACACCCCATTCACACAAACTGACTATTCATAAGTAGAACACACCACTGGGGTTTAATCACAAAATAGTGATTTGAAAGACTGATTTGCCCACTATAGACCAAACTAGCATGTTCGTTTCAGCTCTTTGTCCATCTTGGCTGTTTTAATCAAATTTTTGCATTTCACTAGTTTGGTACATAAACCTCCATTCTGACTCTACATACAAAATAGCGAATTTGAGAAAACAAGCATCAGTGTGTAAAAACTACTTTCAAGATCCATCGCACACTCATTCATTAAACAGCAACTTCAAAGCTCACAGAATTCAATATTTAAAAAACAACAACATCTGATTAAAAAAATAAAAAAAATTATGGGTGTTCGGTTAAAGAGACACTCCGGTCACCATTATGGTACGAGGATGCTCCCATATCCCCTCCATCAGGTGCTGGTTTTTGGGATCTGCGTCCCATTGCAGGTATGAGCGCTGGTGTATCAGTGGGTGAGGGGGGTGGTGGAGGTCCTACCCTCTCTGCTCGCGGCCGGAACAAAAATCCCTCCAGGTCCCGGATCACCGGCGAGGTGTAGGCCCTGATTTTGCGTTTCCGCTTGGGAACTTGTGGGGCTGCAAAAAAGGCATCTGCCGGTGCCTCTTGCCTTGCTGGTTCCGATTATGTGGGTTGTGGGGCTGGATGGGTGCCCGTTTCGCGGATTTTGCCTGGATTAAGTTGTAGGTTCGGGAGAGATGAGAAATGGCGTCTGGTGCCGTGTGCTAGCAGGCTCCGCCCCCCAACTTACCTTTCTTTAATCAATTCCTCTTCTCTCCCTCTGTCAGGATCTGTTCTTCATTTCTTCCTGACTGCTCTAGTTTTCTTTAGAACATAAGACAAAGTAGGGACTATTTGTCTTATGGAGGTTTCCATAATAAAGCCTTGCCCCGCCCTGCAAGTAGGCTCAGAATACTCTGATTGGTTGGTTTAAGCCAATCAGAGTGCTCTTTGTCATTTTACACAGCGTGGGAAAGTTCTTTGGAACACAGAGCACTCTGATTGGATGGATTTTAAACCATCCAAGCAGAGTGTTATGAGTCATTTTACACAGCGTGGGAAAGTTCTTTGGAATTTTCCCACACTGTGTAAAATGATAAAGAGCACTCTGATTGGATGGATTTCAAGTCATCCAATCAGAGTGTTATGAGTCATTTTACACAGCGTGGGAAAGTCCTTTGGAATTTTCCCACGCTGTGTAAAATGACAAAGAACACTCTGATTGGATGGATTTCAAGCCATCCAATCAGAGTGTTCTGAGCCTAATTGCAGGGTGGGGCAAGGCTTTATAAGCCTTCCACCGCCCTGCAGAGCTCAGTCTGTGCGGAGCCCTCGCCTGGTGAAGATTGATAAAAAAATTAGCGTCAGGTTTTTTCTTTTTCGGCTGTTTTTTTTTTTTTTGCGCTCTGATTTTTTATTTAATTTTAAGTTCGACGGGTATGATGGTTTTTTATTTGGCCTTTTTTGGGGCTGAAAAATTAAGATTTTAGAAAAAAGAAGACGTCAAATGGTAAGTTTAATTTTTCTTTACAGGTTATTTTATTCCCCCCTCACTATTTCCACTATTTTTAGGGTGAGGGGTGTAGGTAGGGGATAGTTTTTTATTTGGGTGGGGGGGGGTGACTAGGGGCTTGTGGACCCCTAGTCACCTTGGAAGGGGGGGGAGATTTTCATTTAGGGCCCCCACACGTGCTCAGGGCTGGGGACCGGGGGAGGACAGTAGGTCCCCCCCCCCTATTGTTATTTAAGGCCCCCACCCACCACGCAGGGGTGGGGACCCGGGGGGAGGACAGCAGGTCCCCCCCACACTCCTATTAGCACCCCCACCCGCCACGCAGGGGAGGGGGTCGGGGGGAGGACAGTAGGTCCACCCCCTTATTGTTATTTAGTGCCCCCACCCACCGCTCTAAACCATTCAGTGGCACCCATGCTGGAGGCACTTCGCACTTCCTGTAACTGAGATTCAGAAGCCATATGCCACCTGGGTGACATGCAGATCAGCACTGCAAGCAAACTTTGGGGTTAAACCATTAGGGGGACAGTTTAAACCCCTAAGGTAAGCGTGCACCCAAGGGCCTCCTGGCACCATAACAACATCATTCAGATGAAGTCGATGGTGATCGGAGTGTTCCTTTAAAGTATATGATCATATATTGCAAAAGCCTGCCAAACACCAATGTTACCAATTTGTGCTTTAAGAAGACAGTAAAAGGTAGGTTTGCTGTTTTTTTTATAAAACTATGATGGAAAACTGTGCATATGTAGATATACAGGTAGATAGGAAAATATACTGTTTATAGTAGTATAATTTTACAGTGTGTGAAATTATACTATCCAAGTAGGCCATGTGAAAATAACTGTTTGAAAGATCTTTCTTGTTAATACCCCATGTCACTAAAGTTTGGCCACCCCTAGTGTGTGCTGCAGCTGCATGCTTTTTTTCTTTTTTTTGTTATGCTGCCATCTAGTGGACAGTATTTTTGTTTCTCGGTACTTACATTTATGTAGGGGTGCTGTGCAAGTGTGCATTGATGTTCCATACTATGGCATCTGTTCTTTAACTTTAATAATTAATTATATAAAAATTAGCACTGACAGACTGCCATAAACAAAGCAAATGACAAAAATGGCAAAAAAAGACCATTGTCTATTTTAATAAAGGTTTGGTGTGACTTGAAATAGCCATGTTAGGAAAAATGAATCTGTGTTTTCCCAATTCGTTATAGATTCAGTAACAACGTTTCATCCTTCCCTCATCAGGTAGCACATGAAACAAAAGCTGTAAAAGGGACAGAGTTCCCTGATCTTTCAATTATTAACAAAAAACACACAAAATATAGGGAGAAAAAAAAAACAAAGCTACAGAATAAATGATTGCATGCAGGGGCGTTGCCAGGAAGCAAAAAAAAAAAAAAAAAAACGGGAACTTTGGCCCATGGTTAAATTTTATTGACTTAAGCTATTCCGAAAACCCCACCCTATTTCCAACCCTTAATCTCAGCATGTTCTACAAATCACATTGTGACATCAAACCTCTGAATGAATTCAGAGTATTACATAAACCTATATTTATAAACCCAACATCTGCTGTATTAACCCCTCATGTGCTGTATTAACCCCAAGTCATGCTGTATAAACCCTTCACTCCACTATATTAAAACCTTTCACTCAAAGCAACACCCCCTCACTGTGCTGCATAATTAATGTAAAATATGGGGCACGAAAGTGTCACTGCCACTAATTATATAATTGGAGGTGTTATGCCTCTCTCCGTATTACAGGATACTCTGGGCTAACAATTAAAAAATGTGCCAAAATAAGACCGAGGCTTTTTCAAGACCCCACTGTGAGCACCACCCCCTGTCAGACACCCTAGCAATTGCCTTGCATGCTTGCCCCAAATGATTTACATGGAATCATTCTATGTTACAACATGCAGGGCCGCCATCAGGGGGTGACAACCATTCCCTCTCTGCACATATATATAGCAATGATCGCTAGGCTCCCTGTATTTGTAGTGGGGGCCCAGCAGTCTGGGAGTTAGAGAGAGGGAAGAGCTGTAATGTACAGCTGCAGACTGCTGGGCCTCCTCTGCAAATGCAGGGAGCCAGGGGGCCCCACCATGCCACCGGACCACCAGGGATGGAACCTCCCCCCTCCCTGGACCAGGTAAGAAGCAGGGAGGGGGAATAATAGATTTTACATTTACATTATTACATTACATGCATGCACTAGTAAACACACACACAATCTGCATTCATTACACTGACACAAACTCTGCATTCACTACACTAACACACACTCTGCATTCATTACACTGACACACACTCTGCATTCACTACACTAAGACACACTTTGCATTCATTACACTAACACTCACTGCATTCATTACACTGACACGCACTCTGCATTCACGACACTAACACACACTCTGCATTAACTATACACACTGCATCCACTACACAAACATCCTGTATTCACAGTACACACACTACATCCACCACACATTCAAACACTCTGCATTCACTATACAGAGACACTGCGTCTAATACACACACTACATCCACTACAGACACTGCATCCACTACTCAAATACACTCTGCGTTCACTATACACACTGCATCCGCTACACAAACACACACTCTGCATTCACTGCACAAACAGTATCTAATACACACAAACAGTACATCCATGTAACGGATCACCTGGCACCCCGACTTGGTACCTCCGTTAATGGATGCTCCTAGTGCTTCCTGAGGACTCCAAGCACTCTGGCTGACACCACAATCACCGAATCCGAGAAACCTTTTAAATTCTCCCAAGCATATGAATGCTGTAGACCATTGAATAGGAACCATACGAATAGGCTTGTACTCCTAGCAGTCAACTGGAACAGCATGCAATAAATCCTTCCCCCAATAATGAGACGACACATCACTTTGAGGGTAAAACAGGAACTCTGGACTGGCTCATCCAGCCTGGTTTTTATTACAATAATCCACATACAGGCCACACCCAGGGGGAGGCATAAAATAACCAATCACATACATGGTTCAGCCCACACATCCCCTCCCCTCAGATAACATTAAACTCAATTATCCGGTACACTTTTTCAGCCAAGTTCTGGATGTACCCCAAAACCCGGGGGTACACCTTTAAATCCAGCATCGCTGGATAGCCCTTATTCAGGGGGACAACATATCCAAAATTCAAGTAATTCGGATGAACGGTTCGTGAGATATGGGGTTCCAAAGATTTGACCGACCGCATGGGTAAAGTATCCGAAAACAGTTCCATGCATTTTGGCCCTGTGGTCGGTCACAAACAAGGGAATGAAAACAGGCGAATTGCCTGTGTTATAGAGCCTGGAGAGGGTTTGAATGAATTCCCTTGTTTATGGGGTTCTTTCTACCGAACGGCGGGTCATTCGGTAGTTTCCATACGAATTTCTGGAAGTATGGAGGTCTCAGCGGTGTTTGCCTAGTCAAGTGTCCGATTTTAGTTCCAGACACTCGACGGCAAAACACCGCTGTTCGGTAGTTTAAGATGGCCGCCGCCACGTGTTTGTTTCCCGAATGGCGGCCACCCAGAGGACAAAGAATACATTACACTGATTGCCAATTACCCGTTTGCAACATTGTTGCAAACTGTAATTGGAGGCACACTTATTCCTGGGTGGTCTGGTTGTTCGGTAGTTTCACTCAATATAATAAATGGAGTGATTCTACCGAACAATCAGATGAATGCTGCATACATATCCCAGGTTAAACTTAATACACATATAATATTACAGGTAGTACACTAGAATATGTATCACAGTCTTAAAGGGACATTAGTCCCAAAAGTCCCAATATGTCCATCGCTGATTTTAAAGGGCCAGTAGCAGCAATATAAATTATTACATGCCCAAATATAGTGTTTATAGAGCAATATGTCCATGGGCCGTAGTCGCAGGGCAGGAGGCTAGCAGCCAGGCCTCTCCAGTTCACAGTGGCGAAGCTGGTTTCGCCACATTTCTCCCCTTTTCCAAACAGACTAACAGGGTACCTGACCTCTTGCCGGTCAGTGCCCTTGTTAGTCCAGCAGCCCACCCACAAGACAGAAACAGCAGTACAGCCCACCCACAATAAATGGTTACTACACCTGAGTAAGAGAAAAACTTGTCCAGGTCCAGGTGCCTCACCATGGCTGTGTGGGGGACTGGTAGGCTGTTTTGGTGGGTTGCTGAGTGGGCAGAGCCCAGCGGTACTCTGCCCTGGTGCCAGCACTACCCCGGGAGTAGTCTGGTTGGAGCCTTGCTGGAGACCGACTGCCTCCCCTTTAGCTGCGCAGCTCTGCTGCTGGAGACCGACTGTCTCCCCTTTAGTTACACAGCTCTGCTGCTGGAGACAGACTGTCTCCCCTTTGGCTAAACAGCCCTGTTGTGGGGGGGCAGGACCGACCGTCCCTACCCCAATTGTAACGGACCGTTTCACTTACAAGAGGATAAAACCCAGTTTAGATAATCCCCTTTCCAGATGCACAGGCAGCTACTGCAAACACCATTCTCCCGACTGGAACCACACGAACACTGGAACAGCTGAACAAGAAAAGCAGACATCGGCTTACACTCTTGGCAGTCAGCATACAATCCCATTCCCCCAAAGACCGAGACGACACATCGCTTTGAGGGTTAAGCAAGAACTCTAGACTGGGACACCCAGTCTGGCTTTTATTTCCAACTCACACAACAGGCCACACCCAGGGGGAGGCATAAAAGAACCAATGACATAGATGTTACCTCCCACACATCCCCTCCCCTTAGTGTGACACATAATCCCATTATGCATACAGAGTAAAATATACTTTTACACAACTTTCATAACTTTAAAACCATACATCACATTCACATAAAAATACATATCCACAATCAATCCATTCAGGGGAACAACATATTAAAAAATGGCATGAATCCGAACAGGGGTTTAAAAGTTACTAAAAGTATCTTTTGGGCCCTGGCTTGCAGCATGGCCCAATCTGGCTCAAACAGAAGTAAAACATCCCCCACAATGCATCCCGGCTTCCTCCCTTCTGCCCTGGAGATAATTGGAGAAGTAATCCAATTATCTAGGACTAGAGTCAGACTCCATTAACCACATGGTTGCAAAAAGACAGTAAAAGACATAGAATTACATACTGATACATTTAACACATAACACACACATTTCTACATATCCCCAGTTTAACTGAACACATAAATACCTACATAATATTTAAGACAGTATTGCTGTGATATGTTACAAAGTCTTAAAGGGACATTAGTCCCAAAAGTCCCAATATGTCCATCGCTGATTTTAAAGGGCCAGTAGCAGCAATATAAATTATTACATGCCCAAATATAGTGTTTATAGAGCAATATGTCCATGGGCCGTAGTCGCAGGGCAGGAGGCTAGCAGCCAGGCCTCTCCAGTTCACAGTGGCGAAGCTGGTTTCGCCACATTTCTCCCCTTTGCCAATTAGACTAACAGGGTACCTGACTTTCTGCCGGTCAGTGCCCTGGTTAGTCCAGCAACCCACCCACAAAACAGAAATAACAGAGCAGCCCACCCACACTAACCGGTTACTACATCTGGGTGAGGAAGGATTTTGTCCAAGTTCTGGTGTTTCACCACCGCTGGGTGGGAGACGGGTAGGCTGCCTTGGTGGGTTGCTGAGGGGGCAGAGACCAGCGGTACTCTGTCCTGTTGCCAGCACTACCACGGGAGTAGTCTGGTGGGCGCCTGGTTGCTGGAGACTGGCTGTCTCCCCTTTAGGTGCGCAGCTCGACTGCCGGAGGGGGAGACCGACTGTCTCCCCTTTGGATCCATCACACTGAGGCTGGGGAACAGGACCGACCGTCCCTATCCCTTGTGCTGTAAGTGCAGAGACTACGGTCCCATCTGCACAGTTGTGGGGCTTAACATCTCCCCTTGGTGGGTTAGGTTGCCGTGGGAGAGAGGGTGTAACAAGTTCCTCTCTCTGGATGGCAAACTGCCGCTGGGGAGGAAGGACGACACCTTCATCTCCCTGGGGTCCACACTGCCGCTGGAGAGGGAGGACGCTGCTCTCCTCTCCCTTCACTTCACACTGCCTTCCTGGCACATCACTTTGTTGCTGGGGGGCCGGAACAACAACCTCTGCCCCCTGTAACTCAGCCTGCCGCTGGGGAGGATGGACGACACCATCCGCTCCCGGAGACACACACTGCCGCTGGGGAGGAAGGACTGCACCTTCTGCTCCCTGGGGCACACACTGCCGCTGGGGAGGGAGGACGCTGCTCTCCTCTCCCTTCACTTCACACTGCCTTCTTGGCATATCACTTTGCTGCTGGGGGGCAGGAACAACAACCTCTGCCCCCTGTAACACAGCCTGCCGCTGGGGAGGAAGGACTGCACCTTCGGCTCCCTGGGGCACACACTGCCGCTGGGGAGGGAGGACGCTGCTCTCCTCTCCCTTTACTTCACACTGCCTTCCTGGCACATCACTTTTCTGCTGGGGGGCAGGAACAACAACCTCTGCCCCCTGTAACTCAGCCTGCCGCTGGGGAGGAAGGACGACACCTTCATCTCCCTGGGGTACACACTGCCGCTGGGGAGGAAGGACGACACCTTCCTCTCCCTGGGGTTGCTCACAGGACCAGTCTAGGAACTCTGCTACCTCGGGTACTGCTGGTTGCTGTTGGGCGGGAGGACCGGTTGTCTCTTCCCAGGCCTCATTGATGAGTCGCAGGTAATCCCCCTCCAGGTTCCATTCCTTGGTGACCAAATATCGTAGGTCTGCCTCGAGGTCCATAGCGCCAAAGAGACCCAGCATGTTCTCTCGGATGCCGTACAGGTCCCAAAAACGATAGTCGGTATCTTCCCCAAAGTCCTCGTCACCACTATTATCCCAAAATAGACCGGGGCCAGTGTATTCTCCGCCTTCTGGGAACTCATACTCTGCCATCCTGGGGACACACTGAGCCGCGTACCACTGTAGCGCCTGGTACGCGTTGTCGAGCGTCAGTTCTGCGTATACTAGAATCTCGAGTCTAGTCACCCACTTTTCTGTGGTCTGTTTTCTCAGGAGGGGCATCCGCTCTGCCATTCTAGCCAGAATTCGCTGCCTTCTGCTGCGGCGCCGATCCCCTCGTGAATACTGTACTTCTTCTAGGGCTTCGTCCCACAATCTGGCTCTGGCCATATCTCTGTACCTCATCATGTCCTCCTCTGGGACTACTCCAGACCACAGGCCTACGTAACTGGACATTTCATCCTGAAGCTTCTTCTCCATTTTCTGAGTTCCTTTGTAGATAGGGTCGCTGTACGGATACTAGCGTTGCCCTCAATTTGTAATCCAGAAATAGTGTTCTCTGTAGCTGTCCCTCTGGTTGTAGGAACGATCCCGCCGCTTGCCACCAATTGTAACGGACCGTTTCACTTACAAGAGGATAAAACCCAGTTTAGGCGATAATCCCCTTTCCAGATGCACAGGCAGCTACTGCAAACACCATTCTCCCGACTGGAACCACACGAACACTGGAACAGCTGAACAAGAAAAGCAGACATCGGCTTACACTCTTGGCAGTCAGCATACAATCCCATTCCCCCAAAGACCGAGACGACACATCGCTTTGAGGGTTAAGCAAGAACTCTAGACTGGGACACCCAGTCTGGCTTTTATTTCCAACTCACACAACAGGCCACACCCAGGGGGAGGCATAAAAGAACCAATGACATAGATGTTACCTCCCACACATCCCCTCCCCTTAGTGTGACACATAATCCCATTATGCATACAGAGTAAAATATACTTTTACACAACTTTCATAACTTTAAAACCATACATCACATTCACATAAAAATACATATCCACAATCAATCCATTCAGGGGAACAACATATTAAAAAATGGCATGAATCCGAACAGGGGTTTAAAAGTTACTAAAAGTATCTTTTGGGCCCTGGCTTGCAGCATGGCACAATCTGGCTCAAACAGAAGTAAAACATCCCCCACAATGCATCCCGGCTTCCTCCCTTCTGCCCTGGAGATAATTGGAGAAGTAATCCAATTATCTAGGACTAGAGTCAGACTCCATTAACCACATGGTTGCAAAAAGACAGTAAAAGACATAGAATTACATACTGATACATTTAACACATAACACACACATTTCTACATATCCCCAGTTTAACTGAACACATAAATACCTACATAATATTTAAGACAGTATTGCTGTGATATGTTACAAAGTCTTAAAGGGACATTAGTCCCAAAAGTCCCAATATGTCCATCGCTGATTTTAAAGGGCCAGTAGCAGCAATATAAATTATTACATGCCCAAATATAGTGTTTATAGAGCAATATGTCCATGGGCCGTAGTCGCAGGGCAGGAGGCTAGCAGCCAGGCCTCTCCAGTTCACAGTGGCGAAGCTGGTTTCGCCACAATCCATTACACACATTCTAATTCACTTCCACTATACACACCACATTCAGTCCTGCATCATTATCAGCGGACTAGGTAGGGGTGGGGCGGGCCGGGGGGAGCGCCGGGGGTAGGGAGTGGGCGGGCCGGGTGGGGGGGGCCCAGACCTTGTGCTTTGTCAGGGGTGCTTTGTCAAAAATTTCTGGTGGCGGCCCTGACAACACGCATACAGATAGATCACAGCTAACAGAAGTAGGGATTAACACACACTAAACTGACACCTAAATTTCTGAATAAACAGAAACAAAAGTGATTTAACTCCTAAATGGCAGAGAATTGATCAGTTAGACTATAGGGGCATGACCCATACACCAACACTGCTTCACTAAGCTAAAGGTGTTTTGATGCTTAATGTATCCATTTCAAGACGATAGCATGCATAGAGGCAAAAAGAAAAGAGGTTTTTACAATGTATTGTATATATATATATATACTTTATGTATCCATTATTCATGCAATACAAAAAGTGCATGGCCTATAACCAGTATAATCTTTCATTTTCAATAATAAACATTTCTCTGTAAACATTGTTAATTTAGAGACCAATTAGCCAAGTTATAAACAAAATGCAAACCTGATATAATGTGACATCAATATAATAGCTATTACTATGTAAATAGACCACTTTATTTTACCAGTTGTAATTACGCTGATTAGAAAAGAAAAGTGTTGTCCTCCAGCTTGGTCCAAGGAAGACTAATGAACATTAATGATTGACAGTTGCCACCATCCACATTTAGAAAAAGGTAATCATTGAACTTGAAAAGTGCTTTGCATTCTATTTTATTTTTAGCCAAATGCAAACCTTAGCATCATTAAAGTTCTTACAGCGTTTATTACAGTCATTAAAACAAAGCCTCACTGTAGCTCCCAGTACAAACTTTCAAAGGTTAGACTTTAGTCACATTGAGCATTCCAACTGGAAAATATGAAATATAACTTAATATTTTATCGCCAATGCTTTCCACTAAATTTTCCTGGCAGATATTTCCCCTCACACCCCTCGTAAAAATGAACATAGGAAACAAATAACAACGGCAGCATAATACAGAGCTACACCTTGGTGGAAAATTTGACCAGTAATGAAAATTCGGACCTCATACCCACTGAACGTCAGCTATTATCCAACACGGGAGATTGTCATAAACAACCCTATAAAACCCACTGCCTAGCAACAAACAGCATGTGGTTATAAGATTCCATTTCAAACAGTATTTTGAAATAAATTGGCTTCATACATAAACCGAGTACAAATTATTTACTTGTTAATTTAAGTGACGTACAGCAAAACTTGGGGTAAAAAGAGTAGACGGGAAATGATCTATTTATAATCAGAGTATAAAACCACCCCAGCTTTATTCTGAATTGACATTCTCAGGCTAATTCTTCTTTTATTGTCTAAGTAACAAAAAAGTTAATCAAGTTAAAAATGTTTTATACATGACAGTGCAAAATCTGTATGTAATGTTTTTTTTTTTTAATTAGTTTAATTTAGAAATTATTTATTTATATTTATTTATAAAATATTTTACCAGGAAAGATACATTGAGATTTCTCTCGTTTTCAAGTATGTCCTGGGTCCACAAATGGTAACATGTCATGATGTTATAGGTCTACAGTCAGCGAGATTGTGGTAATACATTATCAGACCCATCTTCTCTTGGAAGCTGTCCAGCGGTCAATGGGTGAGGTTAGAGAGTCATAGAGGGAATGTTTTGTCTGTTACCAGGAGACTATGATCAACTATGAATTTACTATCTCGCAGTACATGTTACGGACTTAAAACCTTACTTAAAGGACATTTTAGAAGTTAGAAGAAGGGCCCATATCTACAATTTAAACTATATATTTCTTGTAAATTTATATTTTTACTCCTCTACAGGATGATGTTGAGAACATTCCTACAAGACCGGGCCTAGACCAAATGACCCTCGTCATTGAGTAGGATAACACAAATGAAGGCCTAAAGCCTTAGGACGTACGCCAAGAGAGACCCAGTGTAGGTGGTCAATGTCAGGACGCTCCAGGAGGACCGAGGGGATTTGTGGAATACCAAACTATACTCATACTAAAAACTGTAAGAAGATAAAGAAAACAAAAACATTTTGATCAAAGCAGATAAATCTTTTAGAGAAGATTAACATAGAAACAAACTCGATACTGTAGCAGACTGCTGCAATCATTTTTCATGGATCTATGGAGTGAGAATATTCTCATGGGTGCAAGAAGGGTAGAGTTGGTAGTTGTGGCATACATGTCTCTCCAGGTGTTTGGCATGGTCTCAAAGGCTTCCTTAAATGCGGCAAGTATTAAAGCATATTATTTTGCAGGTTGTTTACTATTTCACAAAGGGAAATGTTAAAAAAAAGTGCAATCCTCATGCTCAAATATATTTTAATGTTGGTTCTACGGGGCACTCATAAATTGGTTGTTCTGTGTATTTAAACAAACATCGCTGGTCAATCCGACTGAAAGTGCAAGAGTTGAATGCCTAGTAGCTCAGATAAACATTTCATTTTGCATGTTTTCGAAAAAAAAATGAAACATCCCAATGACCTCCTTGGCATTTGTAACTGATGTTAAGATAGGAAATTATGAATTTTGAAATAGTTACAATAGTAAGGCTTGATTGATTAATTAATGAAATAATATAGCATCTGAAATTAAGTAAATTATGTTATTAATTTTTATAAATTTTTAAGATCCTTTCACTGAGTTCAGAATATTCTAATAAAACATTATAGCAGAACAGGATTTATTGTTCCCCAAAAAACTGACATGTGTAGTTTAATAAATAGTGTTCACATAACTTGAAAAATGCTACTAAATTTTGAAAAGAAACAAAATGTTAGATATTGATTGATACACAGATTTTGTCGTTGGCAGCAAAAGTGCTGTTGTAACTGGAAGAGAAAGAGACAGTGTGTGTGTGTACTGTAAGGCTAACACTGACAATAAGATTGAAAATATTATCTCTGAAAGGAATGTGAAAAAGGCAGAGGTCACTAGGGCATTATTCATTCAATAAGCTGGATATAAAGGAAGAAAGGCTTTCCTGCAATGTCTCACCATCCTGCGGAGAACAATACTCATTGGTTCTATTTATACACAGGAAGAATATCTAAGTCTTATTAAAGACACACTTTTGGATACGATTTTGGATACCAAAAAAAACCACAACAACGGAGATGGGTAAAATAAACGGTTCATACACACTGGTGGAAAACAGAGACAAGAGACTAACAAAATCTGATTTTTTTTTTTTAAATGATTGCTTCTTTTGGTGACCATTAATATTAATATAATTAAAATAATTATCATCATTAATATAGCGAATACATTTTCCATAGCACATTACAATTACGTAGTAGTGTTATTCAACAACAAATAATTGGCAGACAAAGCAATGGCAGATACAAGCGGTAAAGAAGGGGTGCTCAAACATATAATCTAGGAAGGGGTAAAGAAAGACAAGAGGCAGAATAAAGACAATGAGACACTATGATTACCAAGCCCTGACTGACTAAAGCCCTATTACCGCATAGGAAGAGAAGAAATTCTGTTACGTATACACAGACATTAAGTCTTGAGATATGCACACTGGCAGTACATTAATATGTATTGTAATGTTAGAACATTGAATTAAAGTGGATCTTATTGGATTCTTTACTATTAAGCTTATATAACATAGGTAACACTTTGAAGGTGTCAAATATTTTTATTATGGCACAAACGTTAATTAAACAAAAGAATGAGATCTGAACCATGAACTTGCACTGAGCAGAGGAAAAGCTATTTATTTAAAGCCTTTCCCCTTGTATGTCTAATTTACACCAGGTAAATTGACACCTGCATCTATATGCATTAACAACAGGCGTCAAATGACGCACAAAGGGTGTAGGAATTTCAGCAATAAATTATGTGCCTATCCAGTGTTTAGCGTAAAAAATGTCTCTTGCATTGAAAAAAATGATTCAGGTCGGCTGCACTCCTAACAGACTACAAGGAAGTGTGTAATTTCTGCCTTAGCCATACCTCCAGTGGGAGCAGGGCTATGTGAGGCAGGGACCCTCGCTAAGTGATAAAATGTTAGAAAATGGTTTAACACTGAATGGAGGAACCGCGCCAGGGAACTCCAGGCACTATAACCACTTGAATGGGATGAAATGGCTATTGTGCATAGATTGGCTCTTTAATATTTATTTATTTATCCATACACATGTTCAGATTTTTTTCTTGATATGAATATTTTTTTCAGAAGGTAAGTATAGAAGCCAGAGAAGTATGAGGCAGATGATCAAAGTTGTGGCAAACCTAGCCACTTCTAGAACACTGGACGTTATATGTCAAAAGGTTGTCTGTATTTTCTGCTGTGTTGTATATGTACTTGGATGTATAGTATGTGCCATTGTCATTCGTATGCTAGCAGCCGTAAGCCACTAGCATTCATGTACTTCGTTTCGCGAACAGCGACTATCCGGGCTATTCGTGAAACGAATACGGGCCCTCCTGATAGACTACACATTAAGGGACGTGTGGCGCTCGTTAACCGATTGCAACAGTGTTGCAATCGGTAATTAAAGGCTCTCCTAGGTGGCCGTCGTTCGACTACCGACCACGCGGCGGTCGGCCATCTTGGATCCTTTGTCTCTTCAGCGGTGTTTGGTCGTCGAGTGCCTGGAACTGAAAACGGCTACTCGACGACACGAACACTGCTGGACTTCCAGAGCAGTCGGGAGTTCCGCCCGCATCACATTATGTTTCCCATCGGTGTTCGGTAGTTTTAAACCGAACTCGATGGTTAAGTCTTTTTCGTGCACCTTTCGGTAGTTTTAGCTGGGATCTGAGCGGTATTCTCACAAAATATAACCCCAGACCCCAGCTATCTGCCGACCGTCCATTCGTGCAAATAAGGTGAATGAAAAGAGAGTTATGTATTTTAAAGTAAAATGCCGGTTCTGTTGCACGGAGGGATAATCCACTTAACGGTGTATCCCAGTGGGAGTATCCCTCTCGTGCAGCAGTGTCTGATGGGAGAAATATCCAGAATGTTAAGTTCCTCATGTAGTCCCCTACTGTATTACCCCTGCTAAGTCTGTCTGGAAACCCCTTGCATGGGGAATTGTATAAATATGGAAGCCTGTGAATAAAGACCTCAGTTGACTCCCAGAACTGTGTTTCGTCCGGTTACTGGGGGATTTGGGATATTGCCACTCTTTTCAGCGCTGACTGTGGATTTACCCTTAATACTAGCGGAGATCGTGGATTTTAATATTGCACTTCGCTACAAAAGTGTTTCGGCCGATTTGAAGGCAAACTGGTATCTTTGATTGTGACGCTGAAGCAGATTTGGTGGATCAACAGGTTTAAGCAGATGGACAATGCACTTGCCAAACATTGATGGATAAGCTGGAGGTAGGATTGCCTCATAAGCATCTTTTTTCAGGATACTTGCAGACTCTGCATTTTGTTGAGCAGAGTGCTGTCCATCAGAAGGCGAAATTCACGTATCTGATGTAAAGTCAGAAAACTATAGATTCTGGAATACAAACATGTATTCCTGACTCTATAGTGTTAAACTAACTATTTAGGTCTCCGCACCCTCCTTAGATCACATGGAAAAGGTGAGTTTACTTACTTTTTTTCCCCATACTGTGCAGGTCTTGCCCCACCTGGCCCTGCCTCCAATATTGATGATCTCACCCAATCCAGTGCATTCCCCAAAAAAGCATTGGGAGGTTTTAGTGCATGGCAATATGCTGTGCCAACCAGTATCTCCTCATAGAGATGTATAGAATTAATGCATCCTCTATTGTGAACTTTTAATGCCTTCATGCAGAGCGTGGAGATGCTCGACAGGAATCTCCTCTCGTGGCTGTTTGAGTGACTGCACCTAGAGTTGTAACTAGCCAGCAATGTAAACCCTGCCTTTTCTATGAAAAGACAGTGTTTACAGTGCTAAGGCTGCATGGACATGCTATAGACACCAGAACCACTATGTTAAGCTATATTGGTTTGGGTGACTGACTATAGTGTCCTTTTCACTACAGCAATTCTTTTGAGATCCTTGCTGAAAACTAGCAGAACATGAATTCCATACACTGCTGGGCAGAACCTGTGACATAATTCAGAAACATGTGTCATGCCAAAATGTGGCAGCAACATTGTCTGTGGGTAAAACTGGATCAATCTGTTTTTTTTTGGTTTTTTTACCTTAATATTGTGTATTACTAATGAAGGAACATGGGAGAGATACCAACTGGTTAATGTATTTCTCAATGAATTTGCATTGTACAATTTGCCTTGTGCCCCCACTTATGCTGTTACAGTGTAAGATGGAGAAATAAACACCGTCATTAATTTTTACCCACAGGTTACTAAATATCCATAGCACACAGCTGTTTAATGATCATGCAGTAAAATTACTTTATTATGCACTTTATGTTGTTTGTAGCCCTGTTTTGTTCACAACACTCACATTTATTCCAGCTTAAATAACATACAGCGCTGTGTGGGTCTTATCTGGGCGACACGTTTCATAAGAAAATTAAAAACAGGATGGGAGGAGAGTCAAACAATGATTGATTTGGCCCGCATCACTGGAACAACAGATTTACTGCAGTCAAATAAGCTAAATAATAATTATTTCATCAAACAGGAACAAATATTGTTTTCCAGTCCTGTTTATTAGAGTAGACTCTGAACAATACAAGGAGAGTCTCTGTAAAAGTGGAAATCCTGGCTGAACTTCCAAGTTGGCTTGCCCTGTTCATGTACAATACGAATCTAAATATATATATCATTTTATTTTGCTCTAATTAGGTCTGTGTACATCTTATCAAACACTAAGCTCTACACATAAACAAGTGCTTAATTTAGAAATGAAAGACTTTCCATCCCTATTGCACAAGTAGGAACTTAAGAACTTAACTCAAGAAAACAGATGTTTAGTTGATATCATTAATCAGTAATGTATACCTTTGGTACACCAGATGTTCCTGGACTACAAACTGAGTATGTTTTTAAATGATGTAGAAGCATTGTCATATAATACATAACATCTCTATGGCTAAGCAATGAACAAATTGTATTTCATATACAATTACACATTATCAAATGCTGGTCTAGCACAAAGTCCAGAACGTGTGTTCGATGCGTTAATCTAATCTTTTCTTTAAAATCAATTTCCTGCTTGTGTTACGATGTTCTATACGATATGTCTGTGTATGATACTTCCTATTCACTGATATACATTTATCAATCAGAGTTTTATCATTAAAAAAACACTCCGTGGTTCCAGATTCAATAGAAAAATATTTATGTTCAGTTTTGACAGTAATTCTTTCCACCATATATCTTTTAACTGTTGGGGCAAAGTTCATTTATAAAATATTTTATGTTTAATTATCCCATCTTTTATTTACTCTTTGCCTGAACTTTCTTACTCCCAATAAGTCTGACCTTTCGATCTGGACCAAGAATCTTAAAGCTAATGGAATTAAAGAATGATTACAGTGCGTTCATCAAAAATAATGTTCGGCGTAGATTTCAGACGAAGTGGTGTAAATGAGTTTTTCGTCACTTTGTTACAGAGTACACGAGAGTTGTGCATTACTTTTACATTACACTTCATTAATATATTCCATTAGATAAAATTGGCTTTTTTTCCAGAAACAAGTCCATAATTTTAATTAAATCAGCAGATATATTTTTCCAGTAATCAGTTAGTCAATGAGAGTTTTTTTTCTATTACAATATATCTGTAAGTGAATATTTCTTGTTAATAGGCACAGACTCCTTACTAGGGAATCACATTTCTCAATTTTAGATTCACTCAGATAGTTTGGAACTTGCTCTCAAAACCTTCCTCGTTTCCAGATTCTGTGTTCATTGATTTGCAGGAACAAAGTGCACCTTGTAGTAGAGCGTTGGCTGAAATTCTAATGTGTTCTGAACAAGACTTTCATCTGGTGCTGTGGCAACACTGCAAATTAAGAAAAACAGATTTAAAAAGACCATGACTACCTTAAAATTTGACATAGCTTTGTCCACCCCTTTTCTTTTCTTTTTTTTGTTTTGTTTTTGTTTTTTAATTTTGTTATACCTCTCGATGCCAACTAATGTTTCGCCCCCATATTTTATTTATTTTGTACCCAATTATGTTAAAGGGACACTATAGTCACCTGAACAACTTTAGCTTAATGAAGCAGTTTGGTGTATAGAACATGCCCCTGCAGCCTCACTGCTCAATCCTCTGCCATCTAGGAGTTAAATCCCTTTGTTTATGAACCGTAGTCACACCTCCCTGCATGTGACTTGCACAGCCTTCCATAAACACTTCCTGTAAAGAGAGCCCTATTTAGACTTTCTTTATTGCAAGTTCTGTTTAATTAAGATTTTCTTATCCCCTGCTATGTTAATAGTTTGCTAGACCCTGCAAGAGCCTCCTGTATGTGATTAAAGTTCAATTTAGAGATTGAGATACAATTATTTAAGGTAAATTACATCTGCTTGAAAGTGAAACCAGTTTGTTTTTTTCCCATGTAGGCTCTATCAATCATAGCCAGGGGAGGTGTGGCTAGGGCTGCATAAACAGAAACAAAGTGATTTAACTCCTAAACTCCTACACACTAAAACTGCTTTATTTAGCTAAAGTAATTTAGGTGACTATAGTGTTCCTTTAATGTTAACTCTACTCAAACGCTATGCTCCATGTCGTCACTCAACCTAAACTGTTCTTGTAAACTTGAAACTTAGAAAATTCAGAAATGAAGAATTATATGAAGACCATGCCTAGGACTTTAGCCTATTGCCGATCTAGAGTGTTGTAGATGTAATCTCTCAGGTTCAATACCCTTTGATGCAGCCAAATGGAAGTGCTCAGTAAGCCATAACATAAAAACAAAATATAAGGAAACTAAGAAACAAACATTGTCAGAGCTGTCACTTGTTTTGGAATATGAACTTACTTTGCCTTCCCGGTTTTCTTCTTAGAGCAATAGCAAAAAATGAAAAGGAGAAGTAATGCCAAAAGGGGTATCCCAAATCCGAGAACCAATCCCAATATCAGTTTTTCATATTTTTGAGAAGTTTCTAGTACTGGTTGAGTTTCTGATCTTTCACCTGGTCATATGACATAAATTAGAAAAATGTCAAGTTTTATGGCAGGTAGCAAACACATACTGAAGCTCAGCAGATAGTGGGAAAATAGGGGGGGGGATGCTTTGGTTAGCAATATGAAGAACAGGGCTGTAATAGGAAGGCACACATTTTAGATACAGAGACTGCTGAAAATGGAATATCCATTGGAGTTATCTGAGGGAGAGCAACTTGGCAGATAACGCATTTTGTGAGGATGACATGGCTGGGGATTAAAATGGAAGGCTGCGGTAGTTAGCCTCTGTCATAGAGAGTTGATACCAATTCAAACTTGAGGATAATAAAGTCGATTAATAGGTCAATTAACAACAGATACATTCATAACTATGATAAGATAGCATATAGATATAATATAAAGACTGGAGACATATTAGAACATAAAAACAAAATCAAGTTTCCTTAAAGGAACACTATATGAGCAGGAACATAAACATGTATTTCTGACCCTATAGTATTAAAAACACCATCTAGCCCACCTGGTCTCCCCTTGACCCCCTAAATAGAGCAAAATCTTATCTATATTGCAGTCTGCTGCTGCTGGCTCTACCCCTGATCTGTCTGCTTGGCTGACATCATTAGAAGTGATTCTCTCAGCCAATCACAATGCTTTCACATAGGAAAGCATTGGATTGGCTGAGCTTGTCAAGGAGGCGGATCAGGGGCAAAGCCAGCACAAGCCAAACACAGCCCTGGCCAATCAGCATCTACTCATAGACATGAATTGTATCAATGCATCTCCATGAGGAAAGTTCAGTGTCTGCATGCAGAGAGCAGAGACACTGTATGGCAGTGCTACACACTGTACAGCACTGCCCCAGGAAGCATCTGTAGTAACCATCTGAGGTGTGGCCAGTGGAGGTGTCCCTAGATTGTAATGTAAAAACATGCATTTTCTCTGAAAAAAAACAATGTTTCCTGCACATAACCTGAAGGGAATGATTATACTCACCAGAACAAATACAATAAGCTGTAGTTGTTCTGGTGATTATAGTGTCCCTTTAAGGATGGGCTAGGGTAACAGTCTGATAGAAGTAGGTAAATCTCAAAGAGTGTAAAAAGAAAACCTAATACGAGAACAAATGTGTTAGATACAGATGTCAAAGAAAAGAAACCAAGAACAAAGCAATGTATGTGTGAAAAATACTGGATATTAAGAAGGAAGTAGAAGATGTAAGAATAGATAGGGAATAATAGGTAGAATGGATAGAATAATACATGGGGAGCAAGACTGACCACTCCGCTGCCATGCTTATCTCCAATATGAAGTGTCCATGGCTACAGACAGAATACCATAAATGAGAAGACACTAGGAAAGTATTGGTTTCATTGAAACAGTGAGATATTGTAAGACAGCTCTGTAAAACACACTGCAGATCAATGCCCAAATAGGGCAACCCTCAGTTATTTTTTAATAATTGGGTTAATTGGACATCGTAAAATATAATGGGTTCAATGGAGTCAGAAGAAGGACACTAAACCAAAAGGTTAACACCACACATGCACTTACCAGGGATGCAGTTGGAAGCTTCAAGTGTCATATCTGATTTACATATACATTTGTACCAGCCATACGTGTTTTCGCAAATTGCCGTGCTGCTACAGTTATGTTCATTATAAACACATTCATCGACATCTAGAAAACAAGTGAATAGAAGAATGACATGTAAATTTAATAATAGAATTAAACAGATAAAATCCAGGAAACAAACATATTTTAGATGGCACATGCCAGCCCCATCCCCCCCCCCTTTTTTTGTTTGGCAAAACCTCAAGTAAAAATTATCTTTGCATCCTGGTCAGTAAGATTACTGTTGAAGAGGAAATAACACGTATGATGTGTACGATAGCATGCGCGATACCAGTTATCTCTTGAAGCGAGAGAGATGTAGATGAGAGAATATGTATATAATTATATAAGTATTTCTATGTCTTAGCTAAAAACACATTTTTCCATTAAATTAATACTGTGTACAGACCATTTAATTTTTTGAACAGTCATTTGTAATGTGTTACAAGGAGAAGCAAGTGGAAGTGTCAATCTAATTTCAGCTCCATAGAATATACAGAAATGTCATCTACTCACATTTTCATTTATAAATTCTGATACAATGTAATGTCAGTTATAAATGTGCGAACACACTTCATAAAAATTCCCAGAAATTACCGCTCTTAAAGAAAAAAAATATAACGTTTTATTTTTCAATAGAAAAAAAAAAAGTTAAACTGGCATCATCCTTACACCACACAGGCAAAGTTCCTTTCAAGAAATAGCACATGTTGCACATCAATCCAAGTGTGGAAATAAGGAAGATCACCAGCAGGTGTCGACCACTATTCCAACGATGCTTTATAATCCGTAGATCATACCTTCCAATATGTCAAATGGACAAAGAGGGACACTTTCATTTTAGGGTTGTGGCCAGGATGTAATTAGAACAATAATAATGTATCATATTTACACAGAGGAATTTGAGCCCAAAATAGTAGGTGTCCCTGCTAATTAGGGACAGTTAAGAGGTATGCTACCTATTCTCAGCTCTTGTCCATCCCTGATAAAGTCCTTCCATGCAAACCCTGACCTTTGATGACATTTTTATAGCTTATGTGGCTTTGTATTTTGTGGAGCATTGCACACTGTTTAGTAGACGTGATCAGTTCATTGTAATGGTACTGTATGTATCAAGGTAAATTCTACACTATAGTAATATCAGTATTCACATCTCAAACCATACTAATTAAATACATAATTTCATAATTTACTGCCCTAAATGAAATTAAATCTAGTTTTTAATATAAATGATAAAATTGTCATACTCCTTGACAGTAACAGAATCACAGTGATATGTCATTGTTCAATCATGGAAAACACGTACTAAGCGATTTACATTTCTTGTATAAGCTACTTGAAATTCAATTTTTATAGATAATGAATGCTGCTACAATTTGTTTTAGGGTAAACAGGACGTCGCTGAACGGAGGCTGTAGCTCTGCTGTAGATGCCTAATGAACAGTAAAAAAGTTTTAACAATATGGAGAGTCTCTTTTATATTATTATTTATATGATTTCAATTTAACATATAGACATTTTATGCAACCAAATTAAAATTATATTAGTGGTATTTTTAATATATTAAAGGAAAATGGAAATACCTTGCAACATACCAGTTTGTGGACCTTCAGAGACTTTCCAAACCATATCCACTCATGTTCCTCAAGCTATTGAGTTCTATATTTCCCATAATTCTCGACTGGCAGAAAGTTATGGAAATGTCTGATAACAGCGTCAGGTTCAAGGGCAGACATCCATTTTCTATGTTTTACCAAGAAGCTAAGAATTATCATCTTAACCAATGATATCTAACCAGCGGTGCACCATATTCGCCATTCTCCATAACAACACTGAATGGTCTAAGATGGAACACTCAATTTAGACTTTTGATAAAGGAATGATTTAAATGGGAGATTGTAGTCAATAAGCAAGAATTGTATCGTTTCAAAGCAGAAGGGTAAAACATGCATACTATAAAATCACACTCGTGCCACCGCACTTCAAGCAGTGATGTCACCTTTAGGGGTCTTTGCCAAATATGCAAGGACCTTAGAAGGTGACAGAGTTGCTTTTCAGTTACAATACCGGAGTTGTAGTTTAATAACATGCAAACTGTAGACAATCTTGAATATTTATCCAGGATTGATTTGCACACTGGTAAGTAAGTAAAAGTTCCATGCGACAGATGTTTCCCTGACACCGATATTCATCCACCTATGTTCATGACCACAGTTAAGTTTGTATCAGCAAGGCAGTAGTGAGAATTTGAGAACACACCTTAAAGACTTAAAAAAAGGCAGGTAACGACAATGATGTTTCCTTCCTGGAATAGCAAAATGCAAAAACAAGAAAAGAAGACAATATTTACCTTCCTCAGTACTACGACACAGGTTTCACTCAGAAGAGATGTATCACTAGTCCCTATACACTCCTCCCTTTTACTCTGTGCCTAATCCTACATGTTGCATTCAGTAAAGTGCTGTATACAGGATCCAAGGAAAGAGAGTTTATGGATTTGTAAAGGCATGTTTCCAGACTGCATTAACTTTGAACTAGATGTGTCCGGGGTTTAGACTGTGTTGTTGATGCAAAGCTCTTTTTGTGTTGTTTTTGAACAGCTTCTTTGAATGGCACAATTAAACAATCAATGTCAATGTGACACAGAATAAAGTTATTTCTATACTTTACCGTCCAGTGACGTTATGTTGAACCGATAGTAATCTTGGACTCTGGCTAGATAGTCTTTTACAAACCAATGTGGAGTGTCGCTGGAAACATTTATCCTGTATTCAACTAACGAGCCAGAATTTAAAGAGCCTTTAGTTTGAAGTTTGTAAAATTTATTTTCAAATCCCAGGGATAAAATACTTTTCAGCTGCATTAAAGAAGAAAGAATAACACAGTACATGTAATTTAGCGTTTTGACATTATTGGAGTTTGAGTAGCCTGCTTTCTTTAATTACCTAATGCTATCTAATTATATACTCGTACATTAGCATTTTTGTTTCAGTGGAGATACTAGATGAGCTATATTTTTGGGCAGCTATAATGTATGTAGTATCAATCTGTGTTCTCATTTATAAAACACTGACAGTATTATAGTCTAGAATTATATTAACTGATCTTGTTGTGAGATCTTGTAACAATGTCTCATTCACATACCTAGTCTATGGGCCATGGTTTTGACATTTTATTGTTTTATTGTTTGCTAGTGTTGCTAGCTCACACGTTCTTGACCGCTTTGTATAAAGACCATTTGAACAAACCTCCCAGTGCTGTCCTATATTTCTGTTTCTTGTCTCCTGCACATACATAATGGCCACAAGTCTTGATTCATCTTAAATAGTTTTTTTGCTGAATTCGACCCAACATGCAGGCTGCGTTGTTTACTGTAAACACGTGTTGCAAGCTCTGATCTTTCGCCTCAGCTTAATTTTATATATGTTGTTACTTTTAATAACACACAGCACTAGACCTACTTTCTGTTGTCCCTAAAAGTTACTTTTTACTCGTGTCCAGATTTTAGAGTTCAGGGGTACACTCATTAAGGTGTGATGTCCTGCACCAAAGTTCCATCTTTTTCCATCAGTTATAGATAAATAAAAATGTCTCAAGTGTCAACACAAATAAACCCCACTGATTCAGCACAGGCATTCTATCTAATGGATGTCTCTTTCGCAATGTTTGGTTTTGGTTTTTGAAAAAAACCTTTTGATTTCTAAGAGTTCACATGAGAAACACATTGGGTCTTTACCATTAATTAAGCAACAGACATAATGAATAATGCTGTCTTTTTGGAAATTGAATATATTTACTGCAATCTCTGTTTTGTTTTAGGACCAGATAGACACCAGCACATTTAATCTAGCAAGTAAATCCACACTATCATTCATTTCTGCAAAGTCCGCAATTAAATGATACTTACTAGTTTTTCGTATTTTGTGAACGATGCACTGTCATGATTTGTGATAACATCAGTGGTATTTTTGGAGAGCCACATAATTGTGCAATTAAATATATTCCAGCCTAAAAATTGAACACATAAAGTTGCATGACCCACTTTTGAATAAAAATATAAGCTCTAAAAGAAAATGAATTCTACTGGTCATGTCAACCCCGCAAGGAAGAAATTACAAGAAAAATCCCTAGATAAACATATCTACATTAATTCAAGTATTCCATGCAGTTAATAATAATAAAAAAGTGTGTGTTAGTAAATGACTATGATAAACATGAGCTATATAATATTAAATACGCTATAGTTCAGTTATATTGATTGCCTTTTTAAGTATTACATCCTCCTTACTATTTTTACATTTATCTTTTTAAGGTGAATTGATAATGTGTGTCATAATGGCATTAAATAATGTAGCTCAATGCAGCTATTTTTAACTTCATCCAGGTAAAGTCAAGCCTTAAGTTAGTATGAATAGACTTCCTTCTATAATGCTATTGTGTCCTGTCTTATTATTTCGAAAGAAAACCTATGGGGGTGGCGTGGCTGACTGAGCAACAAGCCAGACGTGCCACTGTAGAGCTCAGGCCCAAACTTAGAAAAACAGTGACAATTCCTTCCAGAAAAGCGCCAAAATCCACAATCACCATTGCCTTCCACCCAGCTGACAACATGGGGCGCAAAAACAAAACATTTTGCATCCCCGAAACCTAAAAAATGCCAGACGTATGGCTTTCATTTGAAAGGCCTACCCCGCGGGCTCGACCTAAGATGGCGACGGCGGAACTAAGTGAAGAGGAGCCCTCAGAAGCATTCCGAGATGGGGAGGAAGGCCCTTCTTCACCTCAGGCAAGTGATCTCGACAGTGAGTTTGACTCTGGGGAGGACTCAGCGCCGGCAACCAAAAGAGATATCAAGAATCTCTTGCTGGAAATGAGGCAAGTCTTGAAAGCCGATCTCAGAGAAACACGAGCAGAGTTGGGGACCCTGCGTGAAAGGCTTTCCGCAGTGTAATCCAGAGAGAACATCAGGGATCAAGGGCTGCAGTCTACCCAAGACCAAGTCCAAGACCTTGCTCAGCAGGTACAGAGACTTACCAAGACGGTGACGGTGTTGGAATCCCGTCACCGACGTAAGAACATCCGCCTCTGAGGGGTGCCGGAAAAGATCGGAAGAGATTCCTTCCTCCCCTTCATCCAACGACTACAGGCCCACATGGGCGTCCGGAGAGGAGCTGACCAGAATCTGTTGACCACAGCGTTCCGGATCCGCAAAGCCGCATCTGCTCCCCGAGAGACATAATTGCGGTGACCTAAGATATCGCATCCCGGTCCACGATCATGTCTCGCTACAGAGAGCTTGGAAATATCCACTTTGAAAATTGCACTATAGTCATTTACGGGGACCTATCCTTCACAGTACTTGTAGCAAAGAGACAGCTAGCACCAACAGCAAGGCAGCTGCGGGATGCTTACATTAAGTATAGATGGGGTGTAGACGGCTCACTAGTAGCCCAACAGGGACCAGGCGTCCTTCTTAAAACATATGGGCCTGCCTGTCTCCACCACGACAGGCATGCCCGTAGAGCAAAGAATAGCACTAGGCGATAAATACTTTACCACACAGTAGGTGTGTCATTTAGGCACTAGCTGATGTAATACTACCTATGGTTCAAATGCCACGCAAGGCTTAGCGGCCAGAATGCACAATAACATATGATAACACAGGTTAGTTCCAAGAGGGATCTCTCATACCAATATATATTTGTTGCTTCTGGTTTATATGTTGCATACTGCAGTTCGTTTGTTTTACCCTCCTACAATTGCTCTTCTACTTCATGTTCACCCATACCTAGTAGATAGAGATATGTCTGACAGGGAGCAGTTAAGTCGAGCAAATACATAACGCATAAGTAGTTAATTCTCTGTGTAACCCAAGCTGTAAATTGCTTTTACCGTAGTGTATGCCTCATGCATGTCGTTCTTGTAACAATGTTGTACTATTACCTTTCATAATACTGCGAACAGTTGTATTTTATGTACAAAAACTCAAATAAAATACAAATTATAAAAAAAAAAAACCTATGGATAATTATATGAAAGAAAAAAAAACTAAATACATAATAATGTCTTTTATTGTCTTCTTTTTGTTTGGATTCCCCTAGAGTGGGGTTTTAAATAGTTTTTTCCTCAATGATTTTAGAAAGTATCCATGTACTGGATAATTCTATATGTGTACAGTGCTGACCGCCCCCTCGAATTCAGATAGAGAGGTTAGTGATCACCATTTTATTCCACTGAGAAGCTGTACACCAGGGATGTAATGTGTCTAGCTGTGAAAGTAGAGTACCAAGGAATCCACACGTGGGCACATTTAAAGGCCATATTTATAAATGCTTCTTGTCTTTCCTCCCCTGCATACCTTTCCAGATTGAGAATACATTAACTTCAAACATACCTGGGGGATTTGCCGATTGACCTATCAAAAACAAAGAGACAATTTGCAAGATAAATAAACTGTATATACCACATATTTATCTTAATATAAGAGGCACCGAAATATTAGACGCAGCCATATATTTTAACTAGAAATTTAGAAGGAAAAAAATATTACAACCAACACCGTATTTATGCTAAACTTAAGCTAATGTGTATAGAGAATGTAGTATGTGTGTGGGTATAGGAGATGTAGTGAGTGTGTGTGTATAGGCAATACAGTGTGTGTTTGCAGAGAATGTTGTGTGTGTTTATGGAATGTAGTGAATATATGTAGGTGATGTAATATGTGTATGAGAATGTAGTGTATGTGTGTTCGGGGGAAGTAGTGTGTGTGTGTCTATAAGGAATCCAGTATGAGTATATGTGTATAGGGGATACAGTGTGTGTCTAGTGTGTGTATGTACATGTTCAGAATATAGGACACAGGCATTTGTATGAATTTTATATTTCCTGTAAACATCAAATGACTGACCCCAAAACAATCTGCCATACAAATATTATGCAAAGACGGTGTTGTATAAAATCAGATTTTTCTTCTACTGACTACTTCAAGATGACCATCCAATGTGTCGACCAAGGTATAGAAAAAAAAATGCTAAAAATGCATCTAAAGAAAATTGAATCTATAAATTTGGTACCAGTTTTTTTATATATAACTGATAGTATGGATTTTTTGAATGACAGGCATTCAAAAGAATCCACATTATCCAGAAAAGGAACCTGGTTCTTAGAACATTTGTTGTCTCTGGCATCGTCAAGAGAGAGATCATATATAAAAAAGTGCCATTACTATGCTTTATATAACATACCATTATAGTATTCTTAGATTCCGAAATGTGAAAAAATTATTACGTTTGTAACATACATTTTGCTATAGGACATTTACAGACCAGCGTGTGGAATAAATTCAATTGTGCAATGAGAACTTGTGGTTGTCAGTTAGTTCCGGGTGCTGAGGATGTCTGCTTGGCATGTTGAAATAGTCTGACAATATTTAATGAGCTCAACGCAGCACTCTGGCTAAGTCCTGGATGCATTGCCTATTTCTATACTTGTTAAAAGAATTGGGAAACAGAAAATAACTGACTGGCGGCATATGTGATAAGTTCAGCACTCGTCAAGTATAGATGCCAAGTGGAAGGTTCCAAAAAGACTATTTTCTGCGGCAATAGTATAATAAGAGCATTTAGGTCCAAGAAATTAAATAAAAATAAAAGAGGGCAGGGAAATTACAGAATAGTGATTTAATAATATATAATTGATTATTTAAATGCTGGGCGTATTCTTTATTTTATATGTTTATTATTATATATCTTTGTCTTTTTGTTCTGTTTTGTTTTTATGTCACTTGTATATTATATATTAATGGTGTCTAAAATATACTATATATTGCAAGGAGATGCTTTTTTTTTTTTGTTGTTTTGGGTTTTTTAAAGCGTCTTTAATACCTGCCAAAAATTTAAGTATTTTCATAGATAAAACCTTACTTCACTGAAATTCCAAAGCAGTCAAAAAATATACTAAGACAAAGACAAAAGGGATTCTCCAATCTCCGCAGACATTTGTGTTCTACTCTTGCGCATGTGCATGAATACAGCACTGATGTGTTCTTCTGGATGAGGGACAGTTTGAGGGACAGTTCCAGTTACATAAAATCCTTACTTCCCGTGCAACCCTAGGCCAACACATAGTATGTAACTGTCAGGAGTCTGTCCAAAATATGCAAAGACCCCCGAAGGTGTCAGAGCTACTTTAAGTTGGAAGGTCATAAAGATTATATAAAAAGCAAAGTTTTGGAGATCAATCTAACATGTTAGCAATACAATTGGGTAAGATTTGCAAGTAATGTGGACGTGTGCTAAGAGTTACAGACAGGGCTGACGGATTGTTGTATTAGAACAGTTTAAAAAAAACGGTAGAAAGAAAATTTCCTAATCATGGTTTAAGGCTCATGTTAAGTCACGCTGCTGGGATTCTTCCAAGTGACAGATCGATTACTCATCTCTGATAGAATGAATATTGAATATGAATAAAAATCTTCTCTGACAATTCCAAAATGATATTTCGGAACATAACATGAATAATGTTCACTTGATCAAGATACTACTGATTTTTTTTATCCTTCTCCAAGCTTCTCAACTCAAGATGAGACATCGATAACTCAACCTCCTTACACCATAACCACTGTAGTGTGCAAATACTTGATATTTTTATAAAATGTTGTTGATTATTCCATTTGGACGGTCCTAGCTAAGCTGCTTATCTATGTGGTTTAGTGAGAACACAGCAAATGTAACTGCTAACTGACACACTGGCTCCTGTGCATGCATCCAACAAAAAGCCGATTCTGTACTCACCACATTGTGCATTGTCATCAGTCTTATACTGGCAGGAACATGCAAATGATCCCATGGTGTTGATACATCTGTATTTTGCATTTGGACATGCCGACATACTTTGGCATTCATCAATATCTGGTAAGAAAGATTTTTTTTTTTGTTAAATGATCAGTACAGTTAATAAGAAATCATTGAAAAAATATATAAATCTGTTGGATATCATTGGGGGTAAACTACAATGTTAAACAGAGAAAATAATAGTGTAAAAGGTGTGAATTGGCGCTTACATAATATAACGTGAAAAAACTGCTGCAACACTCGTAGACACTCTCCCAATGGTTACCGCAAAGTTAGAAAAATGTAATATGATTTCTACAATTACCATCATTTTCTTGTTAGCATTAAATAAAGAGATAAATATAAAAAGGTACGAATTTGAAACATGGGAAACATTATCTGTGATATAGATATCTATTTACTATACAGCAAGCTCTGACGGCTTGTTGAGTCACCTCTCACATTCAGTGAAATTGAAGATTTTTTTTTCTTACTCTGCTACTAAGGACTAAAGTTTAAAAACCTTTTTGATCAAGTCCTCACAAATATATTTATTTAATGAATAGATCCTTTTGCTGAGTTTAGTGATTCGGTGTGCTAAATTTGTATTAGTTTCTAATGGCCATTCAAAACAAGGGGTATGTTATATTTGGTCCAGCATGAATCCTGCACAAATGAAGAGGAGAAATGTTAAATTGTAACATGCTTTAATATGCTGGACTTTACATGGCCCAATGACACTTGTGAACAAATACTACAATTCACTTAATCTACAAAAAATATAAATAGGTCATATGTAAACACTCTAGTGTCTCGGCAGCATAGCTATATCCAGAGAAGGATTCAGATCCCACAGGGCCCCATGCAGGTTGCAGATATAGGACCACCCACCATTCTGAATAGGGTCAATCAAATTCATGGTTCTGATGTCTAATCCCTGGGAGGTCACCTAGGGTGACCTTATGAGTAATCCTGCTATGGCTTTATTAGTAGCATTAACTTACTTCCCAGTACTCAGTAACATCACTATGGGCCTTGACTATAAGCTGCAGCTCAAACACGAGTTTGCAACTTAATATAAGCAGAAAGCAGTTTCAACACTAGAAGTAAGGTTCTATAGGAATGTGAAACCAGACATGGTACTACCTGTGCAGTTTGCTCCATTTCCAGTGAATCCGGCCTTACACTGGCAGCTGTAACGATCAATGCTACTAAAGCAGTCAGCATACTCGTGGCAGGGGAACGTGTGTGGTGGGAGACAAAAATCTAAAGACAAAAATACAGTATCAAACGCATAGATATTAAAAAAAAAAAAAAAAAAAAAACATGCATAAACCGTCTGGGAAAAAAAGAATGCAATCAACAGACAGTCAGTTTCATTAACACAAAGTAGATTTGCGAAAAGGTTGCAACTCTACTGTTCTAGAACCACAAGTTCCAAGATTTGTATTATGTTATGTTCCATTCTGTTGTCTTATACTGTGTGTAATGACCATTCCAAGGGTAACACTAAAGATATAATAATAAAGTAAATAGAGAGACCATAATAGCTCAGAATCTGAATTTAGTTTGATATCACTTTAGTAACTGTACTATAAAGAATAACAACATACATAAATTCTATTCCATCTCCATTGCACATCATTTCATTATCCTGGCTTTGTAAAGATTAGTCGCTCGAGCCTCACGCTACCTTGAACCTAGTATAAAGGCCTAATCTTTACTACACAACAGTATTATTAATCCTGGTAGGCCAAGGCATATATTGTTTGTCGGCATGTTACATAATCGGATAACTGCTTTAGATTTTTTCAATATTGTACTTATTATGACCTAGATTTATCAAGAACATCATTTCTTGTCTCTGTGCTCTGTGTTTGATTAGAACCAAATAACATGTCACATGCATTTTCGATTATGTATTGCATGACAATAAAAATGTTAAACAAGCAGATGTAACAGGATATGAGCGTGATAATGCAATGTGATAAAAGATTGAGAGGACGCACAGAGGCATCTGGAAAAGAGACAGCGGTAACAAACAGAACCACGTGGAGATATAATTAATGGGAACACACAACCCGCGTCCTCTGTTTGTTTCTTGGAGTCTCTGTGAAGTGTCTTTTCAAACATTACTTAATCATCGTTATTATTGCCTCTTGTCAATGTACGCCATGTACAATGCATTTAGTGAAAGTGTGAATTTGAGAATTTTGTTGGCTTTTATCAATTAAGCTGTTGGACACAACTGCGTGCTACAAATTAAAATTTAGAGATTAGATCCTATGAATAAGTGTTGCCGCTCGAAGACACTAACTGATATTTAGATCATAATATTTTTTGATATGCTATTCGCTGATGCTGATTGAACCTAAAATTAGACTAAAGCAATCTGTGAGTCCGATAGATAATAGCTAAACAGCTACCGATAACTAAGTGAAGACGTACCATTCAAAAAGCACTTCTCGCCATCAGCGGCACTGGGCACGGTTCCAGTTGGACACTTATCACACACAAATTGAGATGTATTCACATGATTGGAACACAAGACACCAGGAAAGCATGGCTCTCCTCTGCATGGTGTTGAAGGACTTGAACAAAATGCTCCAGAGAAGCCATCTGGACATTCGCAGCCCACAACCTAATGGGAAAACGGATTCAATTAGTCTTCAAATGTCAGCTTTCTAATCAATTACATTAATTAAACCAAAAATATATATATATATCAAAACACAGGCCAATGTTTACATTATCCAGACTGTCTTTAATTGTAAAGAACACATGGCTGTTGAATTTGATACAGACTCCACTAAAGTCATATGGAATAAAACATGGGTCTCGCTTGAATATTTTTCAAATGATTTAATGTTTTTTTGTATTTAATACTTTGAGAAGTACTTTAATATGTTTTGATATATTGATTATTTTTTTTTTACTATAGATGATATTTTCATTTTTTTTTTATTATTTTAAAAGTATATCCAGAATATACTGATTCCAGTTCAGCTATTTCGGTCCAAATTGAAATTCAATAAGAATTTACTTTAAATTCTCACTTTAATGATTACGTAGATAGCTCCCAAGGGTCTCTGTTTAGGAGTAGCTGACCCCTCTACAGGACTTCAATTACCAGTGACACAAATTTTAACCTTGACAAACCTTTTCCCATTACGATTTTACAATTGTATTTTGCGAAAATTAAGCTGGATTTAAATGACTTCAAAACATTACAGGTAATGATAGGTGTACCATCAACAAACTATAACAGAAACACTGACAGAATAAGAGATTGAGAAAACTGGACTGTCTTGTATTCCAACTAGCATCAGCTGTATGTTCCATCCAGTTTGCCGATTACACTCATCATACATCATTGATTCTTTGACATTTGAAACCAGCATTAACGTGTGTGTTAGAATAAGCAAATTGCTGGTTTTCTGAAAGACCGCATTTTTTCAACTCCAAAAAAACTCCACGATAAAATTAAGCAAATCCGCTAGAATGCCCAATTTCCTTCTTTATCATTCTTACATATATTTAAAACCAATTTTGAATATATCTTACTTTAGTTTGCATTCATTTTTTTATATTGACTATTCATTATAATTTTGCATAATTTCCTGCATGCTTTATTTTTGAATGATGCACCTGTAGGTTCTTTGAATGAATTTAGAGAAACAACAAAGCTTCAACTTAAAGAAAAAACAACAACTTTGTTTTAGTCCAAATAATAGAGTAAAAACGTAATGTAAAAATATAGAAGATACTTATATGCATTTCTATTGATCCAGAACATTTCTAAGATTTTTCTTTATTGCTAAAGACATTTATTTTAGGGTGTTGCTCATTCTTTAAACTACTTATTTGTTAATAACAGTTAAATCAATATACATCATTTTCCACAGCTGTGATAAGTATGTGAAACTGTTATTATGTAACAAGGAGCAGTGGCGTACAAAGCGGGGGCCGGTCCCCCTATGTCAGTCATCAGGGTGTACCCAATTTACCGGTGACAGACAGGAAGGGAACGCACTGCACAGCGCTACCCTTCTGCCAGTCACAAAATGTAGTATGACCGAGCAGGCAGACCACAGTAGAAGAGCCTCTCTTCCCCTCCGGAGGGTTTTGGGTTTTTAGAGCACTGGGCCGACTTTGCGATTGGGTACAACCTTTATAGTAGTGATGGATTGCACCTTAAACGGGAGAGGGTCTGCAGTGCTGGGGGATAGGATGGCTAGAAGGTTGGAGGAGATTTTAAACTAGTAGTAGGGGGGGAGGGTCATAGCAATCTACAAAATGGAGATAGGACAGAAAGGAGATGGGGGGTTGAGACGGGGGGAGGGGCAAGCTCAGAACAGAGGAGCTATGTAATATTGATAATTCACAAAATATACAAGTGACGCATGATATTAAATGTATGTTTACTAATATAAGGAGCCAAAATAACAAAATGGGGGAACTAGAGGCATTAGTATACACTAAACAATATGATATAATAGGCATAACTGAAACATGGTGGGATGAGACACATGACTGGGCAGTTAACTTAAATGGGTACATGTTATTTAGGAAGGATAGGAAAAACAAGAAGGGTGGTGGGGTATGTTTGTATGTCAACCATGATTTAAAGCCAAATCTTAAGCAAATGGATTGCGATGAGGAAAATGTGGAAGCTTTATGGGTAAATATCTGCTTGGGGGAAAATATGGGAAAACAACTATTGGTGGGATATGTTATAAACCACCTAATGTTAATAATGATGAGGAACAACAGCTGTTTGAGCAAATTGAGAAAGCTGCAAATCTGGGTAACACGTAATTATTGGAGATTTTAATTACCCAGACATAAATTGGGACAGTAGGACTAGTAGCTCAACAAAGGGAATTAGGTTTTCAAACGTGTTAAATGACACCTTCATGACACAACTTGTACAAGCACCAACTAGAATGGACGCTTGTCTGGACCTGGTTTTAACATACAACGTTGATCTTTTGACCAACATTCAAGTAGGTGAGCACTTGGGAAATAGTGATCACAATATAGTGTCCTTTGAAATAAACTCAAAAAAACAAAAGCACATGGGGTATACTAAAACATATAATTTTAAAAAGGGCAATTTCAATAAGTTACGGGGGGGGCGGGGCCGGACCGCCGAGCTGAGCGGTCGCAGGACAGCTCGGCTCCTGCAAATATGTCCTGCTAAGCCTTAAAAACGAGCCTCTGGAGGGGACAAACGACCACCGACTGCGACCCTCACTACCCACGGGCTACCGGAGCTGAGGTGAGGCTTGCCCCAGGGTGTTAGTCCCTCAGATGTGGGGTCCCTGCGGCATCAGGCGAGACCTTACATGGCGGTGAGTGGAGTGGACGGCCGCCACTCCACTATCCTGCCCGTCGGAGCCCGCAACCCGAGAAAGCCGGCGGATCCGGCCCTGATCCCCCCCCCCCTGGACCGGGGGGGTGATCCCGGTCCCCACCAAGCGGCATCACAGCCACGCGAAGATTCAGCGCCGCACAGACCGACAGGATTGGGGCCTAGATCAAAGATGGCGGGGGCCATGTGAGCGGGAGCCGAGCCGCGGTGCCCGACAGCAGACTATGGACACAATCGGACTTGATACTAAAAGCGACTAACGCCAGCAACCCACCCCCACACAGCAGCCATTAAGCCTGGAAACATGCTGGGCACTTGGCGCCAATATCCCATGACGAAGCACCACCCCTATGGCATGGGACACCGACGGGACTGCTTGCCCTTCATCTGAGCTGGGTGCCCACTGGGAGGATTCCCCCACAGCCTGCCATACCCCCAGGGAGAGGATTGAGACCCATCGGAACCCTGGGCCCACGATCCTACTGACGGGATCAATGGCGAACAGGCACAAGCACCCATCAAGGCCTCAGGCCGAAGATAGGCGGTCCCTGGAAGCAGTGACACCACAACCCCAGACAGCAACAGCATCTAGGTGAACCTTTTACAGGACTATTGAACCAGCAGGGACTCAAACTGATTCCAGCGTGAGCATGACAGGGGTACCTTCCTAACGCGGGTCTCAGGTCCCCTATGGAGGCAGCGGAACGGGTGCGCATCGACCCAGGCCCAACACGCAACCCGGAATCAGGGTTTCCGCAGGAACATAGCCACACGAACACGGTGCCACATGTCCCCGGATATGGTTCCATGCAAGTGTCCAAGGACTGGTACTGCCTTGCCTTAGAACCTGTCAGGTTGTAGACATTCTTCATTGAGGACTCTGTATTTTTCTTTTTATTTTTCTGTCTCGCTACGTTGCCTACCGAAACAGGGTAGCAACACGGCGTTAAAACCCACAGACAGTCAGACCGCAACTATAACCACAGCAGGTACTCATATATACACAACACCTAGATCGCACCCTACAGTCTGCACTAGAGAGTCTCACGGGCTGGACACACCTGCGAGCATGGCCCCCAGTCTGACACACATATACTAAATCTAGAAGTACCCTAGCCTAGCCACACACGAAAGCTTACCGCCTTCTCTAATAAATCTACCCATAGGAACACACTAGTAAAGCTAAGCGAAGCTCAAAAGTTAACCTTAAATGTGCCGCACAATCTAGATCAAAACTCCAGCAGGTTAACTGCTAGCAGTGCCTGCCTAGCCTCTCTGATCGATACTAACTCATACATATCCTGGATTAGAGGCGTATCAAACATGAACACTAGCATGACTATCAACACGTTTAACTAGTTAAGACCTATTCAACATGAACACTAGCACGATTATTGTTACGTTAAACTTGTTCGGGCATGTTAAACTTGAACACAAGCATGATTTTTATCACATTTAACGTGTTAAGGCATATTGAACAGGAACACAAGTATGATTATTATTACATTAAAACTGTTGTTAATCTTCTGTAACGCTTAATTTAAAATATAAAAAAACGAGGCTGTTATGCGAAGGAGATGTTGTACCACTATGCTCCCAACCTGTATGAGAACGTACATCCCTTTTTCTTCATTCTGTACCCCCCATGATTCGTGCCTCAATAAAAGAAAGATTGACAAAAAAAAAAAAAATTTCAATAAGTTACGGGAAGCTTTACAATATATTGACTGGCATAAACTCTTTAGTGAAAAAAACACTGAGGATAAATGGATCATCTTCCAACAAATATTAGAAAGGTACATTTCTCAGTATGTACCATTGGGAAATAAATATAAATAAAACAAATTTAAACCAATGTGGCTTAGTAGAGAAGTAAAACAAGAGATTAAAAAATAAGAAAAGGGGGCGGAGCTTGACCACCAGCCTGAACAGACGCCATGCTTGCAGGCTCCTCCGAGCAACCTTAATAAACCACGAATATCCCGAAAAGTAAAGCACATCCAGCCCTCAAAAGCTAACAGGCACACTCCATAACGCCTCCTGAGGCGATAGATGCCTTTCTTTCTACCATCGCACCAGCCTAGACGGAGGCGGAAAAACGGGGCCTACTCCACGTTGACGCTCCCGAGCCTGGAGGTGCTCCTCTCCCAACAAGTAAGGGACGACTATCCCCAGACCTCACCTGCCACCCAGGCCCAAATGCCAGCAATGGGCCGTCGCTCTCAGAAAACAGCGACAGACAGCAGGGACATCGGGACAATGTTACAAAGGCCTGCACAGCCCAAACCCGCTATCGCGGCAACCCCGCGACCCGACTCCCACACTAACCCAACTGAGCAAATAGGGCCCGAACACCCGCTGGCCGCACAACCGACAACACCTGCAGCCCACACCGACTCCACACCGACGACCAGACACGACCTGAAGGTCTTACTGGCAGACTTTCACAAGATCCTGGTGACGGAACTCGCCCCTATCAAACAGGATATGAAAGCCATTACAGACCGAGTACAGGCCTCCGAGAGAGACACCTCGGACATGCAATCACACGTGTCAGCGCTCCAGAACTCTGTTCAACAAGTCTGGTCACAACACTGAGCTATATCTGCACAGTTGACGGCCATGGAGGACCGCCACCACCGCACCAATATAAAAATAAGGGGTGTCCCAATGGCAGTCTCCGCGGATGAACTACCGCACTATGTCAGGCGCTTACTAGCCTCTATCCTGCCACATGCAGTGGCAAAAAAGCTGTCAATTGAGGGGATATACCGCCTACCTGGGCCAGCAAGCGCAGCCACCACAATGCCAAAAGACGTCATCCTCAGATGCCTCACAGTACACGACAAAATACAAATAATGGCAGCAGTCAAAGGCAAAACTCCGATAAACTTCGAAGAGGCCGCTCTGACATTCTATCAGGACTTAACAAAAGCAACCCTCCTGTGGCGAAAAACTTTCCATCCAGTGACAAACCAGCTCCGATCAGCAAACCTAAGCTACAGGTGGGGAACAAACGGATCCCTGACGGTGACCCGAAACGGAAGCCTGCACACACTCACCTTGATAGAAGAAGCAGCACCATTCCTGACAGCGTTAGACCTGGCGCCCCTGGCGGTCAGCACACCCCAGAGAGCCTCCACTGCCGCGACCACTTGGAACCCAGAACGCATAGCATCGTTCATCCCGAGGTCCGAGAGCACACACGCGACGGAACCAGGAACAAGCTCAAGAAACGATCCGACATAGGGCTTTGGAGAACCGGACAGAGACTTACTTACCCAGCACAACGTTTCCAAGTTTCCCATGACACCACTTGTTCAGGTCTCTAGGCTCAGAACAATAAGTTTAGTTATACTATACTAACATACACTTAAGTGCTTCCCATCTCTCTCCCCTTTACTTCACCCACCAAGATTGCTCAATAAGGAAGAGCTAGCTAGCAACATGGCGCACAGCCCAGGGTCGGGGACACCACCATGACACCAACCTTCCCCGCGACAGGGAACGACCACTCCCATCACACATAATCCCATGGGTGACCCCAGAATCCTTCACACACGCCGACCCCCTCCACTCCCTTGGTTAGGAGTGAACATACCCAGCGCATAGACCTAGCCACGGCACATCATACGCACCCGCCCAGCCAACACAACGACCATATACTAACAAAGCCCACACTGCTATATGCGCTCATCGCTGCCTCACCTCACAAACGTACACAGGCACATATGCCAAGTATCCAGCATAGTAGCCCTCCACCAGCGCTTTCAGCATGCTGAGGCATCACCCTTAGGTCAGCGCAGGAACTCCGCACGCTTGCAACACACAAGCTACCTAGGCTTACACAAACTTGCAAAAATAAAAATAGTGCACGAACCCAATGTTAACCCTCTATACTCATACATCATGTTTTCTACCTACTGTTTACCACTGTATTATGTACACTATGCACTGAAAAATAAAGAATTAAAAAAAATAAAAAAAAAATAAGAAAAGGGCATTTAAAGCATTTAAATCGGACAAATCAGATGCATCTTATAAAAGATATAAGGAAGCAAATAATACGTGCAAAAAGGCAATTAGACTTGCTAAACTTAAAAATGAAAAAATGATAGCTAAAGAAAGCAAAACCAACCCCAAAACATTTTTTAAGTACATAAATTCTAAAAAAAACAAAAATGAAAGTGTAGGTACACTAAAAACTGAAACAGGGGTGTTAGTTAATGAAGACCAGGAAAAGGCAGGAATTTTAAATAACTATTTCTCCTCAGTATATATTAAGGAAGAACCCATGGCAATAGAAGTGCAAATGATTGCTACTAAAAACTTGCAGAATAATTGTAATTGGTTAACTCAAGACAAGGTGCTGCAGCAACTAAAGAAAGTTAATATAAACAAAGCTCCAGGGCCTTTATCCATCCGCGTGCACTTAAGGAAATAAGTGAACCTCTGTTTTTAATCTTTCAAGATTCTTTCAGGAAGTGTTCTGGAGGATTGGAGGAAGGCAGATGTGGTTCCTATATTCAAAAAGGGTTCAAAATCCTTGCCTGGAAATTATAGACCTGTGAGCTTAACTTCTGTGGCTGGTAAAATATTTGAAAGGTTATTAAGGGATAATATTCAAGAATTCCTTGAGAAGAACATGGTTATCAGCAAAAATCAGCACAGTTTTATGAAGCACAGGTCATGTCAAACTAACTTGATTGCGTTCTACGAAGAAGTAAGTAGAAGTATAGATCAGGGTGTTGCAGTCAGGGCCGGTGCTAGGATTTTTAGTTACACAGGCGAAGATGCATTTTGGCGCCCCCAACCCTCATTAAAAAAAAAAAAATGCATCTTCACCTGTGTGTCTTTCCTCCCAAGCCACAGGCACACAGGCATCATTTTTCAGTCACACAGTCAAAGTCATACAGGTACACTGTCATACAAAGACAGCAATAATCATACAGAGACATACAGTCAGCGACATACAAGCAGAGACATACAAGCAGAGACATACATGCATACAGAGACATGCAGGCATATAAAGACATACATGCATACAGAGGCATACCGTCATACAGACACATACATACATACAGAAACATGCATACAAAGACATACAGGCATACAGAGACACACAGACACACACATACGTACATACAGAGACAAAGGCATACAGTTACATACATGCATACAGAGACATATATACAGACATTCAGAGACAAACATACATCCAGTTACATACATGCATACAGAGACATACAGAAACATACGTACAAGACATACAGGCATACGGACACATACAGATACATACATACAGACAGGCATACAGAAAAATACATACTCACACACACACAAACTCACAGACACATACTCGAACACACACACACTGACAGACACACATACTCACATGCGCACACACACACTTACATACTCACACACACCGACAGACACACTCACTCACACACAAACTCATAGACACACTTACACACACACTGACAGACACACATACTGACAGACACACATACTGACAGACACACACACACTGACAGACACACACAAACTCACATACACACTGACATACACACTGACATACACACTCACACACACCGACAGACACACTCACTCACACACAAACTCATAGACACACTTACACACACACTGACAGACACACACACACTCACTCACTCACACACATACACACTGACATACACACTCACACTCACATGCACACACACAGTAATTAATAAAGTAATTAATAATAAATTACATTTAAATGTCCCACCCAGCCTCCCTACCTGGAGTGCTGGCGTGGGTCTCTCATTGGTGGTCCAGTGAGGCTGCTGGGAGGCGTGCGGCTGAAGTTGATTAGGAGGCGGCGAGGGAGCTCTGATCTCTCTGACCGGCTCCCTCGCAGGCTGTTTTCTGATGCCGCGGGAGCCGGAATATGACGTCATATTCCGGCTCCCGCGGCATCAGCAAAAGGCGCGCGAGGGAGCCGGTCAGAGAGATCAGAGAGCTCCCTCGCCGCCTCCTAATCAACTTCAGCCGCACGCCTCCCAGCAGCTCCGGGGATCCAGGAGGTGACCAGGCAGGAGGGAGCACTACCCTCCTGCCGGTCACTGGAATTTTGCGCCCCCAGAGCCGGTGCGCCCTAAGGCCTGTGCGCCCTAAGGCCTGTGCCGCCTTATGGACGCGCCGGCCCTGGTTGCAGTGGATGTGATCTATTTGGATTTTGCCAAGGCGTTTGATACAGTTCCACACAATAGATTAGTGTTCAAACTCAAGGAAATCGGTCTAGATGAAAATGCTTGTTCTTGGGTAGAACATTGCCTTAAAAACAGAGTACAAAGAGTTGTCATAAATGGTAAATTTTCAAGCTGGACAGAGGTGGCAAGTGGTGTCCCTCCGGGGTCTGTTCTGGGACCCCTTCTATTTAACATGTTTATAAATGATCTTGAAGACAGCATTGAAAGTCATGTTTCAGTGTTTGCAGATGACACAAAACTTTGTAAAATAATACAATGTGAGCAAGATATTACTTTGCTGCAGAGGGATTTAGATAGAATGGGAGACTGGGCAATCAAATGGCAGATTAAATTTAATGCTGAAAAATGCAAAGTTATGCACTTCGGCGTAAAGAATACACAAGCAACGTATACCCTAAATGGAAGCCAATTGGGGATAACAACACACGAAAAGGACTTGGGAATTGTTATAGACAACAAACTATGCAACAATGTGCAATGTCAATCAGCAGTGGCCAAGGCTAGTAAGGTATTGTCATGCATGAAAAAGGGCATTCCTTCTCGGGACGAGAATATAATTTTGCCTCTTTATAAATCACTGGTAAGACCACATATTGAATATGCTGTGCAATTTTGGGCACCTGTTCTAAAGAAGGATATTATGGCACTAGAAAAAGTGCAGAGGTGGGCTACAAAATTAATAAAAGGAGGGGGGCGGGGCCTGACAGCCGAGATGGCCGGATGCGTTTCTTATCGGCTCCTGCCTATCAAGCTGAATATAGGCTATTACTGACCGATACTACAGAGATCAAAGCCCTAAATGAACAGCAAACGGGCACCGTGAGAGGGAGCACGGCGAGCGCACTCCAATATAAGGGCTCCACCGAGCACAAGCGACGCCTGACAGCGCGGCCTACCAAGCCTGATGGCCCGGTGAGTGGGGGATGCAGCCGGTCTCCCACCGCTGGACCCAAATCGAACGCACAGCCTTGCACCCCCCCCCCCTGGACTGGTGGGGGTTATCCTGGTCCCCGCAGGAGGAACTACCCTCCATGCACAAGCAGAGTCTTACAGCGACCTGAACGCACAGGCACCGCGTGGCAATCCCAAGATGGCTGCTGAGCTGCGGGCGACACTGCCTCCTGACGCTTCTGAGAGACAGTGCTGGCAGGCACGCTTCAATGCCCGGGCTCACATCCAGAGCCGAACCCGGGTCCTGGTACTACCAGCACCACAGGAGGTACGGGCAGCGGAGCTAGACCACCAACCCGATAGGGGTGTGAGGGCACAACAGCCCCGGCAGGGGATGGAGAAGCCACAAAGCAACGACAAGTGGCGGAGCTTGCCTCACAGCATCGCAAACCCAAAGGACGGCAAAAGATGTAAGCCGCGAAAACCTCCTGCTGGTAAGATGCACAAGGGGAAGAAAGTCCACCTCAAGCTTGCCCACACACGACCCATATTGTCTCACATCCGCTACTACCCTTCTAAGATGGGGGCCCAGAGGGAGATTACCCAGACGCCCTTCCCACACCCTCAGAGGGAGCAACACAGACCTCAAGACCGTGCTCGTGGAGCAACGAGCGAACAGAGCAACGAGAACTGTGCACGGGCGCGGGTTGGGGCATGGAGCCGGCTCTGGAAGAACTACCCGACGCCATCAGTGCAAGTTCCACCTAGAGGAATCGGCTGATCCCTTAGCAGACAGGCAGCATGCCCTTCCCCGCAACCACAAAGGACGCTGTGCAGTTATGCAGAGAAACTGGTCAGGAACTCACATCACCGAGACTTTGGCACCATTCCTCTCTACCATGCACACGCATGTACTTACCCCGAAGCGTGTTATACTAATCCAGCTAAACTTCATAGTCTTACATGCAAGTTATTCTAATTCCATTGTATTACTCTGACATGCAATTAGCATATAACTGTTTTCACCATAATATGCCTGCCTAGCATAACTGTTTTAAGCGGGAAAGGTCTGCCTGGCATATAACTGTTCAACACGACATGTTCACCTAGCATATAGTTATATAGCCAGCAGCATTCGTATGCATGGAGCCAGTGTGCTTTTATTTTTGTAATCCTATGTTTTTATAATTTCTTATTGCACCCACCAGGCATGTGTTCAAATAGTCTGTTAATCTAATCTCACACTGACACATATGCTTGCCTTATAATCTACCTGTTTATTATTTTCCTTTTTCAACATTCAACAGTCATGTCTCACCGGCTTGCTTGGAACCTCATTTTCACATACCCACTCACATGTCTATGTAACGCACTTAGACCACATCTTATGTTTTGCTAAACACCCTAGACATGTTTGACTACCCTGTGACCTAGCTACTTAACCTAAATAATGTGTGCAATGACCTTCTACGCCTTATACCGTATTTTTCGCTCCATAAGACGCACTTTTTTCCCCTCAAAAGTGAGGGGAAATGTCTGTGCGTCTTATGGAGCGAATATGAAGCTTTACTTACCTGTCTTGTAGCGTTTATCAGCAGCACAGGGCGCACCGCGGTACTGGAACTTGAATTTCATGTTCCGGTTTCCGGCGGGACTGAAAGGAAGTGCGCACTCAGCTCAGTGTGCGCACTTCCTTTCAGTCCCGCCGGAAACCGGAACATGAAATTAAAGTTCCAGTACCGCGGTGCGCCCTGTGCTGCCGAGAAACGCTACAAGACAGGTAAGTAATTATGGGACAAGGGGAGGGGGACAGTATGGGAGAGGAGAATATGGGAGAGAAGAGAAAACTATGGGGAGGGGAGGGGAGGGAGGATGAAGACTATGGGGAGGGGAGATGAAGACTATAGGGAGGGGAGGGAGGATGAAGACTATGGGGAGGGGAGGGGGGATGAAGACTATGGGGAGGGGAGGGGGGATGAAGACTATGGGGAGGGGAGGGGGGATGAAGACTATGGGGAGGGGATGGGGGATGAAGACTATGGGGAGGGGAGGGGGGATGAAGACTATGGGGAGGGGAGGGGGGATGAAGACTATGGGGAGGGGGGGATGAAGACTATGGGGAGGGGGGGATGAAGACTATGGGGGGGTGGATGAAGACTATGGGGAGGGGGTGGATGAAGACTATGGGGAGGTGGTGGATGAAGACTATGGGGATGGGATGGATGAAGACTATGGGGGGGATGAAGACTATGGAGAGGGGGGGGTGAAGACTATGGGGAGCGGGGGATGAAAACTATGGGGGGGGGGAGAAGACTATGGGAGGGGGAGAAGACTATGGGAGGGGGGGACACACTATGGGACAGTTTGTTCAGAATATATTGTTTTCTGGGTTTCTTCCTCTAAAAACTAGGTGCGTCTTATGGTGAGGTGCGTCTTATGGAGCGAAAAATACGGTACTTGTTCATGTATGTATTTTACCAATCTTGTACCTGCTGTTGGGGCATGGCAAGAGCTTGTGTTAACTATTTGCACCACAAAAATAATTATTTAAATAAAAAAAAATTAATCAAAGAATGGAACATATCAGCTATGAAGAAAGGTTAACAAATTTAAACCTAGAAGAAATTGACTAATGGGTGGCAGATGTGGAACAAACTGCCTCCCCAAAAGACCCAGTATCTATGTGAAACAAGCTCCTCTGCATATGTAAAGGTGGAACGCAGGGAGCAAAAAAACAAAAACTCTTTCATAATCCCTCATAAGGGAGAAACTCAAAACAAACATAAATGAATTAAAATAGGATGAAATAAATGGTATGCTGAATGATCACAGAAGTAACTTAGAATATATATGCAACGTTGCTAAATATAGTTACAATTTCTATGATCAAAAGGGATTAGATAGAATAATAGTAGAAGGCAAAAGAGCCCTTTAGATGCAAAATCTATGAAAAAAGGAGCAAGTGCACCATATACAAAGTAACTAGATGGGGGGGCGGGGGCGGGCCGCCGGGCCGACCAGACACCATCTACATGAGCTCCGACGTTACTCAGAGCAAAAATGCTCAAAATGCTCAAAATACAGTTCCGAGGCACCCTAATGCCGGGTGTCGTGTTGGCAGAGGAAGGGGAATGACCCCGGCTATCTTTGGAGGCCGACAAGACGACATACCGTAAGCAGGGTGAGCTAGAGAGGCCATGCCGGGCCTACACGCGGCTGCACACCCGACCCGCCCGCAGTCAGCACAAGCGGCACAATGCCACAGCCCCGAGACATCGGAACGGGGGACAGAACTGCCTACTGTGGGCTTACCTCTGGCCCGGGGCAAGGCCCTGCCCCCCCCTCTCGGCCGGCGGGGTTATCCCGGCCACATGGCGGTTACCAGCGCCTCAGGGGGAGCTCCCACGTGGGGCGCAAGATGGCCGCCTATACTGGCAAAAAGCTGTATGAAGAACAGCCAGCCAGCAGGAGTTGACTCTGGGACGGAGAAAACTGAGTTATCTCGGGGAGACACGCAGACCCTGAACTGGCAGGGACAGCTTACTACTGGCAATACAGCCCGCAGACAGCATTGGCGAGATGGCTCTAAAACCAGCACAGGAACATCACCTACACCAGCATAGAGCCATTTCAGCATACCATATCACATCCTGAGGGAGACAGCGGAATTAAGCACAGGGGACTGACATGGACGGCTCGTGCAGGTCCAGGGGATGCTGGACACTGGGCGGACGATCCGCTCGGCCCACAGGCTGGCTAGAGCAGTGAGTACCCCAGTCTCTGGGTATGGGGGGTCCCCAGAGAATCATGTCCCCATTGCCACGAGCCCTGTGAGGCGGGAGTGCACTGCCCGCCCGGTGGCCGGGGGGCGGAGTACCAGCCTTAAGCGTGTGGCCAGCACTGGGAGAGACTTGGGGATACTTGCGTCAGGGGGAACAACACGACGCTGGGGAGGTGCAGGGGGCAGGAGCGCTGAGGACTTTGTGGTGGGGTCCAATCACTGCCCCTGAGTGCCCACGGTGCCGCAGAGGACCCGGCCGGTGAACTGGGACCAGCGCGGGGAGGACGGGCGAGGGTTCGGCAACCTGAGGGCTGCACAATAGCAGGGACATGGATTTAACCTGGCTTCACACTGCCACTTTAACCCTGTATGTCATGGTGTTGCTTTGGAGGTGCTGTACCTCAGTAGCCACAGCAGCAGAGCAGCCCATACCTTCTAAGAAGCAGAGTATCTATGGGTCTATGGAGTACATGAACGAGCAGCAGTTATACAAATACTCACCCACATCTCTTGTGGCCGCTCATGACAAACCCGAATCTAGTGAAGAAGCAGGACTCTCCCAGTAAAAGGGAACCTTTCACAGTCAGCTAGATAAGCTCAGTGGTCCCACTGCCGCTCTCCACTCCTCTTTCACCCCAAAACCAGAAAGACACCAGCAACATTGAGATCCTTTTAAAAGCTGACTAAGTGACAACTGTTTAGGGTCTGAGCCTCATGGGGGATGGGAAAGTTGGACTCTCTAGCATCTGTGTTTTGCTATAAGATTAGGATTGTTTTTAGTACCGTTAATTCCAAGGTTTCCAAATAACAAACGATGCACCTTTTGTTTTCTTGGAATTGCCAGGGTAACCGAGAAAATGCATGCAATGTAGTCTTTGGTTTATAAAGGATAACAGGCTAATGTGCCAAGGCCAAGCAAACCACAGTTATGTCTGCCTTGACCTTCATAGAGCCTGAGTGGGGGCCGCAATGTCGCCACGGGCACTGACAGGGTTAACACACAGTAAGTACGGTATTACTAAAAATACCCTTGAAGAGCCATTGTTTGTGTATAGGTTTGATTGTTCTTTTGGTAGTGTTACTTAAGGGCATGCGAATCAAGGCTAACTTTTATTTAATCCCTTTTCTAGTTTATTTTTGTGAACTGAGTATTTAATGAGGCTAAGCCAGAGCAGAACTAATTAAATTAACTGGATATATAGCTAATAGTGTAGTCCAACGCTTATCCAAGCTGGTGCTTCTGTCTTTCACCTGTTTGATAGCATGATCAATACATAGATAATTGCATACCCACGCCTCAACCAGAAATTACATTTGCTTCTCACAAATTTACACCAAAGTGTAGGCTCAGTGAGTTAACTGCGCTATACGTCAGACCATACAGCTTTTAGATTAACAGTACACAGGAATACCCTAGAGCGTTTACTTATATGTGAATTTTTCCTCTACTCGCTCCTTTAATTACATATGCTTACAGACCAATACTGTGTGAATACAACTTACGTTCTTTAATGTTTGCATTGATCTTAGAAGGAAAATTAATTGCATAGAGTACACAACCAGCTCACGAAGCGCTAATCCAATTTAATTGCATAGATCAGTTGACAATATGAATCAATATGTTCTGCTATACAGGCTATGACAAATCCGCTTCTGCGTAAGCGACAAAATGTTTGCACCTTTATTTACCGATGCTTATGCCCATACTAACTACCTGCTTTATTACAAATCAGTTTGATAAATGCGTTTCTATTGTGAACACAATAAAAATATTCAAAACAAAGTAACTAGATGAGCATGTAACCTAAACGATGAACCAGCAGATACACCAATAGTACAGCTGTACCGAGCAAACCTATAATGCTATAGGAGATTTGGGGAAAGGAGTCCCTAACATAGTGTAAGTAATAAGCTGGTATCTAATCCTCGATATAACAAGTCAAAAAAACAAAATCATCCTAATTAAAATAATCCGCAGAACTAAATGCCCAACGCGCGTTTCGGCGAAACAGGTCGCCTTTCTCAACGGAGTCTAATGATTCGATAATACCCACTGACGTCATGCCTAGAGGCGGAGCTTCAAGCACATTTAAAAAGAGGCGCCATCCACTCCGCAATTTGCTCTTGAGAAAGGCGACCTGTTTCGCCGAAACGCGCATTGGGCATTTAGTTCTGCGATTATTTTAATTAGGATGATTTTGGTTTTTTGACTTGTTATATCGAGGATTAGATACCAGCTTACTACTTACACTATGTTAGGGACTCCTTCCCCCAAATCTCCTATAGCATTATAGGTTTGCTCGGTACAGCTGTACTATTGGTGTATCTGCTGGTTCATCGTTTAGGTTACATGCTCATCTAGTTACTTTGTATCTGGTGCACTTGCTCCTTTTTTCATAGATTTTGCATCTAAAGGGCTCTTTTGCCTTCTACTATTATTCTATCTAATCCCTTTTGATCATAGAAATTGTAACTATATTTAGCAACGTTGCATATATATTCTAAGTTACTTCTGTGATCAGTCAGCATATCATTTATTTCATCCTAATTTAATTCATTTATGTTTGTTTTGAGTTTCTCCCTCATGAGGGATTATTAAAGAGTTTTTGTTTTTTTTGCTCCCTGCGTTCCACCTTTACATATGCAGAGGAGCTTGTTTCACATAGATACTGGGTCTTTTTGGGAGGCAGTTTGTTCTACATCTTCCACCCATTAGTCCATTTCTTCTTTGTATTTCTAGGGGTTAAGCCCCATGGTATCTTTCAACCATCACAACTCTGGTGTATGGATTCGTTCCATTTCTAGCCAGCGTTGTTTTTTCTATTTCCAAATTTAAACCTATTTAGTTTAGAAAAACGTCGCCTGAGAGGGGATATGATAACATTATACAAATATATTCGGGGCCAATACAAACCATTGTGTGGAAATCTATTCACAAACCGGACTTTACATAGGACACGAGGCCACGCGTTTAGACTGGAAGAAAGAAGATTTCGTCTAAGGCAAATGAAAGGTTTTTTTTTACTGTAAGTACAATCGGGATGTGGAATTCTCTGCCTGAAGAGGTGGTTTTATCAGAGTCCATACAGATGTTCAAACAGCTACTGGATGCATACTTGCAAAAACAGAATATTCAAGGATATAATCTTTCAATGTAGGGTAATACCTGCTTGATCCAAGGATAAATCTGACTGCCATTCTGGGGTCAAGAAGGAATTTTTTTCCTAGCTTGTTGCAAAATTGTGCATCAAACTGTTTTTTTTTTTGCCTTCTTTTGGATCAACAGCAAAAAACAAATGTGAGGAAGGCTGAACTTGATGGACGCAAGTCTCTTTTCAGCTATGTAACTATGTAACTATATTACGGTATGCACATAGCTTTCTTACCTGATATTTGCTTTCAAAATAATTCTCAGCAATTATTCTGTAGTCGCAGATCCCTCCGTTGGCACAGTTGCAGACCTGTACCGTAGGGTTGAATACAGAGCCAGAGAACTGATCATTCAACTGTATCATTAATTTAACAGGGTTTGCGTTCTCTACTGTCCATGTTAACTGGCCATCTGTGGGAGCACAGAAAACTGGTAAAGACAATGAACAAAGACAGTATGTGGGTCTTTGGCCTCAGTGATACCACAGGCAACACAGGCTGGGGTTGTCAGAACTGAATTGGAAGAGTTCCGTCTCATACAGGGTTATTTTCTAAAGTGAAATCTCATTGAATTCAAAGTGAGTTTCAAATTTAAGGTCAAAATAGCCAAACGTGAAAAATTGGCTGTGCTTTCTGTTTGGATACTCTGGCTTTAAATTTTAAATTCACTGTGAATTTATTACTTTAGCAAATTACCCTGATATAATTACTCATTAAAGTGTGGATTGTCAGAAATTCTAAGTGAATTTCAAATTTCGGACAAAATAGATGAAATTGCCAAAATGAAAACATAGCTGTTTTACAAATTGTTTCCCATTTGCTATTGTGACATAAAATTAGAAATTCGCTTTAATTTTATGACAATTTCCTTCATAATTTAATGAATAACTCTGTCAATTTATTATTATTAATTTTAGTTAAAGGGTTTGTAAAGAATCTAAAAAAAATGGTGATATTTTATTTTCATCATTACATCCCACCAGAGAAATAGCTAAACACAACTCTAGACAACAACCAATCTAGACCTGAAATTCATGCTATCTTTATCGATCAATGGTCTACCACACTGTTAGATAGAAAGGGATCATGCAATATCCACATCATGCAATATATCCTTCTTATAGAAAAGGATCATGCAATATAACCTTCTTATAGAAAGGGGTCATGGGTTATAACTTTCTTATAGAAAGGGATCATGGGTTATAACCTTCTTATAGAAAGGAACAGTCTATGAATACCGATCAAAGAGTACCTCCTTTTACAGAGGAATGTGTATACCAGAGTGTCTTTAAACAGATACAATAATTATCAAGCTGCTCAATACACTAATGTGGAGATATCCTCTATTCCACAAAAACAAAGTTTAAAATTATAAGTGCGTTGTAAGTGACAAAGGACTTATACCAGTAAGTGGAGCGCTTTATCACATATAGCTTACCAAATAGTCTCTCATTCAATGATGGTGTAAAAGGTACATATCGAGAAAAAAATATAAAAGGTACAATATAGTGCAGATGGTTTCAGAATAATAATGAAATATAATACAATTGATAGTATCTTAAAAAAAGGAACACTCACATTTAAAGGAGCCTGTATATAAGAACACTGGCTCCGTATTTTGGCTTGTGTGCTTATTTGGGGTAGCACCACCCGTCTCCTTCAATGTGGGGTATTCCTCAAAAGAAAAGAGTGAGAGAAGCAGACCAATGTGTAGAAGGTGTTTGTAGAAGCACAATATTTAAAAAAAGAAATGGTGTGCTCACCTGGTCCTGAGCCTATGGGTCACGGCTCTAGGTATAAAGGTATTGTGCCAATTTGAATGGGGATGGCACTACCCCTGGGAAGATATTCCTGAGGTTTCCAAAAAAAAAAAGGACTGGAAGGATCTTAAATGAAAAGTAGTGAATTTATTCTAGTATAAAACAAAATAAAAACAATAATAGTAAAAAGTCCTTAATAAAAAGTCCTTTAAAATAGCCAATACGCATTTCACTCCTTGCTGTGGAGCTTCCTCAGTCAGCTGTGATGTCATCATTAAACCAATTAATGAGACACACACACTACACACCATACAAGGGATATGTAACTACCACTATGATTGGACAATATGGACTGCAGCCATTAAAGGGGAGGACCCCTAAAAACATTTAAAATGGAAGATCTTGAGGACCAAACATCACAGCTGACTGAGGAAGCTCCACAGCAAGGAGTGAAACACGTATTGGCTATTTTAAAGGACTTTTTATTAAGGACTTTTTACTATTATTGTTTTTATTTTGTTTTATACTAGAATAAATTCACTACTTTTCATTTAAGATCCTTCCAGTCCTTTTTTTTGGGAAACCTCAGGAATATCTTCCCAGGGGTAGTGCCATCCCCATTCAAATTGGCACAATACCTTTATACCTAGAGCCGGGACCCCTAGGCTCAGGACCAGGTGAGCACACCATTTATTTTTTTAAATATTGTGCTTCTACAAACACCTTCTACACATTGGTCTGCTTCTCTCACTCTTTTCTTTTGAGGAATACCCCACATTGAAGGAGACGGGTGGTGCTACCCCAAATAAGCACACAAGCCAAAATACGGAGCCAGTGTTCTTATATACAGGCTCCTTTAAATGTGAGTGTTCCTTTTTTAAGATACTATCAATTGTATTATATTTCATTATTATTCTGAAACCATCTGCACTATATTGTACCTTTTATATTTTTTTCTCGATATGTACCTTTTACACCATCATTGAATGAGAGACTATTTGGTATATGTGATAAAGCGCTCCACTTACTGGTATAAGTCCTTTGTCACTTACACTGCACTTATAATTCTTATAGAAAGGGATCATGTGATAAACCCTTTTTATAGAAAAGGGTCATACGATACACCCTTCTTATAGAATAGAATTGTGCAATGTACCCTGACTAATTTCTTTCTACTTATTGAGGAACCTGCGGAATCTGAGAAGTGCTGTGGAATCTGTTGGCGCTTTATAAATACCAGTATTAAATAAATAAAAACTATCTTACCTACATGTTACAGAAAGACAACTAAAGGTAGTATTTCAGTATTTAGCACAGTCCCTTGCACATCAAACGTTATTATTAACAAAAAAATGACTTACTTAATGTAATGGCGGCTCCTTGAGGAAAGGGCTTGGTAAGTGAATAGGAGACAGCATCATTGTTTGGATCGATTGCATGAAAGGTAACCTTGAAAGTTGTGTTTACTTTGAGTTGAAGAACTGTTGGCCCGATCACCCGAGGGGCGCCATTTCCTGATTATGAAAAGGTTAGGTTGTCACAATACAGCTGATTTAACCAAATATAACAGATTTAGCTACTCATGGAAGTTAAGTCTGAGATAGCTCAGTGGGCTAATGCATCAATGACTCAGCGCTTCATGCTTCCGAGGTAGATAAAATGAGTACCATTAAATTGAGTGATAGTAACAACCCCTGGATGTTGGGCTAAGGTAACATGCCCAGGACATACTTGAAAACCAGAGTAATCTTAATGTATCTTTTTTTCTGGTTAAATACTTTATTATTATTATTATTATTATTATTTATGCTTTCATTCAGCCAAATCTCTTTGTAGCTTGACTTGCTTAATTTATATATTCACAAACAGCCAAACCTCCACCCAAATAAATTCCTGACACAAACCAGGACATTGCACTCATAAATCTAAGCCTCTCCCTAACTCTAAGTCCCCATAATGCTACCTCCATCCCTCTTTAAAAATACTTCAACCCTAATTCTCCCCAAACCCTATATTACCAGTGGTGTCCTTTTTTTTTACATTCACTTGCTGTTTGGGTGCAATTTGATTGAGCTTCAAATTTCTTTATATTCAGTATTAAGTGAATAGACCCAATAGTTTTTCCTGAACACAATGGCTTCATGCATTTTCTCAAACACTTACCAAAAAGTGTGACCAGCTGTTTGAAGTCATTGAAATCTTTGGCAGTCTGCAAGCCTACAGCAGTATCATTAGACAGCAGTAGGTCATGAATGCATTGCTTGAATCCAGAACAGGATACATTTGCTTGTTGAAGGTGTGACGGCTGTGCTGATGTGAACACTACAGATGTAAAGGTAGGTTTAAAGGTTTTCCATACTTCCACATTTTGCCTTGGAGAAAAGAGACTTTCAGGGGTTGGAACAATCCCTAAAAGAGAAAGATTCAGCAGTAGAGGTTTCAGGAATTATCATATGGATACAAGCAATCAATTGTGTTTTGGATATTCCATACAAGCCATTTAATCCATGAGTGGTGAGGAGGACTCTAGTAAAATACAATAACCGGGAGAGGGACCTATTGAACCACTCACCAAAGGGTAATGGCTGGGGGAGGATAACAGGTACCCTCCACCATAATATAATAATCGAGCCATCATCCATCACCAATAGGTGTGGGCTGAGCGGGAAAATAGGTCCCATCCACTGTCATTGACCAGAGCCTCACCCGCTGCTCATGAGTGGAGGCTGGGAGACACAATAGGTCCACCCTGTTAATTTTATTTAATTGCCCCACTGTGGGGGCAAAAATGAGTAACTGGGCAGCATAAGCAATATTAGCAATAGCAATAGCTGCCCATTTAGGACAGTGAGCAGCCACTGACTGCTGTCAATAGACATGCGTGGTATGGTGGGTGGGGGCATGATGAAGCATTAAATACCCAAGTGACTATTAACTAAGAGCTGAAATAACAAAATTATGAAAAGGGATTTTCTTAATTTTGATCTTTTAGCTGCTTAGGTTAGGGAGATCAAAGCTATATATAGATATAACGCTCCAAGTTCCCTAAGTACAGCTGCAACATGCAGTCACTTATTGCAGAATTTCATATGTCTGAATAAAATTTGAGCCGAATGGTCTAATGGATGACTATCGGTTCAGACTAACACAATTTACAGTTTACAATACTCAATACCTCTACCTCGGGCTATTTTATGGTAAAGTGTAGCAATGCTCAGACTTATCCATAATGAAGCAAACCACCAAGAAAATCACAATCCATAGATACAGGTGTATTGTGAAACAGTATGCATTCATTTGGTGATCTAATTCACTTTTCTTGTAAATTATATTTTAAAAAAACAACTTGCATTTCAATGGAGCACCTGGATCTAATCCATTCAGTTGGCAGGTGCCTAACTCAAATTGAACGTTAATGCAAAACATTCTGCACAGATGCAAACATACCGCCCAAAGGAATTTCCATATAACTTTGCACGAGACAGAATCTAAACTAAGCATAAGAATGTTGTCAATAATAATTTACTGAGATCAGGAAGCTAAGAGAGACCGCGTAAGTCAATACTACATGCATGCAAATATTATGATGATTATTTACCATTAGAGCCAGATTAAACATGATCTGTTTAACGTCACATGGCAGCCCATGTGGTAATGCAAGGGTCAAGTCAAGAGTTGGCTTAGGTCCATTTTCAGGTCTTTAAATGGTCCATGGCAGCCTGGCAACAGCAACAAAACAAATCCACACCACCCAGCACCGTGTCTTTCTAAGACACTATAGCCACTTCATCTGATTGATGTGGTTATGGTTCCTGAAGTCTCCTGGAGCCAGTCAGTTCAATATTAAGCCATTTCAGAAGGTCCATAGCCTAGGTCCTCTCTGCTGCTAGATTATTTACTTATATGATCATTATATGACTGTGTGTGGCCAGGGACCCTCATTCAGTGTTAAACCATTCATAAACACTTTAACCCAGAACCATAAGCCAGCACCACAGGACTCCATGTGCCATAACCAATTCAATCAGGTGAAGTCGTTTTGGTGCCAATAGTGTCCCTTTAAATTTTCTTTTTAATCCCTAGAGCCTGAGGGTGTAATGTTACAGTCTTGCCTGCCATACTTGGGCTTGAGTAGTATTATGACATGAGACAGTTAGTGCAATACTAATCTTATGAACAAATGTAACTAGTGGCTGATATGTGTTTGTTGTTGAGAATCATAGTTGTTATAGTTGGTATATTAAAGTAGGCTTGTGACATAACATAAACATCAGATGAGGATGAATAAATGTTCACTCCTTAAACAGTGTTTCTATTAAAGATATTTTTAATCGGAACCTACCTGCTGTGAATTATATTCTGAAATTAGCATTTTACATCTAAACACTTACCTGTTCTCATCTCTAAACTTTAAAATGGAAAGAACGGGGTGCAGTCAATCAGCATGAGGTCATGATAATTTTTCAGAAATATAATATTGTTCTCCCGAATTAAAAAGAGACAGGAAATATAGCTATAAGCGGTCAATTAAACACCTCTTTTTCACAGCAGGATCCTTTTAAAAGATGTTACAACAGCAATACGCAGCTAACACATCTCTTTAGAAAACTCTATTTTCATAGATACTACCCTTGGCAGTTTTGCTTATTGGGAGTCTAATGTCTAATTTGCAAGTTGGCTTAACAAACATATAATTTACGAAACATTGTACGCGTGTCTACGGATTCCAAGTAACACTGACATAATTATATCTTTTCATCCTGACTGTGCACTAATTTCATATTACTTTAGCTGACAGTGGTGCATTAAAATTCTGTGGTCACAGCTTTGTCCTAATTGACTGGCATTTTGGAACACCGACTGCCATTTCATAAACTTACAAGACAGGCCAAAAGAGTAAACGAGTTCCTCCGTTGGGCCTTTGCCATCGCCGAATGTCAAAACATTTCCATTAGATTGTGTAAAGTCATCAACTCTGCTGTCGCTCCACAGTCCCAGGAGACCCAGTGTCTTATAAAGAAACGACTGTGGCACACGTACGACTGCTCTTAAATTGGCTCCGGTGCCCATACTCACAGACACCTGCAGTCCACAGCTATATAGCACGGCAAACTTTAATGTTTCCAGCTTGAGAAGGGCAAACCTATTCTGATTGAAGTACATCACACCTGCAAAGTAAAAAATCCTACCTTAGTATTTTGTATTGTTTGTCATGGAGCAATAACTTGTCTGAGCAGGGTCCTCATATATCTAATGTTACTGTATCATTTTGTAATTGTCCCTTTTATTGTTAAATTTCCCCCCCTTCCATAATATTGTAAATGCTGCGGAATAAGTTGGCGCTATATAAATACCATTAATAATAATAATAGCAGGACAAATGGAAAATGGGTGCAAAGTGCTAAAGTGTGTGGCCTAATATAAAGAGAGAAGGAAAGCAAGTAAACAAAAAAAAAATGTAACCAGGGTAAAAGAAAAAAAAAATGATTGCCAACCTGAAAAATTGTATTTTGGTTAAAAAAAAAAAAAAAAAGACATTCAAATAAATGATTTATCTTTGAATTTTTGCAGCGTCCCAAATGATCAGCACACATAATAAAACTTTGATAAACTCTGTTATATGATAAAGATACCAACTGGTTCAAAAAACGAATAATTGTGCTTTGAAGAAACTTTTTGTTAGTCATGTAATCGAATATGAATTTGTGATAAACACAAATGTTGTCCAATAAGAGTTATCTTGAAAATATACCTACATCTTTATTTTAATTTTTTTTTTATAAATAATTCATCATCATATAAAAGATCAGTAAAATATGAAAAATTTATAAAAGTTGAATTATTAATACTCACGTCGCAACACCATAGCCACTAATATAATGGTTACACAACAATATGATTACACTATATATTGCGAACATGTGTGACTAAAACAGAAAAGCATTTAAAGGGGAAATTAAAAGGGAATTCAACGGCCTAAAAAAAAGCTGGGCTCAGTTATTTGTGAAAGAGGTGGCCTGTTGAAAGCTTTATGTTTTATACCATTAGGATATACTGATAAATAAAACACTTAGGCATACCAGTTTGACAAGAGCAGCCATTTTGTAGCAACCAACGAGCTGTAATGGCTGTTATCACTATCACTATTTTATTGAATTAGTTTCTTATATCAGTGGTATAAATAATATTCCTGTCTAAGTATGATATTGTGGGCTATAATTTGTTGATTAAAAAAAGGAAAATCTTGATTTTTCCATATTACCTCAACACCGTCAAAATTCAACAGGAGTTACGTAGAGCTAATACATTACTGTCAAAGTCCAACAGGAGTTACATAGAGCTAATACATTACTGTCAAAGTCCAACATGAGTTACATAGAGCTAATTACTCCATAATTTATGAGGAGTAAGCAGTATAAGACAATTTGGTTTGTCTGAATTGATTCATCAAAAAAATAATATGCATTCGTTTCGGGCAATTTGAGTTTTGGTTCGGATGACTTTCATACAATTGTTTAGTGAAAAAAATTATGTAGATTGACGCTGTATAAATGAATCATAAAAAACTAATTAAAACGGACAATGAGCAAATCGTTCCTTTGTTTCATGATTTGGAGTTCCGAGGCACCAAAAAAAGACATGATGGGAATAAAAAGACATGATTGATGGTTAGTGTACAGTAATTAAATTTTGATCTTATCCATAGACCAAGTGAGAAGACAGCAATAAATAAATATATGTAATATATAAATATATAAATATATAAATACAGATTAATTTTTTTCTCCTCCTCCTCTTTTTCCCTCTGTTGCTTGGACAATGTTTGAACATCGACAGCTAGTCTCTATGGTCATCAACATTTCTGTGCAGGGAAGACCATAGAGACTAACTGTTGGTTTCCAAACACTTTCTGACCCAAGGTGCATGTATATGGCTGAGGGATCCTGTCCTATTCTAAAGGAAGGGATGAGTTTTTCAATTTTTTTTTTACTTTATTTATTTATACTTTATTTAAAAATATATCCATTTGCTTCAAATACTTGGTGGAAGGAGTATTACATTAACAAATAGTTTTGAAGTGACAGTTGTCCTCTAATACTTTAATCTGAGTCGTTTTGGCTTTGTTAATGCCTTACACTTGTAGTATATGACTGTATTGGACCATACACAGAGTAAAGAGAATTCTAGGTACACTGATGTGATGCAACAACGGAAGAGAATAAGATATTGAGACCAGATAGGAAATGGTTAAACATACTTAATAGGAAAAAAATAAGCAAATCAGTCAAACAATCAGTCTGACCATTGTTATTGCTCTAATCTACATAAAATAGTTTACCTGTCCTGAATTCTACAAAGGTGTCATCTACTAAAACCTGTAATTCTTTTTTACTGTCCGATAGTCTCCATTCTACCTACAATAAACATAAAAACTAGATTAGCAAAATAATGCTTATTAGAAAATTATATATATAAATATATATCGTTTTATTAACATACTTTCAATGTTCCCTGGTAAAAAGCAGCCAAACGAACAAGCGCAGATGTGTTAGCCTTTACAGCCTCTGCCTGACGCGTTTCTGTTTGTCCTTGAAGGGTGAATACATTAGCTCCTTTGACAGAGGAAAGCCTGACTATGACAAATTCTCCCAGGCCTTTAAATGAATAATCCTGTCCATCAAATGTGGAAAAATGCAGTGTTCCATAGACTTGACCTGTAGGATGAACAAGTGTATTTATTGATACTTCTCATTTTTGTCAATATGCAACAAGTGTATCATTCATATTTTCTATCTGTGAGCAATAGATCTGCCTTGTATGTTTTTGCGTGGTGAGGGTTTGTTATTAAATAATCACTTTCTGAGTTTTGATTTAAGTTAAAGTAAATTATTATGAACATTTAAATAGCGCCAACATATTCCGCATCGCTTTACAATGATAGAATTGGGGTAATTGTTATTGACAACAGGAAACTGACATACAGAATAGTAACAAAGACAAGAGGTGAAGAAGGCTAAGAAGAGGAAGAAGGCTCTACTTAAATGGACTAATAAGGTCTGCCACGATCAAAGCAGGGGCTGATCCAGAACCTAATCTCGAGAGGTGCACTGGTAGATTATTTAAAGGAACAATCCAGGCACTAACAAACTACAGCTCTATGTAGTGGTTATGGTGTCAGGAGTGCTGTGTTGCCCTCCCAGAATAAGTAGTCAAACCATTTTAGAACAGTTTGACAACTTACCTGGAGTCTGCCAGGATAGGGGCACTAGTAGGGTCTAGGGGCAGTAGTGTGTGAGGGGTGCAATGTGTGTGTGTGTGTGAGAGAGAGAGAGAGAGAGAGAGATGCAGTGTGTGTGTGTGTGTGTGAGGGGTGCAGTGTGTGTGAGAAGTGAAGTGTGTGTGAGGGGTGCAATGTGTATGTGCTTGAGGGGTGCAGTATGTGTGAATGATGCAGATTGTGTGAGGGGTGCAGTGTGCGTGTGTGGAGGGGTACAGTTTGTGTGTGTGTGTGAGTGGTGCAGTGTGTGTGTGAGGGGTTCACCGTGTCTGAGGAGTGCAGTTTGTGTGAGGTGTGCAGTGTGTGAGGTATGCAAGGTGTTTGAGGTGTGCAGTGTGTCTGAGGGGTGCAGTTTGTGTGTGTGTGAGGGGTACAGTGTGTGTGGGGTACAGTGTGTATTTGAGGGGTAGAGTGTGTGTGGGGGGAGTGGGGTACAGTGTGTGAGTGAGGGGTACAGTTTGTGTAAGGGGTATAGTGTGTGGGGCGGACAATGTGTGGGGGGTAGTGTGTGAATGTGGAAGGTATTGTGTGTGGGGGTAGGGGGGCAGATTAAAAATATATATGTGTGTTTTTTGTTTTTTAATTAAAATAAATCATCTTTAGATCCCTCCTGAGGCTGGGTCGACTTGAATAAAAATACTAAAATAATTATAATTTGTAAGTGACTGTGTGTGTGTCTGTCAGTGTGTGTACTGAAATCAGTGAGTGTGTATATCAGTAAGTGTGTGTCTGTCAGTTTGTGTCCAATCAGTGAGTGTGTCTGTCAGTTTGTGTCAAATCAGTGAGTGTCTGTCAGTGAACGTGTGTGTCGGTAAGTGTGTCTGTCAGCGTGTGTCAAATCAGTGAGAGTATGTCTGTCAGTGAGTGTGTTGTGTCCTCTGTGTCTGTTGTGGGTAAGTGTGTGTCAGTGTCTTCTGTGTGTAAGTGTGTGTGTGTCAGTATCCTATGTGTGTAACTGTGTGTGTCAGTGTCCTCTGTGTGTATTATATTTTCATTTTGTGGCTTTTAAAATTCAGCTTAATAGTTTATACAGTCCTTCTTACATTCAAATAATTCATATTTTGTCATATTAATTTTATGAATATTCTTTAATTCCTTTAATTTGGCTTGTTCTTCAATATAGGGTTGACTTAAATATCAGTGTTTACCAGGGCTCGAGTCCTGCAGGAACGCATGGGAACGGCGTTCCTGCACTTTTTCCAAAGCAGGAACGCCGTTCCCGCTAGTGATCCTGCAGGACTCGAGCCCTGCTACCTGCACACAGAGACCATCACACGCTGTGTTCCCTCTCCAGCTCTAACTCTCGCGAGACCCGGCTGTCAGAGCGTTGCCACGGGTTACCATGGCAACGCTCCGCACAGGCGAGTCTCGCGAGAGTTAGAGCTGGAGAGGAACACAGCGTGTGATGGCCCCTGTGTGCAGCAGCTGCCTCCCTCCACCGGACCACCAGGCGAAGGTAAGAAGCAGGGAGGGGGGAATACAATAAAAAAAAATATACACACATAAAGTTAAAAAAAAAAATGCTTCCTCCCATCATCCAGCGCACCCACATCATCCAGCACACACACACACAATCCAACACACACACACACATCATCCAGCACACACACACACACATCATCCAGCGCACACACACACACACACACACACATCATCCAGCACACACACACACACACACATCATCCAGCACACACACACACATCATCCAGTACACACACACACATCATCCAGCACACACACACACACATACCATCCAGCACACACACACACACATCATCCAGTGCACACACACACACACACATCATCCAGCACACACACACACACACACACACACATCATCCAGCACACACACACACACATCATCCAGCACACACACACACACACCATCCAGCACACACACACACACACACACCATCCAGCACACACATCATCCAGCACACACACATCATCCAGCACACACACACACACACATCATCCAGCACACACACACACCATCCAGCACACACACGCACACACATACACACATCATCCAGCACACACACACACACATCATCCAGCACACACACACACCATCCAGCACACACACGCACACACACACACACATCATCCAGCGCACACACACACACACATCATCCAGCGCACACACACACACACACACATCATCCAGCACACACACACACACACACATCATCCAGCACACACACACACACACACATCATCCAGCACACACACACACACATCATCCAGCACACACACACACACACACACACATCATCCAGCACACACACACACACACACACATCATCCAGCACACACACACACACACACACACACATCATCCAGCACACACACACACACCATCCAGCACACACACACACACACACACCATCCAGCACACACACACACACACATCATCCAGCGCACACACACACACACATCATCCAGCGCACACACACACACACACCATCCAGCACACACACACACATCATCCAGCGCACACACACATCATCCAGCACACACACACACACACACATCATCCAGCACACACACACACACACACACACACATCATCCAGCACACACACACACACATCATCCAGCACACACACACACACACATCCTCCAGCACACACACACACACACACACACACACATCATCCAGCACACACACACACATCATCCAGCACACACACACACACACATCATCCAGCACACACACACACACACACACCATCCAGCACACACACACACACACACCATCCAGCACACACACACACACACACACACACATCATCCAGCGCACACACACACACACACATCATCCAGCGCACACACACACACACACCATCCAGCACACACACACACACACATCATCCAGCGCACACACACACACACATCATCCAGCACACACACACACATCATCCAGCACACACACACATACATCATCCAGCACACACACACACACACATCATCCAGCACACACACACACACACAATCCAGCACACACACACACACACACACACACCATCCAGCACACACACACACACACATCATCCAGCACACACACACACACACATCATCCAGCACACACACACACATCATCCAACACACACACATCATCCAGCACACACACACACATCATCCAGCACACACACACACACACATCATCCAGCACACACAAACACAATCCAACACACACATCATCCAGCACACACACATCATCCAGCACACACACATCATCCAGCACACACACACACATCATCCAACACACACAAACACAATACAACACACACATCATCCAGCACACACACACACACACATCATCCAGCACACACACACACACACACACACAATCCAACACACACACATCATCCAGCACACACACACACACACATCATCCAGCACACACACACACAATCCAACACACACACATCATCCAGCACACACACAATCCAACACACACACATCATCCAGCACACACACACACACACACACATCATCCAGCACACACACACACACACACACACACAATCATTCAGCACACACACACACCATCCAGCGCACACACACTGCATTGATTATACACAATCTGCACTTACTACAAACACACTACATTCATTATACACACTCTGCACTCATTACAAACACACTACATTCACTACACACACTGCATTAATTATACACACATTGCACTCACTACAACACAGTACATTCATTATACACACTGCACTCACTACACACACTACATTCATCCACATTCTGCAGTTCACTACAAACACACCACATTTATTATACACAATCTGCACTTACTACAAACACACTACATTCATTATACACACTTTTCACTCACTATAAACACACTACATTCATTATACACACTCTGCCATCACTACAAACACACTACATTTATTATACACACTACACTCACTACAGACACACTACATTCATTATTCATACTCTGCATTCACTACAAACACACTGCATTCATTATACACACTCTGCACTCACTACAAACACATTACATTCGCTATACACACTCTACACTCACTACAAACACACTACATTCACTATACACACTTTGCACTCACTACAAACACACTACATTCATTATACACACTGCACTCACTACACACACTACATTCATTATTCATACTCTGCATTCACTACAAACACACCACATTTATTATACACAATCTGCACTCACTACAAACACACTGCATTCATTATACACACTCTGCACTTATTACAAACACACTACATTCATTATACACACACTGCACTTACTACAAACACACTACATTCATTATACACACTCTGCCATCACTACAAACACACTACATTTATTATACACACTGCACTCACTACAGACACACTACATTCATTATACACACTATGCACTCACTACAAACACACTACATTTATTATACACACTGCACTCACAACAAACACACTATATTCATTATACACACTCTGCACTCACTACAAACACACTACATTTATTATACACACTGCACTCACAACAAACACACTATATTCATTATACACACTCTGTACTCACTACAAACACACTACATTCATTATACACACTCTGCCATCACTACAAACACACTACATTTATTATATACACTGCACTCACTACAGACACACTACATTCATTATACACACTCTGCACTCACTGCAAACACACTACATTCATTATTCATACTCTGCATTCACTACAAAGCACTACATTTATTATACACACACTGCACTATATGCATAGGAGTGTAATTTAAAAAAAATAAACATTTTGGGGGGGTGGGGGGGATCTTGGGTGAGTTCCCACACTTTTTTCCCCAGGACTTGACCCCTGGTGTTTACACGTTTCATTTGGACGTTAACCCCTTAAGGACCAAACTTCTGGAATAAAAGAGAATCATGAGATGTCACACATGTCATGTGTCCTTAAGGGGTTACAGCAATATAAATTACTTTCTCAAGGTAGTGGTATTTAGGATTTTTTTTTTTTAGAGCTGCATGGGTACTTCTCCATAAAAGGTTGAGAATTTAATAGGGGTTAAACTCTGTATGTGCAGCATTTCATAGCGAAATGTTGCACATACAGATTATAGGCACCTTGATCACTTTAAAGCAGTAAAGTTGTCATGGTACTTGGCAAAACCTTTTTATTGTTGCAATAAACTGCATAAATAATCAGTCAAACTGGTTTGTTTACACTTCCTTTCAATGACACCCATATACACTACCAAATGACTCACCTAATCCTGGTGCAGAATAATTGGCGCAGTTATCCAGGGGCCTTTTATCATAGTATAAATGACAGAGAGTTGTGTTTACACAGCACCACTGGAATGGCAACAAATCTTTGTCTGTAATGAGAAATAGTCAAATGAGTTAATAAAATAATAATATACCTTTGCATTCTAAGCCCTTAAATTGTTTTCTTTCTATGTCAGTCTGTGCTATTTGCCCTTCCCACATCCTCTCTACAAGATAACTTGACCTACCTATATGATCTTCAATTCTCTTGATGCTGGAGTCATAAATAAAGTATCGATCAGTGATTCCAGTTTTTAAGTATCCATCTGAGTCATAAACACATCTACGTCCTGCAAAATATTGGTTTGGAAGAGTTGACTGGAACGTTGTACCATTGCCTTGCAAAGATCTTAAGTTCCTTATCACATCTATGCTGGAAATGGACATGATATCAGGAATGAAGGAGACATCTTTAGCCACCTGAGGTTTAACACACGGGCAAGATGGTATATTAACATTCCACGTAAAACTTTCAGGCTCTGAGTTATACCATTCCCAACATTTTTTATGGTAATCTATTTTACTAATATTCAGTGGAGCATCCAACCGGAATGCCCATAACCCAATTCTGTTAGTATTCCCAAGGACTTTGTGCGGCCTGTATCTTCCTTCTGGTCCATATGTGTTGTTCTTCTGAGTGTGTGGATCATTGTAAAATATGCCTTCTCCATTTGTGTAACCAATTAAAGCTCTGTGATACACCCTTTGTCCAGGGCCCCACGACATGTTGTAATATTTGAGTAAGGCAAAAGATAAAGTTCCATCAGTTGTTATTACGCATTGGAATGTATTTGTCTGAATGTATGGAAAATAACATGAAATTAGGAGAAGAAACTGGAAGACAGGCAAAATGGACAAAACACAGTTTATACTTTATAAATTGTTTAACCCCTTAAGGACACATGACATGTGTGACATGTCATGATTCCCTTTTATTCCAGAAGTTTGGTCCTTAAGGGGTTAAACTGTACCAGTCAACTAAAAACAATTTATTGTAATCTATATTATAGAGTACATAACTTATTTTTTTGAAAAAATACTTTTCTTGATTTCCTGGTAGGTAACTTTCCTTTCTGAATTCTTCCAAACCAGTTCCTCTCAGTCCAATTTATCTGAATATAAGAAAATAACCTTCATCCCGATTATCTACTTAATCTTGCTCCAACTGTAATTAAAGGGACAGTCGAAACAGGAGGTGGCTGTTCTATTTTTGTCGAGTGCATTATATGGACAATGCATTAAAATACTTGCAAAAACAACAAATTAACAACCAAATAAATACATTTTAAAGGAGAGTCACATTTAAAGTTCCAGCTATTGCTGTAAACCTCCAGACTTTGCCGTTACTGTGACTATAACAGAGTTGTGACATTTTTCCATATCAGAATTGTTTGCCTAAATTTTGTAATCTGGCTTTCGGCTCACTGCAATTAACTTTTCAGTGAATAAACCTTTATGTGCATCTTGTTCTGGTGATCACATGTGAAGTTTGCTGGTACCGATCGACCCTTCCATAGAGTCCATGTAGTGTTGCTATGCCACTTATTTGGAATACACCCTTTTTCCCTAGCTTTTCAAATGGTAGATCCTAATCAGTGGTCAGATATACAACATCTAATGTATGTAAAGTGTGTAAGAAATTTAAAAATGTACAGTTTTAAAAATATATATTAATAAAGTAGGTTTACCTCATTTTTTGAAAATTTCTGGAAAGACACAGGTAAGATTTGATCCCATGTTATTTTTAATATCCATCTTGGAGTAAAGGCTGCATTAAGATTCTTTAAGAAATATCTGTTTACTTCTTCAAAGGTTCTGTTAAATATTATTTGTGAGTAGAGGTCTGTCTGATTTTCAGCTGTATAAACCTGAAAAACACAGTTTATCATATTTTCCTATAGGAATATACACACATTGCTCTCTACTAAAGCTACATCTATCATTCGTTGATGACATGGTAATGGTCTTACATTGTATTCAGTGACAACGAAAGCTATTTCTCACCTGCACGTTGAGTTTGACCTTTCGGTTTATTTTTTATAAAGCGTTAATAATATATTTGTAATAGATGCATTGTTCATGATCAGGAAATGTGATGTTTCCTAAAAAACCCAAACCCGTTTATATGCACGTTATTTGAATAGACCTACATATAAAATCACGCTGATCCAACGAACGGAATTAATTGTATCTGTATGTGAATGGTCCAGGCACATGGCACTGGTTTTCACTGAACAGTCTGCTGTAAAATCCAGATACTTCATCTAATCTCGTCTCAGTGAAGGCAACTGCATCTTTATACAAATCAATGGCTTGCTGTATCTTTCATGCAGAGGAAAGTTCTCTGACATTTTTAATCTGGACTCAGTTTACAGGTAAGTCTGACTTGCTAACAGAAAGGCTCCCTGAGCAAAGAGATTAGCAAACTAAAACAAATTTGAGAATCTCCCTCAGAGCATCATAATAGGATTCTGACCTTCAGAATCTCTATCCTGGTGGCCAACATGGCAGCATCTTAGTAATCTTAGCATCTTAGTAATGCTGCCATGTTAGCCCGGAAACACGAACATTCTTACCTATACTTACCAAAGTTTTCCTTTCCTGGCCATTTCCATGGCAGTATCGACTTCCCAACAATCTTTGGAGACTTTATAATAAAACTGATGCTTCTACAGAGGCAGGGATTTTATTAAAATTCATCCATTGGCACTTCCTGACCTGACTGCCGAGTAAGGAATTTGATCCTTTAATGATGCTGCCATGGAAATGTCCAGAAAAAGAATATTCCGGTAAGTGTAGGTAAGAATTTCCAAAAACAAAAAGAGAAACTTTGGGTTTAGCGGGTATTTGTGTCACGATCCCGGGGAACCCAACACGCTAACACACACACAGACACACACACAGAAAGTGTGCTGTACCGGTCCTTAGAGTGGCCGGGCTAAGCACACAAAGAATAGTCAGGAGACAAGCCGAGTAAGGGGAACCAGAAAACAGAATAACGAGAAACAAGCCGAGGTCAAAGGGTAGGAGAAAGTCACAAAGTCAGTATAACAAGCCAGAGGGTACGTAACCAGAAAGCACACGTTCACAATCGATACTATAAAGCAAAGACCACAACAGGGCACAGATAGACAGGAAAGGTAAGTATTTAAATCCTAGCCTGAATCCTGATTGGCTAACCACCAATCAGTATTAACAAACACACGTGGGGGATATCTATACCCCCCACTGTGTTTGTTGCACTGTAGCTTTAACGCCGGGTCACGTGAGTGACCCCGGCGCTTAGATAATAGTGCCGGCTCCCAGCGTGCAGCGTTAGACATGCTGCCGCTGGGAGGAGGAGAGGAGGACGCGAGCGGCATGTCAGGAGGAGAGGACGCCGCTCGCTTAACGGTAAGGGGAGAGGGGACCGCGGGCGGCGACGGACCGAGGGTGAGTGCTGCGAGAGGATTGCAGCCTCCCCTCACCGCTGCCCGCGGAGCCCTGACATAACCCCCCCCTCGAAGACCGCCCAGGGGGCGGGAAGCCGAAGGCTTCAAAGGAAACCGCGCATGAAAGGAGCGGATCAAGGAGGGGGCGTCCAAGTCAGAGACAGAAACCCACGACCGCTCCTCCGGGCCATAACCCTTCCAATCAACTAGATACTGCAACCGACCTCGAGAGAAACGAGAATCAAGGAGAGCAGCCACCTCATATACGTCACTAGAGACCGCGCGGAGGGCATCGGAACGCCTGAGAGAGCCAGAGAACCGATTACAGAGCAAGGGCTTCAAAAGGGAGGTGTGAAAGGTGTTAGGTATGCGCATGGAAGGGGGCAAGGCCAGGGAGTAGGATACAGGATTCACCCTACGCAACACCTTATAGGGACCAAGGAACTTGGGCGCGAACTTCATCGAGGGAACCCTAAGGCGGAGATTCCTAGAGGACAACCAAACCCTATCACCCGGAGCATAAGAAGGAGCCGCACACCTACGACGATCAGCAAACCTCTTTTGAGTAGCAGCAGCACGACAAAGAGCAGCATGGACCTGATCCCACATCTTCCGTAAGGAGGCGAGGTGCTCGTCCAAAGCGGGCATTCCCTTGTCGGAGAATACACCGGGAAGGACAGCGGGTTGGAACCCATAAGCCACCATAAAAGGACTTGCGCCAGTAGAAGAATGAGACACAGTGTTCCTGGCAAACTCAGCCCAGGGAAGGAGACGGGACCAGTTGTCCTGGTGTGCATTCGTGAAACAGCGTAAATACAACTCCACAGACTGATTTGCTCGTTCGGCAGCTCCATTAGATTGCGGATGATAGGAGGAAGTAAACGAAAAGGAGACCCCCATCTCAGCACAAAAGCCTCTCCAAAACCGAGAGACAAACTGAGGGCCCCTGTCAGATACGATATCTTGTGGTATACCATGCAAGCGGAACACTTCTTTGGCAAACACCTGAGCCAACTGAACCGCAGAAGGTAGCTTCTTAAGCGGAATGAAGTGCGCCATTTTGGAGAACCTATCCGTTACAGTCAAAATTACTGTCTGCCCATCAGATGAAGGAAGATCCACAATAAAGTCCATGGATAAGTGTGTCCACGGTTTCTTGGGTACAGATAGGGGCATAAGGAGTCCCAGGGGTTTAACATTAGGGGACTTACACTGTGTACAGACACGGCAAGCCTGCACGTAATCTACCACGTCTTTTTTGAGTGAGGGCCACCAAAACTGTTGGAGAAGACCCTTGTAAGTCTTGGTAACCCCTGGATGACCAGCCGTTTTGGCTGTGTGAAATAAAGTTAACAACTTCTTTCTGTCTTTTACTTTCACGTACAGCTTACCAGTAGGGGTCTCAGAGGGTGCTTGGGGTTGGTATGACTTGATACCATCAAGAAAAAGAGACGAGATAACCAAACGGGTAGTAGCTATTATATTAGTTGTGGGTACAATGGGCTCAGGAGTGGAGGTAATAGAATCTACAGGTTCGTACTGGCGGGAGATGGCATCAGCCTTGACATTTCGATAACCAGGCCTGTATGTGATTATGTACTGAAAACGTGAGAGAAATAAAGACCATCTAGCCTGACGAGAGGATAACCTCTTAGCATCTGCGATATAGGATAGATTTTTATGATCGGTTATAACCAAAATCTTGTGTCTAGCTCCCTCTAACAAGTACCTCCATTCTTTAAATGCCATCACTATAGCTAATAATTCCCTGTTCCCAACGTCGTAATTCTTTTCAGACTCTGACAAGCGTTTTGAAAAGTAACCACAGGGAAGGAGGGGTTCGTCATACGATTGTCTTTGTGACAACACTGCTCCTATACCTGATTCAGAGGCGTCTACTTCCAGTACAAAGGGAAGGGAAGGATCAGGATGGTGTAACACAGGGGCAGTGGCAAATGCCTTTTTTAGAGTCTCGAAGGCCACAATAGCATTAGGATTCCAAACCCTGGGGTGTAAACCCTTTTTTGTCAGTTTAGTGATAGGGGAAATAATGGATGAGAAGTTTTTAACAAACTTTCTATAATAATTGGCAAACCCTATAAATCGCTGTATTGCCTTAAGTCCTTGGGGAAGGGGCCAGGACAGTATAGCTTCCAATTTTGAAGGATCCATGCTGAATCCTTGTTCAGAAATAACATAACCCAGGAATTGTACAGAGGTTTGGTCGAATAAGCATTTCTCTAATTTACAATAAAGACCATTCTGCAACAACCTTTTAAGCACCATCCTAACATGAGTATGATGTGTCTTCAAATCTGGAGAATATACAAGTATGTCATCTAGGTAGACTACAGCACAGACATGCAGTAGATCTCTAAGGACATCGTTTATGAGGTCCTGAAAAACGGCAGGAGCATTACACAATCCAAAAGGCATGACCAGATACTCGTAATGCCCACTACGCGTATTGAACGCCGTTTTCCATTCATCATTCTCCTTAATACGAACAAGGTTATAAGCCCCCCTGAGGTCTAGTTTAGTAAAATATCTAGAACCTTTGACACGATCAAACAATTCGGTAATGAGGGGAATCGGATAGGCATTTTTAATCGTTATATTGTTTAGGGCTCTGTAGTCTATACACGGTCTCAAATCGCCCTCCTTTTTTGCCACAAAAAAGAAACCAGCACCAGCAGGAGAGGAGGACCTTCTAATAAAACCTTTACTTAAGGCCTCTCGTATGTACTCCTCCATGACCTGGTTTTCTTTCTCAGAAAGAGGGTAGACCTTACCCCTAGGAGGCATAGTACCCGGTAATAGGTTTATGGCACAGTCATACTCACGGTGTGGGGGTAGCTTATCTGCCTCCCTTTTTTCGAAAACCAAAGCAAGGTCTGCATACACAGAAGGGACAGAAACAGAAAGCGGTTTAGCCGTGGGCACGTTAAGTAAACAAATGGGACGTACTTGGGCCATACAGTCTCGTTGACAAGATTCCCCCCAGGAGAGTATGTCTAAACAACCCCAATCAAGTACTGGGTTGTGTTTCACTAACCAGGGAAAACCCAGAACTATGGAAGCAGTAGGGGAGTCAATTATTTGGAAGGTTAACCTTTCCTTGTGTAAAGCACCCACACACATCTCTATATCTTGGGTCTCATGGGTCACCAGAGGTTTCACAAGAGGTCTACCATCTATGGCCTCAACGGCCAAGGGTGTGGCCTTTTGGATCAAAGTCAAGGCTGCGGTTCTGGCAAAGGTCTCATCCATAAGGTTGTCAGCCGCACCTGAATCGATCAAGGCTTTAGTTGTTATGGTGGTTTTATTGACCAAAAGAGAGACCGTAATAAATGGTCTGGAGATGGACACATGAGGGGACAAAGTCATAACACCCGAGGCCGACCCCTCTCTAGGCCTTAGGTGCTGGAGTTTCCCTGTAATTTAGGGCATGTATTACAGTGGTGACCCCTCTTTCCACAATAGAGACATAACCCCTCCCTTCTACGATACGTTCTTTCAGCCTCAGTTAACCCCGTAGCACCCAATTGCATGGGTTCGGGGGATGGTTGCCTAGGAGCGGGTAACGCTAGTAATGCAGTACTGGGTAGAGCAGGTAACACCCGTGTATCCAGCCGTCTTTGACTACGTCTCTCTCTAATGCGGTTATCAATAAGGATTACATAGTCTATAATATCATCTAGAAGGACAGGCAGTTCCCTGGATGCTATTTCATCCAGTATGTAAGCGGCCAAACCCTCCTGAAAGGCTGTTACGAGGGCGTCGTTATTCCAAACCACTTCAGCTGCTAGAGTGCGGAATTCGATAGTATAATCCGCTACAGATCTGTTACCCTGTCGAACCCTAAGCAGAGCTTTGCCAGCAGAGGCAACCCTACCGGGTTGATCAAACGTGCGTTTGAATGCGGACAAAAAATCCGCAAAGGACATAGGAGACATATTTTCCCACATGGGGTTTGCCCATGCTAAAGCTCTCCCAGACAGGTGGTTTATCAAAAAGGCAATTTTGGATCTGTCGGTGGGATAGGAATGTGGATTCATCACCAGATGGATGTCAATTTGATTGAGGAAACCACGACACAATGCTGGGTCACCACCATAGCGCTGTGGCGGTGTCATATGGACTACATGGGCAGGAACGGGTACTGGAGTGGCAATGGGTTCGGACACAGCAGTAACCGCCTCCTGGACGGCAGGCTGCAGGTGTGCAGTACGAGCCAGTATGGTCTGCAAAGCTTGAGCAAACTGATCCATACGGTGGTCCAAGCCATCCATTCTAGCCTCCTGATTAACTAGGAGCTGTGGTATGTCAGCAGGTTCCATTATGGCCCTGTTGTAATGTCACGATCCCGGGGAACCCAACACGCTAACACACACACAGACACACACACAGAAAGTGTGCTGTACCGGTCCTTAGAGTGGCCGGGCTAAGCACACAAAGAATAGTCAGGAGACAAGCCGAGTAAGGGGAACCAGAAAACAGAATAACGAGAAACAAGCCGAGGTCAAAGGGTAGGAGAAAGTCACAAAGTCAGTATAACAAGCCAGAGGGTACGTAACCAGAAAGCACACGTTCACAATCGATACTATAAAGCAAAGACCACAACAGGGCACAGATAGACAGGAAAGGTAAGTATTTAAATCCTAGCCTGAATCCTGATTGGCTAACCACCAATCAGTATTAACAAACACACGTGGGGGATATCTATACCCCCCACTGTGTTTGTTGCACTGTAGCTTTAACGCCGGGTCACGTGAGTGACCCCGGCGCTTAGATAATAGTGCCGGCTCCCAGCGTGCAGCGTTAGACATGCTGCCGCTGGGAGGAGGAGAGGAGGACGCGAGCGGCGTGTCAGGAGGAGAGGACGCCGCTCGCTTAACGGTAAGGGGAGAGGGGACCGCGGGCGGCGACGGACCGAGGGTGAGTGCTGCGAGAGGATTGCAGCCTCCCCTCACCGCTGCCCGCGGAGCCCTGACAATTTGTAACCTTTAAACCCTCAGTTTTCTCGAGTGTAGCGCTGGGTGTAATTATAAAGAATAAATGAGTGAATATATATAGTGCTTTAAATGCACTTACCTTCTATGTCACACTCGTATTTGTTACATAGAAAGAAAAATATACAAATAATTGTGCAGTATATCAAAAAAAGAGGGACCAAATAAATTAGTTTGCTTTGTGAGTTTTATAAGTGAAAATCCACTCACATTTTTTAGAGCCTTTTACAGATGTAAGGCTCTAAACTTCCTGGCGTCTGTGTCTTTTTGGGGTAGATCACACGACCCTTCTCTCACGATATGTATGGGTACGTTTCTCTCCACATTAAACAGGAAAAGACACAGATGATCCAATCTCAGTGTAGTATTTTAAATACTGATTATATCAATATAAATAAAATACAGAAGTGCTCACCTTGTATAGAGCCTTTGGTAACTGGCTCTAAGTATATAGGCCTAGTGTCAGTTTGTGGGGTGACACTACCCCTCCCTGGATTCACTTGAACTGCAAGAAAGGGCAGAAGCTTTCAGAAGCTGCCTGCCTGCTCTGTTTCAGAGTTCCTCATTACAATTGTTCTTCTCAGTTCCATCGCCTCCATAGCTCATCTCACTTTCCCTCCTTCCGCTGTTCAGTTCTTCCACACATCACTCCGACTAGCTATTTTGACACAGGCATCTTTTCCATCAGTTCCTCCTCTTGTCTGACATGCTGTTATTTCTCTACTGTGTCTATACCCATTCCTTATAGATTGCAAGCTTGCTTGAGCAGGGTCTTCTTTGTCTCTTGTTAATTTTTTTTATGTCAACTACTTGTTATCAATTACCCCCCTTCTATGATTATAAAGCACTGCAGAATTTGTTGGCGCTATGTAAATGATAATAATAATAACTCATGTTTTTGATTTTATAGTAAATTAAAGGATCACTATAGTGCCAGGAAAACATACTCGTTTTCCTGGCACTATAGTGCCCTGAGGGTGCCCCCACCCTCAGGGCCCCCCTCCCGCCGGCTCTAGGGGGTGGAAGGGGTTAAATTTACCTCTTACTCCAGCGCCAGGCGGGGAACTCTCCTCCTCCTCTCCTCCTCTTCGGCTGAATGCGCATGTGCGGCACGAGCCGCGCGCACATTGAGCCAGTCCATAGGAAAGCATTCACAATGCTTTCCTATGGACGCTGGCGTCTTCTCACTGTGAAAATCACAGTGAGAAGCGCGGAAGCGCCTCTAGCGGCTGTCAATGAGACAGCCACTAGAGGCTGGATTAACCCTAAAGTAAACATAGCAGTTTCTCTGAAACTGCTGTTTATAGAAAAAGGGGTTAAACCTAGCTGGACCTGGCACCCAGACCACTTCATTAAGCTGAAGTGGTCTGGGTGCCTATAGTGGTCCTTTAACACAAAAACAGTTTGATGGAATGGTAAAAATCAGGCAACCAATACCAACCTGATACCAAAGGTTCCCTTGTCCCAGTGTGAGATCAGAATCGTCCCAGAACACAGCCAATAAGGCCATCTTTTCATCTCCTCTAAATCCCTTTCCAAAAGGATTAGGAAACAAATATTTCTCTGTCACGTTGGGTGGCTGTAATTGAACCAGGCCATTATCTGAAAACTAAAATTGAGAAATAAGACCGTAATCACTTAATTCATTAATAAACAATGACCTGTGAACGTCAGTTCTACAATTATCACAAATTTGGTATCAACTCCAGTTCTATTGATGATTTGAATTACCTCAGAAACAAGGCAGCACCAGTATGTTTTACTTGTGTTTTGTGTTTGTAATTGTTTAAATACTCTGGGCAGTGAAATGTGTAAATTCAAGTTTACCCACCATCTTAACAGTATACCTTATCAGGACTTTTCTAAATATGTTTTTACTGTATTACCGCCACTTTGTTTTCTGTCTATGAATATATAACAAATACTTACATATACTTTGTAGTAGGTCTGTCCCAGGAATGGGAATCCTACGGATGGGATAAGAACTGGTGAATTTACATCTTTGCTTTTTGCTAGTACAGATAAATCACCAATACTCCCTCCAAACGGATAAAGCAAAGTTTCTGCAGGAAATAATTTTAAAGTATATTTAAAATAACATTTATTCTAAAAAAATATTCTACATTTATTCTAAAAAAAAATAACATTTGACGAAATTGTGAAAACATTAATAGAAACGTTAAACTATTTAATGCTTTTACTAACTTCCTATCTCTAAAAGACAAAATAAATTACATTTCTTACATTATATATTATCTCAAAATGTACATCTAGTTTGGTCACATTGTGGAAATCTTATCATAATAATAATTTAAATGTAGTCCCTGCTTCTTAGCAGACATATTAGAGGGTCACACCAATAAGTATATTCTATCTATTTTGTTACTCCGCTTACCTGATAAATTAACTGTAAATTGACAAAAAATGTCATAACGTTTACAACCAAATACGCTGTAAGGGTCATGGGAGATATAGTCAGTTAATAGAAATAGGTTTAATATTCCAAAGTTGTAAACTCATTAAATAGAGCCCATTTCTCTGCTTGTCCCTGTTCACATAAATAAATTAATTTTGTACTACTGAAGGGTTAGATAAAAAGTAGTGGTTTCATTACGCCAGTCATATTCACTCATTATTATGTTCCTTCATTCTGTGAGGGACAAAGGTTTAAAAATAATATCAGGAAGTATTACTTTACTGAGAGGGTAGTGGATGCATGGAAAAGCCTTCCAGCTGAAGTGGTAGAGGTTAACACAGTAAAAGAGTTTAAGCATGCGTGGGATAGGCATAAGGCTATCCTAACTATAAGATAAGGCCAGAGACTAATGAAAGTATTTAGAAAACTGGGCAGACTAGATGGGCCGAATGGTTCCTATCTGCCGTCACATTCTATGTTTCTATGTTTCTATGAAAAAACTACACTCCATATTCCACTTCATTTTCATTACTTGCACCTTAACAATCTAAAATTAAGATTGCAAATAAAACATTTTTGATTTAAAAAAAAAAGATTTTTCTTTAGAAAGTGAACAGTTATGTATTAAAAATCTAATTGCAAATAAACAGTATTATTTTTCTAACTCAGGGGGGTTTATGCTCTATTCTTCTAGTGAACGGTAGTGAGTTGAATATTTAATTGCCACATTTTGGACAAAATATCTAGTTTGGAAAAATTCTCCAACCCACTACATGACTATTTTAGCCTGAATTTTTAAATTCAGTTTTCAGCGCATTACAACATGCTTTTTATTGAATAAATCTTTTTGTAATTAAATTGCACAAGCCTTGTAGCTCCCAAAATGCATTGTAAGACTTCAAATGCTGCAATTAAATGTGCAACCTTCAATCATGCAGATTAGTAAAGTTTAACTCGGAACATCCTTGATCTAAATCTAAATTTCCTGTCAATACTCAGATCAAGAAACCAATCAAATGACTAATGTGCACCATCATCAAGAATTGCCGGTGAGTATGCTTTCATTACACAGAAAATAAATCATACATACAAGATCTAACATGTCCAGAAAATTATTAAATTAAACTCTGACTGTATAGTCCTACTAGAATTAACTAAAATAAAACCAACCATTGACTGCAGTTTGACGGCAGGGACTGTTTAGATCACATGTGCATTTATAGGACCCCAGAGTATTGATACAGTTCAAGTTTTCTTTACACGTATCTGCAGATTCGCATTCATTTATATCTTTACAGACATGTCCATTACCTACAAAACCAGATTTGCAACTGCAAGAAAAACTTCCAGGTGTGTTCATACATAATGCGTCAGAATGACAACCTCCATTTGCAACTGTGCACTCGTCGATATCTGCGCAAATGTCTCCAATGGACAAAAAGCCCTGAGAGCAATCGCAATAGAAAGATCCTGGTGTGTTCAAGCACAGTGATTGATGATGACAATAGCTCTTAGTTTCCGAGCATTCATTTACATCAACGCAAGTGTTGTTTTTCAAAATGTAGCCTAGAGGACATGCACAAAAATATGATCCGGGAACATTGTAACACATGCCGGCTGAACCACAATAAGATGTTTTGTTTAGGCATTCGTTGATATCTACGCAGTTATCAGCCTGTAACCTATATCCATTTCTACAAAAACAGCTGTAGGAACCTTCTGTATTTAGGCAAAGCATGTTATCGGCACAGGCTGAGTTAGTCAAGCACTCATCAACATCTTCACATACTTTCCCATTTCCAATAAACCCAGTTTGGCATGAACATTGATAGGATCCAAGCGTGTTGTGGCAAGAAGCATTATTATGGCATTCGTTAAAATCTTGCAAACACTCATTGATGTCCACACAAAGTTCACCATCTTTGACAAAGCCTTCATAGCACTGGCATATAAAGGAACCTCTGGTGTTCATACACTCATGGGACATATCGCATACTGTTATATTCAATGCACATTCATCAATGTCTACGCAACTACTTCCATTGCTTTGAAAGCCCATGTCACACAGACAGAAGAAAGACCCAATGGTGTTAATGCACTGGGAGCCATTGTGACAGATACTTGTGTTGTAGGATTCTAGACATTCATTGATGTCCTCACAAAATGAATCATTCCCTCTGAAGCCATCGGTACAGTTGCAGTAATATGAACCAGGGTAATTAACACAAACACTATTTGGATGACATGTTAAGGGGTTTATACACTCATCAATATCAAGGCAGGCTACGCCACCTTTGCTTTTGTAACCAACCCAACAGTCACAATAGTAAGATCCAATGCTGTTAAAACAAGTTGAAATGTTTGGACAGACAGGAGGGTGAAAAATACACTCATCAAGATCTTGACAATATGTCCCATTTCCCGAAAATCCAGATTTACAAGTACAATGGAAGGATCCCTCTGTATTTGTGCAGGTGGCATTTTCATGGCATGAGGTTTGATCTATGCATTCATCTATATCGGTACATGAGTTGTTGGAAGATGCAAACCCAGTATGGCAGAGACAAGCGTAAGAGCCAAAGACATTTTTACAATGGGCATTGTTTCCACAAACATTGCCATCATAACATTCGTCTACATCAGTGCAGTTTATTCCATCACCAATGAATCCATTGTTGCAGATACACTGGTAAGACCCTGCAGTGTTAATGCAAAGTGAATTATTGTTGCAGATGGTCCCATTGCCTCGACATTCATCAAAATCAAAGCATTCTGTTCCGTTTCCCAAGAATCCTTCCTTGCACGTGCAGTAGTAGGATCCTGCTGTATTTGTACAGGTTGCTGATTCGTGACATTTTCGGAGAGGAGCCTGGCACTCATCAATGTCTATAATTTGTTACCAAAATAAATGTCAGGATATATTGCCAGTAATCTCATATATACTTGACATAATAAGAAAAATAATCTTAGCATAACAAAATAATGGGAAGCAGGAAGCAACTAGCAACAAATAAAACATAAAGGTGTCTGCATGACATATGTTTTAGAAGCAATAAGATGAAATCCATAACTCCATGTTTATTTATACTTGGCTCCCTGTCAATCAATCATATAAGCTCTGCCCATAGCACCTGTCAGTCAACATAGCACATAGGCCCACTGTTTGATGGTGGAATAAAGAGTCATTGAAGGTTTATTACAGTGTTGTGCGTCAATCTTTATATCTGTTCCTTGCATTATGAACATCCGTAGGGGATGTGGCATTATATCCACACCCTCCTTTAATATATCAAAGCTATATGTGGAGTTACTGTTACTACCCCTACATTACAATGTGTGCCTTAGCTGTGCCAGGACTGAACTGGATTGGGATATCTGTTGCCAAATATTTAGTATACATTAAAAGAAAATGGAGCATAATGTGAGAAAAAAAAAGTGTATGGAAAGCTATAGATGATTTTTAATGACTTATTTAAAAGTGTATTTTAAAGGAACATTATAGTCACCAAAACAACTTTAGCTTAATGAAGCAATTTTGGTGTACAGATCATGCCTGTGAGGTTTTACGGCTCAATTATCTGCCATTTATAGGTTATATCACTCTTGTTTCTGTTTATGTAGCCCTAGCCACACTTCCCTTGCCTGTGACTGACACAGCCTACATGAAAAAATGGTTTTAATTTTCAATTAGATGTTGAGTTACTTGAGTTACTTTAGAAGTTTTTGTCACCTGCTCTGTAAATTGAACTTTAATCACACACAAGAGGCTTCTGCGAGGTCTATTAAGCTATTAGCAGGAGAAAAGCAATTCTAAATTAAAGAAAAGGAAGTTTAAATACTAGATCTGACTTTTGAGGAAGTGTTTAGGAAAGCTGTGTAACTCACATGCAGAGAGGTGTGGCTATAGCTGCATAAATAAAGTGATTTAAGTTCTAAATGGCAGAGAATTGAGCAGTGAGACTGCAGGGGTATTATCAATAAACCAAAACAACTTAATTAAGCTAAAGTTGTTTTGGTGACTATAGTAACCTTTAAATACCAGCAAACATTCATATTTGGGCACTTGATCTATATTTGCAACACGATAAGATGCTACTTTGTAGCCCTTGGCTACCTTTAAAATATACAAAAGCTGTCCATATTCTGACAAACTTCAGATTAAGTTACAAATAAATGCCCATTTCCTGGTGCTTAATGGGGTGAACATCAATTTACACCTGTTATAGCAATTTTTTGTGTTATTTAACATATTTTGTTTCAGTAACTAAACCAAAAAAGTGGCATTTTCCAATAGATTACACATAAATGTTATAGAATATCTTTTGTATACCTGACAACACATTGCAAAGCCAGTTGTTATACAAATGAATATGAATGGAAGCCACATAAATACAAATTAGTTACAACTATGATTATTGAAGGTTCTGTCTGCTGACACAGAATTATTTAATGTTATTTTTAGATCTGTGCAAACCTGGTATCGAGGAAACAGTCCAAACTTTAGAGGAAAGGCTAATAATAGGAAGATATAAAATTTGCCGCTCATTCTTAAAGTGACAGAACAGGGCAGAGTTGACCCGATATTAATGTATCATAAATGTTGCAAAATAATACATAAAACAATAAAAAGAAAATCTGTTCACGCATATTTCATCATTTGCAGGCAATCTTCTCCATTTCAGTTACATTTTCAGTAGAGCCATTTTGGCATGCAATCCCCTTTTCAATTCTCCACAATTCCCAGGTTTGTAAAATGCCCTAATATTTTTCACTAATAACCAGAAATTGCCTGAAAATTTTCAGCCAGTCCTGGCTCTGATTATGTTTAAAGGACAACTGTCGCATCTAAACTAAAACTTGAACCATATCATTAATATAAGACACTGATTGTTGATATATCTTACGATATATGACTGCCATCATCCTGCTTAGATTCTCTGCATTCTTATGCCCTCCCACCTCCACCAGGCATTATTTTCCCATGATTCCCTATGTGTGAATGCATCACGAGCTACATGAGGGCGATTAGGGGACATTTTGATTTGCATCATGTGCCAGGCTGTGCCAACACAACCTTATATTTGATAAAGCTGTAAATATAATAAAAATATGTGGTTAAAAGAAAAAATATGTGGTTAAAAAAAAAATTTTTACTCTTAAAACAGGCCAATACTTTGCAAGTGACAAACCCATTTTAACTACTAAAGGAGTGCACTCCTTTTCTCTATATCTTGCATATTAATATTGTTATATCTGACTGGAGGTGAATGAGCCACAATTATGAAGGCTGAGCCACCACTGAACTAGGGATTGGCATAGCTTTACAACATAAAGCACAGTGAGAGACAGATACCAATCAGCAGCACATACTCAACCTTAGCTTGCTCCCTCTATCAGATAACTTGCATCATACAAAAGATTGCTTATATTGATATTTTCAATAGAATGTACCATTGGTAGCAACATCTGTCATTCTAGAGGTTCTGAGCAATAACTCCCATGATGTAAGAACACTTAAAGAAAAACTATTAATTAGGGATTCCTCCTAATTTTTAATTTGTTAACAAGATTAAATAAATTATTAAGTAGTTTATCATCATTTAGGATGAGCGAAACTGCTCTGTAAGCAGAAAGACTACTATCAGTTTACCCATAATACTAGGTAACTAGGCCACGTTAGGTTCTTGGTGTGCTACAGTAGTTATAGAGCTTTGACTAGCCGTCTAGCTGAGCATTAAATAGGACAAGAAACATGGCAGCTGGTATGTCACAAGTGCCCTTGTGAAGTGTTAGCTTACCTGTACAATTCAATCCGTTTCCTAGGAAGCCATTCTTACATTTGCACTGATAGCTGCCTATAGAATTTAAACATTCTGCGAAGGGGTGGCACCCTTGACTGTCTGTGGCACACTCGTCAATGTCTTCAGGATTTAAAAAAAAACAAAAAAAAACATACATGCAATGAGTTACACTATTCATGTTCCGAAAATGTGCATTTATAATTTTAATTAAGGCGAATACAGGGACACAGTCAGAGACACTGGTGGGAAATAAATATATTGTAAAACTGGAAAAAATATTTAATCAGGCTACAAAACTGATTATGTGACTGGTAGATTATATTTATAATAAGAGATGTCTCAGATGGATAAATGATAACGTTATATATATTTATACAGAGCAAGTACAACCGACTGTTTGGTAACTTGCTCATTAACAGAACTGTACAAGAGACAAAAGTTCATCCAATGAGATTTCACCTACAGCAGAGGAAACATTTCTTTAACCCTTTATGGACACATGACATGTGTGACATGTCATGATTCCCTTTTATTCCAGAAGTTTGGTCCTTAAGGGGTTGAATACAAAACAATAAAGATGTGGATTTCTCTGCTTTGATTCTGGAGATGTTTTTTTTAAAAGAGTCTGGATGCTTTTTTTTTTTTTTAGCAAAACATAATATTCTGACCTATAATAGTTATAATGTGTGCAGCTGAAAGCATTTTCATCCAAGTGGTAAACTGATTGTCATTTGTGAGTCAAGTAGGAACTTTTTTCCCTTTTTACAGCAGCATTGGCAAATGTTTAATGTCGAATTGGGTAATTCATGAACCAGTTGCAGAAACAGAGACATGTGAAAAGATGACCTTAAAAGACAAAACCACTCAGTAATGCATGGGAGTTTTACCAGCCTGCTGTTTTTATTGCCGATTGGAATAACGTCTGAGCACCTTTATCAAAGTCCTTGGCGTATTATTAGAGTGAATATAGTTAGAGCAGACTGTACTGCTCTGTGTCTGAGTGCTTTTCCTTCCTCAATGACTTTATGTGAACTGGCAATATTGTCCTATTGTGTTTCTTTTTCCTTTTTACATGTGACATGTGTGTCTGTGTGTCTGTGTGTCTGTGTGTCTGTGGGGAAGAGAGAAACAATAAAAACTGCATTCTGGCTTCTTCCTTTTTCCGATTACAGTCTTGTAGCATAAACCTACATTGTATTTATTAATTCATATATTCTTCTAAAAAGGCTGTGCAGTCACCCTATGTGATGCACTGTGTTACTAAAGGTCAGTTTAGCATTTTGGGGTTGTTTTGTATATGTTGTAGTGCAGAAAAAAAAAAAGCTCCCAAATGCATCAATGTAAAAGAGAAGTTTTTTTCAGTGATTTGCTATTTTAAGGCTGGAATGTAATCTGCATATTAGTAAGAATATCAGTTCGCAGTCTCCTTACCTGAGCATTGAGTATTATTCAGCTTGAAGCCCGGCTTGCAAATGCAGGTATAGGAGCCTGGGGTATTAACACAGAATGTTGTGTTGTCTTTGCACACGTCTGTCAGGCATTCATCAATGTCAGTGCAGATGAGACCATTCCCTTGGAAGCCAACATCACATACACACTGATAGTCCCTGCTCGTATAATGACATAGGGCTTTGGAGTGACATGCAGGCTGACACGAGTCACTCTGTGGGGCACAGCTCCCATTCCGAACCAGAGTTCCATTTAAACACGAACAGACATAGGAACCCAGAGAGTTAATGCAAACACTACCACTGATACAAGTATCTTTGCTCAATGTACATTCATTGATGTCTTCGCAAAGAAACCCATCTCCAGCAAATCCATGTAAACATTCACATCTGAAACTCCCGGGCAGATTGGAACAAACAGCGTGTTGGTGGCACGTATATAGATTTTTACATTCATTGATATCTGTGCAGTTAAATCCATTGCCTTCATATCCCATGCTACAGCTACAATCAAATGAACCAAATGTGTTGCTGCAAGACGCTCGCTCATGGCAAGGGTTGCTCTGGCATTCATTGATGTCATTACAGCTAAGCCCACTGTTGCTACTGAAGCCAGGTTTGCATTGACAATAATATGATCCGAAGGTATTAAAGCAGAGAGAATTAAGCTGGCAGATTCCACTCACGGCCTTGCACTCATCAATATCATAGCAGGAAGTGTCATTAATAGCTTGGAATCCACTGGCACACTGGCATCGGAAAGAGCCAGGCGTATTCAGACATACAGCTCCATGGAGACAGTTCCCATTGTTATTCTTGCATTCATCTATATCAATACACTGCAGAATACCATCACCAGTGTAGCCTGGTAAACATTTGCACGTGTAAGACCCCTGCGTATTGACACATTCTCCATTGGCGTGGCAGCCCCCATTCTTTTGAGCACACTCATTGATATCCGCACACACAGTTCCGTTTCCGGAGAAGCCATTTCTGCACACGCAAGAAAAGCTTCCTGGATCATTTTGACATGTTGCAAACGCACTGCAAATTCCAATATTGCATTCATTAATGTCTGTACACCCTGTCCCATTCAGCACGAAGCCGGTGGGGCATTCACACCGGAATGACCCTGCAGTATTGCGACATGTTGAGTCACCCGGACATATATTAGCTTGCAGGCATTCGTTTATGTCCGTACAGACAAATCCATTGCCCGAGAATCCAGCTCTGCATGTACAATTATAGCTGCCCAGGAAGTTCAAGCAGTTGGCGTATTGATGGCATTTGTTGTCCAAAACACATTCATTAATGTCCACGCAAGCCAGGCCATTGCCACTAAACCCTTCCCGGCAAGCACAACTGTAAGATCCCTGGAAATTGGTGCAGTTGGAAAACGGGCTGCAGACTTTGTTAGCGCATTCGTCGATATCCAAACATCTGTTTTCAGTAAAATAGTAGCCAGAGGCACAAGTGCACTGATAGGAGCCAGGTAAGTTTCGGCATCCCAGAAATCCAAAGGCTTGGGAACAAATTCCGGGGGTGTCAGAGCATTCATCCAAGTCCAGACATAGGTAGTTCCCATTCCCTTTGTAGCCATGGTTACATGTACATGAATAGGACCCCGGTGTGTTGGTGCATGTGGCATTCCAGTGGCATAAGTTGGACCTTTTACATTCGTCATCATCCGTACAGGAGAAGCCATTACCGGTATACCCAGTCCTACACTGGCATGTCCTATCTCCAGCCGTGTTAGTACATATTGCATCTGCATGGCACCCGCCATTTCCTGACAGGCATTCGTTGATGTCAGTGCAAGTAATGCCATTTCCAGTGTAACCAGGCTTGCAAAGGCATGAATAGCTTCCTTCTGTGTTCAGGCAGGTCGCCTGCGGGTGGCACTGGTGCAGTGAGGTTTTACATTCATTAATATCAGTGCAGACTTCCCCTGTGCCAGAATACCCTGTTAAGCATACACAAAAATATTCTCCTCCGATGGTACTCAGACACTCTGCGTTTCTATGGCAACTCAGTCCGTGGTCCTTACAGATATCACTGGCTGCAAAAGAAAGAACAGAGTCTAAGAAGTGGATCACACATGGGCTTTAATTATTTTTAAAAGATATCTCCTAATGTTGGATTTTGCCATAGGCAGTAACAGTTTCCTGCTAGATAGCCATGCTTGATGTGCTTTTTCTTAAAAACTTTGTAAAAAGTCTGCAATAATTCTTGCAGAGTAATTTTAACCCCTTAAGGACACATGACATGTCTGACACGTCATGATTCCCTTTTATTGCAGAAGTTTGGTCCTTAAGGGGTTAAACTGGAAGATCATTAATAATGTATGTTCTATATATTTTATTTATAATGTAGTTGTTCTGGTGAGTATAATAGTTCCCTTCGGGTGTTTTTCATGCAAACACTGCCTTTTTAGAGAAAAGGCAGTGTTTACATTGCCTCTAGGGACACCTCCGAGTGGCCACTCCTTAGATGGTTATTTATATCTTACAAAAAACATTATGTGCTCTCTTTTCCTAAAAAAAAGCTTTTGGGTTGAACTCAGACAGTCATTGTGTTGGGTTCCCAAACTCGGCAGACCCAGAAATCTAGGGATCCATCCTACTGGAAGTAATACAACTTCTCTTAGGCCAGGCCCGGACTGGCCATCAGGCAAACCTGGCAAATGCCCCGCAGGCCATGGGCTGAAGCCGGCAGGGGAGATCAAGGGATCTTCCCAGCTGGCACCTTAGGGCTGGTGCTGCCTGACCTCCAGCTCTGTGGCTGACAAAGATCTCTCTCACCAGCCTGCACACTCTCCAGCATGGCAGCAGTCTCAGTGCACAGGGGTGTGGACAATACACTTCATCCACCGGACCACCAGGGAAAATTATTCCTTTCCGGGAATGGGGGAGTAAACTTAAGAGATTTTTTTTTTTTTTTAATAAAAATTATTTAATTAGAGATTTAAGGGTTTTTTTGCCCCCTGCCCCCTCTCAGCCAGCAGCCCCCTGCCCATTCTCAATCAGCTGCCCCCACTCACAGCCAGCAGCCCCCTGCCCAATTCACAGCCAGCAGCCCCTGTCCTCCCTCTCAGCCAGCAGCCTCCTGCCCCACTATGTCAGCAGCCTCTGCCCCCCTCTCAGCCAGCAGCTCCCCACACCCCCTCAGCCAGCAGCCCCCTGCCCCACTCTTAGCCAGCATCCCCCCATCCCCCCTCAACCAGCAGCCCCCTTCCCCTACTCTCAGTCAGCAGCCCCTGCCCCCCCTTTCAGCCAGCAGCCTCCTGCCCTACTCAAAGCCTAGTAGCCCCTGCCCCCTCACACAGCAACCCCTGTCCTCTCTCTCAGCCAGCAGCGCCCTGTCCTCCCTCTCAGCCAGCAGCCTCCTGCCCTACTCAAAGCCTAGTAGCCCCTGCCCCTCTCTCAGCCAGCAACCCCTGTCCCCCTCTCAGCCAGCATGCCACTCAGGAATATAGAGCCTCCTGTTCTGGCATAACCCAAGGAGTGCTGTAAGGTTTTATAATACAGTGAGGCCCATACCCTGTGCAGTGTGATGGTGGCTTTAAAAATATGCCTCACTCGAAGTCGTTCCATAAAATATGGGACCCATGGCTGGATGCAGACACCATCCCCCCATGTAAATCAGCTCTGTCCTCAAACACACGCACCAAGTCCCAATTACGTTGACCCCACAGACACCATTTCCAATCCTCCATCTCACTGTAAGGGGGAAAGGGGGCACGTGGGGAGTGTTAGCAGATCACGTATTCTGTAAACAACCCCCACTCACAATATGTGAATTGAAGGGAAGGGGAGCACAATTAAGCAGGTCCACATTTTATGTAAAGGCGGTGCGATTGAGTCAAACGGATTACCGGTAATTACATTTCCCTATTCTAGCAAATAGGGGATGTGACAGGAGAATGGCTGCTATTATGAACCCCTCGTTCACCACATATCAGCTAGGAAAAAAATATCGTTTTTAACAAATTTTTAACAAGGGCCTGTATAATTATTGTTATGGCCCTATTGCATTATTGATGGTTTATTCTCAATTTAGTGTCGAATTAATTCTGAATGCATGCATTCTATTTAAATACACAGTTAGAATGTACCTAGAAAGTATCACAATGGAAAATATATAATACTTACCCACAGAAATTGGGCAGTCTGTTATCCCCCACCATATCCACAGTACTAGGGTTATCCTAGTTAGATAAATAATAATATTAACCAATAGAAAATAAGCAAACACAGATCTATGTAGCACAGAAACTATATAGCGCTTGAAGAACAATCATTAATTACATTTTTATATGTTGTCGTCTGTATTATTAAAAGCGAATTAGTAAAGTTTAAAGGTAGACCTGACAGTATATATTTTACCTATTTTGCTGTTGTCAGACCAATAATAAACACAGTTTATGATAGACTGGCAATTAGGCATAGTCTCAAATTGACCCCTAACTCTAATATTATCCCTAATTCTAGTCCTAAACATGATATTTATTATGATATAGTCAATGTAACCATAACTCTGCTTCTTACTGCGTTCATTACATGACAAAACGCAGTTCTGGGATCCATGCAACTTACTGAGGCAGAATTGCAATGGACATTCATTTTAATACATACATGTTATCTGTGCATATGAGGTATATAGTTATTCTATACGTACATGTAGAATTCATATGGCATGTGATCATGTCTGTTTAATACCCATTTAATAAGAACGGGTCATTATGTGCTTAAATTATTTAGATATGCCTAGAATGTGACTCCCTAATAAACTAAATAAATAAAAGGTATACAAATCTTCGTGAAACGCTTGTTAAAACCCATGTAATGTGCAAGCACCCAACAAGCTAAATACCATTTGAAAAGTTGCAAATATAGCGTTAGCTAGTTTAAATTGTACTTTGCATGCACACTCCACATTGTGAGAACCATAAAGAATAACATTCACACAATAAATTGAGTCTACAATACTTACGATTTCATAGCGCTTGAGGAAAATTATGTTGCAAGTAATGAAGAATTAAGTTAATTAAGGATCCTCCGATTCTGTTCTTGAAGTGCCCACTGGCATCGGCTGAAAGAAAAAAACACTTGTTTGCTGTGTAGGGAATTCTTCTTTGAACATCAATACATTCAAATTTCACTCACACACGAAAAAATTTCAAATATAACGTGGATAATGTTTTTCATGCTCTTTTTTAGACACTGCTTCTGCTGTTCAATGTAACATGGATATTTTATCAGGACTAGTACACAGATCTTTTTGTTTTCATTTATCTGTCATCCTGTTTGTCTCTCTGTCTGCCTGCCTCTCTGTCTGTCTATCCATCAATTTTATTACTTTATTTATAGCTGAAATGTGTTCCCATGCTGTGATTATTAATATAATAAATGCGTGCTATGCATTTCTTGCTGTGTTCAGATTTGTGACAATTTATATAATACGAAATAAACTATGTATCGCTATGTTGTGTTTTTTTTTATGCAATGCCTTAGTGGGAATTAGGTCAAATAGTTCTAACATACCATTGCTGCAGGACGGTGTTCACAAGATGCCCATATTGTCAGATTCACTCTACAAGCTAATGCCACATGCAACAACCAACTAGCTCATGCCTTTCTTTGAATAAAGAACTTTGCCAATTTTTAGTTGTTTTTAAAAAAAATATGACTTTCAAGAAGATGATGACACCCACTCAAAATTTTCTGGAGATGTCACGAAATTACGAAATCATGAAAAGCCAATTCCCCAAGGTCAAGGCAACTCCCATATCCTATTAGACTTCTACGTTCCCACAATATCAATGCACTTTGGTAATCTATCCACCTGTTAATCCCTGTGGATAAAGACAAGTTGTCCTTTAAGGGGTAACGTAATACCCATGCGACTATTGTCTGTAAAATATGTTGTAAATAATACAACATATAGAGATACAGTAATTCTGACATTTTGTCGTGGACACAAACACAAGTTGCTCAAAGCCAATTCTACACAAAGAAGATGGCAACATTTCAATTGGAACAATAGAATTTTTCATCTTCATAGATCACATATAGAACATGATCATGATAATGATCTCTGTGACTGACTACCAATAAGCATATCATTTGTTACTCACTGACTGTCTCAAAAACATTCCTTTTTTTTAATATGAACATTCTAGATTGTAACTGTCACTTCCAAAATAACTCTATAGTAAATTACATAATTTTCGAAGTTAAGATTGATTTCTATTCTAGTGCATTAGGTTTCAATCAGTTTTCTGTGGTATGCAGGTTAAACCACCTCAAAGTATGCCGACCACAAACACAATGACGTCTGGTCTGCGATAGGGTCAATATACGTCTTAATGGGGTGTTTGTTTTTTTAATAAATGTTGCCATTGAAGCTTGGATTCCGATCTTTAAGTTAATTGAAACGTGTAAGTCAATTTGGCTATGTATGTGGATCTATCTAGTAAGGGTTCAAGTAAATGTGACATTGATAAGCTGCTCATCCAGATAAATAAAATGTTAAAAACACCATGTAGGTGGCTTGCCCCTCCTTAACCCCCTAAAAGGTAATACAACTTACACTATTCTACCGCCTTGCTGACATCATCTTAATTTATCATTTCAGCCAATCTGATGCTTTCCAATAGGGAAAGCGTTGCATTGGCTAAAATCGGCAAGAGGGCGGAATGGGGCAGGGCCAAATGCTGGCTTGGCCAATCAGCACCTCCTAATAGAGATGCATTGAATAAATGCATCTCTACAAGGAAAGTTCAGCGTATCCATGCAGAGGGTGGATACACTGAATGGCAGTGCTGCACCCTGTGCAACACTGCACCAGGAAGCACCTCCAGTGGCCATCTGGAGGTGACCCTAGGGGGCATTGTAAACTGCCTTTCCTCTGAAAAGGCAGTATTTACATGAAAATGCCTGTAGGGAATGATTATACTCACCAGAACAACTGCATTAAGCTGTAGTTGTTCTGGTGACTATAGTGTCCCTTTAAGATATGCTGTTTCTTGTGCACCCCAGTCCTTTTCTTCCTGTACTTTTTTCAAATAGAGGTTTTGTTTAAATCAATGCCAAACAATTGAAATGAAAACAATCAACTTAAAACAAACTGGGACATGTAGGTCAGATTGCCAGAGAAAAGCAAAGTGGTGTAATAGAGTAACATAGCGCTGAATGACTATAACAATATCCCACAAGAGATAACTTGTCATAGGATTCCCTGAACTTTAATGTCAAGTGCTCAGATAGGCGATTTTAGCCTTGTAAAATTTAAAGCTGTATTTTTTGTGTGTGCACTGTTCCTTAATCTGTACTTTGTATATATTTTGGTCTTTACCACAGCACCACTATTCAGATATGCATGTTCTTTGTGTCCCCCCAATTCCCTTTTTATCTATGTGTATTTGGAATCCAGACCTGACTCCTCTTGGGTTGAACATCCCTCCCATCCACTTTAGGTGGCACTTTGGAGGTGACCACAGGAAAGCATACATTGAGGAGAACAGTTTAACCCCTTAAGGACACATGACATGTGTGACATGTCATGATTCCCTTTTATTCCAGAAGTTTGGTCTTTAAGGGGTTAAAGGGATACTGTAGTGCCAGGAATACAAAGCTGTATTCCTGGCACCACCAATCCCTCTGCCTCCCCACTCCTTCGCACCCCCTCCTACCTGGTAAATAAAGAGTTAAAAATCCTTTATTTAATTACCTGATCCCAGCGCCGATGCCCCTCTGCGCTGGGTTGAAGCTCTGCCCCCTCCCCCGTCTTGTGACGAGCAGGGTGGTCTAGTGTGCATGTGCAGCGCATTAGACCTTCCCATTGAATCAATGCTTTACTTGGGGAAAAATCTGACGCTGGGTGTCCTCATGCAGTGCAGATAAGGGACCAAGAGTCAGTTTCGATTCCTGAAGCCCTCTAGTGGCCGTCTGGTAAACAGTCACTAAGGGCAAATTAAGAGCTGCAATGTAAACATTGTAGTTCTTTGGAACTGCAATTTTAACATTGCAGCACTAGGTGGAAAAGGGGCAGTGCACCCAGACCATTTCAATGAGCTGAAGTGGTCTGGGTGCCTTTAAGCAGTAAGTGTTGCAGTTAGCATGTTAATCTCCTGTTATAAATTTAGTGTAGGAGCCATCGGTATTGGGGCACTGTGACATAGTTGTGAGCTTAACGCAATATGTTCATATGCTGTGACTGAATCCCAATATTTGTTTGCAAGATAGGTGATTTTAAGCAGCCTTGTAAAATTTGAAACAGAATTTTTTTTCTGTGTGCTGTTCCTTAACCCCTTAGTGACCAGACCGTTTTTCGGTTTTCTTACTGTTAATTACCAGAGTGTTTTTTACATTTCTGCGGTGTTTGTGTTTAGCTGTAATTTTCCTCTTACTCATTTACTGTACCTACACATATTATATACAGTTTTTCTCGCCATTAAATGATCTTTCTAAAGATACCATTATTTTCATATCACATAATTTACTATAAAACAAATTATAAAATATGATTTAAAAAAAATGTAAAACACTTTTTCTAACTTTTACCCCCGAAATCTGTTACTCATCTACAACCGCCAAAAAATACCCATGCTAAATAGTTTCAAAATGTTGTCCTGATTTAGAAATACCCAATGTTAACATGGTCTTAGCTTTTTTTGGAAAGTTATAGGGCAATAAGTACAAGTGGCACTATGTTATTTCCAGTTTTTTGTTTTTTTTTAATTAACGAAAGCTACATTGTAACACTGATATCTGTCAGGAATCCCTGAATAATCCGTCACATGTATATATTTTTTAAAAGAAGACAGCCTCAGGTATTAAACTTGGGATATTTGACTCTTTTCATACAGCCATTTTAGCACTAATCTATGCCAAATTTAAAAACCAAAAAAATAATTGGTGATTTTTTTTGAGACACATAGCAATTTAAGAATACATGTACTGAGAACTTTAAGGGTTATTATTGCCAAAGAACACCCCAATATGTGTTCAGCAACATCTCCCAAGTACAGTGATACCACCCATGTATAGGTGTGTCGGGTTCTTTGGGGGGGGGGGGTAAAATAACTTATTTGGAGGGGGTGCATTCCAGTTTTCAAACTTGGAATTTTCACAGCTGGTCATCATGCACCCATGTCCTATTTGAGACATTTTTGAAGCCGGCCTTTGTAATTTACCCCCATCAAACCATATAATTTTGAAAAGTACCCACCCTAGGGCATTTCAAATGGTGGTATTTTAACACTTTCCATGCACTAATTCTACCACCAGTCTTTGTCAAACTTAGTCATTTTTTATGTTATTTTTCTCTCATATTGTACTTTAGGCATGGATTCTCAGTTCCTGTTATGTATTACTGACGAAGTACAACAGTGCCCCCAATGAACAGGTTTTATGGATTTTTTTCAAACTTGCAGGAGTCTAATGTAGGGCTCTCCCCTTTTCCATGTTTGCACATTGAAATTTGCCAGATTGGTTTGCTGGGCCTATGTTTCCTTGGAGCGTGTATGGCAGCCCAGGAATGAAAAATAACCCCATCATGGCATACCCTTTGTAAAAGTAGACAACCCACCGTATTCAAAATGGGGTATGTCCAGTCTTTTTTAGTAGCCACTTGATCACAAACCCTGGCCAAAATTAGCGTTTATATTTGTTTTTTTTGCATTTTTCACACATAAACTGCCATTTCACTGATGATATTATCAGTATAATACATTTTACTGCTCTAAAATACTAATATTTGTGTAGAGTAATGTCTCACGAGTACAACAGTAACCCTCAATGTTGCCTTTGAGATGGTATGGCAGTTCAGAAATCAAGATTAACCCCACCATAATATACCATTTGAAAAAATAGACAACCAAGGGTACTCAAAATGGGGTATGCCGGGGCGGAGCCTAACCGCCAAGCTGGAAACACACACGGAATACCAGCTCCTGCCAAAAGCAACTTAATCAGGGCTAAAAAACCCACAACTCGGAGTGAAAACCGTCAGGAAGGCAAGAGAGACAACGGGGAAACCCGGGAGAATCGACCGACACCAAACATGCGACACTTACTGCCCGGGAACCCGCAACAGCAAATGGGGCCTATCCGGGACCGAGCCAGAGAGAGACGGCCGCTCTCCACGACGGCAAAGCCTCGAGTGGACCCTACAGCACGCTCATCGCCTACCTCCCCTCCCCCCATGGACCGGCGGGGGTTATCCCGGTCCTCATTGCAGCCAACTTGAAGCGAAAGACAAGCATGATCCCAAACACCAGACATACAACCCGCCACATGGCGCTCCAAAGATGGCGTCCGATAGAGCACGGAACAAGCTGGGCATACTGCCGACAAATGAACCACAACCAGATCTCTCGCAGCGACTGGAGGCGATTTTTAACCGCTTCTGGGAGGCACTGAGGGAGAGGCAACTAGCAGCCAGAAGTGACCGGCCTGTCACACAGACAGCAACTAACCGGAACCGCAGGCGGCGAGAGGTGAGGGGGAAACCCTCAGGCGCAAACCTACAATGGCGGTCTACCCACACTCCCCCTGGCCCACCAGAGCCGCAGACCTCAAGGCTGAAAGCCCGAAAGCCTCAAACAGCAAAAGGGATCTCACCAGCAGTGCCACCACAAGGCTTACCACGCCAGGGGACGACTCCCAGGCCGAAAGGCCCTGGCAGACGGCACCGGAGAAAGCGACATATCATGCCTACTACCCGCCAACATGGAGCACAGGAGGGTATCCCACACATGCGACAGACGCAACAGTGGCAGGACCACGCCGGAATACGCCATACAACCAAGGTACAAAGGGGAACCCCTCCGGCGAAAGCCCTTACCCTGCGACCCTCAGTGCCCAGGGGTAGTACGCAGCGATCATCCTGGCCACGGGGCTCAGTATACCGACGGGCGGGCATAGGTTAACAATGCCGCAACCCCAAGGACTCACAAGCCGTCCACCTCACCCAATTTACACGCAAAATGGACGCTATCCTGACTCCTCTCTTCCTCAATGTTATGTGTATTGCAACAGTCCATTCTCGCCAACAGAAATGTATAGACATCTCTTCTACAACCTACTGTATATTTTACTGTATGTTCTTTCTCTCATCTCTATCCTAAATAACACTCAAACGCACATGTAGAGAGACGGATCACTGCACCACAAGAAAAAATGTATGTACATGTACACACCACGAGCGTCACATCTACACATGCAGGACGACATGCCCCTAGGTTCACACACGCTTCCCACACGTGCACTATACATTGCAGTGCGCATAGGCCATGATCCCAATTTAGCCTGCTGCCTGCCTGGCAACTTACATGTTCAACTCCTACGTCTGTTCCTTCCCCTTCTTGCCTTATGTGCATAATCTGTGATGCCCAGACTAGCTTAACCACTGTTAAATTAATTAACATGCAACACAACTCTTACAATCTGAAAGTTTAAGCTACCAATACTTGCCTTGTAAAGTAACAGAATGTTCTAACTAGCTTGATGTCTCTTGATTTCAAACAAAAAAATGTGCTGATAATGATTGCCATGATTATTGATAACCTTGTTTTATTCCTTCAGCCTGTATTTGCTGTTGTGGCAATATAAGCTTGTTTTGTAATTCTAAGCACAATAAAAATAAAGAATTAAAAAAAAAAAAAAAAAAAATGGGGTATGCCCAGTCTTTTGTAGTAGCCACTTAGCCACAAACGATTGCCAAAATTTGCGTTCATATTTGTTTTTTGCATTTTTTTTAAACAAAAACTGCACTTTTAGTGGTGATAGCATCGTCGTGATAAGTTTTATTTTTTAAAACACTCATATTTGTGTTCAGCAAAGTCTCCTGAGTATAACAATACACCCCATGTAAAGTTTTTATGGTGTTTTGGAAAGTTACGGGGTTAAATATAGGGCTTGCCAATTAAATTCTCTGGACTGTCTGCCTGGGTTGTCAGGCAGGTCCCTAAAATTATAATTAATAAAATCAAATAATTATGTAGTTAATAGTTAAATATATATGTAGAATGTGTAGAATGTGTGTGTATAATATAAATATATATTTATAAATATAAAAATTAGCAAAAGTAGATGGAAGGATCAACGTTTCAGTCCTCTTCAAGGATGAAAGTCCTTGAAGAGGACTGAAACGTGGATCCTGTTTTTAAGATGATACAATAAAAGTTCATTTTTATTTAAAGTCCGAGAGTACAGCCATCTACTTTAGCAAATTTGAATACTGGAGCCCTATTAGTACACCCGGCCAAGGAATTTTGCAGCCTGTGTGCAAGGTATTGTAGCCTTAATACGTGTGTATGTCTGCATATATAAATATATATATATATATATATATATACATATATATATATATATATTATAGAAAATAGAGAAATATATATATATATATATATATATATATAAACAAAAGTAGAAAATCTCTTGCACTCACGCTTACATTTTAAGGTATTGGTATTGATCCAGATGAAAGCCCTGGACATAGGACTGAAACATTGATCGTGATTTTATTAATTTAAAATAAAGATTGGACTTTTTAACCCCATGAGTGCTGCTACCTCTTTGGATATGTATATATATATATATATATATATATATATATATATATTACGTGTGTGTGTATGTATATATGTATATACATACACGCACAATTTTATTTATATGTATAATATATGTTCTAGGAAAAATAAAATATAGACATAAACATATTGTCATCATGCACAAGGCACCTCCGTCTTAGTTTCCTGTCAATCACAAGCTTTGTCTTTTGCAACTGTCAGTCAGAGAAGACAAGGCTTGCAGAGAAGAGGAAAAATTAAACAACCTTTCCTTATATTTTGTACGTTCAGCCTTGTGTCATTTGTCTCATTGTCAGACTGTATTTCATTTCCACACTAAACACTATCCCGGTTTCTTTCCGTCTAACCTCCTGGTTTCTGGATTCAATCCCAATAATATATAAAAAAATAACTTGATGAAAATCATTGCCCAGGTAACTCAGCTATGAAAGAGTTATTTAGGAAAATGAGATTTCAAAGTGGATTTCGAGGGAATTCCAGATTTAAGTCTAGGGCAGCCAAAGTGAAAGCCCAACTAAATTCTTCCATTATGGTCATTTCGACTTTACGTATATCTAAAATTTACTTTGAATTCTTACTTTAACGAATAATCCTGTAAGTGGTGAAAATTTTATTCAACTTATTTTTTTTGTTTTGCAACTGCATTGCTCACTTTAGCCACTGGGGACATCATTGTACACTTTTACTAAAAATGGATTCCTAATTCTAATCTATCGCACCATGATTTATTCACTGAACACTGATTATAGTGAAATGAAAACTGATTTGCAAAAATCACCGTTTCAACGCTTGGCTATTATAGCCTTAATTTTGCAGTTTTATTATCATTTTACTATAATTTGGCACTTAACGAACAAACCTCATTGTTTAACCTTTAGAATCAATTCCTCTCTTTAAAAATAACTAAAACTTAAAAACAACTTAAAAAAAAAAAAAAAAAAAAAAAAGCTATTAAACTTCCCTGTAATGCAATATTGGGACAGTCTCCGCTCGACAGCTACTCCTCCTGCTTTCATCATCTTATAATTAGGCCAATCCAATAATTGTGCATGCATTGGATAAGAATGGGACGCGTCCAGTGTTATCATGCTATGTCTGATGCCCTGAACATGAAGTCCATCCATCTATTTCTAGTGGTCTTAGGGAGTGTAAGGAAACGCCACAAATTCCATTTTTTAACCCTTTTACCTCTACATTATTTATTTATTTATAAAATATTTTACCAAGATGGATACATTGAGATCTCCCTGTAGTGGCCGTCTGTCTGAAACAAAGTTTTACATTGCAAGAGAAAAAATTGCATCTATGCACCACAACCACTCTAATCGCATCATTTAGCACTTTGTACCAGAGTAGCCTCTATATATAATCAGAGTCTAAGCAAAGTTAGATTCTAGATCTATTTAAAATATGATACTTTTACCCGCAGTGCCGGCTAAATCCCCGAAATGGAATATCTGCTGCAAATTAAATTAACAAATGGATTTCACATATTAAAATTAATTTAAAAATAAATAACAGATTTTGTCAGGACATCAGATGGCCCTGCAATTTTTTAACCAATAGTTATTTTGTGCCCTTATCGAGTATACCGGTATATCAGATTTGATACTGCTGGATTTCATGCATTAAATCCCGTTGCGAGAGCCGAGAGGAACCATTATTTTATTTATCATGTCACCATTATAACATCATTATACACTTCAATGATACTTCTAATACCTATTGGTTACTCTATAATTCTGAAAAAAATGTACTCTATAATTCTGAAAAAAAACTTGGCCTTTATTTATTTACCAGAATCTGTATTGAGTTGCTATTGAATACATCATGCTCTGTGACCATTTTAAGTCTAAAGAAATTGCTTGGGAGATCCCAAGCCCAGGGGTGGCTGGATGTAGGTCCCCAGGTATTGTTAATACAAGGCTAGCAGACCTATATGAAAAATGTAGTTTAACAACATCAGAGGTCTGAGGATTTAAAATGTGGCCATACTTGTACTTATGTCACTAGGCTGCACTTATAAACATTGAACACTAGATGGTGGAATGTGATCAGTTTTCATGCAACGCCTGAAACTGATAAATATCAGTTAAAATAAATAAATAAATATACATATAATTTCAGCAGGTAGACCATGTTTAGAACACCATCATATAAAGTTGGTGATGCCAATTGAGCAATTATCCCCTATGCAGTTCATAGGCTTCTAGTCTCAGATGGAACCAGGACATACATGAAATGGTCTGCCAGAGATTAATGGGAGCTACACTCCAGCAGCTACTGAGATATCTGCCACCCAGAGACTCACTAATCTCAGTCAGCACTGTGATGTCTTAGTGTTGCTCTAACAGTGATCTCCCCTTACCCCCTGCATTACACTCTAACTAACCGGTATTTACTACACTACCCTAACACTTACACTAACATTCAGACCTTTAATCCCTATTCTTACTTCAACCCTAAACCAGATATTCACTTAAACTCTAAACTGGGTATTTACCTTAATCTTAACCTAAAGTTCTACATTAACACACTAACCATATTCAATAAAGATTGATACTATAGATAGAGAGGCAGATATATAGGAAGACAGACATTAGATAGATAGAGGGCATTCATGTGTTTTTTTTTTCTTTGACACGTACCACCTGCCTAGAGATTGTTGCAGACCACCCCTTTATGGCAATGGTGTTCCCTTTCGGCAGAGGCCTCTTTCAGCAGCATAATGCACCCTACCACACAGCAGAAAATGTTCAGGGATGGTTTGAGAAACATGACAGAGGGTCCAAGGTGCTGCCTTGCCCTCCAAATTCCACATATCTTAATGCGGTTGAGCATCTGTGGGATGTGTTGGAACAACAAATCCGATCCATGGAGGCCTCACCTCGCAACTTACAGGATTTAAAGGATCTGCTGTTAATGTCTTGGTGCTACATGCAACAGGACACGTTCAGAAGAAGTCTTGCAGAGTCCATGCCTTGACGCATCAGAGCTGTTTAGATAGCACAAGGGGGTCCTACATGATATTGGGCAGGTAGTTTTAATGTTGTGGCTGATCAGTGTATATACATACATAGACAGACACTGGAGAGAATGAACAAGTGAATTGCAAATAATAGGTCAAAATAACAACTTAGAATAGTTCTACACCTTGGTTACGTTTCCATCATGGTAGATTTGGTCTAAAATTTGCATCTCCCTCATCGTTCTTATCTATTTTGGATATAAATCTGGGAATAAATCTTCAGTGTCCCTGAATCACAGTGCAATATAATTTATGCCAGTGTTGTATAAAAGGCTGTGTCTCTTTACCCAGCCCCTTCCCTGGCATATCAGCTAGGGGACAGGACTCTGCAGCTGGTGAGACTCCCATCAATCTCAGTCAGCTAGGACCACACACATCCCAGTGCTGTACTAAATGAGATGGATAGTATAGAGTATGGGGTTGTGTTGTTCATAGCAAAACGCTGCACATACAGACTCCAGGCACCAATACTACTTCAAATCATTGAAGCCATCATGGCGCTTGTAGAAACACTTTACCTTTAGCTATACCATTTTGTTTATATGGAAATTCCGACAGCCAATTTTGTTCATTTTCATGCACTTTTCATGGGTATCACAACCCAAAGTGCATCAAACCAGCCCATAACCTCTGGCAGCATTACAATACCGCTGCCAGTTCTGTGGCTTATCCAATCACAAGAGGGATAGCTGTCACTATTAGTTATGAGACACAAACATGTTCCGCAGGGCTGTACATTGGGTTGAAAAGACAACTAAATGAAATCAAGATTAACTATAAAATGATGCAGCGAGTGTGGTAGAATGTCCATGCTAATCTTCTTTTGGTGTCCAGTAGATAAAATAAAATGTGTCTTGCCACGCAAACCTTATAGAAATGTTTCCTTTGCCCGATGAAACCAAATCTTTTTATAAATTAATGGCAAATGTCCCCCTTCATCGTAACACAACATATTACAACCCATCCAAAAATAAAAGCACACTGTAGTAAATTGCACATTATATGCTTAAGTAGCTGAATCCAAGAATTTCTACAGTTCAGTTATTTTTGGCCATATTGTACAATTCCCTTCACAATTCTACACAATTCATTGAATAAATCCTTACTGTAAATATTATTATAGAACAGTGAACAGCACAAAAACTCAATAAACATGTACGACACTTTCCCATTAATTAAACTGGCCTGGGTTTATCCCACATTTAATTGCGTTATGTAAACTTAGATGATGGCATCAGATGATGTGAGTCACTAATATGCATTAATTTACTAGATGGAGACACAGTATTTGCCATCAATATTGTCCTATTATGTTGCAAGAGAGGGATATTAATACTCGTCTAGTGACACCTTATTACTGCCTTCCCCCGAGGGAGTCACAGTGAAAGTCATTATTTGTTTTCTCCAACTAACCTGACGGGTAATGAGGTAGAGTGTCATATATTAAGTAACACAGCAGAACATGGAGATATCATTCCATCGTTCTGCATCTACACAAATTAATGCAAATAATACAAATAGTATATATTAGTAATGAGAAAGTCCATGAGCAAATAGTGGGGAGAAGAAAAGGTGCCTTTCAGATAGCTCTCTTGGCCCCATAAACCTTTATCCTACATCTGGTTCAATGTTATCTGATAAGCCATTTTATTGGAAAAAGTTTGTAGCAAAAATCCGCAAACACCTGTGTATTCTGTATATATGCGAAACTTGCCACAAACCGTCCTGCCAGCATTATTGCGGTGAGTCTATTCACTATATGGGTGGAATGTTATTGATGGGAAACGGCAACAATTTTAATGTTTATATCTGGCCGACCCTCTATATTGCTTACAATGAAATGAAAATTCAGCTTGGTTGACAATATGAGATAGTAAATGGCTATGCAAATGGGAGTACATTTCTATTTTTATTAGCTTAGAATTTTTACATAATTTTAATGCACAAAATCCATCTGAAAAAAATACAAAACAGAACAGGTCAAGCCTGTCCTGAAGTGTCTCTTTTAATGTCACTTTTCTAAAATTGAATTTTCTCATTCCATCACACCAGCGAACACACATGGAAACATTACCTGGGAATTAATGTCATAGTACCTCAGGCATGCATGCATTTGTGCTGCCCATACTGCCCCCAGGAGGTTAAATGGATCTAAATGATGTTGTTATAGTGCCAGAAGGCCCCTGGGTACTTGCCTAGCTTAAGGGGTTAAACTAGTTGATGTAGCCAACCATGGCGTCCCTGCCTGGCAGCACTCTGCATTTCTTGTAACTCAGTTTCAGAATCCGGATGCCGCCTGCGGACCTGGAGATTGGCGCTGGAGACAACCTTTGCTGTTTAACGGTTTGAGAACAGTTTAACCCCTTAAAATAAAAAGGCATCTGGGGGCCACCTGGCACCATAGCAACTTAATTTAGATAAAGTTGTTATGGTTACCAGTGTTCCTTTAAAATTGAAAGTTACAGGGGCGCAATTAAGCAGTGGAGCAAGGCAGAAGCCACTTCTCAGGTCTCCAGATTAATTACCCACTTAATCGGCAATTTACCAAGCTTAGTCTGGGGTTTAGTCCTGAGGACAGGCTCTACTCACCTTCAAAAGAGCTCACAAATTATATCCTTTATTTTATATCAGTTCTTTTCCGCCTACTTTTTTAGGGGCTGACGCACTCCTGCTGCATCTGACAGTACCATATACACCCAAGGGACGCAGATTGCACATGTCACAGCCCTCTCCTGGAGGCCAAGCCTGGGACACTGGGGGCATGCTCTTTCACTCAGCCACACCTAAAGGCCCACCATCTGCAGACATGACTGTTCCTCAGGCGATGACCATACACCATCTACAAAGAAGGACATTAAATCCACTTAAGTAATATGAAATATATGTTTGCGTCTGAACTGTCAATCATCACAGAGGAACTCCATTCCCCAATGGGCTGGGTCAGGGTCATGGAGGAGGGTGTGATTGATTTGCGCCAAGCAACAATGACTAAGCCTGTACTGAAACTCTGAGCCGCCCAGACAGCCCTTGTCTTACGAGTGGAGACGCTGGACAAATGGTGCAAGTGGAAGAACGTAAAGGTTCATGGTATAGCAGGAACAGTCTGCTGAAGAGCTACCGCCGCTCAGGGGGGAGGACATTAGGTCCCCCCCCTTATTAGTATTTAGGGCCCCCACCCACCGCTCAGGGGTGGGGGCCGGGGGGGAGGACAATAGGTCCTCCCATCATTTTACTTTAGGGCCCCCACCCGCCGCTCAGGGGTGGGGGCCGGGGGGGGGCAATAGGTCCCCCCCTTAGTTTAAAAGCGGTGGGGGCTCGGGAGGGGGGACCCTATTTTTTTTTAGGCTGCTCACTGTTTACTAGACATGCCCCTACTCGCGGTATAGCGAGTAGAGGCAAAATTTACTAATACTAAGTCATTTTTACTTAGTATTAGTAAATTTGTCTGAAAGACCCATTTAGGTCTTTCAGCTTTTTGGTAGATAACTCCCTAATACCGTGGGAATTAGGGAGTTATCTACTAAGCGGCTGCAAAAGAAGTCCCGAAGTGCCGAAGTCCCGAAGTTCCGAAGTGCCGAAGTTGCCGAAGTTCCCGAAGTTCCGAAGTTGCCGAAGTTCCGAAGTTTCCGAAGTTTCCGAAGTGCCGAAGTTCCGAGGTTCCGAAGTGCCGAAGTCCCAAATTGCGAAAATTACGAATTTTGGAATGCCGAACCGAAAATTTTCACCATGCACATGCCTAATCTCCCACAATAAATGAAAAAATTAGAAAAAAAAATAAAAATTACATTGAAGTCACTGAATTCTACCATTATTGAATAACCCTGACTATAAATTGGAAAGATAGTCATGGATTAGAATGGAAAAAAACATCCCATACCTAGCTTGCTGTAACTATCGAGTTGAGTTATGCAATAATCATAGATGTTACAGTTCCACTCAAGTCAAATCGTGTGCATGCAACATGTTACTTCTAGACAGGTATGTTACATGTAGCATCCAAAACCTTGCACATTTCTGTGTAAATAATAAATAATATTTATTTTAAAATGTCTCCTGTTAAAACCAAATAAATGAATCAACTTTTAGCACATGTATCGATGTCCTATATATCAATTAAGTTAATGTATTATTTTTATCTAAAATTAGATTTTTAGATCCTAAGCATGTTTGGGCAGCGCCCTCTGCACCTACTATCCAAACATGTCTTGTTAGGATTAATTGGTTGTTGTTTTTTTTTTCGTTTTTTTTAACCTATTGTACAGTGCTGTAAATATTTGTAATTGCAATTGAAAACATAAAACTGAGTTTGAAAAAAAGATTTGTACAACTCAAGTCAAACAGAGTATGTGCTTTGCAATTTGTTTGTGATGTACACAATGCTAGCAGAGGAACTTGTAAACGTGATAAAGCACTACATTTGTATTTTAAACAAATATCAAACAATATCACAGACTACCACTAGCGGGCAATATAGAATAATGTACTAACTGTCTACTGACCTATTATAAAACTAAAGAAAAGGTGTGTTTGGCAAACAACTCAAAGCAAACAGAGTATGTGCTTGCCGATTTGTTTGTGATGTACACAATGCTAGCAGAGGAACTTGATAAAGCGCTACATTTGCATTTTAAACAAATGTATTCTCTAAAAAAAAAATCCATAGATTGGGTCACAGTGAATTCACCACATTTAGAAACAAAATCACACCATACAAAGCAGTATCACTGACTACCATTAGAGGGCAATATAGAGTCATGTACCAACTGTCTACTAATCTGTTATAAAACAACAACAAAATAAGCATATGTAGGTGTGTTTGGTTCTTAAAGGAAAACACAATGGGAAAAGGACAACCTATTGATCAATGCATTATATAGATGATGCATGCAAAAATTAATGCAAAGAAAATACTTAGAAAAGAGAAAATGCACTAATCAGGGGTCTTTATTTTTTTTAATAGGTCCTTTTTTATTAAATAAATAGTAAATCCTCCCACAGCAGTTCCACTTAGAATGAATAAAATAGCTTGTAGCAGACCCACAGTAACCCGACTGGTTACCTCCGCTAATTCCTTCTCTCAGCCAGACTGGAACCATTAAATACTCAAGCATCCATTCCCCCAGTAACTAGACGAGACATAGTTCTGGGAGTCAATTCTTTTTATTCAGGCCACAAACGGCTATTATGTACAGAGCCCTAACATGGGTTCTCCAACACAACATTACAGGGTTTTCCTTTCAAGGGTCCTGTGTGCCTGATGTATTATTTAGTGAGCCAGGCTGTGTGCAATATCTGCATTCAAAGAAGGAGAAAGAACTCAGTCCAAATTCTGGATTTGGCATGTGCATGCTGCAGTTACACGTTCATATCAGCCAGCAGGTACTGAGCATTCAGCTTTCTGATTGACAGCTCTGAGGGGCAGGATTAGAGCTGCAGCAATGCTTTCAAATTACTGCAGTTGTAAGCCACTCACAGATCTGAGTGCTGGCTCGGGGCTCTTTATGCATCATAAACTATGCAATTATACCAACTTTTTATCACGCTTCAACTGAATATTGAAGGGGGTTACAGAAAGTAATCAAAAAAACGAAAAAATATATCTATGAACTACTACAACGCAAAAAAATCCAAGTTCAAATTTGGAGAGAAATAAAAGGTCCTTAAACTAGCCAACACCGACACTACGACAACAAACACCTCCGTCAGGACCGGCGACAAGACAACACCAGGAGCGGATAGCCACATACCTGGAGGATCATGTTAACCGTAAGCTTACCTCAGAACAGGAAGCCGACCTAGAACTGCCCCTGTCGATCGAAGAACTAGCAGCAGCGCTGAAAAAAAACCGAAACCACACAGAGCCCCAGGACCAGATGGACTTCCAGTCATATATATATGCACCTTCAAAGACATTCTGCTACCCAGACTCCTGACGGGCATCAACTCCGTACAAACCGGAGGTCAATTCCACACAGACACCCTGAGGGCGACAGTCACGATCATACCGAAGGAAGGCAAAGACCCAATGAACTGCGCCAGCTACCGGCCGATCTCGCTGCTGAACGAGGACTTAAAACTCTTCGCCAAAGCCATGGCCCTTAGAGTTGCACGCACGCTCCCAGACCTGGTACACCCGGACCAAGTCGGATTCATACCCGGGAGGGAAGACAGGGATAATACCACCCGGGCCCTTAACATCATACACACAGCCACGGCCAGCAAACGGGATATGGTGCTTCTATCCACCGACGCCGAAAAGGCATTTGATCGGGTAGACTGGACCTTCATGGCGGAGACACTGAGACACATAAGATTTGGGCCACACCTGCAGACCTGGGTGGCTGCACTGTACACCACACCATCAGCACGCATACGGGTCCCCTGCCCCCCTCCTATTCGCCCTCACCCTTGAACCCTTCCTTGAAGCGGTCAGGCTAGATGGAGGAATCACGGGACATCGCATAGATGGCAGGGAACACCGAGTGGCGGCATACGCCGATGACATGCTCTTCTTCTTGGAACAACCCAGGATTTCGACGCCAAACCTACTGGAGGCCTTCCGGAAATATAGCGAGGTATCTAACCTGAAACTCAATCTGGATAAATCGGAGGCGATGCCGCTCGCCCGAAACACCGCCCTCCAACAACACATACGTACACAATACCCTTTCAAAATGTGCACAACCAAACTACACTACCTGGGCATTTGGCTACCAAAGGACATCCCACACTTATACCAAATGAATTTCGCGCCCCTTCTCGCAACCCTGCAACAGGACATAAAGCGGTGGACGACACAGTACATCTCATGGTTCGGCCGAATAAATGCAATTAAAATTAATATTATGCCACGAATCTTATACTTATTCCAGACGCTGCCCACAACCATCCCACGGGACTTCTTTCAGACGTTAACGACTACCATCCGACGGTTCGTTTGGAACCAGAAGCCTGCGCGCATACGGAGATCGACCCTGGAGCGGCCAAAGAGTGAAGGAGGCACGGGACTACCGTCCATCATCACGTATTATCAAGCAACGCACCTTCATCGACTAGTCGACTGGCACGCCAACCCAAGCTCTAAACAATGGGTTACCATGGAACTACAGCAAGCACAGGGGAAGATCCCCGCCTTGCTGTGGCTAGGAGAAGCTACACAAGGGGACATGCACACAGGGAACCCAATGATAGATGCCACACTGAGGGTCTGGAGCAGAGTGCGATACAACAAGAAACATACGACGTCCCCCAAACCGCTCACACCCATAACTAACAACCCGACTCTGGCAGGAGGACTTAGTCCCGCAGACCTACGGAACTTCGGAGCTACGGATTGGGTACACATACGCCAATGGTGCAATGGACCGAATCTGAAGACCTTGGCAGAGCTACTGCAAGACCGCAGACCAAACAGACTGGACGAATTCCGCTACCATCAGATAAAAACGTACGTCAACGCCGTGAAAGGCAAGGATCACCTACATCGCCCACTGCTGCAATTAGAACACATCTGCACAACCAGACAGCACCTCGCACATGGCGTATCGCTCCTGTACACCACACTACAAAATAACGGAAATAAGAGCCCACTAGGCTTCACGGAATGGTGGGAAAGAGAGACAGAGGTTGAACTGACTGACCTTGAATGGGGAAATATCTTCCAATTGAAACACAAAGGATCTATAAGCACTAAATTTCAAGAATGCAACTATAAGATACTAACACACTGGTACAGGATCCCGGACGTCCTGCGGCACGTACACAAATCGATCCAAGGAGAATGCTGGAGATGCGTCACAGAAGAGGGCACAGGACTACACATCTGGTGGACATGCTCCCACATCGTACTATACTGGCAAATTATACATCGAACGATTAAAGAAATCACGGGTATGGAAATGCCCCTCCAGCCGCTACCGATGCTGCTAAATCACACACACATACCTCCGAAGACATACAAAAGGGGCCTCACCATACACCTGCTCACAGCGGCAAAAACGCTCATACCAACAATGTGGAAAAGCCCGACCATTCCCTCTTTTCAACAATGGGTCGACAGGGTGGAAACAATCTACAACATGGAAATGATGACGGCCTCACTGCAGGGATGCTGTGACAAGTGTGCCCTGACATGGTTCCCATGGATGGACTCTGTGTCTAAGAGAGCTACGCGTACTGGCGCGGGAGGGAGAGGGGATGCTGCCGCAGCGGCACAAAATCCCCGACAAGACAATGAACAACCACAATAAACGCCACAACTAACATAACCCCCCCCCCCAGGGACTACAGACATACGACTGAGACGTACACCCGAAACACTCCACAAAACTCACAGCTACACCATAACAGACCTGACACCTAAAAATAGAGATTCCATAGTCACACACGAGATTGGGTGGAAACAAGGGAAAATCTACTGGTAGAGAAAAAGCGACTCCACACTTGGTAAAAGGGCTTCAAAACCCCTTCAAAAAACAACACACAAGAAGTAGAACGTGACCACCCCACATAGGGGAACACAAGGAATACCAACAACGAAAAACACACTCAAAGACACACTAACCTGATAGAGACCAAGATAACACTAACCGGGCGTACACCCAACCCGACTCTACAAACAACCATAGAGAAATAGTACGACGACGTATACAGACAATATCACCTAAACAGCCTACACCCAAAACTCGATCCAACGCACATAACAGAACCACGAACGATTACAACGCTCACCCGAGCTCTCAGGGCAAAGGAAACAGAGCGGGTAAAACACCAAAAAGGAATATACACTAAAGCATGGCTGACAGACTTGCGAACAAGCTATAAAGACAAGTCCCAAAATAAGCTCACCACCAATTGAAACTCACAAAAAACTTAGCAAGATAAAGGGTCATAATGCAAAGTGAAGACACTGACATCCTAACATGCACCACACACACGGCAGCGCAAACTACACCCGAGAATCCACCCTACTTGCTCTTACAGAAGTAAATACAAAGATATAAACACACCCAAATGCTCGCAAACACAGACACCAATAACAGATAGCCAACATGGAAATACGCTCTACTCTCATCACAATAGAACTGAATATACCTGGTTCTGATCAATACTAAAAACTGAATGTTTAACTGTTCTACGAATGTTCATCCATATATGTTCAATGCTATAACAATATCTTCATGTTACATGTCTGTAACTGAAAAATAAAAAGAAAGAATGTAAAAAAAAAAAAGAAAACATTCAAGATTCCTGGGTTCTTTCAATTCTAAGGTAAGGTTACAAGATCAAATTCAACTATTTCCCAACAAAAAGGGTCTTCATTCGTTCTCGGGTAGCCAAAGGGAAAGAGGATATTGCTAAGAGGAACTGTATTTCACAGCTACTGGAGAATCAGGTGATAGAAGAAGTTCCTTGCGAAGAACGTTTCAGCAGCCATTAATCTACCATATTTCTGGCACCAAAGCTTTAGGGGAAATGGAGGCTAATATTGGATCTGAAAACCTTGACTACAAAGTTGAAAACAAGAACATTCAAGATGGAGTCTATCGCTACTATCCTTCCAAATATAAAGACGGGAAACTGGATGACGTCTATTGATCTAAGAGACGCCTATTATCAGATCTCTATTCACTACAGTCATCGCAGGTTCCTCAGATTTTGGATCTAAGGAAAACATTAGCAATTCAAGGGACTTCTCTTCGGCTTAAGTTTAGCTCCGAGGACATTCTCAAAGATTCTTATTTCCCTCGTGGCTTTTATAAGGACAAAGAACATCGAGATATATCACTATCTGGATGACTTTCTGATCATTTAATTCTCCACAGCTGCCAATCTGGGGATTAACCTGAAATATTATTCAGACTTAGCTTAGGTACTGTGTATAATGGCCAAGTAATGCCCAAACATTCTTTGGAATAGTCATTGGAGACATGTTTACATCGCATCTCCCTTACACTCTAGAGCAGCATTTCCCAATTGGTGTTCCACGTAACCAATTGGGGTTCCGCCAAAAGTATAAAAAATAAAATGGACGCGGGCGGCGAGGGAGCAGTGGGAAGTGTTCTCCCTGCTCAGCTCCCTCATGCGCACAGCAGTGATACTGGAGCTGGAATATTACATCACTCCGGCTCCGGCATCACTAAGAGGCGCACGAGGGAGATGAGCAGGGAGATCACTGCTCCCTCACCGCCCACACGCCAGCCGCTCAGCAGCCCCACTGAACCCCAGGGACAGCTTGCCAGCCGCCAGCCGCCCCAGTGGACCCCAGGGAATCCATGCCAGCACTCCTAAAGGTAGGGGTGCTGGGTGGAGTAAAATGTAAAAAAAAAATTAATCCACGATGTTGATACACTTTGTCAAAGGGTTCCACGGGAAAAATTAATTGGGAACCCCTGCTCTAGAGGTTCAAACTCTCATTTGCACCACAACACGCAAATAATGAATAGAACTAATATTATATATAGTGCAAGGAGAAGAAAAAGAGGTAACCCCACTTAACAACTAAATAGGAAGATAAAGGTAATGAATCCCAGCATAAAAATATAGAAGATAAAGTGTAACTTTTATTTATAAGGCTTAATAAAAACAGCTCAACAAGGGGTGGTAGAAAATAATCCAGCAAGTAAATAACATTAATGCAGAATAAGCAGCAGTATGTATAAATCACGGCAAGATAGGGAGAACAAGTGTAATCCTGTCAGTGCAGATAAAAAAATATACATAGCATTCAAAGACTATAGAAGAGTGATATAGCTAGAATGTAGAGAGGACGCAGGGTATAAAGATCACCACTAGAGGATGTAAAGACCTATAGGTAAACAGAAACGGCGACAGAGGACAAAATGAATGTGATGATATACAGAGATTTCACAGCTCTCCGATAGTCTTTCCCTCATCAACCATGCCTTCGAGGACAACATGACTCGTAGTCACATATCTTGCATGCACCATTCGTCTGAACTGACTAATGAGACCCTATATATATATGTATATATATATATAGAGAGAGAGAGAGAGAGAGTATATTTAAAAATGTATATCTTTTTAAAAAGAGACACGTTAGAAATATTTGTATAGGTATTAATTGTGCCCATGCAGGAAAAATAAAACAAGAAAAGTTATAGGGCATGAGTGGGGCCATATAAAAAAAATATACAAATACACGTGTACTAAAATTAAAGGGAAACTATAGTCAGCAGAACATCTACAGCTTATTGAATTTGTTCTGATGAGTAGAATCATTCCCTTCAGGCTTTTTGCTGTAAAAACCAAAGAAAAGAAAATGTTACTTGCGCTTTTTCCTTAATCCCTATGTATATTTAGACAAATGGAGGTCATTTAGTTGCTCCAATGGCCATTGGAGGGATGCCCGCCTGCCAACGTCAAGGCAGACCCCCCCTAAGCGGGTCCTAACACTGACCCTTCAGCCTGCTGAAGGGTCCAATGGCCATTGGAGCAACTAAATGACCTCCATTTGTCTAAATATACATAGGGATTAAGGAAAAAGCGCAAGTAACATTTTCTTTTCTTTGGTTTTTACTATATATTGGGGCTGATGTGTGTTGTAGTCCTTGCTGCTTAAGCGCAGGACTTCTCTTTTTGTATTTGTATTTACTTGGTATCACACAGCCTGGTTACAATGCTGCTACCCATCCCATGTGTTCCCTATTAAGGGTTAATAAGTAAAGGGGTGTATATAAAAAATACCCCTTTCTGTCTCATTAGAGATATCTTTGCCAGAAGCTCAAGGAAGCAGGCTGAAGGGTCAGTGTTAGGACCCGCTTAGGGGGGGTCTGCCTTGACGTTGGCAGGCGGGCATCCCTCCAATGGCCATTGGAGCAACTAAATGACCTCCATTTGTCTAAATATACATAGGGATTAAGGAAAAAGCGCAAGTAACATTTTCTTTTCTTTGGTTTTTACTATATATTGGGGCTGATGTGTGTTGTAGTCCTTGCTGCTTAAGCGCAGGACTTCTCTTTTTGTATTTGTATTTACTTGGTATCACACAGCCTGGTTACAATGCTGCTACCCATCCCATGTGTTCCCTATTAAGGGTTAATAAGTAAAGGGGTGTATATAAAAAATACCCCTTTCTGTCTCATTAGAGATATCTTTGCCAGAAGCTCAAGGAAGCAGGCTGAAGGGTCAGTGTTAGGACCCGCTTAGGGGGGGTCTGCCTTGACGTTGGCAGGCGGGCATCCCTCCAATGGCCATTGGAGCAACTAAATGACCTCCATTTGTCTAAATATACATAGGGATTAAGGAAAAAGCGCAAGTAACATTTTCTTTTCTTTGGTTTTTACTATATATTGGGGCTGATGTGTGCTGTAGTCCTTGCTGCTTAAGCGCAGGACTTCTCTTTTTGTATTTGTATTTACTTGGTATCACACAGCCTGGTTACAATGCTGCTGCCCATCCCATGTGTTCCCTATTAAGGGTTAATAAGTAAAGGGGTGTATATAAAAAATACCCCTTTCTGTCTCATTAGAGATATCTTTGCCAGAAGCTCAAGGAAGCAGGCTGAAGGGTCAGTGTTAGGACCCGCTTAGGGGGGGTCTGCCTTGACGTTGGCAGGCGGGCATCCCTCCAATGGCCATTGGAGCAACTAAATGACCTCCATTTGTCTAAATATACATAGGGATTAAGGAAAAAGCGCAAGTAACATTTTCTTTTCTTTGGTTTTTACTATATATTGGGGCTGATGTGTGTTGTAGTCCTTGCTGCTTAAGCGCAGGACTTCTCTTTTTGTATTTGTATTTACTTGGTATCACACAGCCTGGTTACAATGCTGCTACCCATCCCATGTGTTCCATATTAAGGGTTAATAAGTAAAGGGGTGTATATAAAAAATACCCCTTTCTGTCTCATTAGAGATATCTTTGCCAGAAGCTCAAGGAAGCAGGCTGAAGGGTCAGTGTTAGGACCCGCTTAGGGGGGGTCTGCCTTGACGTTGGCAGGCGGGCATCCCTCCAATGGCCATTGGAGCAACTAAATGACCTCCATTTGTCTAAATATACATAGGGATTAAGGAAAAAGCGCAAGTAACATTTTCTTTTCTTTGGTTTTTACTATATATTGGGGCTGATGTGTGTTGTAGTCCTTGCTGCTTAAGCGCAGGACTTCTCTTTTTGTATTTGTATTTACTTGGTATCACACAGCCTGGTTACAATGCTGCTACCCATCCCATGTGTTCCCTATTAAGGGTTAATAAGTAAAGGGGTGTATATAAAAAAATACCCCTTTCTGTCTCATTAGAGATATCTTTGCCAGAAGCTCAAGGAAGCAGGCTGAAGGGTCAGTGTTAGGACCCGCTTAGGGGGGGTCTGCCTTGACGTTGGCAGGCGGGCATCCCTCCAATGGCCATTGGAGCAACTAAATGACCTCCATTTGTCTAAATATACATAGGGATTAAGGAAAAAGCGCAAGTAACATTTTCTTTTCTTTGGTTTTTACTATATATTGGGGCTGATGTGTGTTGTAGTCCTTGCTGCTTAAGCGCAGGACTTCTCGTTTTGTATTTGTATTTACTTGGTATCACACAGCCTGGTTACAATGCTGCTACCCATCCCATGTGTTCCCTATTAAGGGTTAATAAGTAAAGGGGTGTATATAAAAAATACCCCTTTCTGTCTCATTAGAGATATCTTTGCCAGAAGCTCAAGGAAGCAGGCTGAAGGGTCAGTGTTAGGACCCGCTTAGGGGGTTCTGCCTTGACGTTGGCAGGCGGGCATCCCTCCAATGGCCATTGGAGCAACTAAATGACCTCCATTTGTCTAAATATACATAGGGATTAAGGAAAAAGCGCAAGTAACATTTTCTTTTCTTTGGTTTTTACTATATATTGGGGCTGATGTGTGTTGTAGTCCTTGCTGCTTAAGCGCAGGACTTCTCTTTTTGTATTTGTATTTACTTGGTATCACACAGCCTGGTTACAATGCTGCTACCCATCCCATGTGTTCCCTATTAAGGGTTAATAAGTAAAGGGGTGTATATAAAAAATACCCCTTTCTGTCTCATTAGAGATATCTTTGCCAGAAGCTCAAGGAAGCAGGCTGAAGGGTCAGTGTTAGGACCCGCTTAGGGGGGGTCTGCCTTGACGTTGGCAGGCGGGCATCCCTCCAATGGCCATTGGAGCAACTAAATGACCTCCATTTGTCTAAATATACATAGGGATTAAGGAAAAAGCGCAAGTAACATTTTCTTTTCTTTGGTTTTTACTATATATTGGGGCTGATGTGTGTTGTAGTCCTTGCTGCTTAAGCGCAGGACTTCTCTTTTTGTATTTGTATTTACTTGGTATCACACAGCCTGGTTACAATGCTGCTACCCATCCCATGTGTTCCCTATTAAGGGTTAATAATTAAAGGGGTGTATATAAAAAATACCCCTTTCTGTCTCATTAGAGATATCTTTGCCAGAAGCTCAAGGAAGCAGGCTGAAGGGTCAGTGTTAGGACCCGCATAGGGGGGGTCTGCCTTGACGTTGGCAGGCGGGCATCCCTCCAATGGCCATTGGAGCAACTAAATGACCTCCATTTGTCTAAATATACATAGGGATTAAGGAAAAAGCGCAAGTAACATTTTCTTTTCTTTGGTTTTTACTATATATTGGGGCTGATGTGTGTTGTAGTCCTTGCTGCTTAAGCGCAGGACTTCTCTTTTTGTATTTGTATTTACTTGGTATCACACAGCCTGGTTACAATGCTGCTACCCATCCCATGTGTTCCCTATTAAGGGTTAATAAGTAAAGGGGTGTATATAAAAAATACCCCTTTCTGTCTCATTAGAGATATCTTTGCCAGAAGCTCAAGGAAGCAGGCTGAAGGGTCAGTGTTAGGACCCGCTTAGGAGGGGTCTGCCTTGACGTTGGCAGGCGGGCATCCCTCCAATAGCCATTGGAGCAACTAAATGACCTCCATTTGTCTAAATATACATAGGGATTAAGGAAAAGCGCAAGTAACATTTTCTTTTCTTTGGTTTTTACTATATATTGGGGCTGATGTGTGTTGTAGTCCTTGCTGCTTAAGCGCAGGACTTCTCTTTTTGTATTTGTATTTACTTGGTATCACACAGCCTGGTTACAATGCTGCTACCCATCCCATGTGTTCCCTATTAAGGGTTAATAAGTAAAGGGGTGTATATAAAAAATACCCCTTTCTGTCTCATTAGAGATATCTTTGCCAGAAGCTCAAGGAAGCAGGCTGAAGGGTCAGTGTTAGGACCCGCTTAGGGGGGGGTCTGCCTTGACGTTGGCAGGCGGGCATCCCTCCAATGGCCATTGGAGCAACTAAATGACCTCCATTTGTCTAAATATACATAGGGATTAAGGAAAAAGCGCAAGTAACATTTTCTTTTCTTTGGTTTTTACTATATATTGGGGCTGATGTGTGTTGTAGTCCTTGCTGCTTAAGCGCAGGACTTCTCTTTTTGTATTTGTATTTACTTGGTATCACACAGCCTGGTTACAATGCTGCTACCCATCCCATGTGTTCCCTATTAAGGGTTAATAAGTAAAGGGGTGTATATAAAAAATACCCCTTTCTGTCTCATTAGAGATATCTTTGCCAGAAGCTCAAGGAAGCAGGCTGAAGGGTCAGTGTTAGGACCCGCTTAGGGGGGGTCTGCCTTGACGTTGGCAGGCGGGCATCCCTCCAATGGCCATTGGAGCAACTAAATGACCTCCATTTGTCTAAATATACATAGGGATTAAGGAAAAAGCGCAAGTAACATTTTCTTTTCTTTGGTTTTTACTATATATTGGGGCTGATGTGTGTTGTAGTCCTTGCTGCTTAAGCGCAGGACTTCTCTTTTTGTATTTGTATTTACTTGGTATCACACAGCCTGGTTACAATGCTGCTACCCATCCCATGTGTTCCCTATTAAGGGTTAATAAGTAAAGGGGTGTATATAAAAAATACCCCTTTCTGTCTCATTAGAGATATCTTTGCCAGAAGCTCAAGGAAGCAGGCTGAAGGGTCAGTGTTAGGACCCGCTTAGGGGGGGTCTGCCTTGACGTTGGCAGGCGGGCATCCCTCCAATGGCCATTGGAGCAACTAAATGACCTCCATTTGTCTAAATATACATAGGGATTAAGGAAAAAGCGCAAGTAACATTTTCTTTTCTTTGGTTTTTACTATATATTGGGGCTGATGTGTGTTGTAGTCCTTGCTGCTTAAGCGCAGGACTTCTCTTTTTGTATTTGTATTTACTTGGTATCACACAGCCTGGTTACAATGCTGCTACCCATCCCATGTGTTCCCTATTAAGGGTTAATAAGTAAAGGGGTGTATATAAAAAATACCCCTTTCTGTCTCATTAGAGATATCTTTGCCAGAAGCTCAAGGAAGCAGGCTGAAGGGTCAGTGTTAGGACCCGCTTAGGGGGGGTCTGCCTTGACGTTGGCAGGCGGGCATCCCTCCAATGGCCATTGGAGCAACTAAATTACCTCCATTTGTCTAAATATACATAGGGATTAAGGAAAAAGCGCAAGTAACATTTTCTTTTCTTTGGTTTTTACTATATATTGGGGCTGATGTGTGTTGTAGTCCTTGCTGCTTAAGCGCAGGACTTCTCTTTTTGTATTTGTATTTACTTGGTATCACACAGCCTGGTTACAATGCTGCTACCCATCCCATGTGTTCCCTATTAAGGGTTAATAAGTAAAGGGGTGTATATAAAAAATACCCCTTTCTGTCTCATTAGAGATATCTTTGCCAGAAGCTCAAGGAAGCAGGCTGAAGGGTCAGTGTTAGGACCCGCTTAGGGGGGGTCTGCCTTGACGTTGGCAGGCTGGCATCCCTCCAATGGCCATTGGAGCAACTAAATGACCTCCATTTGTCTAAATATACATAGGGATTAAGGAAAAAGCGCAAGTAACATTTTCTTTTCTTTGGTTTTTACTATATATTGGGGCTGATGTGTGTTGTAGTCCTTGCTGCTTAAGCGCAGGACTTCTCTTTTTGTATTTGTATTTACTTGGTATCACACAGCCTGGTTACAATGCTGCTACCCATCCCATGTGTTCCCTATTAAGGGTTAATAAGTAAAGGGGTGTATATAAAAAATACCCCTTTCTGTCTCATTAGAGATATCTTTGCCAGAAGCTCAAGGAAGCAGGCTGAAGGGTCAGTGTTAGGACCCGCTTAGGGGGGGTCTGCCTTGACGTTGGCAGGCGGGCATCCCTCCAATGGCCATTGGAGCAACTAAATTACCTCCATTTGTCTAAATATACATAGGGATTAAGGAAAAAGCGCAAGTAACATTTTCTTTTCTTTGGTTTTTACTATATATTGGGGCTGATGTGTGTTGTAGTCCTTGCTGCTTAAGCGCAGGACTTCTCTTTTTGTATTTGTATTTACTTGGTATCACACAGCCTGGTTACAATGCTGCTACCCATCCCATGTGTTCCCTATTAAGGGTTAATAAGTAAAGGGGTGTATATAAAAAATACCCCTTTCTGTCTCATTAGAGATATCTTTGCCAGAAGCTCAAGGAAGCAGGCTGAAGGGTCAGTGTTAGGACCCGCTTAGGGGGGGTCTGCCTTGACGTTGGCAGGCGGGCATCCCTCCAATGGCCATTGGAGCAACTAAATGACCTCCATTTGTCTAAATATACATAGGGATTAAGGAAAAAGCGCAAGTAACATTTTCTTTTCTTTGGTTTTTACTATATATTGGGGCTGATGTGTGTTGTAGTCCTTGCTGCTTAAGCGCAGGACTTCTCTTTTTGTATTTGTATTTACTTGGTATCACACAGCCTGGTTACAATGCTGCTACCCATCCCATGTGTTCCCTATTAAGGGTTAATAAGTAAAGGGGTGTATATAAAAAATACCCCTTTCTGTCTCATTAGAGATATCTTTGCCAGAAGCTCAAGGAAGCAGGCTGAAGGGTCAGTGTTAGGACCCGCTTAGGGGGGGTCTGCCTTGACGTTGGCAGGCGGGCATCCCTCCAATGGCCATTGGAGCAACTAAATGACCTCCATTTGTCTAAATATACATAGGGATTAAGGAAAAAGCGCAAGTAACATTTTCTTTTCTTTGGTTTTTACTATATATTGGGGCTGATGTGTGTTGTAGTCCTTGCTGCTTAAGCGCAGGACTTCTCTTTTTGTATTTGTATTTACTTGGTATCACACAGCCTGGTTACAATGCTGCTACCCATCCCATGTGTTCCCTATTAAGGGTTAATAAGTAAAGGGGTGTATATAAAAAATACCCCTTTCTGTCTCATTAGAGATATCTTTGCCAGAAGCTCAAGGAAGCAGGCTGAAGGGTCAGTGTTAGGACCCGCTTAGGGGGGGTCTGCCTTGACGTTGGCAGGCGGGCATCCCTCCAATGGCCATTGGAGCAACTAAATGACCTCCATTTGTCTAAATATACATAGGGATTAAGGAAAAAGCGCAAGTAACATTTTCTTTTCTTTGGTTTTTACTATATATTGGGGCTGATGTGTGTTGTAGTCCTTGCTGCTTAAGCGCAGGACTTCTCTTTTTGTATTTGTATTTACTTGGTATCACACAGCCTGGTTACAATGCTGCTACCCATCCCATGTGTTCCCTATTAAGGGTTAATAAGTAAAGGGGTGTATATAAAAAATACCCCTTTCTGTCTCATTAGAGATATCTTTGCCAGAAGCTCAAGGAAGCAGGCTGAAGGGTCAGTGTTAGGACCCGCTTAGGGGGGGTCTGCCTTGACGTTGGCAGGCGGGCATCCCTCCAATGGCCATTGGAGCAACTAAATGACCTCCATTTGTCTAAATATACATAGGGATTAAGGAAAAAGCGCAAGTAACATTTTCTTTTCTTTGGTTTTTACTATATATTGGGGCTGATGTGTGTTGTAGTCCTTGCTGCTTAAGCGCAGGACTTCTCTTTTTGTATTTGTATTTACTTGGTATCACACAGCCTGGTTACAATGCTGCTACCCATCCCATGTGTTCCCTATTAAGGGTTAATAAGTAAAGGGGTGTATATAAAAAATACCCCTTTCTGTCTCATTAGAGATATCTTTGCCAGAAGCTCAAGGAAGCAGGCTGAAGGGTCAGTGTTAGGACCCGCTTAGGGGGGGTCTGCCTTGACGTTGGCAGGCGGGCATCCCTCCAATGGCCATTGGAGCAACTAAATGACCTCCATTTGTCTAAATATACATAGGGATTAAGGAAAAAGCGCAAGTAACATTTTCTTTTCTTTGGTTTTTACTATATATTGGGGCTGATGTGTGCTGTAGTCCTTGCTGCTTAAGCGCAGGACTTCTCTTTTTGTATTTGTATTTACTTGGTATCACACAGCCTGGTTACAATGCTGCTACCCATCCCATGTGTTCCCTATTAAGGGTTAATAAGTAAAGGGGTGTATATAAAAAATACCCCTTTCTGTCTCATTAGAGATATCTTTGCCAGAAGCTCAAGGAAGCAGGCTGAAGGGTCAGTGTTAGGACCCGCTTAGGGGGGGTCTGCCTTGACGTTGGCAGGCGGGCATCCCTCCAATGGCCATTGGAGCAACTAAATGACCTCCATTTGTCTAAATATACATAGGGATTAAGGAAAAAGCGCAAGTAACATTTTCTTTTCTTTGGTTTTTACTATATATTGGGGCTGATGTGTGTTGTAGTCCTTGCTGCTTAAGCGCAGGACTTCTCTTTTTGTATTTGTTTTTGCTGTAAACACTGTCTTGTCAGAGAAAATGCAGTGTTTACGTTACAGATAACTTCACTGGCCACTCCTCAGATGGCTGTTAGAGGTGCTTCCTGGGTCAGTACTGCACAGTGAGCAGCACTGACATTCAGTGTCTGCACCCTCTGCATGCAGACACTGAACTTTCCTCATAGAGATGCATTGATTCAATTCATCTCTATGAGGAGATGCTGATTGGCCAGGGCTGTGTTTGACTTGTGTTGGCTTGTAATCTGCCTCCTTGACAGTCTTAACCAATTCTATGGGGAAGCATAGGTGAGCACTTGGGAAATAGTGATCACAATATAGTGTACTTTGAAATAAACTCAAAAAAAAGCACATGGGGTATACTAAAACATATAATTTTAAAAAGGCCAATTTCTATAAGTCAAGGGCAGCTTTACAATATATTGACTGGCATAAACTCTTTAGTGAAAAGAACACTGAGGATAAATGGATCATCTTCCAACACATATTAGAAAGGTACATTTCTCAGTATGTACCATTGGGAAATAAATATAAAATAAACAAATTAAAACCAATGTGGCTTAGTAGAGAAGTAAAACAGGAGATTAAAAATAAGAAAAGGGCAGTTAAAGCATTTAAATCGGACAAATCAGAGGCATCCTATAAAAAGATATAAGGAAGCCAATAATGCGTGCAAAAAGGCGATTAGATTTGCTAAACTTCAAAATGAAAAAATGATAGCCAAAGAGAGCAAAACCAACCCCACAGCATTATTTAAGTACATAAATTCTAAAAAAAAAAAACACTAAAAAATGAAATGGGGGTGTTAGTTAATGAAGACCAGGAAAAGGCAGGAATTTGAAATAACTATTTCTCCTCTGTATATATTAAGGAAGAACCCATTGCAATAGATGTGCAAAAAACTTGCAGAATAATTGTAATTGGTTAACTCAAGACAAGGTGCTGCAGCAACTAAAGAAAGTTAATATTAACAAAGCTCCAGGGCCTGACGGTATCCATCCATAAGTACTTAAGGAACGAAGTGTAGAAATAAGTGAACTTCTGTTTTTAATCTTTCAAGATTCTTTTCTTTCATGAAGTGTTCCGGAGGATTGGAGGAAGGCAGATGTGGTTCCTATTTTCAAAAAGGGTTCAAAATCCTTGCTTGGAAGTTATAGACCTGTGAGCTTAACTTCTGTGGCTGGGAAAATATTTGAAAGGTTATTAAGGGATAATATTCAAGAATTCCTTGAGAAGAACATGGTTATCAGCAAAAATCAGCATGGTTTTATGAAGCACAGGTCATGTCAAACTAACTTGATTGCGTTCTACGAAGAAGTAAGTAGAAGTATAGATCAGGGTGTTGCAGTGGATGTGATCTATTTGGATTTTGCCAAAGCATTTGATACAGTTCCACGCAATAGATTAGTGTTCAAACTCAAGGAAATCGGTCTAGATGAAAATGCTTGTTCTTGGGTAGAACATGTCAGGATCGGGACAGGGATCCAACACGCAGAGTACAAAGAGTGGAAAGGTACGTATACCGGGCCTTAGAATGGCCGGACTAACGTACCGAGAGTAATAGAGAATAGTCAGAGACAAGCCGAGGTCGAGGGAACGAGAAGACAGATAAGCGAGAGACAAGCCGGGTCAAGGGATAACAGAGAAGCAGGGAAGTACAACAAGCCGAGTCAAAACCAAATAGAGCAAACTAGAATACCAGAGCACTGAGTGACTAGACAAGCTAGAACCACGACAGGGCAATGAGCTGAAGAGAGAAGTAAGCTTAAATACCCTGGCTCCGGATGGTAAGCACGCCTCTGACAAGTACCGATTGGATATCGGACACTTGAGTGACAGGTCGCTCGTGATAGCGTCATGACGTCACGTATTGAGCGTCCTGCTAGAAAAGGACGTGGATTCCTCGCGGCCGGTGTTTAAGTGACTGGATGAACCGCGAGGAACGAAGGAAACAGCTCGCCTGGACGGACAAAACACCAAGTCTCTACCTCCCTTAGAGGTAGAGGCCTCAGGTACCCTGACAGTACCCCCCCTCTCAGATACGCCCACCGGGCGGAAGGAACCGGGGCGAGATGGGAAGCGGAGGTGAAATGCTCTGCGAAGGCGAGAAGCATGAACGTCCTCCTGAGGTACCCAACTCCTCTCCTCAGGACCATATCCCCTCCAGTTGACCAGATATTGCAATTTTCCTCTTGAAATTCTGGAATCAATGATGGAGCTGACCTCGTACTCCTCCCGACCCTCCACCTGAACAGGACGAGGCGAAGAGACCTTAGAGGAGAATTTGTTGCAAATAAGAGGTTTCAATAAGGAGACATGAAAAGAGTTAGGAATGCGTAAGGCAGGTGGCAGAGCAAGGCGATACGCAACCGGATTGATACGAGTGAGAACCCTGTAAGGACCTATGTAGCGAGGAGCAAATTTCATAGATGGAACTTTTAGGCGAATATTCTTAGTACTCAACCATACCCTATCCCCAGGAACAAAAACAGGAGCCGCTCTTCTATGCTTGTCAGCGTGTTTCTTGAACAACGAGGAATTATGTAACAGAATTTGCCGAGTCTGATCCCATAATTTCTTCAGGTTGGCGACATGATCATCAACCGACGGTATCCCCTGAGAAGAGGAAACCGAAGGAAAAATCGAAGGATGAAAGCCATAGTTCATGAAGAAAGGGCTAGAGCGAGTTGAATCACAAACAAGGTTATTGTGTGCGAACTCCGCCCAAGGAATCAGACCGACCCAATCGTCCTGGTGTTCAGAAACAAAGCAACGTAGATACTGTTCGATCTTTTGATTGGTACGCTCAGCAGCTCCGTTAGACTGAGGGTGATAGGCAGAGGAGAAGTTCAATTTGATCCCCATTTGAGAACAAAAGGATCTCCAGAAGCGTGAGACAAATTGAGAACCTCTATCAGAAACAATCTCCGAAGGAATCCCATGTAGGCGAAAAACCTCTCTCGCAAAAATCTCCGCCAATTCAGGAGAAGTCGGAAGTTTAGGTAATGGCACGAAATGGGCCATCTTAGTAAATCTATCCACCACCGTGAGAATAACAGTCTGTCTCTTGGAAGCAGGCAAATCAACGATAAAGTCTATGGACAAACAGGACCAAGGTCTCTCAGGAATGTCCAAGGGGTGTAACAGGCCACATGGAGATGCATGAGGTAGTTTAGTCTTGGCACAAGTCTCACAAGCTGCGACGAACTCCTCAATATCTTTTCGAAGTGAAGGCCACCAGAAATCCTTGGATATCAGAGAGTATGTCTTGCGAATACCAGGATGACCAGCTATTTTACTTTCGTGAAAACATTGTAAGAGCTCCAGTTGAAGTTCAGGAGGAACAAAGTTTCTTCCCTCAGGAGTGTTTCCGGGAGCTAGATGTTGTGACTTCAAGATCTGGTCAAGTAGCGGAGAATGAATTTTGAGACTGGTATTAGCAATAATATTGCATTTGGGTACAATGGAGGACAAAAGTGGTTCAACTGAAGCAGAAGGCTCAAATTGGCGAGAAAGCGCATCGGCTTTAGAATTCTTTGAGCCAGGTCTGTAAGTCAGAACGTAATTGAAATGGGTAAGAAACAACGACCAACGAGCCTGCCTGGAGGACAAGCGCTTGGCCTCTCCGATATAAGACAAATTTTTGTGGTCTGTTAGAATGGTAACAGGATGTAAAGTACCTTCCAATAAATGTCTCCACTCTTTCAAAGCCTTGATAACCGCTAGTAATTCTCTGTCACCAATGTCATATCTGCTCTCAGTACCGGACAATTTTTTAGAGAAAAATCCACATGGATGTAATGGTTTATCAACACCCAACCTTTGAGATAGGACAGCACCCAAACCAGTCTCTGATGCGTCAACCTCAAGTAGAAAAGGCAGGGAAGTGTCGGGGTGAACTAAAATTGGAGCGGAAGCGAAAAGCTCCTTGAGAGTTTTGAACGCAAGAAGAGCTTCAGTAGTCCAATTCTTAGTATCAGCCCCCTGTTTGGTCATATTAGTGATAGGTGCGATAATTGAAGAATAGCCCTTAATAAAGCGCCTATAATAATTAGAAAAACCAATAAATCTCTGTACGGCTTTAAGACCTTTGGGTAAAGGCCACTCTAGAATGGACTGGAGTTTATCCGGATCCATCTTAAATCCCTCTCCAGAGATCACATAGCCGAGAAAGGTTACCTGGGTTTGATCAAAGCTACATTTCTCCAACTTGCAGTACAAGCCATGCTGGAGAAGCTTGTGCAAAACCCTCCTGACTTGCTTGTGATGAGTCTCAATCTCACTAGAATGTATGAGTATATCATCTAGGTATACAATGACGCAATCTTGCTGAAATTCCCTAAGGACCTCATTTATCAGATCTTGGAATACAGCTGGTGCATTGCATAACCCAAAAGGCATGACCGTATATTCATAGTGGCCATAGCGAGTATTGAATGCCGTCATCCACTCATGTCCCTGCTGGATTCTCACCAAGTTATATGCCCCTCTGAGGTCTAACTTGGTGAAAATTGTAGAACCCTTCAAACGATCGAAGAGTTCGGTGATCAAGGGAATCGGGTAGGCATTTTTAATGGTTATCTTATTTAGGCCTCGATAATCAATACAAGGTCTCAAAGAACCATCCTTCTTTTTAACAAAAAAAAATCCAGCCCCGGCAGGGGAGGAGGACCTCCTAATGAATCCCTTGTCTAAATTTTCGTGAATATACTCCTCTAGAACTGAGTTCTCTTTCGTAGATAACGGGTATACATGACCTCTGGGGGGCATGGTACCAGGGAGTAGGTTAATTTTGCAATCAAAGGACCTGTGTGGGGGTAAGGTATCGGCTTTCTTTTTGTCAAATACTGCCTTTAAATCTAGATACTGAGGCGGAATTTGTGTCTCTGTAGGATTGTCAGAGTTAGCCGATGTGTTGGTTAATCCGAGAGGTGAGACCTTCCGCAAGCATTTTTCTTGACAATTCTGTCCCCACGAAACTATCTCCCCTGACTCCCAATTAATAACAGGGTTATGTCTCCTCAACCAGGAGTACCCCAGGACTATGGGAATAGACGGAGAAGAAATGAGCAGTAAGGATATGTCCTCTCTATGTAGGATGCCAACAGTTAAGTTAATCGGTATGGTCTCATGGAAAATAACAGGCTCAAGTAACGGTCTACCATCGATGGCCTCAACAGCCAGTGGTGTCTCTTTTAACTGGGATGGAATAGCATGCTTGGCAGCAAAACCCTGATCTATAAAGCTCTCAGCAGCTCCAGAATCGATTAGTGCCATAGTCCTAACTACTCCCTTTTCCCACTTTAAAGAAACGGGTAACAGAAGCCTGAGCTCTTTGTAGTTGTGAATAGAGGACAAAGTAGAAACACCCAAGGCCTGTCCTCTAGAGAAACTTAGGTGCGAGCGTTTCCCGAACGATTGGGACAATTTAGGCGTAAATGACCTCTGACTCCACAATACATACATAAACCCTCCCTTCTCCTGTACTGTCTCTCCCTCTCTGTGAGATGAGTACTGCCTATCTGCATAGGTTCAGGAATACGTAAGTCCTCGAACTCAGAATTTTGAAAGATAGGCGCTAGTTTAAAGGAGGGTCTACGGGTCCTATCTCGAGTGTTCTGCCTCTCTCTTAAGCGTTCATCAATACGAGATATAAAAGAAATTAAATCCTCCAAATTTTCAGGGAGTTCTCTAGTAGCGACCTCGTCAAGAATTACATCTGATAACCCATTCAGAAACACATCTATATAAGCCTGTTCGTTCCACTTGACTTCTGCCGCCAAGGACCTGAACTCTAGTGCATAATCCACAAGTGTTCGATTGTCCTGTCTAAGGCGCAACAGTAATCTAGCTGCATTGACCTTTCTACCAGGAGGGTCAAAAGTTCTTCTAAACGCAGCTACAAAGGCATTATAATTATAGACTAGTGGATTATCATTCTCCCATAAAGGATTGGCCCATCTCAGAGCTTTCTCAATGAGTAAAGTAATAACAAATCCAACCTTCGCTCTATCTGTAGGATAAGAGCGGGGTTGTAATTCGAAATGGATGCTAATCTGGTTCAGAAAGCCACGACACTTCTCCGGTGACCCGCCATAACGTACTGGTGGGGTAATACGGGAAGAAGCACCTACAGTGGCTACCTCTAGACCTGAGACTGCAGGAGAAATAGAAGGAGTACGTGTCTCCTCAGGTGGATTACTAGCACGAGACAAAAGTGCCTGTAGTGCCAAAGCCATCTGATCCATCCTATGTTCCATGGCGTCAAACCTGGGATCCGAAGAACCAAGCTGACTGTTTGTACCTGCAGGATCCATTGGCCCTGTCGTAATGTCAGGATCGGGACAGGGATCCAACACGCAGAGTACAAAGAGTGGAAAGGTACGTATACCGGGCCTTAGAATGGCCGGACTAACGTACCGAGAGTAATAGAGAATAGTCAGAGACAAGAGAGGGAACGAGAAGACAGATAAGCGAGAGACAAGCCGGGTCAAGGGATAACAGAGAAGCAGGGAAGTACAACAAGCCGAGTCAAAACCAAATAGAGCAAACTAGAATACCAGAGCACTGAGTGACTAGACAAGCTAGAACCACGACAGGGCAATGAGCTGAAGAGAGAAGTAAGCTTAAATACCCTGGCTCCGGATGGTAAGCACGCCTCTGACAAGTACCGATTGGATATCGGACACTTGAGTGACAGGTCGCTCGTGATAGCATCATGACGTCACGTATTGAGCGTCCTGCTAGAAAAGGACGTGGATTCCTCGCGGCCGGTGTTTAAGTGACTGGATGAACCGCGAGGAACGAAGGAAACAGCTCGCCTGGACGGACAAAACACCAAGTCTCTACCTCCCTTAGAGGTAGAGGCCTCAGGTACCCTGACAGAACATTGGCTTAAAAATAGAGTACAAAGAGTTGTCACTATGGTAAATTTTCTTCGTCCCCTACTACTACCTCCACACAGTACATAGGGCCGCCTACGGCCTGACCATGCTCTTCGTGAGCCTGACTTCCCCACTCTCCAGACCCAAGACAACCAACTGGTGACTGAACGAGACACTCCTAGACAACCCACTAGTCTCACAAGAAGCTCACACTGCCCATACGGACTACTTCAACCAGAACATGACTTCTGAGGTCTTGACCCCAAACATCTGGGAACATCTGGGAAGCGCACAAGCACCATTCAGGGATTCTTTATGGAATGGGGAGCTACGATCGAAGAGGGCGTACATCAGCTGACCGAAGATATTCAAAGATGGGAACTCCTACACAAGTCCCAGCAGACTCTAGCCACCTTCCAAGATCTAGCCGCACTATGGTTGAACTGTCAACCCTCCTGCATCAGCATCACCTGCGCTCCCTCCAACACAACAAAGCTCACTTCTACCTGCACAGCGACAAATGCGGCAGATTGCTTGTCCGAATGATTAACAAACAGAAATGGAAGTCTTACATCGCCCAGCTATGGGACCATCGAGGACGGGTACAACGGTTGCCCGACGCCATCGCCAAGGTGGCCTGCTCATATTACGAAAATCTGTACTCAATGGAGATGGCTAGGAATAACCCCAGTCCAAGTCGAAAGACAGAAGCCATCCACGCTTACCTGAAAGCTAATATCCACACGGAACTGACGAAAGATGCCAAAAGGACATTAGAAGCACTTTTGACCCTAGAGGAACTGGTGGCCACAGTAACCTGGCAAAAGCCCTAGCCGGTCTGCCCATTTGCTATTACAGACAATTTTGCAGACGTATTATACCCACAACTCCTGAAGATGTTCAACTTCCTCATGGAAGGACAGAGCCTTCCCCCACACACCTTGGCCACTAATGTCGCTCTAATTCCCAAAGAGGGCAAAGACCTGGAACTATGTGCCAGCTACCGGCCCATCTCGTTATTAAACTGCGATCTAAGATTATTTGCGAAGATCCTGGCTACTAGAATGAACCCATACTTACCCGACCTCGTGAAATCTGACCAGGTGAGCTTCATCCCCCATCGGGAAGCAAGAGACAACACAACACAGGTCATCTCCCTGATACACCAGACTCAGATAACTGACGAGAGCCTTCTCTTGCTATCCGTGGACTGGGACTACCTCTTTCACACATTACGAGTTCCTGGGCTGGGCCCACACATGCTAGCCTAGGTGACAGCCCACTACGACGATCGGATGGCGAGGATCTGTATAAACTAGACATATACTGAGCCCTTCCGCATTAGAAACGGCACACGGCAGGGCTCTCCGCTATAGCCTCTGCTGTTTGCCCTGGCGCTTGAACCACTCCTGCAGGTGATGAGACGAAACCCAGAGATCCAGGGAGTACGGACAAGAAACGGCAAACACAAGGTGACTGCATACGCGGATGACCTGATGTTCTTCGTTGCCTTCCCCAAGACCACGCTATCAACTATGCCAAATCGACTCTGCTCAATGTCTCCATGTCCGCTGCTAAGTCCGCTGGAGTGTGCAACATCTTCCAATTCCAATGGTCGGAGAGGGCCGCGAAGTACCTGGGTGTCTGGATCCCGAGAGACCTCTCCCAACTACATGCAACAAACTTCGCCATGATCCAGAAGAACCTGGCCGACTTGACATTACCACATATCTCTTGGTTGGGACGTATTGCTGTGGTAAAAATTAACATCTTGCCGCAAGTCCGCTACCTGTTTCAGACGCTTCCTATCCGGATCCCGACCGCATATTTCACATCTCTCCTATAATGCATTATAACTCACTAATGGGTATCTCGATGACCTCGGCTGCGATATCAAACGCTGACTAAACCGAAGATGGAAGGAGGGTTGGCAGTTCCAGACTTTCTCTTATATTACTATGCGATCCACCTGCAGAGGGTAATGGAGTAGGCCAAGGATGGGGTGGACAAGTTATGTAAAGATGTAAAGTGGGCTCAAATGAGTGGGTCTTTGGCAGCACTAATATGAATGAACCCCAAGGCAAGTAGGTGGAAATCAGGCCGGCAGCGCTTGCGTTACGGCCACATTGAAGATATGGCACAGGAAAGCACCCAGACTGGACCTCACATCGTTCCCGTCCCCCTTTAATCCGATCACCAAGAATCCCGACGTTCACCTGGACTGGAGAGTAGACCATGCGCCTGCTTCTTCCCGCATGGCTAGGTCGAAGCTTGCCATATGTTCACAGGACATGAGCTCAAGACATACTGGGGGAAACCAAGGGGGCATTCATACATACACTCAAATTCGAGCAGTTGAGCAAGTTCCTCAGACAGATCCGCCAACAATCTGACATAACCAGGACACTCACCTCCTTTGAGCAACAGTATGTCGATCCCGACCCACAGCCACATGCCGTATCCCTTCTGTACTCTCTTCTACACACGCAGTTGAACCACCCAGCCCCTGGGTACATGGGGAAATGGGAAGTTGCCATAGGCAAAACCTTTATCATAAACCAATTGGGGTCGACGTGTGGGAGACGGCCGCTACCCCGCTGACAACCATGGCTTGAAAACGGTTACAAGTCCCACGTCCCCCCCCCCCCCGGACCGATGGGGGTCACCCTGGTCTGTCCAATGGAGACCCTTGCGCTTCCTGGCAAGAGTGCTGCAGCGACACAGGGGCCCAAAACAAGCAGAAACACTGCACTCAAAATGGCGGAGGCAGTGTGCTCATTCAGCTCTCGATGCGAGCAGTCCGAGGTGGAGCTTGGGATGGACAAAACTTTCCAAGCCTTCTGGGAGAAGCTGGAGGCTCTTCTGCTCCCAAAAACCACTAAGAACAAGCCTGGAACCCTGCCGCGCACTCCCCCTAGCATAGCCAAACAGAAGACCGCAACAACACCTCTGACACCGGCCTGCCTGCCTGGGAAGATGGAGCCAGCGGGAAATCATCAGGAGGCAGGTGATTAGGAATTCTTCAGGAGGCAGCAAGTGCAAGACGGCAGTCTCCTGGAGCCTGCAAGTACCCATGCCGACTCACGTGAGTCCACTCTCCTACCAACCTGGCCCTGAGTGTTCATCTCCACGTGGACTGACTAACCTGAGCTGCTGCCCGTCGGCGCAGGTCTGTACTCTGCCCACACAAGGCATAGGCTGATCACCAACATAGGAGAGAGACTTAACCAGTCATAGTGCAACTGCATTGTCTGCTTCACAAACACTGTTTGGACACTTGCTTTTTATTATGCAGCTCCCTCCTTTGAGACCTACTTTAGATGGCAGTATTGTTTTCCCTACTGTTCGCTCAAACCCCCTGGGTTGCCCAGTTCTGCTCCTCACTATACAGCCATCAAGGGGCCTCCTGGGGTCTATCACACCAATTGTCCCTAGCTATATGACCAAGTCTGATTACAAATACTAAGCAGTGTACCTAGTGAAGTGTGTTATTATTACTTAATGGCCCAACCTTTTAAGTGCCAGGTACGAGCATACTCTAACTTGTATGTCAATTAGATCAACCAACATGAATAATTAGATATGTTTATTGATAAGTTAGCATGTGCACCTGTCTTGTCTGCTCGTTACCTTGCACTCCTTTAACTTAACTCACTCGTTAATCATAGGTTTTGCCCTTTAGTTCAGCTTGTCTAATAAATATAAAAAGTGCATCTCACTCACACACTGTGTCGTTGTATCTATATGTTACCTTACAATATGCTTGTACATGATGTTGTGGCATCACAAGCCTGTATGTTACTCTATGCACAATAAAAATTAAAAAAAATAAAAAAATTATAATATCCACTTAATTAATTAATTAATGAATAGATTTTTAGTTTTTCAATCACTCAGTTCTCACGTGTTGAACAATAGGTGTTTATACATTCATGTTAGTGATAGAATGACAGGATGCACAATCCTCCATTGAAACATTTGGTGTGTTTCCCAATATATTGCAGCCTGTAACTGTAGGTGATTAAGTATACCAGCAAAGTGGGACTGCAATTGACAAATTCATTGAAATATATACTGTCTCCAAAGACTGATTGCAAATCACAAATTGTGAAGGTTTGATAAACAACAGTGCCCGCAGCCAACATTCCCATTGGTGGGTGTTAGCCAGTTGGAAGAAGGTTGCAGGGGCTTAATGTAGCTGTGGACCAGAAGATCACATAGATTCTTTGAACTTCTTTCCGGAATTGCTGATAATGGGGTAAGAATCTCTTTGAGGTAAGTGTTGAGCAGTAAGATGGGCCAATGTAAAAGGGTGTTCATAGAAGTAGATTTTCAGTAGAGTAGTTTCTACCATACCATCCTCCAAAAGCAGGATCTTAAGATCTAAAAATTGTCAATGCCATAAATAAGTTTCAAAACAATTTCATAACTCTGAGATCATTAACCATTTCCTCAAAAAAGTGCCACTGACCCTTTTGAAAATAATAGCACTTTATCAATGTAGCGATACTATTTCAGGACTTTGCTCTTGACGGGATGTTGAGCGAAAATAACAGATTGGTATAACTTGGTGCACATGCCTCATTTGTATGGCACATCCTTCCAGATCAGGGATCTCAAACTCTGGCTCTGAGATGTTGATGTCCTACTACTTCCAGAATTCTTTGAATGCAATGGGGGGCATGAGAATCATGGGAACTAAAGTTCAGCAACATTAGAGATGCTGTTCTAAATGCTAAAACTCTTATTGACACTTTTTGGAGGAAAACTGGCCCCTACACCCACCTCTAGCTGAATGGCATAATAGAGACAAACAGGTTAGACAAATAAGGAATGTATTCCTTACTTGAACTTATTATGACATATACTACATACATTTTAGAGTTTTCTGCATCCTTGACCATAATTATCCTTCCCCTTAACACATTTTCCATACGAGAATGTAGTCTTGTAATGACTTACCTAGGGGAAAAAGTCCTTGGCCTCTCCCCATATGAAAGATACTCATATATTTGGACACTTATGTGCCTCCTAAGTTTATTTATTATCTCCCCTACTGAGGTTTACTCTCCCCTTCATATCCAATAGCTATCCCTATTCTACAGTATTCTTCTACTTGTTGCAAATTATCCTGTATCTCATTTGCATATCCTTCTCTAGTCACATTGTATGTGACATTACTTGTATAAACACCCTGCGGCAGATCTACATATAATACTTTGTGTTGACGTAGCACCTCCTTAAAGCTATTCTCCTATAACTAAACTAAACTCCTTTAGAACAGGTCTCTTTCTATATACATGCGATATGGATGCTCTCAAGTATATTTTCTTCCCCATACATATCAATAGGTTTTAATAACATAGCGGTTTATTTTCTAAACAGGTGTTTTAGCAGAATTGATGATGGAATTACAAGAATTCAGATATAATAGCCTAATTGCAGAAATTACCCAAAACCTTTATTTCCCAATTACATTAAATACATTTAAATTCCTTTGTCGGATGCGCACAGTGCCTATATTAAACCTCGGGGTATCTGTTTCTTAATATAGTTTAATATAATATAGGACCTGCCAAAGATGGGGTACATTGACGTTTGTGGCAGGCTTATGCAATGTATGATCATATAATGTAACTAAACCCCCATTATTTTTTGCCTAGATTAGGTGTTTTTAATAAAACTAACAAAATTGTTCAGCACTATAATAACTGTTTAGTAGACAAGTGAGTGCGCTGGATTTTCATTCTTAATATAGTTTAATCACAAAGAATGCAAGTAATGTCAGGTATTCTCTACCCATTGTACAGGTCTACGGAATTTGCTTGCGCTATATAAATAATAAAATAATAATAATAATAATGTCCTTTGTTTATCAATGCTATTTTCAAGGTAATGTCTTCAAATCCGGGTAGGTGAGATTCCCGGATGATGAAAAAGTTTTATGGATCTACAAGAATTTTTTTTTTTTTTTTAATAATAATCACAATAGTGAGTTCACTGAGAATGTAGCACTTATTGGATGAGTACCTGTGTGCTGCTCCCCCCTCTAACCACACACAGCAGATAATGTTACAGTTCATTTACTTCTAATTCTATCCAGTGTTCCAACGAGGACATGGTTGTCAGCTATATAGACTAACGGATGCTGGTGTCTTATAGAGATCACTTCTTTGATCCATACAGAACGAATGTTCCCATCTAAACTGACGCGTTGCATCTGCATTTATCAAGGACTAATATCCACCAGGAATGAGATTCTGGGTTCCTGCACTGGCCTTGGTTTGCTGCAGTTTCTGAAATGATTCCTGATTGTCTCTGGGTCTGGTCCTGTCCTGTTCTGTTCCCATGTATTCACCTGGAGGATACAGCTCTCCATTATTAGTCCAAGCGCTTCTGTTAATGGTAATTGCTAGAGTGAACTCACTGGTGTTTATGAATCCTCTCCAGGTGCTGAGTACTGATACTTACAGGGCCGGACTGGGAGAAAAATTCGGCCTGGACAAACACGCTCCCTCTTAAAGTGAGCGTTGGGTCAATGCTCTTCCAGGGCAGAGCTCTGCTAAAGAGCTCTAGCATGAGGAAAAAAAAAACTGTATTTGTTCTGCACAGTGCAAGCAAATTTAATAACATGCTTGCACTGTGTTTCCTTGCAACTTGTCTCTGGTGTCTCTATAAATGGATACCAGGAGAAAAAAGGGCCAGAAAAGAGTACTGTGCATGTGTTTGGAGTCTGCTTGTGGGATTGTGTGTGTGTGTAGAGTGAGCTGATTGTGGTGTGGTATTGTGTAATAAGGTCGGTTTTAGTCGTGTTGTGTTTGTGGTGTAATGTAATGCATATGTGGCTAGGGGCTGTAGAGAATGTGTGTATCTGGGATGTAGTAAGTGTGTGCATACAGGCTATAGTGTGTGTGTGTGTATAGGTGATGTAGTGTTTGTAGATGTTGTAGAGAGTGTGTGTTTAGGGGTGTAGCATGTGTTTGTTTACAAGGAATCTAGTGTGTGTATAAGGGATCCAGAGTGTGTATGTTAGGAATGTAGTGTGTGTGTAGGTATTGTAGTGTGTGTGTGTGTGTGTATATATACAGGAGTCTAGTGTGTGTTTGAAGGACCCAGAATGTGTAGGAGATCTAGTGAGTGTGTGTATATAACGGAATTAGAGTGTATATAGGGATCTAGTGTGTGTATATGATCCAGAGTTAGGTAAGGGATCTAGTGTGTGTCTGGAATGTAATGTGTTTAGGGGTGCAGTATGTGTGTGAGGGGTTCAGTGTGTGTGAGGGGTGCTGTAGTGTGTATGGGTGTATGTGTGTATGTGTGTGTGTATTTGGTGCAGTGTGTTGGGATTCTGTGTGTATGTGTGTTTGGAAGTATTGTGTATGTTTGGTGCAGTGTGTTGGGATTCTGTGTGTATGTGTGAGGGGTGCAGTGGGTGTCTGTGAGGGGTGTAGTGTGTATGTGAAGGGTGCAGTATGTGTGTGTGTGTGTGATGGATGCTGTGTTTGAGGGGTGCTGTGTGTGATGATGCTGTTTGTGATGTGTGTGAGGATGCTGTGTATGTGTGTGAGGGTGATGTGTGTGTGTGGGTGCTTTGTGTGATTTGTGTGATGTGCTGAGTGTAATGTGTGTGAGTGCTGTGTGTGAGGGTGCTGTGTGTGATGTGTGTGAGGGTGCTGTGTGTGTGAGGGTGCTGTGTGTGTGTGTGAGGGTGCTGTGTGTGTGTGAGGGTGCTGTGTGTGTGATGTGTGTGGAGTGTGTGTGGAGTATGTGGAGTGTGTGGAGTGTGCTAGGGTGCTGAGTGTGGAGTGTGCGAGGGTGCTGAGTGTGGAGTGTGCGAGGGTGCTGAGTGTGCGAGGGTGCTGAGTGTGCGAGGGTGCTGAGTGTGGAGTGTGCGAGGGTGCTGAGTGTGGAGTGTGTGCGGGTGCTGTGGGTGAATGTTAAAGGGCATTGTTTGTTGGGGGGGTAAAAAAACCAAAAACGAATAAGCATGCATTATATCCCCCCCCCCTCCCTTCTTACCTTTAGCCTGGGATCTCCCCACCGGCCCGTCATTGAAAACAGCTAGTGCCGGATAGTGCCAGCCCTGCATAGACCGGCAGGGGATGTCCTGTGGCCTCCCCTGCCGGCCTCGGCCCATGGCCACCGCGGCCCACCGGGCATTTGCCCGGTGTGGCCGATGGCCAGTCCGGGCCTGGATACTTAAATAGAAACATAGAATGTGACGGCAGATAAGAACCATTCGCCCATCTAGTCTGCCCAATTTTCTAAATACTTTCATTAGTCCCTGGCCTTGTCTTATAGTTAGGATAGCCTTATGCCTATCCCAGGCATGCTTAAACTCCTTCACTGTGTTAACCTCTACCACTTAAGCTGGAAGGCTATTCCATGCATCCACTACCTTCTCAGTAAAGTAATACTTCCTGATATTATTTTTAAACCTTTGCCCCTCTAATTTAAGACTATGTCCTCTGGCTGTGGTAGTCTCCTCCTTTAATGTGTTGATTCCCTTTATGTATTTAAATGTTTCAATCATATCCCCCCTGTCTCGTCTTTCCTCCAAGCTATACATGTTAAGATCCTTTAACCTTTCCTGGTAAATTTTATCCTGTAATCCATGAACCAGTTTAGTAGCCCTTCTCTGAACTCTTATACATTTTCTGCTGAGAATGATGCAGTTAGCACATTTACCCCTATCCACATGTTATTATCCATATGCTGAAGGATGCAACTAACATAACACAATCACTCACAAAGAGCCTGGCCAGGAATTAAGTCAGAACATAACATGCTGAGTCCATTAAGAAAATGTACTCCAGTCTCCAGATGTTCATTTACTCCCTTACACATCCATACATGTACTTTCTCTCTCTCTCTCACTCTCTCTCTCTCTCATAACTGCCTCTGCTACCCCAGCCCCATATCTCCCTCTCTCTGTCTCCAGCCCAATATGTTATACCAGGAGAGAGCATGTCTGTGCAGACTTATGTACTAAGTTCCACAGAGCTCCATCAAAAGCATTGCCAACTAGTGTAGTGTGGAGGTTGGGTGCCAACATTGAAGGCCTGGTCCAATCCCCACCACCGACAAAATATATGAAATATCCACTCTTGGAAAACCTAAATGCCCCTATGAGCCGTGCCGGGTTGGATTTGCCCTTGTGCCCAGACCCTGGGTTTACCAATGTGTTGCTCTGCAGTATATAGATTCATATGCTACAAGGTGCATATCAATGTATTAATCAGAAGGAATTCTTAAATTAACTCCCTTGAGTAGATTATTAATTACCCTGTTGCAGTATACAAATGCTATAGACTATAGGGAAGCACTTTTCGTATACTATCAAAAAAGGATAAAAATAAATATGTGGGGGTGGGGACTGACAGCAGACCAGAACAGTCGCCCAGTGCTGGAGCTCCTCGGGGGAATCAACTTAAAGAGTCTGAAACTCAACACTACTAGCCGAAATATAGGCACCAACCTTGCATGCCACCCCAGGGAGTACTATAAGCTACCTGTCCACCTGCATCTGGCAATCTAAGCCCGTGCTTGATTTTCCTACGGCCTATAGCCACACACAGGGAAGGGGAACCTTGATACCTACCAAAGGTCCTCTCCTCCCCCCTCTGGACCGGCGGGAGATATCCCAGTCCCCACTGGTATATCGGCGAAGTCCATTCGACAAACAATCCAGCCTGTGGCAGAACCAGGGGGGGGTGAGGTCTGGCTTTCAAGATGGCCACCCTGCAATGGCCTACAGACGGAAGCACCTTCCCGCATCTGCCCTTGCCCGAAGACCTGCTCCTCTTTGACCACATCTCCGCAGCTGTTTGGGCCAATCTTTACGAAAGGGGACTCACCTCTACTCCTGCATGCCGAGCAGTGTCTCTCAAGGTCACTCGCAAAAGAAGACACAGCTTGAATGAGTCGATCCCACATCTCCTGGGATGGGTACTGCGAAGGAGACGGCGCAAGAAGACGCCAAAGCAGCTGCATTATTCTGGAATCTGCAACCCGCTCCAATACCGGGCAAACGAGCAAGGGAACAATCACCGCACACACTCACGGAGGTTTGCCACTCCTATAATCGGCTATATGGGACATGCTACCGGCTGGCACGAGTCCTGACTGCGGGTCAAGATGCCTGCCTTAGGAGGAAACTCTCGAACTGTCCGGATGACCCGGCAGGGTGAAAGGCCTGTGATGGAGATGGGGACTTAACTGGCGATCTCAGTCGCAACTGTATCCTACCTACAATGGGAATAGGAAATAGGTCTGGTCACTCGATGCTTGTTCACCTATGGCCCACAGATCACTAAAGCACACATGGCAAGTGTCTCTTCCATCTAGCACTGTTATATTCCGATGCCTGACTACATTAAGCGTGACACCCTGGGGTGGTGTACTCCACCATTAACTCATGCTTGCCTAGCTAGTCCACTAACTCATGATTTACACACTCAAAGTTCTCCTATTCCTTTATGCATTATTCATGAACACCATACCTGATATTGCTCTTATCTATTCACATAGATCGACGATATACCTACCTAGACCTAAGAGTATCTCTTCTTCTGAATATGCATGTATCTCACTAATCTTAACTAAAATCACTACGTATTGTCTTACTCTATCTTAACAAAAATTGTGCACGGTATCTCCATGCCATACCTATGTACTGCAATGTTTGAACATGCATGTCTGTTGATGCGGTTGTGGCACCACAAACTCACTTGTAACTCCCTGCACTGCAAAAATAAAAAAATGTAATAAGTAAATATGTACCCAGGATGAAATAAAAGCATTATTGCCAAATTGCAGAAATTTCCCAAAACATTTACTTCCTCGCTCAACTATTTTAAATGCTTTTTAATTCCGATGTCCACAATTCCCATTTTAGTGACTAAACCTCTGGGTATTTGTTTCATTATATTTCTTAATCCCAAAGAATGCGTGTAATGTTAGGTATAAACGTCAGATATTATATCTTATTTATAAAAAATTATTTTGAATGATCGATGGTTAGGAGACCGTTACTAAATGTGATTTTATTCAAAGATCAAGCAGAACGATTCAGCAGAACAAAATTTTCTCGACATTCACAAGTTCATCTGTCTGTCTATCTATTGATATATCTATTTATCTCTATATCTATATATCATCTGTCTGTTTATCTATCCATCTACAGATATAGGTAGAATTGTACCCACAATGACCCTTAGTTAGATCCATAGGGCAATGCAAAGCACTGACCACTCCAAACCTGGAAATAAAAGAAATAAGGGATTTCAGTAATGGAGGGTTTATTCACTAAATACCAAATTGTAGTAAACGGCAAACCAGATTGCAAAATTTTTGCCTGAATTTTGCTGTTGGGGGTTTAATGTAGTATAATTTGTTTTTAAGTGCAAGAAACTGTGAATTGTGGTAAATTCATGTGGTGGCTTAAGGGTAAAATTGACTATAGCTGAGTTTGGGAATTTCTCCATATCATATATTTTGGCCTGAATTTTTTTATTCGTTTTTTTTATTTTAACTCTTTAGTGAATAAATTAGATGAAATTGATACAAAATTCACGCTCCCAGCCGTGACAAAGGTGGGCAAGTTTAAACAAAGCCGTTATCAAATATCACAGGGAAATGTCTCCTTCAATAATCCATCAAAAATGTAGAAAAAAACTATTCAAAACAGAGTTCAAAGAAAAAAACGGCATAATAGGGAGTATGCAGCCACACCCCGAAATTCCTTCAAAGGAAGGCAGGCTGAATGGTTTGGTTTCAACATCCCAGGACATGTTAACTGTAAGGATTTTAATAGCCGAGCCAACTTATGGTAATAAAAGGACTAAAGGTGGGAGGGTTTGTAAATGTTTAACCACGACATAGTGAAGTTAGTCTAAACAACACACTTATAGTGGAAAATGAAAGAAGCAGGGGATATTCTTTACCTTCAATAAAGTGTATATTGGATGCCTGACACCCATATTATGGGTAGATTATATTACACCAGTCCTACAGCCCTGGGCTCTGTTCTGTGTGTGGGATTGACTGAGTGTTGTGTGTAGGTAGCTCAGTGTTGTATGTGTGAGTGTTTAGTGGCTGAGTGTTGTGTGTAGGTAGTTCAGTGTTGTATGTGTGAGTGTTTAGTGGCTGAGTGCTGTGTGTAGGTAGTTCAGTGTTGTATATGTGAGTGTTTAGTGGCGGAGTGTTGTGTGTAGGTAGTTCAGTGTTGTATGTGTGAGTGTTTAGTGGCTGAGTGCTGTGTGTAGGTAGTTCAGTGTTGTATATTTGAGTGTTTAGTGGCTGAGTGTTGTATGTAGAGAAAGCTAAGAGCTGTATGTGGGGTTGGCTGAGTGTGCATGTGTGTTGTGTGGTGGCTGAAATTTGTGTGTGGAGGGGATACTGTGTGTGGTGTCTGGGTGTGTGTATTGGGGTTGTAATGTCTGTATAGGGGATGTAGCGAGTTAGTGTGTGTGTGTATAGGGAATATAAAGCAAGTGTTTGTGTGTATGTCTGTGTCTGTATTGCAGGGTGCGAGTGGAGCAATTTAATTGATTTCCCACTATTCTGCTTTAAAAAAAAGCAAACCCTGTATTTGCCCTCCCTGTTTCTTTCCTTGTACCGGAGAGGGAGGACATTGAAACCTTAATGCTAATGTGGGTACACACTGAATATATGCCTCTCTTGAGCCCTGGCACTGTGTAGTGTCAAAATGTTACCGTGGTAACTCGCGGCAATGCTCTGATGACAGACCGGAGATTGAAGGGGAATATTATTGAGTCTGAACAATGCAGAGGTGTAGGTGAGATCCTCCGGGGCTCCGAATCGGAGTACGTTGCTTTGGGATCTTTAATCTCCCTCCATGGCCAATGAATGCAGACAGCAAGGCCGGCTCTTGGTAGATTATCAGCCCTGCATGAGCCGGCAGGGGTGATCATTTAATCTAATATTAAAGCCTCGGAGCTGGAAGCACAGCAGACTTAGAGACCTTTTCTATTTTGTCTATTTTAACTGTACATTTGAAACTCACGTTGATTTTACTTGGAATTCTCAGAACTTCTCATGTTGGTGAATAATGCAGAATGTATAGTCCCCTTCCTGGTGAAAAGCCTGGTAAAATGAGTATAAAAAGAGTGTGCAAGGTTGTCAGTTATGTGCATGTGACAGGTTCACTGAGTGTGTGTGCAGGGAGGGGTTTGTGTAAATTAGAGGTGTAAGAGGGATTAGTACAAAAGATTTGATGAGGATAGGTGGGGAGGTGTGGCCATGGGAAATATAACTGTCAAAAGTCCTCATTCCAGCAGGATACTCTCAATTTAGGATTCCAGAAATTTTTTGTCTTTTGACCATTTCTGTGAATAAATATAGACTCCCCAAAATATGCCGTGTTTGTGGATCTTGTAAGATATGCGAGGTCCCTGCTGGGCATTTCTGCCCATGAAAGTAGGTCCAGGCACTCAAGGTTTCTTCAAAAAGGCAGATTTATTGAAAACTTAATGCGCAACGTTTTGACCTTCACAGAGGCTTTAAATAGGCACCGGGGGGGAACGGGGGGGGGGGAGTGAATGAGACATGAGGAGGAGTGAATGAGACATGGGGGGTGGGGAATGAGACACATAGAGGGCGAAATGAGATGCATAGGGGGGGAAATGAGACACATGGGAGGTCATTTTCGCACTGGAGCCCAGTGGATTCTAGTTACGCCTCTGTGCAGTGTGTGTGTGTGTGGTGGATGATGTGTGTAGTGGATGCAGAGTTTGTGAGTATATACGTGGGGTAGGACAGGGTCTGCATTCTGTGAAGAAAAGCTTATTTATTTATTTATTTTGAATGTACAATGAATTTATGATTTTTCTTTACCCCTTTATACCTCTTACCTGTGGCCAGGGAGGGGGGACATTAAACACCCTGGTGGTCCGGTGACATTGTGCAGGCGGCTAGGTGCGTGTCCGTGTCTCGCTCGGAGAGTTGCCATGGTAAAACGCAGCAACACTCTGATGGCGGGGGGCTCGTAAGAATTGGAGAGAGTTTCTGGAAGCTGCCAATCACATGTGATGGGCCACCTCTTCCCTATACTATATGTAGAACCACATCTGTTGTACAAGTCCCACAATGCATTATTATATTTTTTGCTTTAATCTTTGAGGTCAACTGTGTGTACTACTTTAGAAAGACAAGCTGGCTGACATCTTCTCAGCTTTTTGGAACAGAAAGACAGAGGGGCTCACCAACACTTGAGCGCAAAAGAAGTGTCGGATGGAAATTTCTGCATGTCCAGTCTGGCACTAAATCGACATCCAGCGGAGCTAAGGGTCACCAGTGTTCCTTTCCTGCACAGGGAGTCAAAAGGGGACGACTCTGTACAAGGGTCTGCCTCAGGACTTTAACCCACACAACCGATGTGATGGGGAGGTTGGACAAAGTGTGATGACTCCGTTATTTGCTCGGGGCTGGGGAGACAGGGCCTGGGGAGGCATATGGACCTGGTTGAATGGTCTCCAGCAGGCAGGCAGATTCTTTCACCACCTCATCTTTCCTTGCTTGGGTATGGGCTGATATCCTCCTATCTCCCTCCCAGTATTTTTTCATTTAGTTCAGTTGGCAGAATCTAAATTTTTATAAGACAATGTGTGCAGAGGTAAAAAGCTAATGGTGCTTAATAAAAGTGCATTGCAAACACCTGCTGCTGTGCCACTCCACACAACAAACAAAGATACAGAAAACAGAAAACCAGTGCAGGTGTGTGTACACACAATAAATCCTACAATCGTTAAATCCAAGGCAACATTACCTACTCTGGCAACATAACAACTTGATCTACAATACAACACAAAATCGCAACTTGCAGTTTACCAGAGTAAGAAACCATACACAAATGAATGTAATGCACTCACATACTGCTGAGTCACTCAAAGTTGACTCAGACTTAATAGCAGAAACAGGAATCCCTTAAAGGACCACTCTAGGCACCCAGACGACTTCAGCTTAATGAAGTGGTCTGGGTGCCAGGTACCTCTAGGATTAACCCTTTTTTTTATAAACATAGCAGTTTCAGAGAAACTGCTATGTTTATAATGAGGGTTAATCCAGCCTCCAAATCCTCTAGTGGCTGTCTCATTGACAGCCGCTAGAGGCGCTTGCGTGATTCTCACTGTGAAAATCACAGTGAGAGCACGCAAGTGTCCATAGGAAAGCATTGTAAATGCTTTCCTATGCGACCGGCTGAATGCGAGCGCGGCTCCTGCCGCGCATGCGCATTCAGCCGATGACGTCGCGATCAAGATGGAGAGGAGGAGGAAAGCTCCCCGCCCGGCGCTGGAAAAAGAGGTAAGTTTAACCCCTTCCTCTCTCCAGAGCCCGGCGGGAGGGGGTCCCTGAGGGTGGGGGCACCCTCAGGGTACTCTAGTGCCAGGAAAACGAGTATGTTTTCCTGGCACTAGAGTGGTCCTTTAATGGTACTTCGAGGACCTTCCACAGCTTGTAATGTCACCTTGGTAGGGACTAAGCACTAAACACAGCTTCCCATAAAAATTCTTCAAACTTTATTCAAGCTTGCAAAAACAAATAAGGTGAAATAAAAACACGTGGGATAAAAGTGCACTTGGTTACAGTACCGGAGGATATGTAAACGTTTCGACCCATCGCAAGTCTTTCTCAAAGTGCAATTCCTTAGAGCCCTCCATAGACCCCTTTACTTATATTTGGCGCTGGCACACCTAATTTGCACGCTTTCTCAGGAAGAAATATTGATAAAAGAGGGGTGGTTTGGACATTGAGCTGTGAGCTCCCGCCTCACAAAAAGCCTATTGCAATCACTTTTTGCAGTTGTACCATACCTATGTGAATTCTCTACTGCTTCCAAATATGAAGGCTTCACAAAAGAACCATCACAAGAAAGAAACCTCGGAGGCTTCACTATCCTCCAGCAATCCACCAAACACAGATGTGATCCCAAGATGGCACCTGTTTAAGCCCTAGCGGTCCCCCTGATGACCATAAGGATGCAGTGTCTGATTCTTCAATCACCTGCTCCAATAACACCACTCAAATTCTCTCACAAATGAGAACTGACAGAGAATATATAGTTAAAGGGACACTATAGTCACCTGGACAACTTTAGCTTAATGAAGCAGTTTTGGTGTATAGAACATGCCCCTGCAGCCTCACTGCTCAATCCTCTGCCATTTAGGAGTTAAATACCTTTGTTTATGAACCTTAGTCACACCTCCCTGAATGTGACTTGCACAGCCTTCCATAAACACTTCCTGTAAAGAGTGCCCTATTAAGGCTTTCTTTATTGCATGTTCTGTTTAATTAAGATTTGCTTATCCCCTGCTATGTTAATAGCTTGCTAGACCCTGCAAGAGCCTCCTGTATGTGATTAAAGTTCAATTTAGAGACTGAGATACAATTATTTAAGGTAAATTACATCTGTTTGAAAGTGAAACCAGTTTTTTTTTCATGCAGGCTCTGTCAATCATAGACAAGGGAGGTGTGGCTAGGGCTGCATAAACAGAAACAAAGTGATTTAACTCCTAAATGACAGTGAATTGAGCAGTGAAATTGCAGGGGAATGATCTATACACTAAAACTGCTTTATTTAATTTAGGTGACTATAGTGTTCCTTTCAAGAAATATAACAGAACGATGCAGAAGTGAAAGCAGAAATTTAAGCCTTGGGGGTACTCACCGCAGATCTGGTGGATGGGGCTAGTGACATTCAGGACAAGCTGTCTAACTTACAATCAATGATGGAGGACCTCTCCAATCCCTCCAGTCACAACAACTTTAAGAATGAAGAGCTACCGAGTCAACAGGTGACAACCACCTCACACAGCTCATCTTAAAGCCCCTACTCCCAGAGATATCTGATATATTCCCCCATGTTGTTCTGGAATTCCGCCATATTGGTTTCCAGACCGATCAGCATTACCCTTATGACTTCTGGGTTTCGCCGATCCGTGTCCGCCCATTTGTTTGACGTCACGCGCTTCCCTTCAAAAGGAAGCCGCGAACGCATGCAGATCGCTCAATCAATGTGTGTGAGTGTGTTTGGGTTAATCATCTTTGATGAGCTCTCGCTACTTGCTACATTGTTGCCGCTTCCCACCGGAGCTCTGCTAACTGATTCCTGTGTACCGAACCTCTCTGGTTTTGATCCTGGCTACGCTCTACTCTCAACTCTCTGATAAGGAACAGACTTCACTTCGGATTACTGCCTCTCTCCACTTACTTCAAGGAACCATAATCCACTCTACTCTGGAATGGACTACAATGCTCATCATCCAAGAAAGGCAAGATAAATTCTCCAGATATTGGGATTACTAATTGGTTCTTACCTAGAGTTAATTTGGAAGGAAAAGGAATACTAAAGTCTGTTCTCTGGGATTCCAGTCTCTATCTCTATAGAGATTCTCATTTGCTACATTTCTCATTTATGTTACTTAGTTACTGGAGTCTAAAAGACTATAACTACTTATCACAGCAGGATTCATATAATTTACATTAATTACTGGTTCAAGTTAAAGGACTGTGTCATTTCCAACAACAGGAATCACCTGCCCTTTCTAAACTATATTGAAGTCTAACAGTCTATTCTACTTACTGCTAATTAAGCATTCCTTATTTTCAATTATTTCTAAATGCTGTATTCTTGTGAAGCAATACTGAAACAAGAGTCTCATTATTTATGCATTACTATTTCAAAACCTCATTGCTGCAAAAGTCTGCCAAATTACTTTATTTTAATAAATTATATTTTCTTAAAGTGACAGTATCAAATATTTTCATTCACCTGCGGTTGAGTGCCAAATATTTTTTTCTGCAAGAGTATTACACCCGACAGGGATGCACGCTTTACCCGTTATTATTTGCCCTTTAGAGAAAATCAAGCCATTGAGCGGCTAATAATTAGGAATTACTTTTTCTGCTTATGCAGAAGATCCTTTGTGGAAACTGTGACAAGGAGATTGGCCGCCTCTCCTTTGCCTCGTCCCCAGTAGGCCTCAGCTTACTTTCTTGGGTTCCTGGTGGAGTTAAGTCTCGTTGGAGGTCTTAATGCATCACCCGGGATTTCCCAGCATAAGCGGTGCGATATGGTAGGTAGGTCAACGTTTTTATCGGGTTTAGCACCCACAATTCGACCCTTGCAGCAGGAGCGTGCTTTACATACGTATGTCCTGCTTGATGGCCTAGCCCTGCCCCATGCTTGTTATTATTAATGCAGTATTACGGCAGAGGATTCCCTCTCCCTCCCTATTCATTGTTTTCCCTTTTCCCTCTTATTTTTATTATAACACCTGTACAAAACTCTAAGCATCTCACGCTATTTTACATATGTACTGTTTGTGTTTCTGTCTTGCTCATTCTTCAAAATAAAGAATTAAAAATGTTTAAACATTAAAAAAAAGAAATATTAATTAAAAGGAAAAAATGTAAATGAATTGCAATGTTTTGCTGCAAGCAAGAAAAACAGATGTCAAAAGACTTTCATATGACAATAAGCCATTTGAGTATGCCTCCCATATCCAAAGGATAAAACCTGAATTATTAATAATGATTCTTAAGGCTAAAAAAAAAAACTTTGCTAGAAGGTCCAGCCAGGAAACAAAGCCTACCAAGTTATTTCTGCTTAAAACTTGAACCTTCCCTTTGTTCATTTTTGCAGGAAGCTATCCGTTTTATCCTTACGCACAATTTTTTTGGTTTTGATGGGGATTATTTTCTCCAGATCAAGGGCAACGCAATGGGCACCAAGTTTGCACCGAGCTATGCCACCGTGTTTGTGGACCATTGGGAAAGGTCATCTATTTGGTCCAACAATCCGTTCGGTGCAAACTTGGTGCTCTGGAGAAGGTACATCGACGATGTCCTGATGATCTGGCGGGGCCCTATAGATCTTCTCCATGATTTCTTCAAATATGTCAACTGTAATTCCCTGTCTTTGGTTTTTACCCCCAAGATAGGGGTCCATAATATCGATTTCCTTGATCTATCGATATATATTGAAGATCAGGAGATCAAAACCAAGACATTCTTTAAGACTATTGACTCCAATAGTTTTATCGATACTAAGAGCGGGCACCATCCAAATTGGCTTAAGGGGGTTCCCAAAGGCCAATTCGTTAGGATGCGCAGAAATTGTACCGATTTAGATTCTTTTTTCATACAATCAGAGATTCTTAAAAAAACGTTTTCTGGAGAAAGGCTATTCCCCTGAATTTATAGACTCAGAGATTGATCGGGTTGGGAAAATTAGCCGTAGTGACCTACTCCAGAATAAGAAAAAAGATGTTACTATCAGAAACCCAATCTTTGATTTTTCTTTCAATACTCAGTATAATGGAAAGGCTTTCGACATACAAAGAATAATTAAAAAACATTGGGGTTTACTCGTTGAGGACGAATTTTTAAGCAAACAAATCCCACAGGTCCCTAAAGTTATTTTTAGAAAAGGTACCAACTTAAAACAGATTTTGGCCCCCAGCACCTTTCGATCTGGGAAAGACCAAACTAAACACATGGGAGGTTTCTATACGTGTGGAAACTGCAAGAGTTGTGGTCGTCAATTTAGCATCACTAAAGATTTTGTAAGTACCCAGACACAAGCTAAATTTAAAATCAAAAATAAGGTGTCCTGTTCCTCTACCCACGTGGTGTATTTACTTACCTGTGGGTGTGGGATGCAGTATGTGGGGAGGACGGGGAGGAAACTAAAAGTTAGATTTCAAGAACACAGAAACAATATCAGAAAAGGTATGTTAACACATTTGGTGCCAGTACATTGTAACAACTGTTCTCTGTTTGATTTTAGCACCTTGAAATGTACAGGTATAGAGCAGGTAACCCTAAACGAAAGAGGTGGTGACCTTATGATGGCCCTAAGGAAGAGAGAGGGCTATTGGATCCACACATTAAAAACTAACCAAATGGGTTAAATGTGGATTTTGATTTGATGTGTTTTTTGTGAATTTTGTGATTTTCTATCCCTTCTCCTATGTTTCATTTTGTGTATTTACAATTTTTATTCATTTTATATTTTATTGCATATTAATTCTAATCTTTAGTTTGGGACATTTTAATTCAGTCATTAATGCATATATATTTGTAGTTTTTTCATTAATATTGTCTTGGGGACTTTTTTCTGCTCATTTACGAGCATTGGAACGCAAGTGGAACGCATGTTTGTGCTGTCTAGCGAAACGAAAACCAGAACGAGGCTTGGTCAGCAATTCCGGAACATAATTTGGACGTAACCGGAAGTGCGCCGGAGTCCGGACCCGGAAGTACGGCGCACAGCTGATCGCTTCGCGCCAAAGATGGATTTAAAAGAAGAGGACTGGGACTTCACTTCATGCCTACATGAGGACAGCACTCCAGTAGATGCCCCTGAGGAAGTTCAAACGTTGAACGAAACGCGTAGGGCTATAGTGTACAGAGTATTTGTTTTATTTGTTTTTATTTGTTTATTCATCCATCTGGCTTTTCCTGCTCCTGTGGACCTTGTGATAAGAGACCTCCACCTGATTATGATGTGCCTATTTTACACTTCGGTTTTGTAAGTGTTATTATTAATAAAACGTGTTAACTTTTATTGAGATACTCTGCACTATTATTCTCTTTCTTTTTCGTATGTACACCACTGATGTTCCAAAGTCCTGAAGCTGCTACATTTATTTGTTACGATATGCCTACAATCAAACTGGGTTTGTGAGTGCAATCAACATTTATCTGAAAATTCATATTTTTTTGCAAACAATATTGCCCTATGTCTGCCTCTATTATTGTATTGTAGATTGCCGTTCTGGTATTTTTCTATATTTGTTATGAGTATATGAGGAGTCCTTTCTTCTACAATACTATATAACAAAGGGTAATTTCTTGTGTGTTTTTCACTCATTACCCACTAAGTGTGTGTTTTATCTGCACACAGGTGTATTTGTACCTATTGTTGCCAAGTATTACGGCAGAGGATTCCCTCTCCCTCCCTATTCATTGTTTTCCCTTTTCCCTCTTATTTTTATTATAACACCTGTACAAAACTCTAAGCATCTCACGCTATTTTACATATGTACTGTTTGTGTTTCTGTCTTGCTAATTTTTCAAAATAAAGAATTAAAAAATTTTAAACATTAAAAAAAAGAAATATTAATTAAAAGGAAAAAATTTAAAGGAATTGCAATGTTTTGCTGCAAGCAAGAAAAACAGATGTCAAAAGACTTTCATATGACAATAAGCCATTTGAGTATGCCTCCCATATCCAAAGGATAAAACCTGAATTATTAATAATGATTCTAAAGACTAAAAAAAAACTACTTTGCTAGAAGGTCCAGCCAGGAAACAAAGCCTGCCAAGTTATTTCTGCTTAAAGTAAAACAATATGGAAATTTATATGAAGCAAATAAAAAGGATACAGAGAGTTGCTACTTATTTAAATCATAATAACAAGTGTGACATTACAATAATTAAAAATACATTCACCTGTTGATATATATGTGGTTGTTCAATTCTATTGATAAAGTAACACCAATAAGAACGTTTCATTGCTCTTTTCTTTCTTTATCCGTTTTATTATAATTATGTACTGATTTTTTTTTTCTTGTTCTTTAAGCAGTCTCTATATTTATATGCATCTACTATTATTTAACATGTTTTTGAATTAGGAGAACTGAGAATAGAATGCCCATATAAATCAGTCCCAGACTTGAGGAACACTCCTCAAACTTCAATATTGGCAACAAATAAAACAAAAGGCCTCAAAGTTGGTGTTCATGAGTTCATACAGACCAATTTGAGAAGATGAAGGTAACCTCTGTTTCACAAGAATTATGGGGAATTTCAGGCCATAATCCCAGTTTACCAATGCACGGGGAGGGGAAAGATGACTAACCACCATTGCAAAACTGGCAGATCCCTGATTCGTATCAATCATAGGAATGATGGTCACCTTAGTGCTAATAACACGAGTGCTGGTACTTGACTTAGGAGATCTTGTCAGGAACTGTCAGCCAATGTGGATGATTACCATTGGTCAAACATTTGCTCTTGTGGTTTCTCTTTGCAAACATCAGTACAATTACCTCCAATTAACCCCGATACCCATTGCCAAGCCCAAACGTAGCATTTTCATGAAATGCATACTGGTTACGCAACATATTTGTAAAATATACATGGGGTATATAACATTAGCATGTGGGAAATGCAAAATATGTGCTGTAATACATCTACTGTTGTCCTGTAGGACATATCTTATAATTAATATAACCTGGAAAGATTGACAGTTTAAAATACATGTGGTCATAAATGGCTTCTTGATGAAGTCTTCTTAATTATATACTTAGCACTAGTGATGTCCCGAACGGTTCGCTGGCGAATAGTTCCTGGCGAACATCGCTTGTTCGTGTTCGCCACGGATGGCGAACATATGCGCTGTTCGGTCCGCCCCTATTCGTCATCATTGAGTAAACTTTGACCCTGTACCTCACAGTGAGCAGACACATTCCAGTCAATCAGCAGCATACCCTCCCTCCCAGACCCTCCCACCTACTGGACAGCATCCATTTTACATTCATTGTGAAGCTGCATTCTTAGTGAGAGGAGGGACAGTGTAGCTGCTGCTGATTTCATAGGGAAATTGATAGCTAGGCTAGTGTATTCAGTGTCCACTACAGTCCTGAAGGACTCATCTGATCTCTGCTGTAAGGACAGCACCCCAAAAAGCCCTTTTTAGGGCTAGAACATCAGTCTGCTTTTTTTTCCTGTGTAATCTAATTGCAGTTGCCTGCCTGCCTGCCAGCTTCTGTGTCAGGCTCACAGTGGATACTGTGCCCACTTGCCCAGTGCCACCACTCATATCTGGTGTCACAATAGCTTGCATTTAAAAACAAAAAACTTTTTTGACTGTAATATAATAGCAGTCAGTTTCCTTCACGCGTGTGCGTTTCAGGGCCTGCCAGGGCACAGTGCAACTCATATCTGGTGTAACAGTAGTGTACATTTAAAAATTTTTTTTTTACTGTAATAGATTGAATAGCAGTTAGTTGTCTGCCAGCGTGTGTGTCAGGCTCACAGCGTATACTGTGCCCACTTGCCCAGTGCCACCACTCATATCTGGTGTCACAATAGCTTGCATTTAACAAAAAAAAACTTTTTGGACTGTAATATAATAGCAGACAGTTTCCTTCACGAGTGTGCATTTCAGGGCATGCCCAGTGCCACCACTCACTCACTGGTGTCACAATAGCTCGCATTTAAAAAAAACAAACTTTTTTGACTATTATATAATAGCAGTCAGTTTCCTTCACTGGTGTGCGTTTCAGGGCCTGCCCAGTGCCACCACTCACTCACTGGTGTCACAATAGCTTGCATTTAAAAAAAACAAAACTTTTTTGACTGTGATATAATAGCAGTCAGTTTCCTTCACTAGTGTGCGTTTCAGGGCCTGCCCAGTGCCACCACTCACTCACTGGTATCACAATAGCTTGCATTAAAAAAACAAAAAACTTTTTTCACTGTAATATAATAGCAGTCAGGTTCCTTCATGCGTGTGCGTTTAAGGGCCTGCCAGGGCACAGTGTCACACCAGTGCAACTCATATCTGGTGTAACAGTAGTGTACATTTTAAAACAAAAAAATAAAATTTTGACTGTAATAGATTGAATAGCAGTTAGTTGTCTGCCAGCGTATGTGTCAGGCTCACAGCGTATACTGTGCACACTTGCCCAGTGCCACCACACATATCTGGTGTCACAATAGCTTGCATTTAACAAAAAAAAAACTTTTTGGACTGTAATATAATAGCAGACAGTTTCCTTCACGAGTGTGCGTTTCAGGGCATGCCCAGTGCCACCACTCACTCACTGGTGTCACAATAGCTCGCATTTAAAAAAAACAAAACTTTTTTGACTATTATATAATAGCAGTCAGTTTCCTTCACTAGTGTGCGTTTCAGGGCCTGACCAGTGCCACCACTCACTCACTGGTATCACAATAGCTTGCATTAAAAAAACAAAAAACTTTTTTGACTGTAATATAATAGCAGTCAGGTTCCTTCACGCGTGTGCGTTTCAGGGCCTGCCAGGGCCCAGTGTCACACCAGTGCAACTCATATCTGGTGTAACAGTAGTGTACATTTAAAAAAAATAAAAAAAATTGACTGTAATAGATTGAATAGCAGTTAGTTGTCTGCCAGTGTGTGTGTCAGGCTCACAGCGTATACTGTGCCCACTTGCCCAGTGCCACCACTCATATCTGGTGTCACAATAGCTTGCATTTAACAAAAAAAAACTATTTGGACTGTAATATAATAGCAGTCAGTTTCCTTCACGAGTGTGCGTTTCAGGGGCTGTCCAGTGCCACCACTCACTCACTGGTGTCACAATAGCTTGCATTTAAAAAAAACAAAACTTTTTTGACTGTAATATAATAGCAGTCAGTTTTCTTCACGAGTGTGCGTTTCAGGGCCTGCCCAGTGCCACCACTCACTCACTGGTGTCCCAATAGCTTGCATTTAAAAAAAAATAAACTTTTTGGACTGTTACATAATAGCAGTCATTTTCCTTCACGCGTGTGCGTTTCAGGGCCGTCCAGAGCACAGTGTCACACCAGTGCAACTCATATCTGGTGTAACAGTAGTGTACATTTAAAAAAAAAAAATAATAATTTTGACTGTAAAGTCCAACACCCACCTAGGTACAACTGCTTTGCGAAGGCACATGATCGCACATCACAAACGCCTATGGGATCAACACATGAGTACAAGCAGCATACAAACTCAAAGCCGCCATCCTCCTCCTGGTCCAGCAACTTCAGCCACGTTAACCACTGCTGTCCTCCTTGCCCCCTCTCAACCGTCCGCCCCTCCGTCTCTCGCCTTGAGCAGTTCCTGCTCATCTGCCCACAGTCAGGTGTCTGTCAAGGACATGTTTGAGCGTAAGAAGCCAATGACACAAAGTCACCCCCTTGCCCGGCGTCTGACAGCTGGCTTGACTGAACTCTTAGCCCGCCAGCTTTTACCATACAAGTTGGTGGAGTCTGAAGCGTTCAAAAAATTTGTAGCTATTGGGACACCGCAGTGGAAGGTACCCGGACGAAATTTCTTTGCACAAAAGGCAATCCCCAACCTGTACTCGATTGTGCAAAAGTAATGGCATGTCTGGCACACAGTGTTGGGGCAAGGGTCCATCTGACCACTGATACCTGGTCTGCAAAGCATGGTCAGGGCAGGTATATCACCTACACTGCACATTGGTTAAACCTGCTGATGGATGCCAAGCATGGAATGCGTGGCTCTGCAGAGGAGTTGGTGACACCGCCACGACTTGCAGGCAGGCCTGCTGCCACCTCCTCTACTCCTCCTACTCCATCCTCTTCCATAACCTCCTCGGCTGAGTCCTCTTCTGCTGCTGCGTCTTGCTCCACATCAACGGCACCCCCCCAGCTCCCCAGGTACTATTCCACATCCCGGATACGTCAGTGTCACGCCGTCTTGGGGTTGACTTGCCTGAAAGCAGAGAGTCACACCGGACCAGCACTCCTGTCCGCCCTGAACGCACAGGTGGATCAGTGCCTGACTCCGCACCAACTGGAGATCGGCAAAGTGGTTTGTGACAACGGAAGAAATTTGTTGGCGGCATTGCATTTGGGCAAGTTGACACATGTGCCGTGCATGGCACATGTGTGTAATCTGATCGTACAACGCTTTGTGCATAAGTACCCAGGCTTACAGGACGTCCTTAAGCAGGCCAGGAAGGTGTGTGGCCATTTCAGGTGTTCCTACACGGCCATGGCGCACTTTTCCGATATCCAGCGGCGAAAAAACATGCCAGTGAGGCGCTTGATTTGCGACAGCCCGACATGTTGGAATTCAACACTCCTAATGTTCGACCGCCTGCTCCAACAAGAAAAAGCCGTTAACGACTATTTGTATGACCAGGGTGCTAGGACAGCCTCTGCGGAGCTGGGAATTTTTTTGCCACGTTACTGGACGCTCATGCGCAATGCCTGTAGGCTCATGCGTCCTTTTGAGGAGGTGACAAACCTAGTCAGTCGCACCGAAGGCACCTTCAGCGACATCATACCATTTGTTTTCTTCATGGAGCGTGCCCTGCGAAGAGTGCTGGATCAGGCCGTAGATGAGCGTGAAGAGGAAGAGTTGTGGTCACCATCACCACCAGAAACAGCCTTATCAGCATCGCTTGCCTGACCTGCGGCAACGCTGGAAGAGGATTGTGAGGAAGAGGAGTCAGAGGAGGAATGTGGCTTTGAGGAGGAGGAGGAAGACCAACCACAACAGGCATCCCAGGGTGCCTGTTGTCACCTATCTGGTACCCGTGGTGTTGTACGTGGCTGGGGGGAAGAACATACCTTCAGTGAGATCACTGAGGACGAGGAACAGGACATGAGTAGATCGGCATCCAACCTTGTGCAAATGGGGTCTTTCATGCTGTCAAGCCTGTTGAAGGACCCTTGTATAAAAAGGCTGAAGGAGAACGACCTGTACTGGGTGTCCACGCTACTAGACCCCCGGTATAAGCAGAAAGTGCCTGAAATGTTACCGAATTACGGCAAGTCGGAAAGGATGCAGCAGTTCCAAAATAAATAAAAAAATGCTTTACACAGCGTATAAGGGTGATGTCACAGCACAACGGGAATCTAACAGGGGAAGAGGTGAAAGTAATCCTCCTCCTCCCACGACCACGCCGACAAGGACAGGACGCTTTACAGACGTGTTGTTGATGGAGGACATGCGGAGCTTTTTAAGTCCTACGCATCGCCACAGCCCTTCGGGGTCCACCCTCAGAGAACGACTCGACCGACAGGTAGCAGACTACCTCGCCTTAACTGCAGATATCGACACTCTGAGGAGCGATGAACCCCTTGACTACTGGGTGTGCAGGCTTGACCTGTGGCCTGAGCTATCCCAATTTGCGATAGAACTTCTGGCCTGCCCCGCTTCAAGTGTCCTGTCAGAAAGGACCTTCAGTGCAGCAGGAGGTATTGTCACTTAGAAGAGAAGTCGCCTAGGTCAAAAAAGTCTAGATTACCTCTTTATTAAGATGAATGAGGGATGGATCCCGAAGGGACTGACAGTGGGCGATACATTCGACTAAAAAAGGCCTGATGAGGGGGACGTACAGGGTGTCGCGGCTGCCGGCCCGCCGCGTGATATTTAAATCCCTAGCTCACCCCAGTACCTTGCTCTGTCGTGGTTTCCTGTTCCTGGTTTCCTGAGAGTGCGTTATCATTGTGAATCTGATTTCCTGGTATCCTGATCTTGGCTTTTCCCTGGTTATTCTGAATTCTGGTTTCCCTGACTTGGGTTGTGTAAACGGTATTGTGTATTTTCTGGCTTCCTTGACCTTGGCTTTCCCTTTGACCATTCTCTGTCTCTAGCATATTAGTCCGGCCATTCTAAGGTCCGGTTTACGCTCTGTCCTTTTATTTTCCTTTTCTTGCCTATGTATATGTTTACATAGTTTCTGCGTGCTGGACCACACTAGTAGTCGTGACATTGGGATTAAACTGATAAGAATAGTACTACTTAACACACCACTCCTATCTGGTGGCACATTAGATTGCACGCGCAGTGCCCCAAATTTGAAGTAGGAGGACCGACCAAGCATCTTTTTCCATCTCCCGGTTCCTAAAATCGATGCCTTATATACACGTCCCCTGATAGGGGACGTAACAGGGATTAAACTGATAAGAATAGTACTACTTAACACACCACTCCTATCTGGTGGCACATTAGATTGCACATGCAGTGCCCCAAATTTGAAGTAGGAGGACCGACCAAGCATCTTTTTCCATCTCCCGGTTACGAAAATCGATGCCATATACACGTCCCCTGATAGGGGACGTAACAGGAATTAAACTGATAGGAATAGTACTACTTAACACACCTTATAATAACGCAGAGAGAGGCAACGCAAAGAGAGAAGAGTCTGAAGAAGAGGAGTCAGAGGAGGAAGGTGGCTTTGAGGAGGTGGAAGACCAAACACAGCAGGCGTCCCAGGGGGCTTGTTGTCACCTTTCGGGGACCCTTGGTGTTGTACGTGGCTGGGTGGAGGAAGAGACCTTCAATGACATCGGTGAGGACAAGGAACGGGACATGGCTAGCTTGGTATCCAACCTTGTGCAAATGGGGAGTTTGCGTTTGTGCAAATGGGCTGTTTGCGGTGCGTTAAACGGGGAGTTTGGTCTGTCACTGTGAAGCGGGTGTAACCCTTACACTACCTGATCGATACAACATCATACCTGATGGTTTTTTTTTTTTTTTTAAGTACTTTATTTTTGCATCTTGGCGGACAAAGTGACATGACAGCGTTGTGCGGGCTTACGCAGAAGCCACCAAACATATTCAGTGTAAGTACATCATTGTTAGCTGTACAGATATGCTGCGACAAGTCCTCACGAGCATTGATGCCATCTTTGTCACAGTCCATCAAGGGGTTTTCCTTTATTTCTTCTTTGCCTTGTGTAGGTGTAACCATTAGAAAACATTAGAAAACATAACATTACGGAACGTAACATAATAGACAGGTTCGTCTTGTCCCTCAACACAGGAACTCAACCGTGTGTGTGTTTCCGTGTACTCATCTTGATTTGAGTACAGATCATGTTTTGAGTTGTGTTGTGTGGTTATTCACTATTGCTCAGGATTTTATGAATAGGACCCTCCTGTTCTCTCTGTCCCTAATGTACAGGGGCGGGAGGACCTAGAGGGGAATAGAAAGAAAAGAAAAGAGAGAGAGGACAAGAGGAGGAGGGGGAGGGGGGGAGAGATGGGTCATATGCGACGTCTCAGTGCGGCATGTTGTTGTATATTGTTCTCAATCTTTCGTTAGGCCGTTGTTCTAGGGGGGAGTGGGAAGGGCATAGTTGTGCCAAGGCTCCCACAATTTGTCAAATTTAGGTGTGGTCCCTCTCAGTCTGGCCGTTAGGCTATCCATTAGATGGACCTCTTTTATGTTACCTATTACTCTCTGGGTGGTGGGTAAATCTGCCTGTAGCCAGGTTTGCGCCATCGATCTCCTAGCTGCTAGCGTTATTTTATGGATTAATTTTTGTTCCTCTCTCGTCCAGTTATCTATGGGTCTGTTCAGGAGGTATGTCCACGGGTTTAGGTCGGGTGCCTTGTGGAAGATTCCATTCAATACTTGGTGTATCTTTGCCCAGAATGCTTGAGCTTTGGGACATTCCCACCACATGTGGAGATATGTACCCCTATGTCCGCAACCTCTCCAACAGTCATCAGTGGGTGTTCGTCTCATGCAGGGCCGGCCTTAGGCATTTGGGCGCCCTGTGCAAAAAATCTTCACAGCGCCCCCCCCCCACTCCTTACCCCTTCCCACACACCCTGTCACACACACACACACACACACAGGCAGGCAGACAGCCATACACACACACACAAACACACTCAGGCAGTCATACACAGACAGCCACACACAAACACACACACAGACATAGAATGTGACGGCAGATAAGAACCATTCGGCCCATCTAGTCTGCCCAGACAGTCACACATAGGCAGTCACACACAAACACACACACACACAGGCAGACAGCCACACACACAGCCACACACAAACACACAGGCAGACAGCCAAACACTCAAGGGCAAACAGCCACACACACAGTCACACACACACTGTCAGACAGCCACACACACACAGTCACACACACACACACACACACACTGGCAGACAGTCACACACACACACGCAGACAGTCACACACACACACACAAACACACACACACACAAACATAGGCAAACAGCCACACACACACAGTCAGACACACACACTCACTAACAGACAAACACACTCACAGACACACACTAACAGACACAGACCCACACTAACATACACACACTAACAGACACACACTAACAGACACAGACACACACTAACATACACACACACACTAACAGACACAGACACACACTAACATACACACACACACACACACACACTAACAGACACACTAACATACACACACACACACACACTCACCCACATTAACACATTTTTTAAAATTTATTTAGACACCCCCCCAGCCTCCTTACCTTTGGGAATGCTGGGGGGGGGTCATCTTTTTTCCCTGGTGGTCCAGTGCCTGCTGGGCGGTCGGGCGGCGCTGGCGGGCGGCTGGCGAGGGAGCACTTTCTCTGAGCTGTATGCTCAGCTCCCTCGCGCGCCGCACAGTGAGGCTGGGAGGCGGAGCCGGAATATGACGTCATATTCCGGCTCCCAGCCTCACTCTGCGGCGCGCGAGGGAGCTGAGCATACAGCTCAGAGAAAGTGCTCCCTCGCCAGCCGCCCGCCAGCGCCGCCTGACCGCCCAGCAGCCCGGCATGTCTGTTAGCCGCAAGGCTAACAAGACATTTGCCTTGGGCATTTGGGGGCGGCTTTTTTTGCCGCCCCCTGGAAAATGCCGCCCAAGGCAAATGCCTTGTTAGCATTGCGGCTAACAGACATGCCGTGTGAGCTATGCGGCCGCAGGGCGCCCCCTGCACCATGGAGCCCTGTGCGGCCGCACAGCTCGTACACCCCTAAGGCCGGCCCTGGTCTCATGCGATGTAGTGTGACTGGGGTGGTGTACCACCTAAACATTGTTTTGTAGGATTGCTCCTGTAGTGTTACACATATGGATACCTTATAGTTTGCCTCCCAGATGTCCCTCCATTCCTCTCCCTCCAGTACCTCCCCCAGGTCTCTTTCCCATGCCTCTGTGATACCTGATGTTTTAAAGCAGGTTATTCCAAACAATTTAGGAATGTTAGGTGATTTATGCCCTTTATGGATTAAAACCAGACTCTGCATCAACTATGTAATTTTCCATGGGAGTTTTGCCATGGATCCCCCTCCGGCATGCCACAGTCCAGGTGTTAGTCCCCTTGAAACAACTTTTCCATCACTATTGTGGCCAGAAAGAGTCCCTGTGGGTTTTAAAATTCGCCTGCCTATTGAAGTCTATGGCGGTTCGCCCGTTCGTGAACATTTGCGGAACGTTCGCGAACCGAAAATGTTATGTTCGCGACATCACTACTTAGCACTTGTGGGCTTGACGTTTATGTTTATTACAATATACTTCATCTGTCCACATAAAGTAAACAATAGGTTTTGGATGGGTTGTCATACATGGTATGAATATAAAATAGGCAGAAACCATTTTCTGCAGAAAAAATCAAATCTCCACCACCCTCCTCGACCAAAAAGGCAGTGCCATACATGAAATGTTACTGTGCAATTGTTACATGTAGTAACAGATTAAAGACTTTGTTTTCTACATATCTTGGATCTTTGCTGTGTTAGAATCAAGTGAATGTAGGGAGCAAAAACACGATGCAATAAATTCTATTAACGTACACGTACTAAGAGACTCTGTATGCCTAGATACATATAAATTCTTAAAAGGACACTATGGTCACCAAAACAACTTAAAGGGACACTATAGTGACCAGAACAACTACAGCTTATTGTATTTGTTCTGGTGAGTAGAATCATTACCTTCAGTCTCTTTGCTGTAAACACTGTCTTTTCAGAGAAAATGACGTGTTTACATTACAGCCTAGTGATTACTTCACTGGCCACTCCTCAGATGGCTGTTAGAGATCATTCCTGGGTCATGGCTGCCTAAAATGCATCCAAACATCCAGTGTCTCCTCCCCTGCATGCAGACACTGAACTTTCCTCATAGAGATTCATTGATTCAATTCATCTCTATGAGGAGATGCTGATTGGCCAGGGCTGTGTCTGAATTGTACTGGCTCTGCCCCTGATCTGCCTCTTTGTCAGTCTCAGCCAATCCTATGGGGAAGCATTGTGATTGGATCAGGCAACCACTTCTTCTGATGTCAGCAGGCAGTGGGCAGGTCAAAAGGAAACAGGGACAAAGCCTGCAGCTTCAGGCTTGAATACAAGTAAAATGTTTAGGAGATAAATTGCTTTTGTTTCTGTTTATGCAACCCTAGCTACAACTCCCCTGGCTGTGACACACAGCCTGTATGAATAATGGTTTCATTTTTAATCAGATGTTAACTTACTTTAGATGTTTTTGTCTCCCGATCTTACTGTAATCAAATACAAGAGGCTCTTGCAAGGTTTAGCAAGCTAATGACAGTGCAGGAGATATGAAATTCTAAATTAAACAAACTGTGCAATAAAGGTATACATTAGATCTCACGTTACAGGAAGTGTTTAGGAAGGGCTGTGCACATTACTTGCAGGGAGGTGTGGATAGGCAGGGCCGGCGCTTCCTATAAGGCGAACTAGGCAGCCGCCTAGGGCGCCTTATAGGAGGGGACGCCCTGCCATCGCCGGCCCTTTAAATGTTGCAGCCGCCTGAGCGCTCTATAGAGAGTGCTCTGGCGGCTGCCGCACTGCCTCACCTCCCCTTCCTGTAGCGTGGCCGAGCTCCTCTCCGGTCCGCGACCCACTGAGTGTGCACTTCCTGTCAGTCCGCCCGGGTACAGGAAACAGAAACTCCTGTACCGCGGACCGGAGAGGAGCTCGGCCACGCTACAGGGGAGGGGAGGTTAGGAGGAGAACTGAGGGAGGGAGGTTAGAAGAACTGGGGGGGGGGGTAAGAAGAACGAGGGGAGGGGGGTAAGAAGAAGAGGGAAAATGGGGAATAAGAAGGAAACAAGGGAGGGGGGAGTAAGAAGAAAACAAGGGAGGGGGGAGTAAGAAGAATACAAGGGAGGGGGGAGTAAGAAGAAGACAAGTGGAGGGGGCTAAGAAGAGGGGAGGGGGAGTATGAAGAGGGGTGGGGGGAGTAAGAAAAAGAGGGTTGGGGGGAGTAAGAAGAAGACAAGTGGAGGGGGGAGTAAGAAGAAGAGGGGAGGGGGGAGTAAGAAGAAGAGGGGAGGGGGGAGTAAGAAGAAAGGGGAGGGGGAGTAAGAAGAAAGGGGGGAAGGGGAGTAAGAAGAAAGGGGGGAAGAGGAGTAAGAAGAAGACAAGTGGAGGGAAGGAGTAAGAAGAAGAGTGGAGGGGGGAGTAAGAAGAAGAGGGAAGGGGGGGAGTAAGAAGAAGAAGGGAGGGGGGGAGTAAGAAGAAGAGGGGAGGGGGAGTAAGAAGAAAAGGGAAGGGGGGGAGTAAGAGGAAAGGGGGGAGGGGGGTAAGAAGAAGAGAGGAGCGGGGGAGTAAGAAGAACACAGGGAGGGGGGTGAGGAGAGGCGAGAAGAACACAGGGAGGGGGGAGTGAGAAGAACACAGGGAAGGGGGTGAGGTGAGAAAAACACAGGGAGGGGGAGTGAGAAGAACACAGGGAGAGGGGGGTGAGGAGAAGGGGAGGTGAGGAGAACACGGGGGGGAGGTGAGAAGACACGGGGGGGAGGTGAGAAGAACACAGGAGAGGGGGTGAGGAGAAGTGGAGATGAGGAGAAGGGGAGGTGAGGAAAACACAGGGAGGTTGGGTGAGTGTGAAAAGAGACCCCCATGGGAGGGTGGGCGGAGAGGAGAGACCACTAAGGGGCAGGGGAGAGCTCTAAGGGACAGAATGGAGAGCTCTTTCACACTACACGCACACACACACAATGCATCCCTATACATACACAGAAACACACAATGCATCCCTTACACACTCATGCAAACACACACACACTGCTTCTCTTACATACACCCAGAAACAATGCATTTCTTATACACACTCAATGCACACACTTACAGACACACCTTGCATCCCTTATGCATACAAACACAGATTCACACAATAGATCCCTTACACACAACCACAAACACACACTGCTTCCACTACACACAAACACACTGCATCACCTACACAAACTGGTATGCCTATACACTACATTCCATAAGCACACACATTAGATCCTCTACAATAACACATAACACATCCCCTACACACTACACTCCCTGTGAGCGAATTTAATGGGTGGAACATATAGGTGGACTTATGGGTGGGCTTTATGGGAATACTCACCGTCAGGCCCTGGGGCCCAGACCTTGAGCTGCTTCCTGTTTTCCCAGAACATTGAATTTTGTGACCGCAGTTACAAACAGCCTCCAGAGATCCGGTTCTACACCAGACCAGTGGAGCGAAACTGCAGCCAGTGCCCATCACCATCTTCATCTGGTTGTAAGTAGGCAATCTAGTATATTATTAGTGACACTAATCTCTAATTAACCTCACATTAAAGGGACACTATAGTCCCCAGAACCACTGCAGCTTAATGAAGTGGTTCCGGTGTCTATAGCGTGTCCCTGCAGGCTTTTTAATGTAAACACAGTGTGCAGCACTGGCGTTAGTTCATATGGCAGATCATATGGGTGGGGCCTTGTGATGTCACATGGGGGGGGGGCAAATTTTTCTTTTGCCTAGGGCGGCAAAAATCCTTGCACCGGCCCTGTGGCTAGGGCTGCATAAACAAAGTGATTTAACCCTTAAATGGAGGAGAATTGAGCACTGAGACTACAGGGGCTGGAGTTTGCATAATGGGTTCAGCAACAAAGCCAGACTAAGGCTTCATGGGGGATCTTCAAGATGACTATTGAGATTCTTATCCTTTTTGTGGAACCAAATAAAGGACTGTAAGATTTTATTAAGAGCTCTAACTCTCTAAGTATCTATTCTCTGGAACCATGGGCAACATTTGCAGGGGGTATAGTATCCTTGAGGGCAGAATCATTTTAATGAGATTGTAGTGACCTACATTGGGTATTGGAAGTTTCTAAGGAACTCTGAAGGAAGCATGAGAAGAAAAACTCCCAGATATATAATCTAGATGTGAATGCCCAGTGAATACTTAAATGATTTGCAAGTCTCATTTCATGGTGGTCCCCAGGACCAGCTCAACTCCCCGACATCCTCTCCAAAGAGCACTGTGATTAGTGGTCGGGGGACTGATTGACATCTAATCAAAGATTAACCAAATTGGGGCCCCGTTCTGATCCAGTGAATAGTTCCAAAGAGATTGAGGGTATCTCCCTTTCAGGCACTTGCTGTGTACATGGGTCCTGGCGATCCCCAGTTCCAATTGGGGGGGATAAACAAGCTTCTGGGGACCGCCCTACCCGTGACATTGCCGTTCTGAAGAACAGCAATGTTTTATGCTGCAGGATTAAAACAGAGCAGGGACAAGTCTCCATAAAGTACCATGCTGGTGCATCATTTGACATGCTAGCACTTGGCAAACCACACTGAGGCCATTTAGCCCAGGGTCACAGCGCTTTCAAATGTTCTGCGCATGTACAGCCCTCTGTATCTGGCTAGCATGGTGTCTGGTCAGTCTAACGTGTGTTCACGTACATCCCCTTTTTAGGCTTGCCAACTATTCTTTTGTTAAAGGACACTCCAGACCCCTAAAGCACTTTACCTTGCTGAAGATCTTAATGTGTAAAGAGTTTGTCCTCTTTTTTAATTTTACAAAAAGTGTAGATTTCAATAGACATTGGCACTTTTAGAAATTAACCTTGTTTAACACCCTAACCTCTCCCCCCCCACCCCCTCGCTTTAAAGCAGACAACCGGTCCTGTTACTTCCTGTTTTGGTTAGCTCAGTGGAGCTAAACTCAAGAGGCAGCAACTGCCTAAAGCAACTTCTTGCAAAGACTTCTTATTGAGCTGCATTGGGAAGTATGTGATTGGACAGCTACAGAAAGTGTGGGTGGGGTTAGAAGGGGCTTGCAAAGACAAGAGATTTGCTGCAATTGCAAGTGGCTTCTAGATATACCCGCAATAAAAAAGTGCATAATTAAATGCATGCATGTTTTCCTTTGGCGTATATTTACTGTACAATTATTATTTTTTTTTTTTTCATTTGGACAGTGGAGTATCTCTTTAATTAATGTGAACCTGTAAGAAAAAATGTCACTTACCTAATTGTTACCTTATCCTAAAGGTACATGGTTTATTGAATTTAAAATGATTGATTTACTCACCTTATTCTCCATTCCAGTGCTGCTTTGTGGGTGTTATTCTCCACTACCCCTCCACTCTGCCTGCAGTCTTCTTTGATTTACCCTGTCCTCATTTTGGCACCCGGGGTGGATCCTGTGTTTGGCAAGCCCTCCTCTCCCCCCCACGAAAAAAAAAAAAAGACACCTGAATTTTTTGTAAAAATTTTTTTTTAATGTATTTCACAAATTTGTAAAACCCCTGTAAGTTCCTTCTACAAAACCACTGTCCTACCCCTCTCCCACAAACCCCTGCACCCCACATACCTAGTTACAGGCAGACAGTTGCATACACAGTCAGTTACAAGCAGTCACACACAGTTGTAGCCAGACAGTTACGTACACAGTTACAGGCAGACAGTCACATATACAGTCACACACACAAACAGTCACAGGCAGACAGTCACACACACACAGTTACAGTCACACACACATAGTTACAGGCAGCATCACACAATCCCAGGCAGACAGTCGCAGACAGTCACACAGTCACACACAGTCTTAGGTAGTCACATACACACACATACAGTTACAGGCAGACAGTCTCACACACACACAGTTACAGGCGGGGAGACAGTCTCTCTCTCTCTCACACACACACACACACACACACAGTTACAGGCAGACAGACAGTCACACACACACACAAACATAACCAGAGGCAGTCATACACACACAGACACACACACACACACACAGTTACAGGCAGACAGTAACACACACACACACACACATAGTTACAGGCAAGCAGACAGTCACACACACACAGTTACAGGCAGGCAGACCGTCACACACACATACCGTTACAGGCAGGCAGACAGCCACACACACAGTCACAGGTAGTCACACACACACACACACACGGTTACAGGCAGACAGTCTCACACACACACACACACACAGTTACAGGCAGGCAGACAGTCTCACACACACAGTTACAGGCAGGCAGACAGTCTCACACACACAGTAACAGGCAGGCAGACAGTCTCACACACACACATAGCCACAGACAGTCATACAGACACACACACACACACACAGTTACAGGCAGACAGGAACACACACACACACACACAGTTGCAGGCAAGCAGACAGTTACACACACACACACAGTTACAGGCAGGCAGAGAGTCACACACACACACCGTTACAGGCAGGCAGACAGTCACACACACACACACACACTCTTACTTACAGTCCTCCGTGTGTCTCTTTGTACCCCCAGCCCCTCTGTGTTTCTCTTTGACCCTCCAGTCCCTCAGTTTGTCTTGTTGTCCCCTCTAGCCCTTCTGTGTGCCTCTTTGCCTCCCCTCAGCCCTCTGTGTGCCTCTTCCCCCTCAGCCCTCTGTGCAATTCTCACCCCCCTCAGCCCTCTGTGTGCCTCCCCTCCAACCTCAACTTTCTGTTTGCCTTCTCCCCCCCTCAGTCCTCTGTGTGCCTCTCCACCCCACCTCAGCCCTATGTGTGCTTCTCCCCCACCACAGTCATCTGCGTGCCTCTCTCCCCCCCAGTATTCTGTGTGATTCTATCACCCCATCTGCCCTTTACATGCCTCTCTCCCCCCCCAGTATTTTGTGTGCCTCTGTCAGGGTACCTGAAGTCTCTACCTCCGAGAGAGGTAGAGACTTAGACGTTCATCCGTCCGGACGCCATGTTTCCTCTGTTCCTCGCGGTCGACCCGGTCACACAAACGCCGGCCGCGAGGGAGTCTCTTCCTTTTGTAGCATGGTGCCCGGAGGCCGACGTCATCACGCCAATCCGGAACGACCTGTCACTCAGTCCGAGACAGACTAATCAGGTTTCGTCGGAGGCGTGTCTATCCTCTCTAGCCAGGGTATTTAAACATACTTCGCCCTGTTGCTCATTGCCCTGTCGTGGTTCTAGCCTGTCTAGTCACACAGTGCTCTGGTGTTTCTCAGTTATCCTTTTGGTTTCGACCCGGCTTGTTTCCTTACTCTGTTTACCTCCGTTATCCTTGACCCGGCTTGTTCCTCGCTTACCTGTCTTCTCGTTCCCTCGACCTCGGCTTGTCTCTGACCATTCTCTATACTCTCTGTACGTTAGCCCGGCCATTCTAAGGACCGGTATACGTACCCTGTACCTGTTTGTACTTTGCGTGTTGGATCCCTGTCCCGATCCTGACATTACGACAGGGCCAATGGATCCTGCAGGTACAAACAGTCAGGTTGGTTCCTCTGATTCCAGGTTTGACGCCATGGAACACAGAATGGACCAAATGGCCTTAGCACTACAGGCATTGTTGTCTCGTGCTAATAATCCTCCAGAGGAGACGCGTCCTACTTCTATTTCCTCTGTAGGTTCAGGTCTAGAGGTAGCTACTGTAGGTGCCTCTTCCCGTGTTACTCCACCTGTACGTTATGGTGGGTCACCTGAGAAGTGTCGTGGTTTTTTAAACCAGATCAGCATTCACTTTGAATTGCAACCTCGCTCCTATCCTACCGATAGGGCAAAGGTTGGGTTTATTATCACCTTACTCATTGAGAAAGCTCTAAGATGGGCTAACCCATTATGGGAGAACGATAACCCGTTGGTATACAATTATACTGCTTTTGTAGCTGCTTTTAGAAGAACTTTTGACCCCCCTGGTAGAAAGGTCAATGCAGCCAGATTACTGTTGCGCCTGAGACAGGAGAACCGAACATTAGTGGATTATGCACTAGAGTTCAGGTCTCTGGCGTCAGAAGTTAAGTGGAATGAACAGGCTTATATGGATGTATTCTTGAACGGGTTATCAGATGTTATCCTTGACGAAATTGCTACTAGGGAGCTACCAGAGAATTTAGAGGACTTAATTTCGTTCATTTCTCGTATTGATGAACGTTTAAGAGAAAGACAGAACACTCGAGAGAGGAACCTAAGACCTGCCTTTAAATTAGCACCCGCATTTCTAAGTCCTGAGTCCAATACCTCACTAATTCCTGAACCTATGCAGATAGGCAATACTCATCTCTCAGAAGAGGAGAGACTGTACAGGAGAAGGGAGGGATTGTGTATGTATTGTGGAGTCAGAGGTCATTTACGCCTGAATTGTCCTGTTCGCTCGGGAAACGCCCGCACCTAAGTTTCTCTAGAGGACAGGCCTTGGGTGTTTCTATTTTGTCCTCTACGCATAATTACAAAAATCACAGGCTTTTACTACCAGTTTCTTTAACATGGAAGAGGGAAGTACTTAAGACCATGGCATTGATAGATTCCGGCGCTGCTGAGAATTTTATCGATCAAGCCTTTGCCACTAAGCACACTATTCCGTCCCAGTTAAGAGAGACCCCCTTGGCCGTTGAGGCCATTGATGGTAGACCACTACTCGAGCCTGTTATTACTCGTGAGACTATATCCATGAGCCTGTCTGTTGGTATCTTACACAAGGAGAGTATATCTCTTATGCTTATTTCGTCCCCTTCCGTTCCCATAGTCCTGGGGTATCCATGGTTAAAGAGACATAACCCTACTATCGATTGGGAGTTAGGGGAGATACTCTCGTGGGGTCAGGGTTGTCAGGAGAGGTGTTTACAGAAGGTATCCCCTGTGGCTGTAATTTACACACCTGACACTACTACCCAGCCTAAAGAGAGACAGATACCTCCTTTGTACATGGACTTAAAGGCAGTATTCGATAAAAAGAACGCTGATACTCTACCTCCACACAGGTCCTTTGATTGTAAAATTAACCTATTACCTGGTACCATGCCTCCTAGGGGCAATGTATACCCTCTATCCACTAAAGAGAATGCTGTTTTAGAGGAGTATATTCAGGAGAATTTAGACAAGGGATTTATCAGGAGATCCTCATCTCCTGCCGGGGCTGGGTTCTTTTTTGTTAAGAAGAAGGATGGGTCACTCAGACCTTGTATCGATTATCGAGGGTTGAATAAAATAACCATCAGGAATGCCTATCCTATCCCCTTGATTACAGAACTCTTTGATCGGTTAAAGGGCTCTAAAATTTTCACCAAGTTGGACCTCAGAGGGGCGTACAACTTGGTGAGAATTCAGCAAGGCCATGAGTGGAAGACAGCGTTTAATACCCGCTATGGTCATTATGAGTATACGGTCATGCCTTTTGGTCTCTGTAACGCACCTGCAGTTTTCCAAGATTTGATTAACGAAGTTCTTAGGGAATTTCAACATGATTGTGTTATTGTCTACCTGGATGACATACTCATACACTCTAAAGAGATTGAGACCCACCATCGACAAGTCAGACAGGTATTACACAAACTTTTACAACATGGTTTGTACTGTAAACTTGAGAAATGCAGTTTTGACCAGACCCAGATAGACTTTCTTGGATACGTGATTTCTGGGGAGGGCTTTAAGATGGATCCTGACAAACTCCAGTCTATTTTAGATTGGCCATTGCCTCAGGGACTCAAAGCTATTCAGAGATTTATTGGCTTCTCTAATTATTATAGACGCTTCATTAAGGGCTACTCGTCTATTATTGCGCCCATCACCAATATGACCAAACAAGGGGCGGATACTAAGACATGGTCTACTGATGCTCTAGCTGCTTTCAAGAGTCTCAAAGAACTTTTTGCTTCTGCTCCAATACTAGTCCATCCGGATACGACCTTACCGTTCCTACTCGAGGTCGATGCCTCTGAGACAGGGGTAGGGGCGGTTCTGTCACAAAGATTGGGGGTAGATAAACCATTGCACCCATGTGGTTTTTTTTCTAAGAAACTTTCGGGCCCTGAGAGCAGATATGACATTGGCGACAGAGAACTCTTAGCAGTCATTAAAGCCTTAAAGGAATGGAGACATTTATTAGAGGGAACCTTACACCCTATTACTATCCTGACGGACCACAAGAACTTGTCCTACATTGGGGAGGCTAAGCGCCTGTCCTCTAGGCAGGCTCGTTGGTCCTTATTCCTGACTCACTTCAACTATGTGCTGACTTATAGACCTGGTTCAAAAAATTCTAAAGCCGATGCCTTATCTCGCCAGTATGAACCGTCTACTGTACCTGAGCCGGTCCTTTCCTCTATAGTTCCGAAATGCAATATTGTTGCTAATACGAATCTCAGGATTCATTCTCCGTTACTGGCCGAGATCGTTAAGCTACAACATTTAGCACCTAGACAGACTCCTGTGGGTCGACATTTCGTTCCTCCTGCTCTTCAACTGGAACTGTTGCAGTGTTTCCATAACAGCAAGATGGCGGGACATCCTGGTATTCGCAAGACTTTTGCGTTGATCTCTAAGGATTTCTGGTGGCCTGCTTTACGTAGGGATACTAAAGATTTCATCGCTGCATGTGAGGTTTGTACTAAGACCAAACAACCTCATACGCTTCCTTGTGGATTCCTGCACCCCTTAGAAGTTCCAGAGAAGCCGTGGTCCTGCTTGGCCATGGACTTTATTGTCGATCTACCTATCTCTAAAAAACAGACTGTTATCCTCACCGTGGTTGACAGATTCACTAAGATGGCACACTTCATTCCTCTGCCTAAACTTCCATCTTCTCCCGAATTGGCCGAGATATTCGCTAGGGAGATTTTTCGCCTACATGGGATACCCTCTCAAATTGTGTCTGACAGAGGTTCCCAATTTATTTCCCGTTTTTGGAGGTCCTTCTGTTCGCAACTTGGTATCAAATTGAACTTTTCTTCTGCCTATCACCCTCAGTCTAATGGAGCTGCTGAACGTACCAACCAGAAAATTGAACAATATTTGCGATGTTTTGTTTCCGAACACCAGGATGATTGGGTCGGTTTGATTCCTTGGGCAGAGTTTGCACACAACAATCTCGTTTGCGATTCTACTCATTCAAGCCCCTTCTTCATGAATTATGGCTTTCACCCGTCTATTCTTCCTTCGGCTTCTCCTTCCCAGGGGGTGCCGTCGGTTGATGTTCATGTTGCTAATTTGAGGAAGTTGTGGGATCAAACTCGGCAAATCCTTACGCACAATTCTATGCTGGTTAAGAAACATGCTGATAAACGTAGAAGGGCGGCTCCGCTCTTTGTTCCGGGTGATAGGGTATGGTTGAGCACGAGGAACATCCGTTTAAAGGTGCCCTCCATGAAGTTCGCTCCCCGTTATATTGGACCTTACAGGGTGCTGTCTCGTATCAATCCAGTTGCGTATCGTCTAGCTCTTCCTGATACCTTACGCATCCCTAACTCGTTTCATGTGTCGTTGCTGAAACCTCTTATTTGTAACAGGTTCTCCTCCACAACAGCCCCTCCTTGTCCTGTTCAGGTGGAGGGTCAGGAGGAGTATGAGGTTAACTCTATTATTGATTCTCGTATCTCCCGGGGGAAAGTACAATATCTGGTCGATTGGAAGGGATACGGTCCTGAGGAGAGGAGTTGGGTACCTCAGGAGGATGTTCATGCTCCCCGTCTCCGCAGGGCGTATCACTCTCGCTTTCCATCTCGTCCCGGTTCTTTCCGCCCGGTGGGCGTATCTGAGGGGGGGGGTACTGTCAGGGTACCTGAAGTCTCTACCTCCGAGAGAGGTAGAGACTTAGACGTTCATCCGTCCGGACGCCATGTTTCCTCTGTTCCTCGCGGTCGACCCGGTCACACAAACGCCGGCCGCGAGGGAGTCTCTTCCTTTTGTAGCATGGTGCCCGGAGGCCGACGTCATCACGCCAATCCGGAACGACCTGTCACTCAGTCCGAGACAGACTAATCAGGTTTCGTCGGAGGCGTGTCTATCCTCTCTAGCCAGGGTATTTAAACATACTTCGCCCTGTTGCTCATTGCCCTGTCGTGGTTCTAGCCTGTCTAGTCACACAGTGCTCTGGTGTTTCTCAGTTATCCTTTTGGTTTCGACCCGGCTTGTTTCCTTACTCTGTTTACCTCCGTTATCCTTGACCCGGCTTGTTCCTCGCTTACCTGTCTTCTCGTTCCCTCGACCTCGGCTTGTCTCTGACCATTCTCTATACTCTCTGTACGTTAGCCCGGCCATTCTAAGGACCGGTATACGTACCCTGTACCTGTTTGTACTTTGCGTGTTGGATCCCTGTCCCGATCCTGACAGCCTCCCTCCTCCTCAGCCCTCTGTGTGCCTGTTCCCACCTCAGCCCTCTATGTGCCTCTCCTCCCCCTCAGCCCTCTGTGTGTGCCTTTTCACTCCCATCGGTCCTCTGTGTGCCGCTCTTCCTACCCTCAGCCTTCTGTGTGCCTCTCCTCCCCAACTCCGCCCCATGTTTTCCTCTTCCCCCACCCTTAGCTCTATGTGCCTCTCCTTCCCCTCTCCGCCCTCTGTGTGCTTCTCCCCCACCCCAGTTCTATGTTTGCTTCTCTCCCCCCCTCAGCTCTCTGTGTGCCACTCTCCCTCTTAGTTCGGTGTGCTTCTCCTTCCCCTTCAGCCCTCTGTGTGCCTCTTCCCACCTCAGCCCTCAATGTGCCTCTCCCTCCTTAGCTCTATGTCCCTCTCCTTCCCCTCTCAGCCCTCTGTGTGCTTCTCCCCCACCCCAGTTCTATGTTTGCTTCTCTCCCCCTCTCAGCCCTCTGTGTGCCACCCCCCCTCTTAGTTCTGTGTGCTTCCTCCCCCCCCCCCCCACTAGGCTGTGCACTCCACTCCAGCCAGTAAGAAGGAAACGGTGCCCCCTAGACTTCTGCGCCCTAGGCAGCTGCCGAATCTGCCTAGTAGTCACCTCGGCCTTGTCTGCACGTTAGTATTGTTTGGTGTGGTAGAACCCAACTTCTATTAAAGGGCCACTATAGGCACCCAGACCACTTCAGCTTAATGAAGTGGTTTGGGTGCCAGGTCCATCTAGGATTAACCCTGCCTGTTGTAAACATAGCGGTTTCAGAGAAACTGCTATGTTTACATATGGGTTAATACAGCCTCTAGTGGCTGTCTCATTGACAGCCGCTAGAGGTGCTTCCCCGCTTCTCACTGTGATTTTCACAGTGAGAAGACGCCAGCGTCCATAGGAAAGCATTGAGAATGCTTTCCTATGGACTGGCTGAATGCGCGCGTGGCTCTTGACGCGAATGCGCATTCAGCCGGTGATGTCAGAAGAGGGAGGAGAGTCCCCAGTGCCGAGGGAGCCAGGCGCTGGAGAAAGGTGAGTGTTTAACCCCCTTCCTCCCCCTTTAGTCCGGCGGGAGTGGGACCCTGAGGGTGGGGGCACCCTCAGGGCACTATAGTGCCAGGAAAACGAGTTTGTTTTCCTGGCACTATAGTGGTCCTTTAAGCTGGTGCCTATTCCTGTGCTGCTAGGAGTAGTGTCTCATATATTCATGTTTTAAGGAATATTTCAAGCTCCATAAAAACAAAAGCACACTGTATTTTTGTGGTGCCACAGAAGCGCCCTGACACTCCCCATTTAGTGGTTATGGTGTTTGAAGTGTTCATTCGATAAAAATCTGTGTAAAACCCTGAAAACACTTATTTACTGAACACCAAATTGTGGTGAATTGTAACATTTAGACTAGAATAGCCACCCAGTGACCATAGTGAATTGTAGATATTTTTCCCAAATTATCTATTGCTTCCTTAATTTCGCAATTCATTTTTCAATACACTACAATCCAGTGTTTAGTAACAAAACATAGAGAATCCCCTGTCAAGTTCTAATTAAAACAAAATATTCTGGGTTATTCATTTACCAAAGGGTGAATTAATATGTAATTCAATAAGAATTGTAAGGATAAATAAATGAACAGAAAACAAAACGAAGTTGTGTCTTTTCCTACAAACTTAACACATGCCAGTTAAATAAAGTACTAAAGACAAAGAAAACAGTGATCAATGATCTTTATTGATAATTTGTATCACAATACAGTGATCAATGAGAAAGCAATGATCTTTATTTATAATTTGTATGAGAACACAGTGATCAATGAAAAAGAAATGATCCTTATTGATAATTTGTATCACAATACAGTGATAGATGAGAAAGCAATGTGTAAACTCTCCTTTCCCCCACTTTCTGTTTGTATTTGTCCTTAACTCTGTGTTTGTGAGTAATGGTTTCTACTCTACTAGACACGGTGACACTAGCCGGTTTCCCTCTCGGTGGGTTGGGTCACAGTGAGATCACACAGTACCTGTATGTATGGGGATGTCCAGGTGAGACTAGAATGAGACCGCCTCTAGCTCCTGACTCAACCTGAGTTTCGCCTAGGTAATCAGTGACGTCATTCCCCCAAATGGATATATACATAAGTCAATAGGGTGCAGTGAGAGTTTCATTGTGCACTCTGCTGGGGGACCATAGAGCTGGATTTATTTTTGCCTTTACCGTTGAGGAAACCTTTAAACTAAAGTTCTGCTGGATTCTTCTCACCTGGATCTTGTCCCATTGCATTGGTTTCTGAGTAGTGGGGGTTGATACATTGTATTCAGGTGTAACCAGAGAAGGCTGCTCGCAGGTTTCGTCCTTGTTTGTGATTGAGGGAGGTACCTGTCGGACCGGTCTGACCTGGTGAAGGAAGGAGGGGTAGGAAGTGATTAAGGTGAGCCCTCCTGGGTTCTGTGGAAGGTAAAAAGAACAGATCACGCAAGGAGTTCCAAGACTCTACAGCTTCAAGATGACGACCTCTCCTCTGTTTAGGCTGGGGGCAGCCCTGGTGTGCTGTATCCTTATTTCACAAGCCCTGGGCCAAGGTGAGTGCATGGGTTTCAGCTTATTTTAACGAGGGGAGAGGGGGGTTGAATGCTTTTTATCATGAACCAAAATATCTGTATACTAATCCCAGGATTTTAGTAGCTTGAATATATGGAAAAAGCATTGTTTGCTTGGTTACCCCTGTGTCCTCTGAGGCTAGATGTGCTGATTTTTGTGTAGCTTGTTTCTAATTTTTTTTTTTTTTTTTTTGGACAAGGTCAGTTGTAAGTCTCCATCCAGTACGGATAAAAAGTAAAACAAAAAAATGACTAAATCCCCCTATATCTCACCAAGTAACGATGTAGTGGCTACCCCCAGATACAAGTTAGAAATTCAATGTGCTTGTATATGGTGTCTTTAAATGTCCCAGTATAAAAATCATGTTTCCCTTTACTTGTACAAGCAAACCTCATTCTCTATTGGTGTATATGAAGTTATGAGCTGGCAAAAGTGTTCCTACTGGAGTGAGTAGGGGGGGGTCCCTACGTTTCGACCACCCATTGTTCTAGTTACCCAGCAAACCATGCCACAGGTGGTAACCAGTTACAATATATCTCTAATATCCCACAGGGAGAGACTTTATCCATTGTTTCCAGTCAGTCCTGGTCAGGGGACCTGAAACAGCCCATGGACTAGGCTGGCTAAGACTAATGAGAGTAGCAGTATCATTAAGTCTTTTTTTTTTTTGTATAAACTAAACCGCTGACTCCCTATCTCAAACGGTGGCCATCTGATAACCTAGGCAGTCTTATCAACTCTTAATAGCGAACAGGGGCATTTTATCTTTCCCTGCTCTGAGATTATAAGGTCACACCCTGATACCAGAGACTGTAATCTCACCCTTATCTCTGCTCACTGGGAGCCTCCCATATAAACTCTGCTAGCTGTGTCATGGCTCCCAGGGGGCACGGTGAAAGGGTTAAATCCAGCCCTGGCTATGGCCTTTCTGGAGGTTCTTTGAGCGAGGAATGCTCAGGCTGGCCGGGTGAGGCGTGGCTGCCTTTTTAAAATGGCGCCGGGCGGTTCCCTGGGTGGGCATGGCCGCCATGTTTACCACCACCTGCAGGCGAGCTATGGCCTGTCTGTGCGTGGGAGCTCTCTGAAAGCAAGAGATTGTGTGTTTCCTGGCTTCAAAGCTCTGGAATCTATTCACAACATATATATATATATATATATATATATATATATATATATATATATATATATATATATATATATATATATATATATATATATATATATATATATATATATATATATATATATATATATATATATATATATATATATATATATAAAAAAAAAAAAAGGAAACTACATGGGACTTGAGAAACAACATATAATTCGGGTATAAAAGTATATTTATCAGATGGGGTCTTTAGATCCACCAGTGATTACATAATGGATCTATAGTGCAGCCCTGGAATGTTGTGATTTAATATAGATATCAGAATATGAATTTTACATAATACAAGGCAGAGGTTTTCAGTGCTGCCTATCAATCTGGAGTGATCTAGTAAATGTTACCACATGGGCAACTGAGAAATGAAAATGTCTTCAAATTACTTGTATCCCTCTATGCTTGTTTAGAAACTACTATATTCGTTAACGTATTTGGAAGAGTGTACTAAAAAAAAAAAAGTAAATCAGTGGTTATTTACAAAAGTGCACTTTAGGCTTTAGTAGAAAAGTAGTTGTATTGAAGACCAAGGTGGCTATAGTACTTTATGATCTAGCTATTTTAGCACAAATATTGGAATTTTGCTTTGAATTTGACTCTGTAGGAACCTTCTTTGAACACTTGTCTAATACATTTTGACAACTGACAGTTTCTTCAGAACTGGCTATCTGGCAAATGCAGAATTCTATTTGTAATGTTCAAAGAGGGACATTTTTAATTTTAGGCGTGCGGGCCAAGGGCTAGACTTTCTGAGCAGTATTGGGCAACTTCATTTTTTTTTATATTTTTTTTTTATGCAACTAAAAGGACATTTAGAACACGGACCATGTGTCTTAAACTACAATACACATGTTTAGAAACCAGTCTAAGACACATTATTGTGAGTGGTGTTATAGAGCTCTGTTATACTCACACCAACAATATGGAGCTCCTAGAAGAGGTATATGGACCCGAACAGGGACTGTCTCTATGAAATGGGAACACTAGGGAGGAAATTAAACTGTTAATAGAACATCCCACTAGCATTATATAATCACGCAATGTAGTCTGAGAACGTTTGGTGCAAACACCACTGGTGGCATCTATCTACCTTTTCTATAGGATTTAATATAAAAATATGCAGTGCCTCTTAGGGTGATCAAGTGATTTAGAAACTATGTAAGACTATTGCCATTATAAACTAATAAAAAAATTAAACCCTGCAAAATGTTTTACTTTTAGTGTCCTATCACCCAACCATGTCTATGTGCTGTCCCAATTTTAAAAATCTTATTTTTTTTTTTTGACTGACACTGGACAGCCCTAGTGCATGTTGGGTATGTGTTGTGTGGAGTGGCTGGATAAATGTTTTGAATGTTACCTGATCTCAAGAGTGGTGGATTCTGAAAATTAAAGTTTTTTTTTGTTTTTGTTTTTTTTTTGGTGTAGTCTCAAATATGTAGTGCCTTGTGTAAGAAATCTTTAAACTTGATGTCTTCCTAGAAATTCGAATGGGTTCCAATTGCGTTCTTAGTCTTATGAAGAAACCAAAAATATCATTCAAATGTACTTTACTAATCTCTCTTCACAGATTGCTCGTGTAATTTCCATGTTAAAGGGGACTGTAAAGCAAATAACAATGCTTGCGAGTGTCGTCTTCCGATCGGTCCTGATATGGTGCCCATAAACTGCTCACAACGTAAGTTTACACCACGCACCTTAAAGCATAACTTCATTAGAACTGCAATAACAAATGGTAGTGAAGAAACTTTATTTTGGATTTTTTTTTCTAGCAATTCCAAAATGCTTCCTAATGAAGAGAGAAAGTAATCCTGGAAAGGCTGGTAGAAGACCAAAGCCAGAGAATGCACTAGTAGATAATGATGGTTTGTACAACCCTGACTGTGAAGATAATGGCGTCTTCAAGGCCAGGCAGTGCAACAATACCGAAACCTGCTGGTGTGTTAATTCTGCCGGTGTCAGAAGAACTGACAAGGGAGATAAAAACTGGAAATGCACAGAGCTGGTCAGGACTTTGTAAGTATTCAAACTGATAGATGTGATTGAATTTCAACTAGAAACTGTATATATTTCTGTGACTAATACCTGTAACTGTCTCATTACAGCTGGGTGATTGTTCAATTAACACGTAATAATACAGATAGCATACCAGAGGCAGACTTGAAAAAGTAAGTATCCTGGTGTGTGTGTATACATGTGCGTATTTTTATTTTCTTCTCTATAACCTTACATGTTTTTTCTTTGATTACAGTGCTATAAAAGACACCATAACAAACAGATATAAGCTGCTCTTAAAATTCATCAATAATATTGAGGTAGGTTATGTCCATATAGAAACGCAGAAAAGTGTTCCTTTGTTCCTTTATCACATGACTTAAAAGTAGTTGATGAGACTAACTTGTGGATTTTTTTTTTATTTTAAACTCAACACTTTAAAACAAAATTCTGTTGCTCTACCCAACTTGGTAACTGAATTCAAAAATTGCCAGAAAACGCCAAGAAATTTCGTTTTAATGTTTAATGAAATCTGTCATCTGCAAAATGATCCAATGCTCAGTGTGTTTTCTTGAGAATTCACTTTTCACCACATCAGACTGACCAAAATATAGTTGCTTATTTCAGGTTTAAAAATGACAGGATACAAAAGAGGGGACTGGGTATGTTGCAAAATTCAGTTCTACAACACCTTTTTCTTCTCTTTAGTTTGAAGGACCTCTGATCTACATAGATTTGAAACAAAATTTCACAGAGAAGACACCTAATGATGTTGACATAGTTGATGTTGCTTATTACATGGAAAAAGATGTAAGTAAATTTAACACACAATGTGTGTGCCTGCAAGCCTAATGGGAATACATTAAAGCTGAAGAAGCTTATTTTTCACTGTCTGTTTTGCAGGTAAAAGGCGACCCCATCATTCCTCTGAATAACCCCTTCCAAATTCTTGTCAATGGCAAAAATGTTCCTGTTAAAGAACCCTTAATATTCTACATCGATGAGAAACCACATGAAATTTCTATGAAGCGTTTAACTGCTGGCCTTATTGCAGTCATTGTGGTGGTTGTAGTGGCGATTGTTGCTGGTATTGTTGTACTGGTAAGTGTCTACTGATGAGGAAACAGTCCTGTTGTACATGGGATTTTGTCATGTAAATATGCAAACTGCACGTTTTCAATTTTTTTCAAACGTTCTTAATTTTTTGCAAGTAATCAAATGTAAATGGCAAATGCCTTTCAGAATACATGTTAATGAATATTTGGCACAGTGTGTAGCACTTAATGTACATATGTTGTGCCAGTCTAGATTTCCAAAGAGGTTATGACTGCTTTGGTATAGCATTACATATGCTAGAACAACATGCACACAATTCTTGTGCAATGCCTTGGTGCCGTTGCTCATAATACAATGAATGAGCACTTGCTGGGATTTTCAAACCAAACTGGGTTTCAAGGGTTAGTCCAACCACCATGACCACTTGTTTTTCCGAAGTGATCATGGTGGTAGGAGTCTGTGCAGAGATATTTGGACTCACAATACATGTGCCTGTGGGGATATAGCTCCCCCATTTTTTATTTTTTCCCCCCAAAAGAATTACCCAGTTTTCTCAGGTGTCTTAAAAGTGGAGAAGAGACATATTGGAGAACTGATTAATCCTTAAATCCTGGACTGACTTGGGAACCACTGATCTAGGGGAAAACTGACTCTGGCTCTTAATGCCTTGCTGTCCCATGTGGCTACGGATCTTATTGGATACAATGCAACTTTATGTAACCTACGCATGGATTTGCATGCCTGTGTATTGCCATTAATTTTTTTTTTTTTTCTCCATAGATTCTTACAAGAAGAAAGAAGGGAAGATATGAGAAAGCCGAGGTACATGCTTTAGTTAATCTTACTGTGGGTTTCTTTAAGTGTATTTTAGATCACTGGGACAACTGTCTATAAATGGTGTAACATCTGTTCCAATCTGAAAGTACAGTTCATATGAAACAGCCAGTCTGATTGTAATGTGTCTAAACCTGTTTTTCTTCCTTTTGGTAGGTGAAAGAAATGAATGAAATGCAAAAACAACTGACATCGTAGAATACTCAAATTACTGTAGATGATACATTGTTGGGATTGTTGCAACTCAAGCTTTCTCATCAATCAAGTTTAAACAATCCTGTGTACAATTTTCATAGTTCGTATTCATTGTGTTTTTTTTATAGAGTTGTGTATATATTTCTGTAAACCACTTCATTGCAAAGGGACACTTTTTTATTTTCCCAATTTAAGTTGGATTATTTTTTTTTTTTTGCATCAACAAATCTTAACAGATGGGGTTTTTAACTTTTTTTGTATATATTCTGAAATGTTGTGGTTTTTAATGTCAAACTGCGAATTCAATAAAAGTGTAAAGATTACAGTTGTGTGGATTTGTATATAATGCCACTCCAATTTTAGAATATTGAAGTGACTGAAACACAATTCTAGAGAGCCATATATGTGATTCTAGAATTCAAAACAAAAACAATGACTACAGTCACACTCTCTCCTCCTTTCTTTTCTCCTCTCCCCCCACCCCCCCAGTTGTCAACCACATCAAGGTTTCTTCATGCAGGAGGAGTTTAATGTATAAATTAAACCGATCTGTTTTCAGGGCTGCTCTCATTGAATAAAGGCAACCTGCTTGACTCGGTGAAGTGAACAAGATTTCACTTTAAAAACCCTGAAGTGGGCTTGCTTGGGAAATCTGGGAGGATGCCAGGTCTGTCGAAGTTATAGTACTCGGAGTGTTTGGTGTTTTTTTTTTTTTTTTTTTTTTTTTTTTTTTTTTTTAAACTAGGATGAGTGACTGACTAAGGAATTGGACCTGTCTCCATCCACCTCTGGCCCAAGAGTCTGTTTTTTTTTTTTTTGTTTTTTTTTTAGCTAGACTTTTATATATTCATCTCTGCGATGAAAGGGTCCACTGTGTTGCAAAGGACTTATCCCATTTAGAATGACTGTCTTTCACCACTGCATCAGGCATGTTCCTTGTGGGATACATCCAACCTTACTGATTAGATGTCAGTAAGATTTCTCAGATTCTGGGCTCTAGGAAGACTTTCAATTCTGGTGACTCCCGTTTTTGGCTTCAGCTTGGCACCAAGAACATTCTCAAAAGTTCTTGTCACTTTAATAGCCTTTTGTAAGAGGTATTGAAATCTTCCGTTACTTGGATGATATCCTCATCATAAGCCCATCCCAAAGGAAAGTGGCTCATCATACTCTAGTGACAAACATTCTTCGAGATCACGGTTGGCTTCTGAATGTATAGTAGAGCTACCTAATTCCTTCTCAAAAAAATCATATTCCTTGGAGCAGTGATAGACACAATCCTAGCCCATTTGTTTCTCTCTCCAGAAAGGGTCCTAGAAATCTTAGACAAAATCAGAAGACTAAAATTTCTCAACCGCCTCAGTGAGAGAAGTCATGAGTCTTCTAGGTTCTTTGACATCAACAATTGGGCTGGAAAAATGGGCCCAATCGAAGTTTCGTCCCATTCAGAATTACTTTCTTCTTCAACTCAACAGCGAAGAAACAGACTGGGAGCAAAAGATAACTGCCCCTGCCGGTAAGAAAAGGGTTGAACTGAGGGAGAGGCAAGAAGAATTTGGTGAAAAGCTGCATGTTAGAGAAACCTCCTTGGAACATTACAACAGATGCAACTTCTTTTGGATGGGGTGCGATATTTGCAGAGCAGCCAACTGGTCTGCCCCGACGTTCATAAAACACTACAAACTGGACGTGCCTCTCCTTCCACCTCCTTTGGGAAGTGTTCTGTCTACGGTTTCTTTATCCCACTGATATTAAATTTCTTTGCAGCATGAGTGTCTGTATAGTGTATTTTTCTCGGTTTCTTTATGCCCACCCTATATTTCTGTGAGCTTGGGTATTACCCATAAGTGATGCTGCCATGATTAGTCAGGAATAGAAAAAAAATGACAAACTTACTGTAATTTTCTATGGAGAGACACTAATACTGTGTACAGATACCAGGAGCTGGCCTAGAATATGGCAAAAATGGGTAAAGATCTGAATACAAGAGAGGATGTGTACAATGGTACCGTGTCTTTAAGAGGACTGAAATTCACAAGAATATGTAAAAACAAGATAAATAGAATCAAATAATTTAGATGGGATATATGTGGATGGAGGATAAATATCTTGTAAATAAATAAATGGATAGATAAGTATGTCTAAAGCAAAATGTGCAGTGCAAGTGCCTCTTACTGATATATATATATATATATATATATCAGTAAGTAATTTTCATTTCCTGGCTATTTCTAATGGTAGCATCAGGGTTCCCGCCCATTCTTTTATTTTTTTTCAGCTTTATAATTGGACTCTGGTGTAAGGGGAGGAGGGACTTTTTTTTTTTTTTTTTTTTTTTTTTTTAATTATTTATAACAAGGCAAAGCACCACATGAATTCAAAAAGACAACAGTAAACAGCAGTGACTGATGGTTATAACATCGCATAGGAAAGCATCAAATACAGTTACTGGTACATGAAGAGAGTAAATAAATCACTGAGCGGATAATCCTGACGGAGTCTCCATTAATGGTTGTCTGTTCGCCATATTCCAACGGGATATAAATAGTCATGGTGCAGCGCCTTGGGTTTTTAATTTTTAAGAAATATAGAAAATGATCAATCCCCATACACCGTTCGATCTAGCGTAGCACTCGTAATCAGTAAGATGTAGGGCATGTGTTCATATCAAATAGACCGTCTATCCCCAGCAAAACATTCGAAGCCCCCGCGAGGGTGGACTAGCCAACCCTGCAACATCAATATGGTCTAACTGACCAACCGCATCTACAGTGCTGCACCGGTTCCCTATGCATAGGTCGTGAGAGTTTTGCTATAGAGGGAACAGAGTAAAAGATGATATGTGGTGAAAATGGAGACGATCGTAGAGAGAGAAGAGAGAGATAGATGAAAAAGAAAGGAGGATCTTCCATAGGGGGGTGGGGGAAGGGAAGGGGAGGAAAAGATGTAGGGAGGGGGGAGTGCAATATACTGCTAGCCGTCGATAACTATGAATATTTTCCGTGGGTTAAGCGCTATATAGCTATAGGAGGTGGTATAGATCTAGAGGCCCAAAGCACTGGACCGAGGTCGGGGCCACCTCAAGGGTTTGAAGTTTAAGGCAGGGGAGGACCCTCACAGGGCGTTGTCTCGTGGGCGTGGAGCGGGGTCAAGTGTTCAGCCCTCGAAACGAGGGCTCGGGGGAGATATCCTAGCCGTCCGGTCTTAATCGCCTATTCCGCTATCTATCCACGGGGCCCAAACCCTGTCAAACTTCTTGAGGGTGCATCTGACCCGCGCCGTTAGCTTATCCATGAGGAAAGCATCCTTGATTTTCTGTATGACAGCGTCAAGCGAGGGAGCCTCGCTATGTAGCCAAGCTTGGGCGAGTGCCCTCCTGGCCGCTAGGTTCAATTTATGCAATAACGCCTGTTCCGCCCTGGACCAGTCGTCCAAAGATCTGGCCAGAAGGAACACCCAGGGGTCTAATTTAACTGCTTTGTCAAAGATATCTTTCAGAAGCCCGGCCACTAAGCTCCAAAATTTTTGTGCCTTGGGACAATCCCACCACATATGTAGGTACGTCCCTTGCAAACCACACCCTCTCCAGCATAAGTCCGTGGGCGATTTACGCATCTTGTATAACTTTACCGGTGTGGTGTACCACCGGAAGATAGTTTTGTATGCTTGTTCCTGCATGGAGACACATATAGAGGAAGTGGCCGCAGCTTCCCAAATCTCCTGCCAATCAATGCCTTCCAGTTCCTCACCCAAATCAGCTTCCCATTGAGATATGTAAGTGAGGTCCCCCCATTCTTTCGTACTTGAACTTAAGTGAGTGTATAATAAGGAGATCAGGCCCCCAGGGGGCCGTTCTTTGAGACATATAGTTTCGAACAATGTGAGCGATTTCTGGGCACTGATCTTAATCGAAGGGGTTTGGGCAAAGTCCCGAATCTGGAGGTAGCGAAAAAAGTCGGCAGGGCGCAGTGTGGCCCTATCTTTCAATTCTTCAAACGTTACTAGGGAGCCACCTTTGTACAGATGGCAAAGACGCTGTATCCCTGTACTTTCAATACCCCCGAAGTCTCTAGCCTCCAGTCCAGGAGTGAAGGCCGTGTTTCTCAAAAAGGGGGCTAAGGGTGAAAGCCCGGGTGATAAACCGTATTTAGTCGAGGTAGCATCCCAAATTCTCAGGGAATTCACAATAGCCGGACATTCGATGCAGGTCGAGGGTCGGTTTTCCTTAGGGACCCACATCAGAAATTGAGGTAAGTCGGGACCCATGAGAGACGATTCCAAGTCTACCCACCGCCTTTCCTCCGGAGGGGAAGTCCCAGGCCCCCCCTTGTTTTAGCCCTATATAGAATGTTTCGGGAGACTCTTGGCCTCTTATTTTGCCAAATAAATTTACCTATCGCCTGCTGGAGCCCGCCTAGGTCAGATTTAGTCAGCTTAACCAGGAGGGCCTGGAACAGAAACAAGATTCTGGGCAGCACGTTCATTTTCACCGAATGGATTCTACCAATCCAAGAAATTGGTTTGTCTATCCATTTCTCCATATCGGTGATCAGGGCGCGCAACAAAGGTGAGAAATTTTGTGTATATAGATGTGTTGGATCCGCTGTCAACCTTACCCCCAGGTACTTGATCTGGTCCCTCGCTATCCTAATCCGGTAGGTATCCCCGATAGATGTTATATCTATTTCAGTCATGCAGAGAGGAAGTGCGCTCGATTTAGGCATATTCACCTTGTACCCGGCGAGCCCGCCGTAGGTATCCAATATTTCCGCCAGTGTCCCCATAGAGCCAATTGGATTTGTTAGGGTCAGCAATATATCGGCGGCAAAACCCGACACTACGTACCGCTGACCCCTGATCAAAACCCCATGGACACCTGGGTTACTACGTATCTCCTGCAAAAGGGGCTCCAGGGAGAGGACAAACAGCAAGGGGGACAAGGGGCATCCCTGCCTGGTACCATTCCCTAGGTGAAAGGGCGTCAGTGACGCCCCTGAAATCCGAACCCGTGCTTTAACGTCCGTATACATTGCCTTGATCATGGTAATGAAAGTATCCGGTAAGCCAAAATGGCGAAGGACCTCAAAGAGATAGGGCCACTTAACCCTATCGAAGGCCTTCTCCGCGTCGAGGGACAATAACAGCGTTGGGATTTTTCTAGTTGTTTGCCTCCAGATAAGGTCGACATTCCGCCTGGTATTCTCGAAGAGTTGCCGTCCGGGTACGAAGCCCACCTGGTCCGGATGTATCAATCTAGTGAGTAGGGGGTTCAGCCTAGTAGCTAAAAATTTTGCCAGGATCTTTGAATCATGATTGATCAATGAGATGGGGCGGAAGCTACCCGGGGTAAGATCATCCTTCCCCGGTTTTGGCAAAAGTACGATATCCGCCAGCGACATATCCCGGTCCGGCACGCCTCCCTCCATTAGATCATTAAACCACGACTCCAAATGGGGAACAAGTTCCTCATGAAAAGTCTTGTAATAGCTGCCCTCAAATCCGTCCGGGCCTGGGGCTTTATTGCCTTTCAACATGGAAATGGCAGCGGCTATCTCCTCAGCGGATATGCGTGCCCCGAGGGCGGCAGATTCGACACCCCGCAATACCGGAAGGGATAAGCGTGCCAGGAAGGCCCGGGTATCCTCCGCTTCGCGTTGTTGGTCCAAAGCAGTCCCATTAGAGTGATTGTAAAGACCAGTGAAGTACTCCGTAAAAACCCGAGCGATTTCATTAGGATCCGTACAGAATTTACCCGAAGCACCCTTAATCCTTGTTATATGCGAATGTCCCTGTCTCGGGCGGAGAGACCTAGCCAATAACGTATCCATTTTATTGGATTTCTCGTAAAAGGTCCTCTTGGACCATGTCATAGCCCTAGCGGTGTCGTCAGTAAGTGCGTCGCGTATCGAAGATCGAAGGTTACGGACGTCCGACAGGTTGTCGGATGATGGTGCCGTTTTGTGCTTTTCTTCCGCCTTCCCCAGAGCCTCTAGCAAAGATGATAAAAGTTGTGTTTTACGTTTTTTCTTCAGGGAGGCCTCGCGAATTAACATACCCCTGATTACCGCTTTATGTGCGGCCCATACCGTGGCTGGTCGAATTCCAGCCTCCGTGTTTCGCGCAAAGTATTCCAGCAATTCCCTACGAACAGTTTCAACCACAGCCGGATCATGCAGTAAAGAGGTGTTCAATTTCCAAGACCACGGAGAGGCCACACACAACCTATCCAGGGTCAGCGTGACCTCCGCGTGGTCTGACCATGTAATGGAGCCAATCGCATTGCCCGACACCCTGGGTGCAGAACAAGAGTTAACTAAAAACAAGTCTATTCTAGAGTAGGTGTCGTGGGGCGCCGAATAGAAAGTGTAATCTCGTCGATCAGGGTGGTGTGCTCTCCAGATGTCTATGAGACCGGTATGATGCAAGAAGGAATGAAGCAACTTATCTTGTCTACCTCTCCCGTGTGACCGCGGGAGTCCCCTGCAATGTCCTCTGTCCACCGCTGGGCATGACGTGGCGTTAAGGTCTCCCCCCACCACCACCATGCCAGGAGATAAGCCGTTCACCATCCGGGTCATATTGTCCCAGAAATCCACAGAGGGGTCATTGGGGGCATAGATATTGAGGAGGTGGATGGTATGAGAGTATAGATAGCCCGAAATTAATATAAAGCGCCCACCCGGGTCGGCCGTAACAGTACCCACCCGCAATGGGCATCTGTGATGTATAAGCACAGCTACCCCATTCCGTTTATTTAGAGCCCTCGCTTCGTGTACGGTCCGAAAAGTATAATCCCTAAGCGCGAATTTCGCTGAGGTCGGTATATGTGTCTCCTGCAGGAATGCTATATCCGGATTCTTACGTTTGAGATCCCTAAACATAAGGCGACGTTTGCTTGGAGCGTTGAGGCCCTTGACATTTAAGGTTAACAATTTCAAAGACATTGGTAGTTATTAAAGGGGTGGCCCAACCTCCTGACTACATTTGTCTGAGTACAATGCTCAAGGGGTAGTAAACAATATATTTCCGACATATAGCCACCCGGGTCCCACTGGCCGGAGCAGCACATCAAGGTGCAATAGAATATATCAACGTCCCCTCCCATGGGAAGACTCAGAGAGGGGGGGGGGGAAGGGAAGGGGGCTGTGAAAGAGGTGGGAGGAAGAGGGGGAAGGAAAAATCGAGAAAGTATGAGAAAGAAAAAGAAAGAAAAGTAACAATGAGAACAAACTCCTGGTCTTACCTATAGCCAGGGAAAATAGGGGAATATGTTGAAGCTCTCCCGGAGTCCATAAAAGGCTCCAGAGTAGCAAAAACATAGACCAACGAAAAGATAAGCACCCCTAGGGTGCCAATCTAAAAGTATCCTAGAAAAACAACGTGCATTTACTACGCCAATGCTAATGGTCCGGTCCTTAAGAGCTGGCAATGAGGGGTCAGCTATCCCGCCCCGTCAGCCCATAGCCGCCTGAATTCAGAAGAATGAGAAGGGAGGGACTCAGCAGGGGTCGCCTGTCGGACGGGGGAACAAATAACATCTTTACATCCCCGCAAGGGAATATCCCCAGCCGCCCCAGAGGGAGAGACCGCCCCCCATAATTAACCCAAAAGTTGTAAATGTGCAAAAGGGTCCAGGCCAGATTAAGGGGCAGCACAATTCGTACCCAGAGACGGGGGAGGGGGGGGGGGGAGGGGGGAGGGGAGAGGGGGAGGGGGGAGGGGGGGGAGGAGGGAGGAGGAAAAAGGGGGGGGGGAGGGCATATATAAGCCTAAGGCTAATGCTCCGCAACACAACGCGGCCGTGAACCATCACAATGTATTGTACAGCACACACCCCAACTGCATCTGAAAATCCTCCGCCCGCCCCCCAGATCCGTCCCAAGGTCCCCAGGCCTAGAATGCAAAATACATGTACAGTAATTGTTGAACCATGGATAGGGGAGAAGTGAAAAACAAAGATGATACATTTAAAACGCAAAATCGCCCACCGCCATGTCAGTCCAGCAAAGTTTGTGTAGACAGAGCCCACTAGCGACATGTTACAGATCCCTCCCCTCCCGTGGTCGCACTAGCAAACAGGAGCCGGGGCTCAAACCAGAGGGTCCATAGGGAAACGTGGGCGAGAACCGGCAGCCGAAGCATAACAACGACAACGATAATAGCGGTGACCATAATAACAATAAATATAATCATAATGAAATTAATGAACGTAATAATAACAACAACAACAATAATAATGAAAACCCTAGCCCGCCCCAAAGATAAGTTGCCCACCCGGGGCCGAGAAAAAAAAACCCGATCTTGCCATTCTTGGGGGGCCTCGCTGCCTATAACAGAGACCCGAGTCTGACCCGAGAGCTAAAGGAGGGGAAGGAGATGCAGCCCCCGCAGCCCGCCGACCCAAACAACAGGGACCCCCCCAGGAAAGCTCACCGCCCGGAGCCACCGGTAGCCGACCAGCATTCTCGTTGAATAGACCGATCGCACTCACTCGCCCGCCTCATACCATTCTCGAGGGAGGGCCTGAAGGACCTCCGCCGCCGCTCCCGGAACTGCGAAGCCCTCCGGAGGTCGGATCCCCAGCTCTCTCAGGAAGCCCGCCGGATCGCCATCTGCAAACAAGATTCTGGTTCTGCCATCTTTGAAGGCCAGCAACCTGAAAGGATGACCCCAGGCATATTTGACTGAGGCCTGCTGCAGGAGTTCGGTGATAGGACGCCAGTCTCGTCGCTTCCGCAGGGTCGTCGGGGTTAGATCCTGGTACAAGGCCAGGGAAGTCCCCTTGTACACTATGGGGCCCTCCCTGCCCCGTTTCATCAAAGCCTCTTTCGTCTGGAAAGACAGGAACTTAATTATGACGTCCCTCGGCCGCCTGTCATCCGCCCTTCTGGCCCGAAGCGCCCGGTGTGCCCGTTCAACGTGCCACAAGTAGTCCGGCACCCCTGGAAGAAGCGGCTTGAAAATGTCCAGGACAACGTCTATGAGGGAGCCTTCACCCTCCTGTTCCGGTAGGCCACGGAGGCGAATGTTGTTCCGCCGTGACCTGTTACCAAGATCCTCGATCGCTGCTTCGGCCGTTAGCAATTGAGTTGACAGTGTATTGATCCGGGCAGCAGAGTCGTTATGGGCCCGGACAGTGGTTTCCATCCGGCCTTCTAGCTCCGCCGTCCTCGCGCCCAAGGCCTGGATCTCGGCCTTCACCTCAGCAGTATTCCGGACGATCTCGGTGGCCAGGTAGGTGCGCACCTCCGATAGTTTTGCTAAAATCTGACCTGTGTCCGTATCAGAGGCCCCAACCGTGGCGCTGCTTCCCGGGCTCGAGGGCGAGCGCGGCGTCCCCAGGCCTTCCCGTCCGTCATCTTGAGTGCTCAATCGTGCAGCACGGGTGGCCGCGAACATGTCAGGGACCAATGTAACCGTCTCCGACGGTTTTTTCGTCTGCCTTCTCGGGTTCTTTTTATCCATCACAGTTCCCCTGTTCTGGCACTCTAAGTTTCCAACAAATTCCGTCGAATTTCGGCTATTGTAGGCTGTTGGCACCGTGGCTGCAACGGAGCTCTATCCGGACACGTCCAGCTCGCTCGGCTGCCAGCCACGCCCCCCGGAGGGACTCTTTATACCTATCAGTCCAATTAATCCCTGTCCTGTGACTGCTAAGGGAGGAGCTACCCATAAGTGATGCTGCCATAAGAAATAGCCAGGAAAAGAAAATTACAGTAAGTTTGTCAAATTTTAATGCCAGCGTATACTTTTTGCAAAAAAAGTACTCTGAGTGCTCTCCTTTATATCTACATTGTGGCCAGAGGTTTGTACACGGGCAAGCTATTGAAGTTGTGTGCAGGGTACCAACATGTTTAGATCTATCATGCGCCAGAGAGTTGCAGAGTAATAAATATCACACAGTGCACCATGGATGTAGGGATGTACTTGAGAAGTGTCACAGGATGTTTATTCACTAAACTGACTTTTACAGTATTAAATCAAAATGAAAAAAAAATATAAAAACAATAATTTGGAGAATTTTTGCACTCAACTACAGTCAAAGGTTTGCTACCTCAACCTTTATTTTCTCATTTGAGGGTAAGGAGCAGGAAATATGGGCAGCTGCCACAGTTTATAATAAAAACATTATAATAACAATAAAAAGCAGTCAAGAAAGATAGAAGTACAATATACAGGTACCCGAGGTGTGGAAAATGCATAAATTCCATACAAGTCATAAAAACTGCCAGATTCAGATTTTTTTGAAATTATTTTTTTTTTGCATCTTCTTTTCATTGCCATCTTTAAAATCTCTATAAGGTAGTATATTTGGCAACTTTTTATTTTTAAAAAACAATAAAAAATTGGTTTATCTGTCATATCTAGGTCTCCCATCCCATTGTTACAGGAGGTACGAATGCAGGATTTGAGGTTTGGCAGGACCCAAGTGGACATGAGTGGTGGGTGTAGTGGGCCCATCCAAAAAAAAGGTGGTGTCAGTCTGATACCGGAGAAACTGACGGAAGCTAAGCACAGAGAGATGGACACAGGTTTCTTCAGGAAGGAAGAGATTCTTTATTCGGTTCACCGATCGGGACTCAGAGGGACTAATGTCACCAAAATACAACAAGTTCTGAGCCCCGGACAATAGTGCAGGCTCCTTATATAGGCACATAACTCCTCCCATATTAAGCTCCACCCGCACATTCTCTTAACCAATCAAAACGAACAAGAACTAACTTCCTGCTTGACCGCATGGCTTGTCCAGCACAATGGAGGAGGGGAATACTACATCCTGTATTCTCGCACATGCTCCGTACACTACTGATCGTATCTTTGCCACGTGCAACCAACCGACCGATACGTCAGCATATGCACGTACAGATGCCACGTGGTAATCTCGGCCTACTACATTTATTTTTACCGAGATTCCACCACATTCCCCCTTTGATGCCTCTGATATTTCACAATTACTTGAGGCATCACTTAACCTTGGTTTACATACACCTCAGGTTACCATGAATCAGACCAGACTTTTCTAAGATGTGAATCCCTCAACACTCCTCTTCCTACATTGGTTCTCCCTGATTTAGAGCCTCATATTTATATATGGCCATTATCTGTGCTGCAGCCTTCCTCTCTGCTATATTTTCTATCAGGCTCTGCACAGACCTAACTACTAAAGGAATAAGACATGGCAGGAGTAGACACAACATTAAAATCAGTATGACCCCGCCTACCAATGCCTTAAGCCCTCCAAACTGCTCATACCAGTTAGCAAAACAACTACTTGGATTATACCCTTTCCATACCTGAGTAGGCACATGCGCTAGTTTAACCATATGGCTAGTAAGCTCAGCTATTGCTTGCCCTTCGTCATCTATTTGAAGACAGCAATTGCTCAGGTTAAACTTCCCACATACACCTCCCTCTACTGCCAATAGGTAATCCAAGGCTAATCTATTTTGGTACACTGCTGTCCTCATCCTGGTATTATGCTTCGCTAGAAGATTGAGCGCTTGTGAGGTCTAAATAGTAATTATCTCAACCACCGCCTGTAACCTTATAATGCGGTTGAGCATATAAATTGGGGTTCTATATCCGAAAGTACCATCCTCTGCCCAAGTGGCTGGCCCATAATAGTCTATAATACGCTGGGGAGGCCATTCATCATCTTCCCAAGCGCCTATCTCTATGGGTCCCCTTTTCTTCCTATGATTCACATCATAGACTTTAACTCCCAAAGTCTCACCTGTTTCAATAGGTAACAAGAAGAAGGATGGTTTGAGCATACCCAACACACATGCCCCTTCCCAGTCCTGTGGCAACTCCGAATAGGCCTTCTTACCACAGATCCAGTACAAATTTGCTGGGGCTTTCCAACTAGATGTGATAGATAAGTCAAACCATACGTCCTTTAAATTGGCATATCTTGCAAACGGGTTAGATGGTTCTGAGACATTTGAAGCCGACCACCAAGTTGTATTCTTTGTATCATCATCATAAGCTTTTTGCCCTAGACAAGTTAATTCTCCTACAGAAGTATTATACATCATTCCTTTCCTTGCTATGCAAACATAACCTATGATGGAGGTTTTCAATCTCCACTCAGATTTACCTCTAACACTCATCTGATAATCGGCTTGTGAAGATATTAATTGTTCAACTGCCTCAGAACCGGACATTACCTCCTTTGCTTCCCAAGGCCATTGGTCTCCCATGTTAGTACCTCCACACACATAGCAGTTGGTTACATTAAGACTACCAGCAATACTCTCTGCTAAATCTATGAACAGGTTTTTAGCATTATGGGGGATCTTATTATCTATACTCATCTCTTCATAAAAAGAATGGAATACCTGATGAGTTTGGGAGGTTACAGTATCGGTCTCTATCCCCATAAACAATATTGTCCCAGGGTCTAAACCCGTCCCATATATTTGAAACCCAAATAAGTTACCATATCTATCTAAGAATTGGTCAGGATTATTTATAAGAATATGAACTGGATTGCATTCCATAGACTTACAGTATGGATTGGTAGGCAACTTAGTGTCAGGGTACCTGAAGTCTCTACCTCCGAGAGAGGTAGAGACTTAGACGTTCATCCGTCCGGACGCCATGTTTCCTCTGTTCCTCGCGGTCGACCCGGTCACACAAACGCCGGCCGCGAGGGAGTCTCTTCCTTTTGTAGCATGGTGCCCGGAGGCCGACGTCATCACGCCAATCCGGAACGACCTGTCACTCAGTCCGAGACAGACTAATCAGGTTTCGTCGGAGGCGTGTCTATCCTCTCTAGCCAGGGTATTTAAACATACTTCGCCCTGTTGCTCATTGCCCTGTCGTGGTTCTAGCCTGTCTAGTCACACAGTGCTCTGGTGTTTCTCAGTTATCCTTTTGGTTTCGACCCGGCTTGTTTCCTTACTCTGTTTACCTCCGTTATCCTTGACCCGGCTTGTTCCTCGCTTACCTGTCTTCTCGTTCCCTCGACCTCGGCTTGTCTCTGACCATTCTCTATACTCTCTGTACGTTAGCCCGGCCATTCTAAGGACCGGTATACGTACCCTGTACCTGTTTGTACTTTGCGTGTTGGATCCCTGTCCCGATCCTGACATTACGACAGGGCCAATGGATCCTGCAGGTACAAACAGTCAGGTTGGTTCCTCTGATTCCAGATTTGACGCCATGGAACACAGAATGGACCAAATGGCCTTAGCACTACAGGCATTGTTGTCTCGTGCTAATAATCCTCCAGAGGAGACGCGTCCTACTTCTATTTCCTCTGTAGGTTCAGGCCTAGAGGTAGCTACTGTAGGTGCCTCTTCCCGTGTTACTCCACCTGTACGTTATGGTGGGTCACCTGAGAAGTGTCGTGGTTTTTTAAACCAGATCAGCATTCACTTTGAATTGCAACCTCGCTCCTATCCTACCGATAGGGCAAAGGTTGGGTTTATTATCACCTTACTCATTGAGAAAGCTCTAAGATGGGCTAACCCATTATGGGAGAACGATAACCCGTTGGTATACAATTATACTGCTTTTGTAGCTGCTTTTAGAAGAACTTTTGACCCCCCTGGTAGAAAGGTCAATGCAGCCAGATTACTGTTGCGCCTGAGACAGGAGAACCGAACATTAGTGGATTATGCACTAGAGTTCAGGTCTCTGGCGTCAGAAGTTAAGTGGAATGAACAGGCTTATATGGATGTATTCTTGAACGGGTTATCAGATGTTATCCTTGACGAAATTGCTACTAGGGAGCTACCAGAGAATTTAGAGGACTTAATTTCGTTCATTTCTCGTATTGATGAACGTATGAGAGAAAGACAGAACACTCGAGAGAGGAACCTAAGACCTGCCTTTAAATTAGCACCCGCATTTCTAAGTCCTGAGTCCAATACCTCACTAATTCCTGAACCTATGCAGATAGGCAATACTCATCTCTCAGAAGAGGAGAGACTGTACAGGAGAAGGGAGGGATTGTGTATGTATTGTGGAGTCAGAGGTCATTTACGCCTGAATTGTCCTGTTCGCTCGGGAAACGCCCGCACCTAAGTTTCTCTAGAGGACAGGCCTTGGGTGTTTCTATTTTGTCCTCTACGCATAATTACAAAAATCACAGGCTTTTACTACCAGTTTCTTTAACATGGAAGAGGGAAGTACTTAAGACCGTGGCATTGATAGATTCCGGCGCTGCTGAGAATTTTATCGATCAAGCCTTTGCCACTAAGCACACTATTCCTTCCCAGTTAAGAGAGACCCCCTTGGCCGTTGAGGCCATTGATGGTAGACCACTACTCGAGCCTGTTATTACTCGTGAGACTATATCCATGAGCCTGTCTGTTGGTATCTTACACGAGGAGAGTATATCTCTTATGCTTATTTCGTCCCCTTCCGTTCCCATAGTCCTGGGGTATCCATGGTTAAAGAGACATAACCCTACTATCGATTGGGAGTTAGGGGAGATACTCTCGTGGGGTCAGGGTTGTCAGGAGAGGTGTTTACAGAAGGTATCCCCTTTGGCTGTAATTTACACACCTGACACTACTACCCAGCCTAAAGAGAGACAGATACCTCCTTTGTACATGGACTTAAAGGCAGTATTCGATAAAAAGAACGCTGATACTCTACCTCCACACAGGTCCTTTGATTGTAAAATTAACCTATTACCTGGTACCATGCCTCCTAGGGGCAATGTATACCCTCTATCCACTAAAGAGAATGCTGTTTTAGAGGAGTATATTCAGGAGAATTTAGACAAGGGATTTATCAGGAGATCCTCATCTCCTGCCGGGGCTGGGTTCTTTTTTGTTAAGAAGAAGGATGGGTCACTCAGACCTTGTATCGATTATCGAGGGTTGAATAAAATAACCATCAGGAATGCCTATCCTATCCCCTTGATTACAGAACTCTTTGATCGGTTAAAGGGCTCTAAGATTTTCACCAAGTTGGACCTCAGAGGGGCGTACAACTTGGTGAGAATTCAGCAAGGCCATGAGTGGAAGACAGCGTTTAATACCCGCTATGGTCATTATGAGTATACGGTCATGCCTTTTGGTCTCTGTAACGCACCTGCAGTTTTCCAAGATTTGATTAACGAAGTTCTTAGGGAATTTCAACATGATTGTGTTATTGTCTACCTGGATGACATACTCATACACTCTAAAGAGATTGAGACCCACCATCGACAAGTCAGACAGGTATTACACAAACTTTTACAACATGGTTTGTACTGTAAACTTGAGAAATGCAGTTTTGACCAGACCCAGATAGACTTTCTTGGATACGTGATTTCTGGGGAGGGCTTTAAGATGGATCCTGACAAACTCCAGTCTATTTTAGATTGGCCATTGCCTCAGGGACTCAAAGCCATTCAGAGATTTATTGGCTTCTCTAATTATTATAGACGCTTCATTAAGGGCTACTCGTCTATTATTGCGCCCATCACCAATATGACCAAACAAGGGGCGGATACTAAGACATGGTCTACTGATGCTCTAGCTGCTTTCAAGAGTCTCAAAGAACTTTTTGCTTCTGCTCCAATACTAGTCCATCCGGATACGACCTTACCGTTCCTACTCGAGGTCGATGCCTCTGAGACAGGGGTAGGGGCGGTTCTGTCACAAAGATTGGGGGTAGATAAACCATTGCACCCATGTGGTTTTTTTTCTAAGAAACTTTCGGGCCCTGAGAGCAGATATGACATCGGCGACAGAGAACTCTTAGCGGTCATTAAAGCCTTAAAGGAATGGAGACATTTATTAGAGGGAACCTTACACCCTATTACTATCCTGACGGACCACAAGAACTTGTCCTACATTGGGGAGGCTAAGCGCCTGTCCTCTAGGCAGGCTCGTTGGTCCTTATTCCTGACTCACTTCAACTATGTGCTGACTTATAGACCTGGTTCTAAAAATTCTAAAGCCGATGCCTTATCTCGCCAGTATGAACCTTCTACTGTACCTGAGCCGGTCCTTTCCTCTATAGTTCCGAAATGCAATATTGTTGCTAATACGAATCTCAGGATTCATTCTCCGTTACTGGCCGAGATCGTTAAGCTACAACATTTAGCACCTAGACAGACTCCTGTGGGTCGACATTTCGTTCCTCCTGCTCTTCAACTGGAACTGTTGCAGTGTTTCCATAACAGCAAGATGGCGGGACATCCTGGTATTCGCAAGACTTTTGCGTTGATCTCTAAGGATTTCTGGTGGCCTGCTTTACGTAGGGATACTAAAGATTTCATCGCTGCATGTGAGGTTTGTACTAAGACCAAACAACCTCATACGCTTCCTTGTGGATTCCTGCACCCCTTAGAAGTTCCAGAGAAGCCGTGGTCCTGCTTGGCCATGGACTTTATTGTCGATCTACCTATCTCTAAAAAACAGACTGTTATCCTCACCGTGGTTGACAGATTCACTAAGATGGCACACTTCATTCCTCTGCCTAAACTTCCATCTTCTCCCGAATTGGCCGAGATATTCGCTAGGGAGATTTTTCGCCTACATGGGATACCCTCTCAAATTGTGTCTGACAGAGGTTCCCAATTTATTTCCCGTTTTTGGAGGTCCTTCTGTTCGCAACTTGGTATCAAATTGAACTTTTCTTCTGCCTATCACCCTCAGTCTAATGGAGCTGCTGAACGTACCAACCAGAAAATTGAACAATATTTGCGATGTTTTGTTTCCGAACACCAGGATGATTGGGTCGGTTTGATTCCTTGGGCAGAGTTTGCACACAACAATCTCGTTTGCGATTCTACTCATTCAAGCCCCTTCTTCATGAATTATGGCTTTCACCCGTCTATTCTTCCTTCGGCTTCTCCTTCCCAGGGGGTGCCGTCGGTTGATGTTCATGTTGCTAATTTGAGGAAGTTGTGGGATCAAACTCGGCAAATCCTTACGCACAATTCTATGCTGGTTAAGAAACATGCTGATAAACGTAGAAGGGCGGCTCCGCTCTTTGTTCCGGGTGATAGGGTATGGTTGAGCACGAGGAACATCCGTTTAAAGGTGCCCTCCATGAAGTTCGCTCCCCGTTATATTGGACCTTACAGGGTGTTGTCTCGTATCAATCCAGTTGCGTATCGTCTAGCTCTTCCTGATACCTTACGCATCCCTAACTCGTTTCATGTGTCGTTGCTGAAACCTCTTATTTGTAACAGGTTCTCCTCCACAACAGCCCCTCCTTGTCCTGTTCAGGTGGAGGGTCAGGAGGAGTATGAGGTTAACTCTATTATTGATTCTCGTATCTCCCGGGGGAAAGTACAATATCTGGTCGATTGGAAGGGATACGGTCCTGAGGAGAGGAGTTGGGTACCTCAGGAGGATGTTCATGCTCCTCGTCTCCGCAGGGCGTATCACTCTCGCTTTCCATCTCGTCCCGGTTCTTTCCGCCCGGTGGGCGTATCTGAGGGGGGGGGTACTGTCAGGGTACCTGAAGTCTCTACCTCCGAGAGAGGTAGAGACTTAGACGTTCATCCGTCCGGACGCCATGTTTCCTCTGTTCCTCGCGGTCGACCCGGTCACACAAACGCCGGCCGCGAGGGAGTCTCTTCCTTTTGTAGCATGGTGCCCGGAGGCCGACGTCATCACGCCAATCCGGAACGACCTGTCACTCAGTCCGAGACAGACTAATCAGGTTTCGTCGGAGGCGTGTCTATCCTCTCTAGCCAGGGTATTTAAACATACTTCGCCCTGTTGCTCATTGCCCTGTCGTGGTTCTAGCCTGTCTAGTCACACAGTGCTCTGGTGTTTCTCAGTTATCCTTTTGGTTTCGACCCGGCTTGTTTCCTTACTCTGTTTACCTCCGTTATCCTTGACCCGGCTTGTTCCTCGCTTACCTGTCTTCTCGTTCCCTCGACCTCGGCTTGTCTCTGACCATTCTCTATACTCTCTGTACGTTAGCCCGGCCATTCTAAGGACCGGTATACGTACCCTGTACCTGTTTGTACTTTGCGTGTTGGATCCCTGTCCCGATCCTGACACTTAGTAACAATCATATCCTTGTCTGCTGTCTGTCCCCAAGTTGCCCACCCCACACAAGACCAATATGGGCAATAATTATATTCCCTATTTGGGCATCTTGGACTTACATACTTATTTTTACTACTGGGAAAAATATATTTATCATTAGACCCATACGTTCTCTCCCATCTAAGATCCCCACATACATTCCACGGCTTTCTACCACTTGATATCGCTTTACATGCATCAAATAGCAGAACACCCGAAGAATGTACGGATTCTAACACTGTTTTATTTATTAGGGTCCCCTGAGGATCTCCATTCCTGAGGGTCAACCAAATCGTACGGGGTTGATACTCCGGATTGAAGCACTTAGGTTCTCCTACTCCTAAATGGCATACACTATACTCTTTATTTAAGTATCTACACCTAGATACATCTCCTTTACACTCATATTGCAAATGCCAAATTAGGGTCTGGGAAATATGATTACCTGTTCTCGTAGTCTTAATGCAAACCTCACAGCTAGGAGTGTCGGTACCTCTACCTTCCTGAATATAAAAAGACATATAAATAAACATTATCATTAGCACATCTTTCGTCGGCTGCATCCTCAATCTTCGTCCGTGCGATGGCACCTCAGCTTCCAGGATGTAAGGGCTGCAAGGAATGGAGTTCTGCTCGTCTTCACAGGGGTCCCTTCGAGACTTTCCTGACTTTTAATAACACGTTGGTGAGCGGACAGGCGTTATTATGGCCGTCTAAACACTCACTTACCAATCTCTGAAACAATAAAATTTGTAATCCACAAGATTTCCTCGTCACTCCGACTGAGTCGTGCGCTTTAACCGGATCTTGCAGGGATTCTCTGGATCTGTTGTAGCTTGCCAAGAATCTACTGCTGCTGGTTTAACCCTGGAGTGATGAATCCACGGAGTCACTTCGGCCACTTTTATCGCTGTAGGGGTAGACAAAAGAACAACATAAGGACCCCTCCACTTAGGCCCTAACGGTATATTATTCCACTCTTTAATCCACACTTGGTCTCCTGGATGGTAACTATGAACAGGGGGATAAATATTCACAGGTAATCTATCTTGTACCCATTTCTGTACCTCCTCCATAGTTTTACCCAACTCTACAACCTGCTGCCGGGTAATTCCTTCTCCCAACTGACTCAAATCCCCCCTTAAGTTACCAAGTACGGGAGGTGGACGCCCATACATGATTTCAAAAGGAGAGAGACCCATCCTTCTGGTAGGTGTACTGCGAATTCGCAACAGAGCTATAGGCAAGAGCACATTCCACTTAAGCTGGGTTTCCTGACACATCTTTGCCAACTGATTCTTAATAGTTCTATTCATTCTTTCTACTTTACCAAAACTCTGAAGTCTATATGCCGTATGAAGTCTCCACTTAATACCAAGCATATGAGTCAGTTGTTGTAGACACTGATGAACAAAGGCTGGACCATTGTCCGATCTTATAGAGCAGGGTAGTCCATATCGGGGTATTATTTCTCGCAGCAGGAATCTCACAACTTCTCCTGCTATCTCTGTACGAGTAGGACATGCTTCTACCCAGCCTGAATAGGTGCACACAACTACTAGTAGGTAGCGATGTCCACCAGATTTAGGCATAACTGTATAGTCAATTTGTAGATCGGACATAGGGAGTCCCCCCCATATACTGAACTCCTGGTGGCTTTACTGGTCCTTGCCTTGCATTATTTTTAGCACACGTTACACATCTTCGTACAATGGCTTGAGTTAAGTTGGATAATCTTGGTATGTAGAAATATTTTCTGAGAGATTCTTCTGTACTATCTCTTCCAGAATGTGTCCCGTTGTGATAGTTTTGGACAATTTCTACCGCTAGTGATGCTGGAATAACTATTCTCCCATCTTCTAACTGATACCATTTGTTCTCCAAGTACTTTCCAGGTTCAGTCTTTAACCACTCCTCTTCTTGAGCTGTATAAACTGGAGTCCATTGAGACAGTGGAGTCGGTATAAGAGCAGCTATATGTTCCACATATTACTGTCTTGATGATTCAGCGGCACGCTTAGCTGCATTATCTGCCATCGGATATCCTTTGGTTACATCACCATCGCCTCTCAGATGCGCTCGACAATGTATAATACCGACTTCTTTCGGTTCCCATACTGCTTCCAATAGTTGTAGTATTTCAGCTACGTACTTGATTTCTTTGCCCTCTGAATTCAATAGTCCTCTTTCTTTATACAAAGCTCCGTGGGCATGAGTGGTTAAAAACGCATACTTGGAGTCCGTGTAGATGTTCACTCTTAAACCTTCAGCCAATTGTAACGCTCGTGTTAGTGCTATCAATTCTGCCTTCTGTGCTGATGTTCCTTTTGACAGTGGCCGAGCTTCTATCACCTTGTCTATCGTTGTTACTGCATATCCTGCATAGCGAATCCCTTCTTTCACATAACTACTGCCGTCTGTATAATATTGGACATCAGGGTTCTGGATGGGAAAGTCACGAAGATCTGGTCTACTTGAAAATACTTCATCCATCACCTCCAAACAATCATGTTGACTTTCAGTAGGTTGCGGCAAAAGGGTAGCTGGATTTAAGGTATTGACAGTTTCTAAATGCACTCTTGGGTTTTCACACAACATTGCTTGATACTTGGTCATACGGCTGTTACTGAACCAATGATTGCCTTTGTAATCCAACAACGTCTGTACTGCATGTGGGACTCGTACATAAAGTTCTTGACCCAGAGTGAGTTTATCGGCTTCAGCTACCAGCAGGGCGGCTGCAGCTACGGCTCTTAGACAAGGTGGAAGACCACTGGCCACGGCATCCAGTTGCTTAGACATATAGGCAACAGGTCTTTGCCAGGATCCCAAGTACTGTGTCAATACTCCCACAGCCATTCTTCTTTGCTCGTGTACATACAGGTAGAATGGCCGTGTGTGATCAGGTAGACCTAATGCTGGGGCACTCATCAAAGCCTTCTTCACATCTTCAAATGCCTTTTGCTGTTCTTGAGTCCATAGGAAGGGGTCGTGTTCTGTACCCTTGATAGATGCATACAGTGGTTTCGCCAGTATCGCATAACTGGGAATCCATATCCTACAGAAGCCTGCTGCCCCCAAGAATTCTCGCACTTGTCTTCTATCCTTGGGTATTGGTATTTGGCACACAGCTTCTTTTCTCTCTGGCCCCATTATTCTTTGACCTTCAGAGATATGGAATCCCAGATATTTGACAGTTGGCAGACACAACTGAGCCTTCTTCCTAGACACCTTGTATCCTGCCTTCCAGAGAATGTGTAGTAGATCATGTGTTGCTTGCTGACATATTTCTCTTGTGACTGCGGCTATCAACAAGTCATCTACATATTGTAATAGTACACACTCTCCTGGGATGGACTTGAAATCCAGTAAGTCTTGACTTAAAGCTGAACCAAATAGGGTAGGTGAATTTTTAAACCCTTGGGGCAGTCTTGTCCAAGTCATCTGGCGTTTCGAGACCGTTACAGCATTTTCCCATTGGAAAGGGAAGATACATTGGCTTTCTGCAGCAATTCGGAGGCAAAAGAAGGCATCTTTGAGGTCTAAGACTGTAAAATAGGTAGCCCCGCCCGGAATTAAAGCAAGCAGGTTATACGGATTGGGCACAACTGGGTGTATACTTACAACCGCATCATTGACTGCTCTCAAGTCCTGCACAGGACGATACTCATCTGTACCGGGCTTTTGAACAGGCAGCAATGGGGTGTTCCAGGGGGAAGTACAGAATTTTAGGATACCATACCGTATGAACTTATCCAGATAAGATTGAATATTCTTCTTAGCCTTCTGCGGGATATGATATTGCCGTAGGCTCACTGGATAAACCCCAAGTTTTAGTTCAATTCGAATAGGTGCAATATTGCGGGCCAGTCCTGGTGGGTTGTTCTCTGCCCAAACTCCTGGTATGTTGAATAAGGATTCATCACTCTTAGGGTTTTGGCTAGTCAACGCTGTATAAAGTCGCCACTCTTCTTCCTTTGGCACGGATAATGTCATAATACCTGAAGGTCCATTAAACTTTAAGGATGTTGTTCCATTTGGTAGGAACGTTATCTGCGCTTGTAATTTTGATAGCAAATCACGTCCCAGCAATTGGACTGGACATTCAGGCAAATAAAGGAATTGATGTTTCTCTACGTGGCCTCCCAATGCACATTGTCGACTTTTAAGAACCGGTTTTGCAGCACTTCTTCCAGTTGATCCTATTACGGTAATAGTTCTTCCAGATGGAGGAGCAACCAGATCAATCACCACCGAATGTTCAGCACCAGTATCAATCATGAATGCACTCCTTTTTCCCCCTATTGATACTTCGACCATAGGCTCCGCTCGGCCAAGGGGGATGGAGCCCGGTCGGTATCAATAGTCATCCATGACCGTGTCAGCCAATCCTACAAAGTCCCTATCTTCTCTATCGCGGGATCTCTGCGCTGCGGGATAATATCTGTCTTCTCTTACACTTCCTCTATTACCAGTACTCCCTCCGAGACCTCCTCTACCTGTCGCTCTACCTCTAAAGTTTCCATATCCTGCCCTAGGTGGGTCTCTCTCATACTGCTCTCTTTTTGGACACTCGCTTCTCCAATGCCCTTCTTCTCTGCAGTATGCGCACTGATTCCTACTCAGGGGTTCCCTATTCCACTTGCTATCGCCTCTATCCGGGCCCCGTCTATCTACGCCTGCGATCGCTACCGCTAGCATATCCGCCTTTTTACGCATTTTGCGTTCTTCCTCTTTCTTACTCTCTGATTCCCTATTCATGTAAACCTTATTAGCTACCTCCATTAGTTGGGTGATGGACATTCCTACGAACCCTTCTAACTTTTGTAGCTTGCGCTTAATATCTCCGTAGGCTTGGCTGACAAAGGCAGAGTTTATCATTCGGGAATTCTCAGGGGCTTCCGGATTAAAGGGGGTATACAAGCGGTATGCCTCCAATAATCGGTCATAAAAGACACTGGGCGCTTCATCACTTTTCTGTATCACCTCAGCCATCTTAGACATATTTATGGCTTTCTTCCCTCCGGCTTTCATGCCAGCAATTATAGCGTCTCTATAGGCTTTTAAATGAACCATGTCTGTGCCATTAACATCCCATTCGGGATCAGCATTAGGATAATGAGTTGCGGCCCATGCTGCTGGATTAGCTTGATTTAATGTACGAGCTTCTTCTTCCAGCGCTTTAATGGCCGCTTGGTTTATCCTAGTCCTCTCCTCGTTGTTAAACAATGTCATTAGTAATTGCTGGCAATCAGCCCAAGTTGGATTGTGCGTCTGGACTATCGAGGTGAACAGGTCGGTCATGGCTTGTGGTTTGTCAGTATACGAGGAATTATGGGTTTTCCAATTCAAGAGATCGGTAGTTGTGAACGGGACATAAACGAAGACTGAGTCAGCATACACCATTTGACCTACATCATTAAGGTATGCTGACCCGGGAGTCAAACGAAGTGGCATCTGATAATGTTTAGGTTTTTGGGTACCGGTCAGTTGTCGGGTTAGTACAGGGCTTCGTTGAGGGGCGTCGGTTAGGGGTTCCAGTCGAGGGGTAGTAAGGCATGGGGATGTGGAAGCTTTATTGTGGGGAAGGTCGGTGAATAAAATATTCCAGGCCGGGCTAGAGGAAGCCTGACCGGAAGCTTGAAATGGCGCCAAATCAGGATATGTGGGTTTAACGGGGGTTGGTACCGGAAGGGGAGGTTTAGTAATGAGGGGGATGGACTCTGAGCTAGAGGAGGAAGCGGATGGGGACAACGGGGAAAGGGGTGTAGAACTTCCTGTATCACTTCCCCTTGAGGAGAAATAAGAGGGAGGCATAGGGATCTCGGACTCAGGGGGCGTGTCCAGAATGGGCGTAACCATGACCCTAGTGGAAAAACGAGTCCTGGCCACCATGAGGCGACATTGCTCCTCGTGGCATACTCGGATCCATCTTGGCGATTCGTTTACGGCCTGCCTCCAACAATCAATGTATGGAAACTGTCCGTAAAGTTCAGGCCTACCTGATACAGCCACGTGTACACGCTGTACCAGATTTGGATCTAAACTGCCACGTGGCGGCCATGCGGCAACCAAAGTAGGCCATTCCCTATTACACAAAGTGATCAAACGTGCAGGAGACATTTTAACCCCAAAATCACATTTTGTAAATCCCTTTTTAAAATTCTTTATCATACAACCTAAGGGATCCAAAATCGTCGAGTCCGACGCGCCATACTTATCAATGGAGCGTCGTTTCCAACGAATACTACACACGCACTCTATTCAACGGTCACACCCGTTCCCTCGGCAACAGCACCACGTGGTACAGTTACCAAGTGAAACGTACACAATAAAAACACTCAGGGAATTCCCGTACACACACAGCTGTTACACAAGTCACTAAGTAATCGATATTATGCCCTTTGGCGAAACTATACAGTCACCCACGCTATAATTCCCTATATATGAATTACCCGTCTATAACATACCCCAGTAACATCGTCTTTACAAACAGCACTTACAGTACGGTTAGCATAGGTCAAAGTACAATTTAAGGTCACAATACAATTATTAGTGGTTATGGTGTTAGACATGCAATAGACGACCATTATTAGTACTTATACACAGTGTCAGTAAATATACAGGGTTATGGTACCGTGCACTATAATACAGCTACACACTATTAACACTCTCGCTAGACGGCAGAGCTCACGCTATCTAACAAGATATACACGCTACTAAACAATCTTTAACACATATACAATTCCCAACTAATCTATTGGCCAGTACCTTGATGGACTACCTAAAACTATCTACATCCGTTTTGGTTAGCCACACTGCCCAAGCACCACATATAGCGAACTAGAGGGCGGAATTTACAACAGAACCCTTTTAGTCTATCTACTCTATCAAAAGTCTAGTGGGTTCCAAATTTACACGCCTTCCCACTTAGCCAAGATAGGTTGAGAGCTAGCGGACCGAATTTACACAGACGCCGCTTAGTCTCCCGGTCCCTCCGACCTAGCGAACAAATTGTACACCCTAGAACGCTAGTCTAGACAAGACACCGGTGTCCGGCTAGGGCTATTTACACAGAACCCCGCCTGACTCCAAACCAAATTAAACGGTCTTACTAAAGAGCGTTCAATTGAGCGGTGCGCCTTCGCTCCTTCCCTCCGACAGAGGGGGCAGATTCCGTACACAAATAACCCCTTATGGGCCTACCGCACAATCGGTATACCCCTAGTGGGTCCGCCGTCTAAAACAGCGGTCATCTTACCTCCTCGTTCCTGAGCCTGAGTTCACACTCATCGACGGGGACACCCCAGCACTTACTACGTAGAGGCCGATGATCTCCTGGACAACAGACCAGTGGCGCCGAGACGAAGGGAGGTCCACGCAGAAGTTCAGGGGTGCAGCCGTAGAGAACGTGGGCAAAGATAGACCGTCTCACGCCTCTGCTTCTCAGCTACCATTGAACGATGAGCTTCACGGCCAATGCACCAAATGATACCGGAGAAACTGACGGAAACCAAGCACAGAGAGATGGACACAGGTTTCTTCAGGAAGGAAGAGATTCTTTATTCGGTTCACCGATCGGGACTCAGAGGGACTAATGTCACCAAAATACAACAAGTTCTGAGCCCCGGACAATAGTGCAGGCTCCTTATATAGGCACATAACTCCTCCCATATTAAGCTCCACCCGCACATTCTCTTAACCAATCAAAACGAACAAGAACTAACTTCCTGCTTGACCGCATGGCTTGTCCAGCACAATGGAGGAGGGGAATACTACATCCTGTATTCTCGCACATGCTCCGTACACTACTGATCGTATCTTTGCCACGTGCAACCAACCGACCGATACGTCAGCATATGCACGTACACATCCACGTGGTAATCTCGGCCTACTAAATTTATTTTTACCGAGATTCCACCACAAGTCTGGTGTAAGTCACTGATCAGCCCAAACTGTTCCGTTTGCTCACACTTCATTTACTGGGGACTTGTCACTGTTTCTCACAAAAAAGAACATCAGGGAACAAGCACAGGACAACAGGCTTCAGATTCTGAAGTGTTGGGAGGTATGTCCTTGGTTTGTTAATGGTATACTATGCTTGCAGTCAGTCCAGCTTTTGGTGAGGCAGTCTTGTTTTGGAAAAATTAAATAGTTCTTATAAATTGCCATGTGAGCAACCGTCACCAGCTCTAAATTTGTCATCATTGGCACTATCTGCAAACCTTTACCCCTAATTCCCACTTATCATCATAACTGAAAAACTACTAGTAATGCATTGTGTATAAACACTTCTAGTATTAAAGGGACACTCTAGGCACCAAAACAACTTCTCTTAATGAAGTTGTTTTGGTGCCAGGAGGTCCCCAAAGACACTCTTACCTTAAAGAGTGAAACCGCTTGCGAATGCTTTAACCACAAAGTTTCCTCCAGCGGTGATCTCCACTCCTCCCCATGTGGAATCCGACTTCTGATATTTTAATTTCAGGAAGCGCGGAGCGCCGCTGGGCAGAGCCAATCAGTGACTGCACCATTCACAAAACTGGCTTGGAAAGAAACATACTTTTTTCAAGCCAGTTTTGTGACTGTGGAGTCACTGATCGGAGTGTTAGCTGACCGCTCTTAGCCAAAAAGCAGCGCCCCTCCCTGGTGCCAGTCAGCTCTTCCTAAAAGTGAAAATTACTGAAGCTGGATGCTGCCTGGGTGGAGTGGAGGTCACTGTTGGAGGAAACTTTGGGGTTAAACCATTCGGTTAAACGGTTTATTCCCTTGAGGTTAGAGTGTGCCTGGGGGTTTCCTGGCACCATAACAACTTCATTTAGATGAAGTTGTTTTGGTGCCTGGAGTGTCCCTTTAGATGATCACTATAGTGCCAGGAAAACAAAGCGGTTTTACTGACACTAAAGTGCCTTGAGGGTGCTTATCTTATTCCATTGCCGGGCTCCCTCGGTGCTGGTGACCTCTCCTCCCCCGCTGATGTCAGCTCCCTCTGCCGACGTCAGCGGAGCCGAATGCGCATGCGGGGCAAGTGCCGCGCACATTCAAAGTGTCAATAGGAAAGCATTTCTCAATGCTTTCCTATGGACGCTCTGCGTGATGGAGGCATAATATGCCCCCAGCGTCGCAGATGCGCCTCTAGTGGCTGTCCGGAAGACAGCCACTGGAGGCTGGCTTAACCCCAAATGTAAACATAGCAGTTTCTCAGAAGCAGTTTTCGCATTTTTTTTTCCTGAAACTGCTATGTTTGCATCTTCAGGGTTAAAACCTGAGGGACATTGCACCCAGACCACTTAATTGAGCTGAAGTGGTCTGGGTGACTATAGTGTCCCTTTAAATATCACAATCATAAAAATTAAAAACAGCACGGCATACAAAACTAGGGTATTGCACTATGCAATTGTACTTTTTTTTGTTATTGGACTAACTATTTAACAGACAAGTTTTTCGTAACATTTAAGAAGAAATGTCAGAATGCTTAGAATGGCAGCATGCCCTTTTCCAAGATGGCGCCTGCTACCTTACGTCCGCACGCTTCTCGCCTCGCTCTGCCTGCGTGGTGATGCCGTTGCCTGAGCGACGCGGGTTCTGCTCCTCCGCTGTCATCCCCTGAGCGCCTGTGTGTGTGTTGGCGGGAGATTCCAGCATGGCCGTGCAGCCCAAAGAGAAGCTGTCTATGGACAGCGGGATGGAGAGCGGATTCATCCACTTCTACAACTCCATGCCCGACAAGCCGGAGACCACGGTGCGGGTGTTCGACCGGAACGAGTATTACACGGTGCACGGCAAGGATGCGGTGTTTGCCGCCAGAGAGGTCTTTAAAACCAATGGGGTCATCAAATATCTGGGATCAGGTGAATATTGCTAGTAATCTACTGGGTGTAACTAACCTTACAGCATAAACCAATGGGGTCACCAAATATCTGGGATCAGGTGAATATTGCTAGTAATCTACTGGGTGTAACTAACCTTACAGCATAAACCAATGGGGTCACCAAATATCTGGGATCAGGTGAATATTGCTAGTAATCTACTGAGTGTAACTAACCTTACAGCATAAACTAATGGGGTCACCAAATATCTGGGATCAGGTGAATATTGCTAGTAATCTACTGGGTGTAACTAACCTTACAGCATAAACCAATGGGGTCACCAAATATCTGGGATCAGGTGAATATTGCCAGTAATCTACTGAGTGTAACTAACCTTCACAGCATAAACCAATGGGGTCACCAAATATCTGGGATAAGGTGAATATTGCTAGTAATCTACTGAGTGTAACTAACCTTACAGCATAAACTAATGGGGTCACCAAATATCTGGGATCAGGTGAATATTGCTAGTAATCTACTGAGTGTAACTAACCTTCACAGCATAAACCAATGGGGTCACCGAATATCTGGGATCAGGTGAATATTGCTAGTAATCTACTGAGTGTAACTAACCTTCACAGCATAAACCAATGGGGTCATCAAATATCTGGGATCAGGTGAATATTGCTAGTAATCTACTGGGTGTAACTAACCTTACAGCATAAACCAATGGGGTCACCAAATATCTGGGATCAGGTGAATATTGCTAGTAATCTACTGAGTGTAACTAACCTTACAGCATAAACTAATGGGGTCACCAAATATCTGGGATCAGGTGAATATTGCTAGTAATCTACTGGGTGTAACTAACCTTACAGCATAAACCAATGGGGTCACCAAATATCTGGGATCAGGTGAATATTGCCAGTAATCTACTGAGTGTAACTAACCTTCACAGCATAAACCAATGGGGTCACCAAATATCTGGGATCAGGTGAATATTGCTAGTAATCTACTGAGTGTAACTAACCTTACAGCATAAACTAATGGGGTCACCAAATATCTGGGATCAGGTGAATATTGCTAGTAATCTACTGAGTGTAACTAACCTTACAGCATAAACTAATGGGGTCACCAAATATCTGGGATCAGGTGAATATTGCTAGTAATCTACTGAGTGTAACTAACCTTCACAGCATAAACCAATGGGGTCACCGAATATCTGGGATCAGGTGAATATTGCTAGTAATCTACTGAGTGTAACTAACCTTCACAGCATAAACCAATGGGGTCATCAAATATCTGGGATCAGGTGAATATTGCTAGTAATCTACAGAGTGTAACTAACCTTCACAGCATAAACTAATGGGGTCACCAAATATCTGGGATCAGGTGAATATTGCTAGTAATCTACTGAGTGTAACTAACCTTCACAGCATAAACCAATGGGGTCACCAAATATCTGGGATCAGGTGAATATTGCTAGTAATCTACTGAGTGTAACTAACCTTCACAGCATAAACCAATGGGGTCATCAAATATCTGGGATCAGGTGAATATTGCTAGTAATCTACAGAGTGTAACTAACCTTCACAGCATAAACTAATGGGGTCACCAAATATCTGGGATCAGGTGAATATTGCTAGTAATCTACTGAGTGTAACTAACCTTACAGCATAAACCAATGGGGTCACCAAATATCTGGGATCAGGTGAATATTGCCAGTAATCTACTGAGTGTAACTAACCTTCACAGCATAAACCAATGGGGTCACCAAATATCTGGGATCAGGTGAATATTGCTAGTAATCTACTGAGTGTAACTAACCTTACAGCATAAACTAATGGGGTCACCAAATATCTGGGATCAGGTGAATATTGCTAGTAATCTACTGAGTGTAACTAACCTTCACAGCATAAACCAATGGGGTCACCGAATATCTGGGATCAGGTGAATATTGCTAGTAATCTACTGAGTGTAACTAACCTTCACAGCATAAACCAATGGGGTCATCAAATATCTGGGATCAGGTGAATATTGCTAGTAATCTACAGAGTGTAACTAACCTTCACAGCATAAACTAATGGGGTCACCAAATATCTGGGATCAGGTGAATATTGCTAGTAATCTACTGGGTGTAACTAACCTTACAGCATAAACCAATGGGGTCACCAAATATCTGGGATCAGGTGAATATTGCTAGTAATCTACTGGGTGTAACTAACCTTACAGCATAAACTAATGGGGTCACCAAATATCTGGGATCAGGTGAATATTGCTAGTAATCTACTGAGTGTAACTAACCTTCACAGCATAAACCAATGGGGTCACCAAATATCTGGGATCAGGTGAATATTGCTAGTAATCTACTGGGTGTAACTAACCTTACAGCATAAACCAATGGGGTCACCAAATATCTGGGATCAGGTGAATATTGCTAGTAATCTACTGAGTGTAACTAACCTTCACAGCATAAACCAATGGGGTCATCAAATATCTTGGATCAGGTGAATATTGCTAGTAATCTACTGGGTGTAACTAACCTTCACAGCATAAACCAATGGGGTCATCAAATATCTGGGATCAGGTGAATATTGCTAGTAATCTACTGAGTGTAACTAACCTTCACAGCATAAACCAATGGGGTCACCAAATATCTGGGATCAGGTGAATATTGCTAGTAATCTACTGGGTGTAACTAACCTTACAGCATAAACCAATGGGGTCACCAAATATCTGGGATCAGGTGAATATTGCTAGTAATCTACTGGGTGTAACTAACCTTACAGCATAAACTAATGGGGTCACCAAATATCTGGGATCAGGTGAATATTGCTAGTAATCTACTGAGTGTAACTAACCTTCACAGCATAAACCAATGGGGTCACCAAATATCTGGGATCAGGTGAATATTGCTAGTAATCTACTGGGTGTAACTAACCTTACAGCATAAACCAATGGGGTCACCAAATATCTGGGATCAGGTGAATATTGCTAGTAATCTACTGAGTGTAACTAACCTTCACAGCATAAACCAATGGGGTCACCAAATATCTGGGATCAGGTGAATATTGCTAGTAATCTACTGGGTGTAACTAACCTTACAGCATAAACCAATGGGGTCACCAAATATCTGGGATCAGGTGAATATTGCTAGTAATCTACTGGGTGTAACTAACCTTCACAGCATAAACCAATGGGGTCATCAAATATCTGGGATCAGGTGAATATTGCTAGTAATCTACTGGGTGTAACTAACCTTCACAGCATAAACCAATGGGGTCATCAAATATCTGGGATCAGGTGAATATTGCTAGTAATCTACAGAGTGTAACTAACCTTCACAGCACAAACCAATGGGGTCACCAAATATCTGGGATCGGGTGAATATTGTTAGTAATCTACTGAGTGTAACTAACCTTCACAGGATAACATACATACAAGGGGGGTGCTACTGGGTGTAACCTTCACAGCATGGGAGAGAGGATAAATATATATCAACTGGGGGTCTGCTACTGGGTGTAACCTTCACAGCATAATATTATATATATAATATATTTCCAAAGGAGAACCAGCACTCAAAGACTTATACAAAAAATATAAAGGCTTTCAATCCAAACAGACTGGATTAAAAGCCTTCAGAATTTTTGTATAGGTCCTTGAGTGCTGGCTCTCCTTTGGAATCTGAATTTTCGTGCAGCTGAGCACCGGGCCATTAGAAGGAGTAAAGCTGGAGTGCAAAACTTCTAAAATGTGTGTGTGTGTGTGTGTGTGTATATGTGTGTGTGTATATATATATATATATATATATATATATATATATATCTCTATTTGCACTCCAGTAGGGATGACCAATATTGAATTTTTTTTAGAGCCGATACCGATAATCTGTGAACTTTCAGGCCGACTGCCGATACAGATATTCTGTACATTACCATTTAAAAAAACAAACCTATTGTTAACTGAACATGTTTATTTATTTTTTTGCAAATGTTTTTTTATTAACCCCTTAAGACCGGAGGGCGTACTATTACGCCCTATTTTAAGCTGCTCTAAACGCCGCCGGGCGTAATAGTAGGCCCTATGGTTTTTTTAACTTACCCGGGCGCCGGCAATCGCGGTTGGGGGGACTCCCAGGGAGCCCCCCGCGGCAGATCCTCCCTCCGTCCCTCCTGGGGGCCCGCCGGCCATGCGAGAGTGAGGTCCTTGTGAGGACCTCACAATCACATGGCCGGGTTAGATGGCTGAGGCATTGCCAGCAGGGGGACTAACTGTAATGACAGTCCCCCTGCTGGCTGGAAATCAAATAAATAAATGTTAAATAATGTAAAAAAAAAAATCTATACTTAGATCATATATATATATATATATATATATATATATACATACACACACACACTGTCTAGGTGTATTTTACTATTAATATATATAATCAAATTACACGTAGACTGATACTGATTAAATATATATATATATATATAATTATTGTTATATATATTATAAAAAAATATGTAAATACATAAAAAATATATAGATGTGTTATTTCGTTAAAACTGTATTGTGATATTTATATATATATATATATATATATATATTACACATACACACACACACACACACACACACACACACACACACACACACACATTCTTCATATATATTTATGTAATATTTTTACATAATTGGGTATCCTAATTAATTACAATTAGCGGGACCTGCCTGACAACCCATGCCGAAAGTAAAGGGAATTTAATTTGCTAGCACTATATTTAACCCTATAACTTTCCAAGACACCATAAAACCTCTACATGGGGGCTACTGTTCTACTCGGGAGACTTCGCTGAACACAAATATTAGTGTTTCAAAAAAGTAAAATGAATTACAACGATGATATCGCCAGTAAAAGTGAAGTTTTTTGCATTTTTCACGCACAAACAGCACTAACACGGACGATATTATTGCTGCAATACTTTTTACTGTTTTGAAACACAAATATTTGTGTTCAGCGAAGTCTCCTGAGTACAACATACAACAGTACCCCTCATGTACAGGTTTTATGGTGTTCTCAAAAGTTACAGCGTCAAATATAAGGCTTGTGTTTCATTTTTTTCACATTAACATTCGCCAGATTGGTTACGTGGCCTTTGAGACCCTATAGTAGCCCAAGAATGAAAATTACCCCTATGATGGCATACCATTTGCAATAGTAGACAACCCAAGGTATTGCAAACGGGGTATGTCCAGTCTTTTTTTAGTAGACACTTAGTCACAAACACTGGCCAAAACTGGCGTATTTTGCATTTTTCACACACAAACAAATACTAACGCTAACTTTGGCCAGTGTTTGTGACCAAATGGCTACTAAAAAAGACTAGACATACCCCATTTGCAATACCTTGGGTTGTCTACTATTGCAAATGGTATGCAATTATGGGTGTACATTTTCTTCCTGGGCTACTATACAGTCCCAAAGGCAACGTAACCAATCTGGCGAATTTCAAATGTAACATGCTATATTTGACCCTGTAACTTCCCAAAACACCATAAAACCTGTACATAGGGGGTACTGTTTTACACGTGAGACTTTGCTGAATACAAATATGTGTATTTTTTTGCAGTTAAAGCAAACAGTATTATGACATTGACAGTTAAAATGTCAACTAGAACTAAAAAAATAACATTTCTCCCATTTTTTTCATATTAAATTATGTTTCACAGCTAAATATTTGATATTAAATGAAATCCCTGTTTGCCCTGATAAAATGATATAAAATAAGGGGGGGGTGCATTTAATATGAAAGAGGTGAATTACGGTTGGACAGACGTAAAGCGCCAATGCCAGGTTTTGTTCACAACGTCTACATTTGGCCCAGTCCTTAAGGGGTTAAGGTAAATGCACAAAATATACATGCCAGTCAGAATTTGTTTTCAAGAATGTTTGTGTAGTGTGTGTGTGTTGGTATGTAATGAGTATAAAATGGGGAGGGGGCATTTTTATTTCTTTTTTTTTAATTTTGTTTTAGTCCCCCTTCCCTGATTCTTACCTGACCAGGGACTCTGCAGAGGGGTCCCAGCAACACTATTAATACCCTTCCCAGCAGCTCCCTTTAGCTCCCCATCTAACTCTTGCGGCCTGCGTGCTGCACGGAGCGTTGCCGTGGTAACCAGTGGCAACGCTCTGACGGCCGCAGGACTCGGGAGATTTAGACAGGAGAGCTGAAGAGCGCTGCTGGGAAGGTAAGTAAGGGTGTGCTGGACCGCCGCTGGCCCCCCAGGACCCTGATGGCGACCCCGGTCTGCATTATCGGCAATATCGGTATCTTTATTGGCCGATACCGATATTACTGAAAATACAGAATATCGGCCAGACCGATAATCGGTCGATCCCTACACTCCAGGGTAAGGTTGTAGTTCAATGCCCGGTGCTTAACCACAATTGTACAAATACATATTTTCCATGATATCATTTCAATGACTTCTTAAATTTGTGGAAAGGTAAAACCTTTATTTACATAATATTAAATTATGTTTCAGTTTAAAGACAAGAAAGGAGAAATTCAAGATGGAACAAGCCTATCTCGAGAAAACTCCCTATGGGTCACAGAGATATCAGAAGGGCATGAACCCCATATATGTTAAGCGAAAAAAGACTAAAGTGAAATTGGGCGTTCCATTATAGTTGGAAAAAATGGACCCCTGTTTCACTAAAAGATATCTCTATAAAAATTGAATAAATGTACGGTATAACCTTTATTTGACCGCTTACGGATAACACACAAAAAAACACACAGTGAAGTGATAGTGATACACTCGTGAAAATACAAGTGAATTAAAAGCTGAGTAAATGCAAAATGGATATTGTCCACAGGTATTGGGAATGGCAGTGATATCTGGATTGTAATTAGAGTATAAGGTACAATATATAGTACGATATAAATTTAAATCAGATGTCACATACACTACATTCCTCTAGAGCTAAATATCCACAGTTTGTAAGACTTAATAGGTATTTCGGCTAGGAGAGGTAGGATTGCACCGTTAGGCTGAGGTGAATTATGTATAAATACTATTGTTTGTTCCAATCAAAAAAAGTACATAGGGAACTGTTTGGTCGCTGAAGACCGTAATAGCAGTACCTATGTATATATTCATATACACAACCACACAGGCTAGGTCAGTGAATACCATCTAATATCCAAAGTTCTCCTTGTAATAGTATACAATAGACGGGAGATACATATAATAGTAGATAGATGGCTTTACACTGGATTAACACAGTGGTGAGAGGGAGTGTCTCAGGACAGCAAAAAGTGGTATATAGTGCATAGGTCTGGGTTTAAGGGTAAAGGGATGGTACAGCCAAGCGTATCTAGGAGTAAGTTAGTAAATGGTTAGGCATAAAATCCCATACACAGGCTGATGCTTGCCAACCACCCCACTATTCCCCAGATATACAGGCCATTTAGTTACATAAACCACCTAGATAAGTTGTAGTTAATTCAAAAGTAGATTCCTCACACACTGCTGCTTCAAGGCAGCCTAACGCTTATAAAAATAGCTGTCTAACTAGCTAGGGAGAGTAGCTGTTTCAAAGGCATCCAGTATCAAAAAGGGGCTTGCACTAATACTGCTGTTTAAAGAGAGTATCTCGTTCTGTCTCCTGTCAGTATTTAGTACTACTGCTACAACCAGCACTGAAAGGGTGTAGATCTGATGCTGAGCTGGCTCCAAGGCACAACTCAATCTGTCTCCCCTATTCCCTTAGTGCTGTTGCTGCATGCCCTATCGTGCAGGCAGTCTAATACTGCATATGGCTGGATGTCCTAATACAAAAGAAAGATTGCTATATATAATATTGCATCCCCCAAGTCCCCCAAAGAGTAGCCGTTTGCATTCCTCAGCGTTAAAATAACCGGCAAACGCTCGACGTGCGTTTCGGCGTGGTCACACGCCTTTATCAAGAGCTTCTGGTACAGCTGTAGGGAAGTGGGTATATACCGGGTGAGGATCCGCCCAGCATCCGTCAACTCCAATCAGCGTTACCTGGGGAGTGGCTAGGGGCGGGGTTACAGCTGTAACCCCGCCCCTAGCCACTCCCCAGGTAACGCTGATTGGAGTTGACGGATGCTGGGCGGATCCTCACCCGGTATATACCCACTTCCCTACAGCTGTACCAGAAGCTCTTGATAAAGGCGTGTGACCACGCCGAAACGCGCGTCGAGCGTTTGCCGGTTATTTTAACGCTGAGGAATGCAAACGGCTACTCTTTGGGGGACTTGGGGGATGCAATATTATATATAGCAATCTTTCTTTTGTATTAGGACATCCAGCCATATGCAGTATTAGACTGCCTGCACGATAGGGCATGCAGCAACAGCACTAAGGGAATAGGGGAGACAGATTGAGTTGTGCCTTGGAGCCAGCTCAGCATCAGATCTACACCCTTTCAGTGCTGGTTGTAGCAGTAGTACTAAATACTGACAGGAGACAGAACGAGATACTCTCTTTAAACAGCAGTATTAGTGCAAGCCCCTTTTTGATACTGGATGCCTTTGAAACAGCTACTCTCCCTAGCTAGTTAGACAGCTATTTTTATAAGCGTTAGGCTGCCTTGAAGCAGCAGTGTGTGAGGAATCTACTTTTGAATTAACTACAACTTATCTAGGTGGTTTATGTAACTAAATGGCCTGTATATCTGGGGAATAGTGGGGTGGTTGGCAAGCATCAGCCTGTGTATGGGATTTTATGCCTAACCATTTACTAACTTACTCCTAGATACGCTTGGCTGTACCATCCCTTTACCCTTAAACCCAGACCTATGCACTATATACCACTTTTTGCTGTCCTGAGACACTCCCTCTCACCACTGTGTTAATCCAGTGTAAAGCCATCTATCTACTATTATATGTATCTCCCGTCTATTGTATACTATTACAAGGAGAACTTTGGATATTAGATGGTATTCACTGACCTAGCCTGTGTGGTTGTGTATATGAATATATACATAGGTACTGCTATTACGGTCTTCAGCGACCAAACAGTTCCCTATGTACTTTTTTTGATTGGAACAAACAATAGTATTTATACATAATTCACCTCAGCCTAACGGTGCAATCCTACCTCTCCTAGCCGAAATACCTATTAAGTCTTACAAACTGTGGATATTTAGCTCTAGAGGAATGTAGTGTATGTGACATCTGATTTAAATTTATATCGTACTATATATTGTACCTTATACTCTAATTACAATCCAGATATCACTGCCATTCCCAATACCTGTGGACAATATCCATTTTGCATTTACTCAGCTTTTAATTCACTTGTATTTTCACGAGTGTATCACTATCACTTCACTGTGTGTTTTTTTTGTGTGTTATCCGTAAGCGGTCAAATAAAGGTTATACCGTACATTTATTCAATTTTTATAGAGATATCTTTTAGTGAAACAGGGGTCCATTTTTTCCAACTATAATGGAACGCCCAATTTCACTTTAGTCTTTTTTCGCTTATGTTTCAGTTTATCCACTAAACTTTCATCAGGATTCAAAAATGTTTTTTTTTGTATTATGTACCGTACATACTCGAGTATAAACCGACCCGAATATAAGTCGAGACCCCTAATTTTACCCCCCCCCAAAACTGGGAAAACGTATTGACTCGAGTATAAGACTAGGGTGGGAAATGCAGCAGCTACTGGTAAATTTCTAAATAAAATTATATCCCCCAAAAATTATATTAATTGAATATGTATTTGCAGTGTATGAATGCAGTGTGTTTGTGTGTCTGATGCAGAGCCTTGGTGGGGGGTGGGCATCTTTATTATTTTTTTTAATTTTTTTTTTTTTTTTTTTATATTATTAATTTATTTTTATTTTATTTAAATTTTTATTTACATTTTATTCGTCCCCCCCCCCCCTCCCTGCTTGTTAGCTGGCCAGGGAGGGGGCTCTCATTCCCTGGTGGCCAGTGGATGGGCTGTAGGAGGGGGGCTGGCAGAGAGCTGTAACTTATCTTCACAGCAGCTCCTGTCAGCTCCCTTCTCTCACCTCCGGTCGGCTCCCTCTGTAAGTCTCGTGACCGCGCGGAGCGTTGCCATGGTAACCCGTGGCAATGCTCTGACCCCGCGGCTCTCGCAAGAGTTGCAGAGGGAGCTGACAGGAGCTGCTGTGAAGGTAAGTTACAGCTCACTGCCAGCCCCCAACAGGACTGCCGGGCTTGTAATGAGCCCGGCGGTCCTGTCTGTATTATGGCAATGTAAGTTGCCATAATACAGACACTCACTCGAGTATAAGACTAGTGGGGGTTTTTCAGCACAAAAAATGTGCTGAAAAACTCGTCTTATACTCAAGTATATACGGTAATTGAAATCTAATTTTTACCTTTTCGCAACTTTAAGAAGTCCTTGGAGTGCCATCATGGAAAATGTGCGCATGCGTGTACATGTGTGTGTGTGTGTGTGTGTGTGTGTGTGTGTGTGTGTGTGTATATATATATATTTTTATTTTATTTTATTTTTTACTTGAAATGTGATATTCACTTTGGGGTTTCTGCACTGAACTGTTTTGCTGAATTTGAAGCTAAAAGGCACAGTTTTGGCTTAAATAGCCAAGTTATATCTTTAGCTGAGTTGTAGAATGTATCTGTATCAGCTATTTGAGTGTACATTTTGTCATTCTTGTTTCAGTTCACTACAATGTAAAGTTAGTTAATAAACGTTATTGCCTACCTGACAATTCACACCGTAGTGCGTTATCCTGACATATTGGGAAACATTTTTCGTTGCGTACGGAATGCTACAACTAATGTTTTCCATGTTAGCATGAGATATTCTAAAGATACAACTTTTAAAACCCTGTTACTTGTGGGTTATCTGCATTTTCCCGAAATCCCTTCAGGTAACTTGTCCTCTAGTATATTGTAAATAGGGAGAGATGTAATTGCCTGAAGCGCTTATTCTGAACGGAAAGCTTCAACATTTTCCATCCCTTTTGGTCCTGATAAATTGATTAATAGTTGGTCTGTAACTAAAGTACAAAATAATTGTAGTATATGGAAGATTGCACGAGATTCTCCTCGGTTGTTCTTGAGCTTGTGCAGTGAAATGCCATATGCCAGATATTAACGTTAACAAAATGCCTTACACATGTATAAGTTGTTACTCCTTGCTTGTTTTAAATTAACTGCATGGCATTCTACCTGACGTGGGTGTGACGACAAGAAAACTTTTTTTAAAAAAAAATTTAATTTAAATTTTTTTTAATTCTTTATTTTTATAGTGCATGGATGTAAATACCTACAACTTTGCAATGCCACAACAGCATCAACAAGTACAGCAACACAAATACTGGAACATGGCTTTGAAAATTTTGCACATTTTTATATTATGTAAGAGATAAGCTAAGCATACATGTCTAGATTTGATTGCTAACTATGTAAAAAAGAAAAAAAAATAGTATTTTAGATAGACATGGTAGGATATCAGCAGATTATACCACCCTAGGCTGCCCTAGAAATATTTTGGTAACATCTCACTTAAATGTTAGCCCAGAAAAGTGCATATTCATCTGGAGTGCTTTGTGGCAGAACCAACCTCGCGACTGTGCACTGGAGGAGCCTGGTTGCCTGCCTGCTGCCTTTTGACTATGGACCGGCATTTAAATACTTTATTTTCCTATGCAGAAAGGTCTATTCATGTATTTCTGCCCTGGCGTTCGGTAGATTCTCGGATTTACTGAATTAACTCATTTAACCCAGATAGCTATGCCATGGAGCCTATTCGTGTAATAAAAGACTTTGGCTCCATGGCAATTGAACCTTATGTGTGTGGTCTGATCGCAATTCAGTAATAATGTGCGCTCAGACCTAAGCTATCTGGGGATATGTTGCATGTCTGTATTTTATGTAATAAATGTAACCTTGTGTATTTTATTGTCTTTTTACTGCCATGTGCTTAATAGAGTTTTGCCTCTGTCCTTGGAGATAATTGGATTACTTCTCAATTATCTCCAGGATAGAAAACGCTGTGGAACTCGTTTTGGGCAGAAAAGCCATGCTTCATTTGGTCACAAAGGACTTCGATTTATCTTTTGAAACAATGGACCAATTTGGATGATTTTGACATATGTTTGTATTTGGAGTATGCTGATTCTGAAAATGTGAATGTGATGCATACTTTTAAAGTTATGAATAATGTGGAAAAACTGTATTTCTCTGCCTGTGCTAATTACCCATTGTGTAAGGTAATTGTATCACAGGCAGAGGGGAGGATTTTGTGTGGGAGTGTCTGAGTGTATTGTACGTGTTTATTGGTTGTTTTCAAAAACCCTGTGGGCAGTACTATGTTTGTGGATTGTGAATAAAAGAGGCTGTATGTGCCAGTACAGTCAGATTCTGCTTGACCCTCAAAACGAAGTGTCGTCTCGTTATTGGGGGATTTGGATTGTATGCCGATTGCCAGGAGTGTAAGCTGATTGTATGCTTTTCCTGTTCGGCTGTTTCCCGGGTTCGTGTGTTTCCTGTTCGGGAGTTGGAGGATTCGTGTAGTTTGCAGTTCGAGAGATTGGTGCTTACAGTAGCTGCCTGTGTATCTGGAAAGGGGAATATCGCCTAAACGGTTTTTACCCTCTTGTGTGCAAAACGGTCCGTTACATGCTTTAGATAGATTATAGACAAGGAAAATCTGAATTTGTGTATATTAATTGGAAAACCATAATAAGCATAGAGGAGCAATCATTGGACAGGGTTATAACATGCATCTGGAGGCTCAGCATGACGGTCAGCCTATTCCCATTATGGGAATTTACAGTCCCACTTTGCTTGGGCCTTTCTTCTCAGAGACGAGGGTGTCCGCTATGGGTTCAGTGTCTGTAGCCGCTTTTCCTCTGTCCCTCCGTCTTGATGCACGGCCCATATGCTTGGGCTGGTGTTGTGTAGTATCGGGACTCTGACGATGCATTTCTGATGCGGCCTCTTCCGCCTTTGGTGTGCTGGGCCCTTTCTGATAGCTGGGTTGTATGGAGTGCGTCAGGACGGTTCAGATGTAAACTCCCCAGCCTCAGGAACGGGTAGGTGTAGCCTACACTGCAGTTTCTGACATGAAGCTTTAAATAGTGTCTAGGCGGTGACGAATAGTGGGTGCCTCACCGTGGAAGTCCAGGGTGTTCATGGTGCCAGTCATTTTAGATGGAACACTGAGTATAGCTGACTTCTGGGGCACCCCTAGAGACGCTTGATGGGTTATCGGAGCCACCTGGGTGGGGACCTGGGTCACCCTCACTGGTCCAAAGGGGGTACTAGTGGGGTGTCTGTTACATTTTCAGGTCCTTGCCTGTGCCGGGCTGGGAGGTCGCTGCTTCTTCCCTCTCCTCCTCTCCCCCGACAGCGCACCCTTGGCCTTGCTGGTAATTGGCGTCTGGATGGGCACAGGAGACCGGGTAGTGCACCCAGATCGGTCAGTCGGTTCAAATAACAGAAGGTATGTTGCAACTTGGGAGAATGTAGGTGGAGCAGCTTGAAAATATATATATATTTTTTCCTTTCAGATTAGAGGCAGTGCTTACACCATAGGGATATCCAATCTGGAGGGAAAAACAGGCAGGCAAATCTCCAAACATTTTAACCCCTCCCCTAATTACCTCCTTTCCAATAAGTAGCAGCTCCTCCTGATCATCCCCAGTTCTTTGCCTGCCTTCGGCAGGGGAGGTTATGCAGGAAGGTTCTCCAGGAAGCAGGTGAGAAGGGCTGAGGCTCGGGAGGCTCTGCTTCCTTGATGTTTGGGTAAGTAGCGTTTAACACGCCGGACGGCGTGGTCCCTCAGAATTTATTCCGTCTCTTGCCGTGCCAGGTGCCGGTCTGACGAAGGACGCAGGCGTGCGTCGGCTGGGAGGTCCTGTCGGTGGAACGCACACACAGGTTGCGTTGCGTTCCACCAGGGAGTCGCAGAGCGCTATGCACATGCGCAATGCGAACCTGGATTCAGGCGCCAAATTTGAACTGGGCGTTTTTGTTTGGTTACAGGACTTAAAAGGAGCGTCCCCAGCAGCAACCTCTGTTTGCCAGGTGCTCTCAGAACGGTTTGCATTGTGTGTTTCTCACCTGCCCTCCAACACACTCTCGGGCCATTTAAGGTAAGACTGATTAAGTTTTTATTTAAATGGTTCTAGCCTGAATCTTTAGGGAAAAATTTTGTTATTTTCCCTTGTTTGTTTTCTGTTCCCAGTATATAATCCTGAAAATTTGGATAAAGTTGCTGAGAAGGGGAAATGTACATCTAGCCAAGCATTTAATGTGCTCTGTGTGTGGCCATCTTATGCCAGATGGTTGTAAAAAGAAAACTTTGCTCTGTGTGTTCAAAGAAGCTTCAGAGGAAGCACAAAGAACAGTAATGTCCACTTTATCAGCTGGTTGCAACAAAGTATGCAGCGAACAGTTGTGGATATGTGGTCAGCAGCATTACAGACAATCCAGGCTTCGGTTGCCCAGGATTCTCAGCTTGTAATACATGCTAACAAAAAGCCTAAGATCTTGGGAAGTTCCGATTCTAGTTGGGAACTAGTGGTTCTGAGTATGGCGATAATTCAGCAGTGCCTCATCAAATGAGGAATCTGCATTCCCAGTAGAATCCATTTGGGGAATTGATTAAAGATGTGCAGTTGCATTTGAACTTGAAGAAACAGGGTAAAAGTCCTATAGGTTTCTTTTTCACCCACAGATTGGGGTATTGATTTAAAAGAATGGAAAATTCCCAGGTCACATGCTGTTTATTGGCTAGACAGTTTTTATTTCTCTCTTTCCATAGAAGCGGTACAAGACTGTATGCTGGATACTGTCCCTGTAGTGGGCGTTCCTATTGCTCAAATAGGTAAGAAAATTACCAATTGGAGTTTCAAGCGGCCTCAAGGAGGTCATGGTTGAACGCAGGGACTCCTCCTTAAAGATGTTGTTCATCTCTTCGGCAGCTCAAGCTAAAGGTTTGATTACGGGGTCATCCGTTGCCGAGGCCCATATTTCTTTGGTTGGAAGAACTAGAAAAGGAAGACCCGTTAAAGCTATTATAATATATCGGTATGGCATCTGATTTTTAGTGGATGCCTCTGCAGAAAGCCTGAAATTATCGGCCAAGAATATAGGTATTTCAACAGTCGCCAGAAGAGCACTTTGGCTTAGAAATTGGTCAGCAGATGCGACACCTGATAATTCACTGTGTGAACTATCTTTTGAACCTGGAAGACTTTTCGGTTCAAAGCTGGATGAGTTGTTGAAACAGGTGAAGGAAGGAAGGAATGCTTTACCAGTATCGTATGGGAAGCAGTTAGAAGCCGTAACGCAGAGACACTTCCCTCATTTAGAAGTTCCTCTCTTAGAAACTATTTCAAAGGTCAACAGAAAGAGCCTTTGATTATAGGAAGAAGTATCGACTCTGTTACTAAAAGAGTGGTGGAAGAAGTTCCTCTAAAGGAAGACATCAAGGCACCTATTCAAGACTTTTCTTGGTGCCAAAACCAGATGGTTCGTTTGGACCTATCCTAGACCTAAAGGCCGTAAAAAAGTGGATTATCATAAAGAAATTCCTCATGGAAACAGTAAAGTCGGCTGCTCTGCTTATGCACCCACATAATTGGTTTGCTTCCCTGGATTTGAAAGATGCCTATCTTCATGTACCCATAGCAGCATCCAGCAAAAGTTTTCTACGGATGCGGTGTGCTGCCAATTGGTAACCATACATTACCAATTCAGAGCACTACCTTTCGGCCTGGCATCAGCGCCCAGAGTATTCACATAGCTTCGAGTAGTAGTTCAAGCTTTCTAAGAAGTATGGGCATCGCTGTCATTCCATATTTGGACGTCTGGCTGTTGTTTGCAGAGTCCCAAGTTCAACTACAGTTAGACCTGGGGACAGCCATCAATTTGCTGGAAAAGCAGGGCTGGCTAATAGATTTCGACATATCGGAACTAGTGCCAGTTCAAAGGATCCAGTTCTTGGGTCTATTTTTGGATTCTATCGCGATGAAGTTATTCCTGCACGAGGGGAAGATACTAAAAGATCAAGCGGTTAATCCGGAATCTCTGAGAAAAAAGTGTGTTTTCAATCAGAGATGCCAGGTGCTTGCTGGGTCTGTTTACAGCCTCAATCCCGGCAGTCGCTTGGGCAATAGCCAGAATGAGACCTCTACAAAGTTACATTCTGCAGGTCTGGTATCAACAGGAACTCTGCCTAGATAGGCTGATGAGGTTTAACGATCTAATTTTGAAAAGTCTGCAGTGGTGGACATTTTCTCGATTCCTCCACGGGGGTCTGTCTTTCCGGATGAAGTCCTTTACTATCATATCAACAGACGCCTCTGCGCTGGGCTGGGGGACCCATCTGGAAGACGTATAGAAGCAGGGGTCCTGGCAAGAGAAGGATATGAGAAGTTCCTCGAACTTCAGGGAATTAAAGGCCGTATGGATGGCACTCTTGGCGTTTCAGTTTCTCATCAAAGTTCAACATATTCGAATTCGTTCAGACAATCGAACGACAGTGGCGTATTTGAACATACAGGGAGGTACGAGATCATCAAGATTAGAAAGCCTTTGTTCAATGATCATGCTGTGGGCAGAAGTGCACCTGATGTCAATCTCTGCAGTTCACATTTTAGGAAAGTTCAATGTGGTGGCAGATGCCCTGAGCAGGCATCATTTGAAACAAGCAGTTTTGGTCCCTGTCATGCAGAACTTTCAAGTTCAGCACAGTCCGCTTCGGTGTTCCGGAGATAGTCCTGATGGCACCCAGAGTGAACAGGAAGACAAGACGTTTTGCATCCCTAACTCCAGCAGACAGGCCGGATTCCATAGATGCCCTGTCATTACCATGGAAGTTCAACCTGGCATATAGCTTCCCGCCAGTAGTGATTATTCCCAGAATACTTCAAAAAAGTAAGGCTGGGAAATGTAAGTATTATCCTAATCCGTCCAGGGTGGCCAAGAAGTAGTTGGTTCTCGGTTCTCCTGAACCTTCCGGGGGCCACCTTTTGGAAGCTTCCTCTTTTCAGGAGTAATTCTAGAGGATGCCATGGTGCCTCTTCCGGCCCTTCGGAGTTTCCGATTGACGGCCTGGTTTCTGGACTCCAGATTTAGAGTGTAAAGGTCTGGATCCTGAAGTTATATAAATTTTTTTTTGTTGGCATCTACTTCAAGGTTCTACGTTAGGATTTGGAAGTTTCAGCGATGTTGTAGGTTTGAAGTCAAACCTGTTTCCGCGTCCATCCAGAGGATTCTATGCTTCCTTCAGATGAGATTGGCAAAGGTCTTAAACCTGCTTCGTTTAGTTTACATTTTTCTGCTATCGGTTTCTTCTCCCTCAGATGTTTCACCTCGAATTTTCTGATTTCAAGGTTCTTCAGAGCTCTGACACGTTTGGTGCCCTTTGTTGGGGAAACCTGTCCTCCCTGGGATCTGAATTTGGTCCTTTCCGCGCTTTGAGTACCGCCTGTTGAACCATTGGAAGAAGTTCCCTGAAGATGTTTTCTTTGGATACCGTTTTCCTTTGATGGCTATTCGTCAGCTAATAGAGTATGTGAGCTCCGAGCGCTTCGGGAGTATTTTCCCTTTTTGGTTTTCATCAGGACAAGGAGGTTCTGAAGCTCGATCCTTCAGGTATCACTAAAGTTTTTTCTGTTGCCAATGTCAACCGAGTAGTGGTTTTGCCGACCTTGTGTCGGAATCCGTCTAATGCCTTGGTATGTAATTTTCTCTGCTTAGACGTAACAATAGGTCTTTGGCAATATCTAAAGCTACGGAATCCTTCCGTTAGGATATCGGTATGTTTGTCTTGTTCATAGGCACACAGAAAGGTATGTTGGTTTCGCAGAGTTCTCTGGCTAGATGACTGAAGGATTGTATTCTGTTATCTTATTCTAAGAGTGTCTCGGAATTTGCAGGCCCTATAAAGGAACATTCTACTAGAGCTGTTTCGCCGTCAGGGGCTCTGCGTGCAGCTACTTCTCCGTCTCGAATTTGTTCAGCTGCTAATCGGTCCTCTCTCCATACGTTCTCAGGACACTACAAGTGGGACATACTGGCCTCAGAGTATGCAGCTTTTGGGCGCAGGGTGCTTCAAGCAGTAGTGAACTGAAACCCGCCCTCAGGATTTGCTTTATTATATCCCTATGGTGTAAGCACTGCCTCTAATCTGAAAGGAAAAACATAAATTTTACTTACCGAAAATTTCTTTTTCCTGAAGATTAGAGGCAGTGCTACAATTCCCGCCCCTTTTTCTAATAAACTAAGTAATTTTGCAGCTATTTGGCTTATGTATTGTCTGGGGATGATCAGGAGGAGCTGCTACTTATTGGAAAGGAGGTAATTAGGGGAGGGGTTAAAATGTTTGGAGATTTGCCTGCCTGTTTTTCCCTCCAGATTGGATATCCCTATGGTGTAAGCACTGCCTCTAATCTTCAGGAAAAAGAAATTTTCGGTAAGTAAAATTTATGTTTTTTAGATTTTCCTGAGGAGATCTCTGAAAATCCATCCAGTTGCCATGATAGTCAGGCCCCATCCCCTGACAGGAAAACTTTTAAAGAATTCAGATGGCACTTGTTATTCCTGTTTGAAACATATTAAAGGAACACTATAGGGTCAGGAACACAAACATGTATTCCTGACCCTATAGTGTTACCACCATGTAGCCACCCTGGGCCCCTCATGCCTCCCTAAATATAGCAGCATCTTACGTGTATTCAAGCCTGAAGCTGCTGGCTTTGCCCCTGTCTGCCTCACAATAGCAAGCTGTCTTCTGACATCAGAAGTGGTAGCCTGATCCAATCACAGTGCTTCTTCATTGGGTTGGCTGAGACTGACAAGGAGACAGATCAGGGGCAGAGCCAGCATGATTCAAGCCCTGGCCAATCAGCATCTCCTCATAGAGTTTAATTGAATCAGTGAATCTCTATGAGGAAAGTTCAGTGTCTGCATGCAGAGGGAGGAGACACTGAATGTTTGGATGCATTTTAGGCAGCCATGACCCAGGAATGATCTCTAACAGCCATCTGAGGAGTGGCCAGTGAAGTTACCACTAGGCTATAATGTAAACACAGCATTTTCTCTGAAAAGACTTACAGCAAAAAGCCTGCAGGTAATGATTCTACTCACCAGAACAAATTCAATAAGCTGTAGTTGTTCAAGTGACTATAGTGTCCCTTTAATGTGTTCCAGCAAGTAAACACAGGATTTTCTATCCTTTTAAATGTTCTTTCTGAAGCTAACCATGCCACTTCTTCTGCTAGGGTTAGTAATGACTAATCATGATGATTGGTCATTTATGGATTATAGGACCATTAAAGTCACACACACACACCACTGCATTGAGATTATATGGTCCAAGTACAGTGGCTCTATCCTTTAATCATGCAATGTAAGATATTTCAGTTTTCTTGTCAATCTACCAGGGACATGTTTTAGCATTCATTTAAAGCTAAATTGCTTTATGTGCTAAGGTGCCTTTTTAATTTAAATATTTTTGATTGAATGCCAGCTTTCTTGTATGTTTGAGCACAGCACCTGGATTTTAAGTGACCACACAAATAGGTTGTAGAACTCTTAATTTAGATTTGCATTTTTTTTTAAAACATCATTTCTTGTAGGTTTGGTTGTTGGACAAAGGAAAAGTGAGTGTCATAAGATAAATGCTGATATTCTTTTTGATCAGTAGTACATATATAACAGGCCTTAGTGGCACTAGGGACTATGACATAAATAAGTATACATTTGCAAATTTTTTTTTGGTTTTATGGTCTGTTAGTTCTTAGAATATTTTTAGTAACACAGTTGCCCATTTCCTGTCTCTGTGCTTTGAATATATTTCCCGTGATATTTTTGTCTCTTAATCTTTTGCAGTTTGTTGTAAGACTGAATCATTAAAGGGACACTATAGTCACCTGAACAACTTCAGCTTAATGAGGTTGTTCAGGTGAGTGCTACAGCTCCCTGCAGCCTTTTTCTTGTAAGCACTGTATTTTCTGAGAAAATGCAGTGTTTACATTGGAAGCTTGGAACACCTCTTGTTGCAGTCAATCAGACGGCCACCAGAGGGACTTCCGAGTTCAGAGGCCCTAAAAAGGCCTCGTTCACGTCTGACGTATTCACGCATGGGTGAATACTTCAGACGGGCTATCAGCACACAAAGCACTGTGAACGCGCTTTGTGTGCTGAGGCTGTCAGCTCTGCTGTGGGAGTGGCTTGAGCTGACAGCTGAAGACCGAAGAGGAGGACCCACAGGGTCTCTTTCTGGCCACAATAGTGGTTGAAGGGGGGGGGGGGGGGAGGAGACCTACTCTCCTTTTTTAGGCTCCCACCCCTGGGCGACGGGTGGGGGCCATGAAGATAATGAGGGGGGGGGGGACCTACTGTCCTCCCCCTCTCCGGCCCCACCCCTGAGCGGCGGGTGGGGGCCCTAAAATTAACAATAAGGGGGGGGAACTACTGTCCCCCCCTCTGCCCCCTACCCCTGAGCGGTGGGTGGGGGCCCTAAATACAAAGGGGGGGGACCCTAGTCACCCCCCCCCCAAAAAAAAAAATATCTCCCTACCTACCCCCCTCACCCTTAAAAATAATGAGGGGGGGACCTTTAACTAAAAACCTGTAAAAAAAAAAAAAAAAAAAAAAAAATGAGATAAAAACAACTTACCATTCTAAAATCTTCTTTCTTCAGCCCCCAAAAAGGGCAAATAAAAAAAACATAACCGACGCAATAAAAAAAAAAAAAAAAAAATCCATGTTCAACCATGGAGGGTTCCGCGCAGACTGAGCTCTGCAGGGCGGGGGAAGGCTTATAAAGCCTCGCCACGCCCTGCAATTAGGCTAAGAACACTCTGATTGGCTGGTCCCTTTAATAAGACAATAAGAGGTTTACAATCCCAGTTTGGCAATCTTTTCGCTCCTGCATGTTTTTGCACTTTCCCCTGGTGTCACTCAAAAAATTAGAAATCAAGGCAGCGCATTTCTGTCAATTTAAAGAGGTCATCAGCAATGTTCTGTGCTTGGGTAAGCCTGCATGACTGGCATGTCAAGGTCCTAACAAATGCTTATCACCAATACATCCTCACTACAAACTATAAACCTCCATCTGTTGTGTGTGTGTGTATAATTTTTTTTTATTTTTTTTTTCTATCCAAATATAGAGATGTATAGACATCACATAGAAAGAAAATGTTCTGTGGAAGATTTATAAAGCCTGGCATTTTATTCAAAAATTTGGCATTCACTTTATAGATATTTGCTTTTTAATTAAAAGGACACTCTAAGCCTCAACAACCTGAGCTTAATTAACAAAGCGATTTAACGCCTACACGGCAGAAATCAAATTTCAAGTGAAGACGCCATAAAATGTGTGCTTGACTGACGAGTTTACTACCACATCTCAATGTGTATGTCGATGGCTTATAAACCCCCTTTTTATTTATTTATTTTTTTGGGTGTACATTCTGATTTATTTTTTTTGGTGCGGTCACCACATTTTTTTTTTGGTCACATTTTGTATTCTTGCAAGGTTTGGGAATACCTGCTGGTTCACTGCTGCCTTTCACTCTTACTATAGTGAGTGCCTATTCTGTTCTTTTGTATATCTCAGATTGAAATACAATATGATGACGTGACATGGGCACACGTTTGACAGGACCACATTAACAAAGCTATGTAAATATACAAATCACTGAGTGTGTGTTTTTTCCTCCTATAATCTGTTTAGGTAGCAAGAAACTGGAAGGTGTTGTGCTCAGTAAAATGAACTTTGAGTCTGTTGTGAAGGATCTTCTTCTGGTTCGTCAGTATCGTGTAGAAGTGTACAAAAATAAGTCTGGAAGCAAATCGTCAAAGGACAATGACTGGCAATTGGCTTATAAGGTGAAGTGACATTCATTTCCACTGAAAAAGACACAGTCCCTCTACTCCATTTCCATTGTTCTTGGTTGGTGTTTAGGCTTTCCAAATGTGGAAATGGAGTTTTGAAACTAGTGCGCAAAAGGTGACTGATTAGGTTAAAAAGTCTAAATATTAATGTATTCTAACAGTTCTTTTAACCATTGTCGATTTCAAATGTAACTTAAAATCAAATTTATATACATTGCTTATCAATATTGGTGCATATTCCCAGTCTGTCCCACGGTCTTTCATAAATGTTAATGTTTTTGTTGTTGTTTTTTTCTTGTAGAATTTGCTTTATTAACCATTCTATGTAAATGACATGCAGCATTCCTTATGCAATGTCTGATAGATCACACATATTGTGACTTTTGTGACCACCTGTAAACAAATTATCCTGCAAAGTCAGGACTCCTGGTGTATTCCTATGGCAGATGTAGGGTACAGAGCATAATGTTAGGAATAAATGTTGGTATTGCTAACATTGTAAAGTGTTAAACTAGCTGTTTAGGTCTCCGCCCCTTTCTCTGTGGAGTTAAACGGTTATTTTCCTTTTTTTTTTTCTCCCTCGTCATGCCAATCTCGCCACAGCTGGCCCTACCTCAGTGGCTGAGATAAATTTTGATGATCTCACACAATCCAGTGCTTTATAATAGGAAAGCATTGGGAGGCTATTGCAAATGCTTGGCAAAACGTTGCGCTGTGCCATCGGCATTTCGTTATAGAGATGCTTTGAAGCCCGTAGTCATTAAAATAGATTTTATTGGAAAAAAAAATATTAACACTCTTTACCTTGCCTCCAGTAATGACATGATCGTAACATGACCTCATTGTCCGGACGCTGCTTCAACAGAGAGTAAAATCAGACACTCTGTTCCTGTATTTGTTTAACCAGAGCAAGATGCACTAGAGGAGTAACAGAGCATGTAGCCAGAGAGCAGGGGAACTGCATGTTGAAGTGTTCTCCAGCTCTATCTCCTGTCTGTTCTACTAGCACAATGTATAGAAGTTAAACGTGTGTACCCCATGACAGGCACACTTGAAATGCTTTCCTGGTTATATTTAAAAGTAAATGATTAGATATGACTATCTTTTAACCCGATATAACATTATTACATTAACTGTTTTAACAGGCGTCCCCAGGTAACCTTACCCAGTTTGAAGAGATTCTGTTTGGTAACAATAACATGTCTACAGCAATTGGAGTTGTAGGTGTCAAACTGGTCACTGTTGATGGGCAAAGACTAGTTGGCGTTGGGTATGTGGACTCCACCCTGAGAAAGCTTGGAGTCTGTGAGTTTCCAGACAACGATCAGTTCTCTAATCTGGAAGCTTTGCTGGTCCAAATTGGGCCTAAGGAATGTGTGATGCCTGGAGGAGAGACTGCTGGTGACATGGGGAAAGTACGACAGGTACATTTTAATAATTGCAACTCACATTCCTCTGTCCCTGTCCTCTATCTCAGTAACTTTCTTCTCGTGGATCTCCATATTTAATATGTGTAACAGAGCTACTGCATATTTCACAGTATTGTTTAGAAATGTGAAGTCTGTGACTTAGAGTTACTCCAACCACCATGACCACATCCGCTTTTAGAAATTATGGTGCAAGCAATCTCTATGTGCAGCGTTTCTGCTTGAAACGCTGCCTGTACAGAGAAATCTTTAATTTTGTGCCAGGGTGACATTACCTCCCCGGCACTTGTGACTTCGGCAGACTGGAACACTGTTCCGGTCTGCATTATGCAGGTTTTGTGCAAAAAATACCAGTTCTCAGCTTCTTCACTTGCAGGCAGTGCTGTGTATACGTGGCTCGTATGCTCACAGTCCAATATTCTGCTTGTTCCCTTCAACATCAATGTCTTCTAAAATTTGACCATTACTACCTCCCCTTTTGGCACTGCCTCCAGTTACTCTGATCCAACATTTCATACCTCCCATTGTCCATCCCTTCCTGTACATGCTTCTGAGGTCTCTATGAGAAGCATTTGATTAAACCTAGTATTGAAAATAAATGGCGTGGCATGATGAAAGGTGGATGGGGAAGGTTTCTGGGAGAATGAGTTTAAATTCTCATTCAATTATTTTAAGAAAAAAAGGGGGTTGGGGCAGTAAAAGCAAGTAGTTGTTAAGCAATGTAGAGCAAAATTAACAGAGGTTAACAACTAGCTTGGAATAAAACACATTTTTTTTTTCTTTTTTTTTTTTTTATTTGGCCTTCAAGTTCTCCACATTTTTTGTCATCCTGTTCTTTGACCATTTCTGAAGTTACCAGGTCTTTATAACTGTATTCAATGGTAATATGTTTTGTATAATCCTAGTTTAAGTGCACACTTACTGGGTAAGTCAGAATTGTTTGTCTTGCTGCTGGAAGCCAATTTCTGCGTTAGAGTCTTGGTTACCTGTACATATATGTGACGGTTTACAATCTGGACAGCGTTTTGCGTGCATGTAAATGATTAAATATTCGTGAGAATCACAAACTGGAATAATGGCACAAAAATAATTATTTTCACGTACCCATAATGCCTTAGAAGGATCCTCTTATTGTAATTTTCCAATTGTACATTTGAATTTTTGTAATTTTTTTTATTTCTCCCCTCTCTCTCTGTATTGTCTTAGATTGTTCAGAGAGGCGGTGTTTTGATTACAGACCGAAAAAAAGCAGACTTCACTACAAAAGACAGTGTACAGGATCTGAACCGTTTGCTCAAAGCAAAAAAAGGAGAGCAAGTTACCAGCGCTGCTTTACCGGAAATGGAGAAGCAGGTACAAACACACTGATATAACTTCTCATTTGCTTTTAGTTTTCAAACTCTTTTTTTTAGATTCTTTTTCCATCGCACCCAAATATTTGTTAGAATTATTCCTTCCTAAAGACTATTTCTTTGTTTAGCGCAATATATATATATATATATATATATATATATATATATATTTTTTTTTTTGTATGTGTAAACGTGGCACTCTTCTCCCAAGAGACAATGGATATAAAGCCTAGGTACAAACCCATGAAAAATATCTACAAATTGGATATAAACGATGCGCAATCGACGTTTCGATCGTATAGGTCTTTCTCAAGATAACCATCTTGAGAAAGACCTATAGGGTCAAAACGTTGATCATCCACATTTTTGTAAATTTCCTTTTTGCTACATTAAAACGTTCTACACTTTAGAAGACCTCTGAGTGCATCCTTTATATCCATTTTTTAAAATTATTTATTATTATTTTTTTATTTTTTTTTAGATATTTGAATTTATTGCCAATATGCTGTTCTGCTGATGGTCTGCTCCCATTAGTTTTGTAAATATTACTTGCATTACTTGTTGTTGCTTTAATTCTAGGTTGCCATTTCCTCCTTGTCTGCAGTCATAAAGTATTTAGAGCTGTTATCTGATGAGTCCAACTTTGGGCAGTTCCAACTGACCAGTTTTGATCTAAGCCAGTACATGAAGCTGGACAATGCTGCTGTTGGTGCATTAAACCTGTTCCCGGTAATAATTTTATTAAAATATTTAATACAATTGCAGTATTATGACACTTGGTTATTTTTATAGTGACCGTTTATTCTGCAACACTGCACATCTTAACCCATATCTGTCTTCTTGCTTTCCGGTAATGACCTGAATCTTGAAAAAATAAATGTATGTATTTTTACACTATGGCAATATAAACCTGGCATTGGTTTGCCCAAGACTTAGATTCCTCCTTCCCATATTTCACGTGAAACTCTCTGCAACTTGCAGCCCTGCTAGTGGAAGAATGTAGTGTAGCAACTTGTTTTGAGTTCCGTTTAATATTCAGCGCTCATAGTTCATGTTACTACATGTCTTTCTGTTTAGAAACTGTAAGATACAACAAACTATTTATATTCTATTGGTTTCTGTAATCCCTCTGCTATCCCCCATCATCTTTACATTGTATTGAAAGTTTAGAAAAACATGCATTTTATGCATTACATATTGAAAAACAATCTGCAAAAACATGAAAAATTTAGTTTCCTTATAACAATGCTTTTTTTGGCTAACTCACAAATTTCTTTTTTCCAAACTGGTTGTTTTAGTTTTATTTTTAAACTGGCTTTCCTGTCCACAAATTATGATATAGTGTTGGCCGTTGAGGTGAAACAGTCAGGGTTAGTTACTAAAGTGAGTAGTCAAAGTGAATTTCACATTGAAGGCCAAAGTAGCCAAACTCAAAGCCTAGCTAAGTTAGAAAATGCTCCCATTTCGACTATTTTGTCCTTACATTTGTAGTTCACTTTGAATTCTCGCTTAGTGAATAACGCCGAGTGTCTTTGGACAAGTGAACCCTCAAAAATGTGTGTCCTTCTCCCAAATTAATAGCGATGGTATGTATTGTCTGTGTACAGCAAAGAGTTCAAAGAAGCCAAGCTATGACTAAATCAGTTCACCGGGTCAGCTGTTAGTGACATTTTTAAAATTTTCTTTTTGGTAAAATGTAGATGTTAGTTTATACCTTAATTGTCTTTTAAGCCACATGTGCTATTTAACTCGTTTATCTGATTGCAGCTTGTTCATATAAACCGTAATTAGGCATGGTTATTCATTGTTATCAACTGTGTACATTTGGCAAAGGATGCATTCATTCATATATACTTACAACACAGTTTATTGTTGTAATGTGGTTTTATTTAGAGATGTTCATTTTGTTTTGTTATTTAAGAGTTCTGTAGAAGATACCAGTGGAACGCAGTCTTTGGCCGGGCTATTAAATAAATGCAAAACTCCTCAAGGTCAAAGACTGGTGAACCAGTGGATCAAACAACCTCTTATGGACAAAAACAGGATTGAGGAAAGGTAAGTGTTACAGTATACGGTAAACCATTGCAATTCTAAATAAGTCTGCTTTGATGCAGTATTCGGTGTGTATGTGTGTATTTTATTTTAAAGCTAAAATATTTAGACAACACTGGTGCTGTTACATTTAGGCTCGCAATCTCAAATTCAAATTTCGTGCACAAGCATGTTCAGTATGGTAATTAACGTAACCCAGTGCTGGAGGTTACTAAGCCTAAGATAACTAAAATGTAAACAAATAAGGTGCTTGGGGTGGGGTGTGAAGCAAGGAGTATATGCTGACAATTGCTGCTTATTTTTAAAGTCACAATAAAGATCTTGAAGCCATTACAGTTAGAGCAGTATTCTCTGCTCTACACCTGTGAGTGTTCCCTTCTGAAACTACTGTATCTATTGTAGTTTACTTTACTATATTGCCCTATGAGGTTGTTTTTTGTTTTCTTTTCTTTTTACATGTATACCCACTAATTGGAGCCAGCCCATATCCATGCATACTTTTATCTATTCGCATGTAAGTGAAGTGTGGCCCTTTTCACTGCTTTTTGCACAAATATTGCAGCACTTTATTGCATTGTGTTTGTTGCACTGATACACATTTATTATTGCACCTTATAATATATATCATATTTCCATACGATTTTATAAAATATTTTCAATGCACACAATGCAAAAATAAGTCTTGCAGGAACAGCGCACCTGATTTGTTGTTTACATTTTGGTTCGTGTTATTGAGCTTGTACACTGTGAGAGGTGCCGCTTCTTCATAATTGTTTCTTTGGTCTGTATTTAGCACCACTTGTAGTTGAGGTTGTTTTTTTTTTTTTTTTGTTTGTTTTTAAGATAACTAAGCCGTACTCCAGAATGTGGTGTATGTGTTTTTTGTTGTTGTTTTTTTTTTTTTATTAATGTTTGATTCATTCTTTGTGGGGAAAAAGTTCTAGTTTCTTCGGTATTGTCAGAGCGCACACTGAGCTTTATTATAATTGTTAGACATTTCCTTACTTTATTAGTTCTAGTCTGACCGGCTTGAAATGTGGATAAAAGTGTTTTTTTTTTTTTTTTTTTTTTTTTTTTCTTCTTCTACGTGCTCTTAGGATTATTTAGTCCTTGTAAAAAGTTACTTCCTTTTTACTGGAGGAATATAACTGTCTGCTTTTCTCTGTGCGAAGTTGGACTTTGTAACCTGAGGGTTTAGGCAGTTAGTTATTTGCATTCTGCCCTCTGTTGATTTTTCCTTTTTGCTATTTTTAAGTAGAGAGGGTGTGGTCCCATATTCCTTAATACTCGCTTATTTAAGAAAATTGTATTATTAGTAGTAATTGCATAGCACCAGGGGCGTGGAATTAAAAATAAAAATCTACTTGTCCAAAGTGTTTGAGCCCAATCGACGTGTTCTGACACAAAACAAAATCAAGAGGTCCCAGCCTACAGCAGCCAGTCCTTCAACCTCACTAATACTACGTCAGAGTCAGGGCTATAAGAATAGAGAAACTGCTCACCTGGCTTCCAAACTGCGTGTCCCAGGCATCGGGCAATACAAACTCTACATACCTGAGTGCTACCATATTCTGCCACGCTTTACAATTATAGGTAGATGTTAGGTAGGCTGTGCTCAAACAATCTGAGGATTTGAGGTTGGTGTCTTACTTACTGGTAAAATGGTCTGACAGGGATTCGAACCTGAGTTTCCCACTTCTAAGTAACGTTACAACTGCTCGAACCTCCACATTAATCACATTATATTGACTTGCAATATTTCCCCAACCTCGATACTTTTACAGATTGCTGGTTTGTGTCAAGCTGCCTGATTCCTGCTCATTTTACATTTTTTGGTTCGTGTCTGCCAGTTGACTTTCCTACAGAGGAGGATGTTTTACTATGTAGAAATCTGGTTCACTATTACTGAACTTGGCTCATGTTGTGGCAGTAGTTTACTAAGCAAGATAATACTTTATGATCTGAGACTTTGTCTCCTTCATTCAAATGTTTCTTTATATTAAAGGAACACTATAGTCACCTAAATTACTTTAGCTAAATAAAGCAGTTTTAGTGTATAGATCATTCCCCTGCAATTTCACTGCTCAATTCACTGTCATTTAGGAGTTAAATCACTTTGTTTCTGTTTATGCAGCCCTAGCCACACCTCCCCTGGCTATGATTGACAGAGCCTGCATGAAAATTACTTGGCCTTTGCATTGGCGGTTTGCAACGAACGACTAAACTGTAGATGAACCAGCTCAAATAGCAAAGCATGTGCATTGCATATTCTCCTTTTGTCAGATACAGTTTTTGTTGTGTCTAGGTCTGATAAATGTCTATTGGAACATTTGTAGAGCGTTTTTTTCCCTCTTTTCATTGGAACTGTGCATTTGTTTTTATTTTTAATTAACATTGTGGGTTAGGTGCTAAAACGGTTGGATTTTATAGGCTTTTGATGTATGTAGTCGGTCAAAGTTTCCATTGTTATTTACTTGTATATTGTAAAATCTAGGCAGGGAGTGTGTTTGATGTTTCCAACTTTTGTGGTTTTTTTTTTTCTCTTGCCAAGTTAATTCTGGTTTTCCATTTAACCCTACTGTAGACATTTTATTATTATACCTATATGGTTTCATAACAGAGCTTTGTTAAATGGCTTATCTGGAGCAATGCCCTGATCACAGCCCTCTGTACTGCTGATATCTCCTCATTTAACGGTACAATTTATTTCTGACGTATTTGAGTTTTTTACGTTTATAAACTAATCTTTAAAAAAAATGGCCAGCTGTTGATCTATGATAGATATATTGGCAAATGTGTGTTTTGGGTCCTGCGCCCCCATGCATCACTGAAGAAGGAATGGTGTCTCCTTCTCTTACCTTCTGCACTATACAGCAGCATCAGTAGACTTCCTTCTACAGGACAGTACATTCTACAGGACAGTAAAAGACATACCACACTACAGGACTTCTTTGCAAGCAACAGTTTATTTATTTTTAAATGGCAAAATAATGTGGTCTTTTCCATCATTTAACATTTTTAATAAACAATGTATTTGTGCCGTCAACATCTAATAGAAATTCTTTGTTATTGAATTTAGGGTATGCGTCCTGATCTTTCTAAAGGAACCTACCCTAACTCTGTCATCATTCACATCATTTCCCCTCCCTCTTTTTTTTTTGGCGCTAAATGCATGGCAAGAATAGCTGGGTTTTGGTTACTATTTAAAAAAAAAAAAAAATATATATATGATTTGTTTGGATGAATAAAAATAATCGTAAAACTTTTAAGAATTTATTCACCAACTACTGAATTGTGGCTATTAAAAACAAAAACAAAAACCGGCTAAATTTTGTCTAAGTAGCCAATATGTCACTAGCGGAGATTTTTTTTTTTTTTTTTGTAATTTTTCTCCTAAATTTTTCAATTCAGTCCAGTGTATTTTGAATAAATGCTATAGCCTTTCATTGGGCTATATCTCCCTTTAAAATATTAAAGTTTTCCATGATCTCTTGTATAAGCTGCTCTGAAACTCCCCGTGCTTTTGTTTGTGTTTTGGTTTGCTGTTGTTCCTGCTGCCTGGAGCCATGAATGTGTTAACTGGTTTCAACAGGTTCTTCATTTCACAATTCCAGTTCATTGTGGGTGAGGCAGTTTCACTATGGATCGTACTGAATAGCAACCATTCACTCATTCCCAAACAGAAACACAGTCTCTGGATTCACTTTAAATATCTCCACATGTGACTTTTTTTGTGGCCGTATAATAGCTTCATTATAGCTTAATGACCAACTTTATCACAGCACAGGGTATGCTGCTGCAGATGGGGGTATCGTAGCATACTCCGTACTGTAATCCTGTGTCCTCACAAGGGGATTCAGATTTAGTGTTGGAGATATCTCTCTTCTGGATGCTGTAAATTGTAAGTCTGGTCATTATCAGCCATTCTCAGACCCTGCAGCATTACTTGTTTAATTAAAGTGGTTCCATTGTTGGAGGAACAGTCCACACGCCTAAAGCACTTTATCTTGTTGAAAGGCTTTATATGTAAAGTGTGACCACTTTTTTATTTTTTTTATTTTTTTTTAATTTTACAAAAAATAGAAATTGGCACTTTTTCTAAATTAACCTTAAAGAGGCAGCAATTATCCAGAGCACCTGCATTGGGAAGTCTATGATTGGACAGAAACAAAGTCTGGGCGGGGTTAGAAGGGGAGGTTTTGCAAAGGCTGCAGAGGAGCTATTTAGAAAAAAACGCATACTGTAATTAACCCCTTAAGGACGCATGACGGAAATTTTCCGTCATTGCAGCACTCCCGTTGAGGACGCTGGACGGAAAATTTCCGTCATAAATGAAAATTAACCCCTGATTGCCACAATCGCGGCAATCGTGGGGTTAATCTTCCTGTAGTGTGTCTCCATATCGGAGGCACACTACCATGGGCAGTTTCACTGATTCAGCCCATGTGATCGCTCTGACCGGGAGTCAGAGTGATCACACGTGCTGCAGTGAAACCCGATCTGTTTCCCTGCAGCTCCGTGTGAGCTGTGAACAGCAGAGAGACAGATTGGTGCTGATCTGTCTCTGGCTGTAAGAAAAAAAAGTTAGTTACAAAATCCCCCCCTCCCCCCCACCTCTTTCAAATAAAATGTAACCCCTTCCCTGCCCTTTGATCACTGCCTGCAGTGATCAAAATACAGATCACAGTATTTCACTTGTGATCTGATTTTTTTTCTTTTAACCCCTGAGGGTTAACTTTATTTATTTATTTTAATCCTCAGGGGTTAAATGTATTTAATTCTTTTAAATATTTTAAAATACTTATTTATTATAGCTAAGGTGGGTAGAAGTTAGTGGGGAAATTTGGGGATTTATGGCTAGGCTAGTTAGGGGTTAAAAGTAAAAATAAATAAATAAAAAAAAAAGTTAAAAAAACTTTTGAAAAGTTTAAACAAAGTTTTAAAATAGTAAAATAAGTTGTTAAAAACTAAAACTCTTAACAAGTTAAAAAAAAATGTAAAAAAAGGGGGAAAATGTGTATTACCTCTACACTTGGTACAGGCTAGCGAAAAAATGATACCACGGTAAGGTTTCAAATATGCCTTTTGAAACACCCTGGGGTGTCTTCTTTAGGAAATGGTATGCCTTTGTGAAGTAAATGGAAAACACAACCTATTAAAAAAATTCCAAAGTGGGGCATGGACCCAGCGTAAAAATTCTACCTTGAATGGCTGTGTCTCAAATGTGCCCCTTCAACGTGGTCATATACCTGGTAAAGGTACATATGGGGGTATTGCTGTACTCAGATGACATAGCGGAGCAACATATGATGTATTATACTGCTGTAACACATATAAAGGTTTGCAAAATATATTTTACAAACTCATTGAGTATGTCAAAAAGACATATAAAAAGCGTATTACCACTACACTTGGTATAAGCTAGCGGAAAAATTATTTCACGCTAAGGGTTAAATTACATCTTTTGAAATACCCTAGGGTCTCTTCTTTAAGAAATGGTATGCCTTTATGGGGTAGCTGGAATAATTAACCTACAAACAAACCTCCAAAGTGGGGTATGGACACAGCTTAAAAATGTAAAGTTTGAAAAAACTTAAATGGCTGTGTCTCAAATGTGCCCCTTCAATGTCCGCATATACCTGGCAAAGGTACATATGGGGGTATTGCTGTGCTCATATGACACAGCTGAGCAAGATAGGAAGTATTATATAGCTGTAGCACACATAAGGTTTGCAAAATACACAGTACAAACTCACGGTGTGTGTCAAAAAAGCAGAAAAAATGCTTATTACCACTACACTTGGTACAAGCTAGCAGAAAATCCCCCACTAAGGTTAAAAATATGCCTTTTGAAATACCCTGGGATGTCTTCTTTAAGAAATAGTATGCTTTTATGGGATAGTTGGAATATATAGCCTGCTAAAAAACTTCAAAGTGGGGTAATAACACAGCGTAAAAATTCAAAGTTTGACAAAACCTGCAATGGCTGTGTCTGAAATGTGCCCCTTCAACGTCCCCATATAACTGGCAAAGGTACATACGGGGGTATTGCTGTACTCAGACAACATAGCTGAGCAACATATAAAGTATTATAAAGCCGTAGCACACATAAGGTTTGCAAAATGTACAGTACAAACTCACTGTGTCAAAAAGGCAGAAAAAAATGCTTTTTACCACTGCACTTGATACAAGCTAACGGAAAAATTATCCCACGCTAAGATTCAAAATTTGCCATTTGAAATACCCTTTGGCGTCTTCTTTAAGAAATAGTATGCCTTTTTGGGGTAATTGGGGAAAAAACAGCCGGCTAACATATTTAAAAATAGAATACGGACCCATTAAAACTCTCCATGTAAGTTCACACTTAAAAACCTGAACTTATCACATCTCTTTCACAGCACTGTAACTTCACAAAATAGTGTCTGGGTCATACATTGGGCATATTGTTTTACTCAGAATAGGTAACTGAGCATACTTAGGGGGAATTTATGACAGTGGCACTTATCAAATGTAAGAAATACCCAGCGAAAATGCAACATGTATGTAAAAAAATTAAAAACAAATTTCTCACCACAAAATTTGAAATAAATTGGTGAAAACACGGTGGCAAGTTAAGGTATAATATATGCCTAATAACATACCCTGGAGTGTCTGCTTTCTCAAATGGAAGGCCTTTATGGGGTTATTTGAACAGTCAAATGGCTATAATGCCACAAATTCAGACATATGACCTTCTATGAAAATTCCAACTATAGAAACTGAAATAGCATGGTCTTCTATATGGCACTGTAGCTTCACAGAATAGGGGCAAAGGTATACAATCGGGGCATCGTTGTACTCAGCAGATGTAGCTGAACACAATATGGGGTTCTGTACAGGGATAGCACACACTAGATTTACGAAATACAAATTACAAAAACCTTGTTATATGTGAATATGCCAAAAAAAGAGAAAAAACACAATTTTACTCCAATATTTAGCAGAGATTGGCGGTGAAATGGCTACGCAAAAAGTGTCAAACTAACCTTAGGTAAATAGCCTGTGATGTCTACTTTATATAAATATATACTTTTGTGTGGCAATTTTGTTTCCTGTAATGGGTATTAAACTTCCAAGACAAACATACCAACTTCTAAAATTGTTTCACATTGAATTTTTTTTTTTAGACCTTGTAGTTTGTGACCTGTAACTTTCAAAATAAACTGAAATCCTACACATATTATGTACTTTGTAAATCAAGACACATAAATGAATTGATTTTGAATTACTCTTCCTAAGCTGTACATATTATGCACACATTATTATTGCCAAAACGTGGGGAAAAAGCTTTTTTTTTTTTAACATTATTTTGCATTTTTTTGTAATAAATGAGAATTTATTCATGTATAGGTCACATCAAATTAAAGCCCCTTTTGTTGTCTAAAAAACAGTATATAATATGTGTTGGTACAATAAATGAGAGAGATGCAAATTGCAGTTGAACACAAACGGCAACAAATGCAAAAATTGCTTGTGTCCTCAAGGGTATGTCCAGCTTCTGAAGCTGTGTCCTTAAGGGGTTAAATGAATGCTTGTTTTTGTTGGGGGATCTATCAAAAAAAAAATCTTCCCATTAGGGTGTTCCTTTAATGGAGCTGTCATGACAATTCTCTAACTCCGTTTTATTCAAACATAAGTGAAGTAACTGAAATATAAACTTTGCTAATATGATATCTGGAAAACAGAGAACAAAAAGTTCAGTGTCTCTGGGTGTACACCTGTGCCAACAACCCCGGATAACCCGAGGAAGTAATGCCGAGTGTCTACTCAGAGACTGGTGTACCAATTAGAGACTCCAGATGTCTCAAGAAGGGGGATAACCCCATATATACAAAATCAAACAACAAAAAGGACAGATGTGGTCAGATTCAAGAAATCAAATGAAACTAACCGCATCTCTGGAAATAACTATAGCGGCAGTGTCTAGGATTATAATGCTGGCTGTCGGTAACAGGTGTAGCTGTAAACCGCTAAGGGTGTCACTATAGACCCATGAGCAGAAAAAATGCTACTAAATACCAAAATGAAGTATATACAAAAAGTGACTGCTAAATGCAAAAAATAAAGTATATACAGTGGTACTAGGATTCCACGCCTGTCAATAGAAGGATATGTATAGGTAGGGATATAATGAGCCAAATGGCAACAGCAACTCACCCCTAATTATCAGCTTTAATATAGTGCACTATAAGGAGATGAGAAAAATCCCCAAGTCCCAACCATAAATACCTCCTATAGAGATAGTAGTAGATACAGGGTAAACAGAGGCTCCAAATGAGGCTAGTACAGGGGTGAAGGGAGATTGAGGAGGGTATGCAGTGTTAATAGCAGTCAAATTCGGACTGCTAGTTTTAAATTTAAACAACCTCTCTCCCTGTAAATCCTGTACAAAAAGGATTATAGGTCCCCAAATCACAACCATAAATACCTCTTACAAAAAAATACTAATGATAGATACAGAGTAGACAGAGGCTCCAATTGGAGCTAGTACAGAGGTAAAGGGAGATTGAGGACGGTAGACAGTCATAATAACAGTCAAATTCGGACTGCTGGTTTAATTTATAAAGCCTCTCTCCCTGTTAATCTAGCTAGACAGGCATAGAAAAGAAAGAGTAAAACAAATATACATTAAGTGATTAACATGGTGCTAAAACCACCAGTGCCCAGTGCTCATATCCGTGATATGAGGAAAAAACAAATTGCCCAACGTACGTTTCGGTGCTAAAAAGGAGCACCTTCGTCAGGGGCTAACATTAGACTGTTAATGAGTCTCTTTTATATGTGATGTGCCAGGAGGCATGAGTACCTTTGACCAATAGGAGCAGGGGGAGTGTGATATCAGCTGTACTACATTCACTCTAATCTCCAGGGTAACATGAGATGTTATTGGGGGCGGGGCTTGATGCCGGTCACATGGTCCGACGTGTCAGACCCTATCCATCTGAAGTTAGTGGGCGGGTCGTGAGATGAGATGGGCCGGCCAAACCCCCATTTAACCCCATATATTACTGTGACAGCTCTAAAAACTCACAAACCCTGGATGTAAAACACTGCAGAAATGCAGAAAATGAATGTTCCGATATATCCGGACCTGGTACAGTCAATACTGCATCCCTATGGTCCTATGTAAGGTATTCATGACACAAAATTAATAATAAAGATGAAAAACATGACATAATAAAAAATAAAAAATAAATAAGTAAAGAAATATATACAAATCTACACTAAACACTACACGCTATATTACAAAATGTACAAGTGTATCAGGCAAAAATGAGCTTAATTAGATATAAATTGCAAATATGTCAGAGATCAATGGGGGTGTGGGGACATAGTATCCAGTCTGTTGCACTCAATCTTCGATGAAGGGTGTGTATGAAAAACCCTCGTTGAGTCCAGATGGTGACAATGTTTTAAGTTTATAAATCCAAAAACTCTCCCTTTGGAGTAGTTTTTTGTCTAAATCTCCCCTTCTTGGACCCAGGGTGACACTTTCAATTCCGCAAAATCTTATCCCCTCAGAAGACCCCCCATGATGGAGTTTCAAATGTTTTGAAACTGGGGTGTCAATTAGTCTTTTTGGGTTAATAGAGGTCACGTGCTCCCTTATCCTCAGTTTAAACATACGGGAAGTTTTTCCCACGTATAATTTGTTGCATGAGCATGAGAGTAGGTATACAAGACCTTTAGATTGGCAATTGAAAAAGTGGCGAACTTTAAATTCTTGTGTCCCTAGGGAGTCTGGAAAGGTTTTCGAAGGACGGCGTATAAATTTGCACGCCTTACACTTTCCACATTGATATGTGCCTAGGACTGGAGACTTTAACCAAGAAATTTTCTGGGTGTTCGATTTCAGGTGACTTGGGACTAGGATGTCCCTAATGTTTCGTCCTCTGCGTGCTGTTACAGACGCCTTAGTTGTGATCACCTTCTGTAGGTGTGGGTCTTGGTGCAATAGGGGCCAGTATCTATCCAGGATACTCATAATTTGATGCCAGCCTGCATCGTAATTCCCTATGCATCTTATGGTTTCTTGATTAGACTGGACTTTTTTATCAGTTAGGAGGTCTTTACGGTCTACCAACAGTGCACGTTTATATGCGGATTTAAGGCATCTGTTTGGGTATCCTTTTTGTTTAAATTGAAGCTGTAAGGTTTTTGCCTTCAATTTAAAATCTTCTATAGTGGTGCAGTTGCGTCTTAAACGCAAATACTGCCCTATTGGGATACCTTTTTTAAGGGAGGGTGGATGGTGACTTGTCCACTCCAATAAGCTGTTGGTTGACGTGGGTTTCCGGAAGAGGGTAGATGTGAGTACCCCCTTGTCTGACAGACAGTTAAATCAAGAAAATTGATTTGGTTACCACCTAACTCACTTGTCAGTCTCAGATTGATGGAGTTAGAGTTCAGAATGTTTACAAATTCTAGAAAGAGGTCAGGGGTGTCTGTCCATATGATCAACACATCGTCGATGTAGCGTTTCCATATTTTTATACACTTAGTGTATTTTGTCATGTGTTAATTAAATACCATTGTACTCTCCCACCACCCCAGGTGGAGGTTAGCATATGAGGGGGCACAAGCCGTCCCCATAGCAGTGCCTCTCACCTGGTGGTAGTATTTACCCTGGAAGATAAAATAGTTATGTGTCAGAATGAAGGACATCAAGTCTTGGACCAGTTCATTATGTCTAAGTGAGACAGGAGGTTTGCTATCAAGTATTGCTCTAAGATGTCTTAGACCCACCTCGTGTGGTATTGAGCTGTAAAGGCTCTCCACGTCGAGACTACACAAAATAGCGTGGCCATTGATCTTAATTCCTTCGATGGTATTTAAAGTATGCTTGGTGTCCCTTAGATGTGAGGGGAGTTCAAACACTACTTTTCTTAATATCTGATCCACATATAAACTTATATTCTGGGTCAGATTACCTCTGCCAGAGACAATGGGTCGTCCCTTTAATGTTGGTTGTTGCTTATGTACCTTCGGGAGTGCGTAAAAAGTGGCAGTAACCGGCCTTTTAACAAACATAAAGTTTTATTCGTCCTTAGATATGAGTGATAGTGACAGTGCCGAATCCAAGATTGTTTTTAATTCGGTTAGATACTTCTGTGTAGGGTCACATGTCAATACCTCATATGTCTCGCTGTCATCGATTAATCTATATACCATGGATATGTAATCAGATTTATTTATGATGACAGTGTTGCCTCCCTTATCGGAAGGTTTAAAGATCACCTCATCCATTTCCCTTAGTTTACCCAATGCGATGTTTTCTTGTGGGGAAATATTGCTATTAGGTTGACTAGGGAGTTCTTTCGGATTGATCTTATCGATTTCTTTGCATGTTAACTCCACGAATAAGTCTATATATTTAAAATCAGCCATATGTGGAGTGAACCGGCTCTTCTTTTTCAGATGTGTGAAAGGGGGTTGTTTTTGTATAGACTCATCATTGCATACAAGGAGATCCACTAGAGTATCCAGTGCATCTATATCAGAAACTTGTAGCCCTAAGTCTTTTGCCCTTTTTTCATCTTTAATGCGGTGGATTTTGTGAAGGGCCAGTTTCCTTGCAAAGAGGTGTATGTCCTTTGTCCAGTTGAACTTATCAAAGTTAGACACTGGAACAAAGGACATACCCCGCCTCAAGATTTGTATTTCATTTTTGGTGGGAGTGTAAGAGGATAAGTTGATTATTTGGTTATCTGGGGTTTGTGTTAATACCTTCTCCTTCTGAACTGTTGAGGGGGTCTGCCTCTGTTCCTTGTCCGAGGGGCTAGGCTTTCCTCCATACTGGGTTGCCCTAAAAAAGAGACCCCACCTTTTTTCAATATACTTCTGGTATTACGTTCAACCGGAACCGACATTCCCCCTTTAGAGGAATTTTCAGAGTCTGAACCACTCGTCTCATACTCTGATGTTGAAATTGGTTCAGAGAAACTCCTCCTAAAATTTCTGCTTCTCTTGTATACATTCCCACTCTTGAAATCATTATTATCCCTAATGAACTTGGAATGCTTACGAATTTTTATGTTCTGTTGGAATTTATCCAAGTTATTCTTGAGTTTTGTTTCTAAAGATTCAAAATTAGGTTCATCTTTAAAAGCTGCAATCCTGTCAATCTGTTCATCCACCTCTTTATTAACTCTTTCTAATCTTTTTGTCTCGAATTTGCAGAGTATCTCCATAAATCTTTTGGAGCATATACCTGCGGCTTCCTCCCACTCTTTAGTAAATTCCTCCTCCTCTATGTGTGATGCTGGTATGTTTTGTACCCTTAGGCCCCTTGGAATGAGGTCTTTCTTTAAATAGTTGTCAAGTGACGCGATTTCCCATCCTGTTTTGATTTGTTGTTGGAAGAGATTAGTCAAACGGTTAAAGGATGAGATAATGTTGTCATTTACTGAGAGGTTAGTTAGGTCCTGTTCAGAAAAAACCTGATCTGTGTCCCTGCACCAAACGTCTCTCTTAGATTTATCAAATAAAAAGCTAGCCATGATACACAAGATTGGTACTTGGTATTAAAACCCAATTGTAAACAGGAAAACAGAGAACAAAAAGTTCAGTGTCTCTGGGTGTACACCTGTGCCAACAACCCCGGATAACCCGAGGAAGTAATGCCGAGTGTCTACTCAGAGACTGGTGTACCAATTAGAGACTCCAGATGTCTCAAGAAGGGGCATAACCCCATATATACAAAATCAAACAACAAAAAGGACAGATGTGGTCAGATTCAAGAAATCAAATGAAACTAACCGCATCTCTGGAAATAACTATAGCGGCAGTGTCTAGGATTATAATGCTGGCTGTCGGTAACAAGTGTAGCTGTAAACCGCTAAGGGTGTCACTATAGACCCATGAGCAGAAAAAATGCTACTAAATACCAAAATGAAGTATATACAAAAAGTGACTGCTAAATGCAAAAAATAAATAAAGTATATACAGTGGTACTAGGATTCCACGCCTGTCAATAGAAGGATATGTATAGGTAGGGATATAATGAGCCAAATGGCAACAGCAACTCACCCCTAATTATCAGCTTTAATATAGTGCACTATAAGGTGATGAGAAAAATCCCCAAGTCCCAACCATAAATACCTCCTATAGAGATAGTAGTAGATACAAGGTAAACAGAGGCTCCAAATGAGGCTAGTACAGGGGTGAAGGGAGATTGAGGAGGGTATGCAGTGTTAATAGCAGTCAAATTCGGACTGCTAGTTTTAAATTTAAACAACCTCTCTCCCTGTAAATCCTGTACAAAAAGGATTATAGGTCCCCAAATCACAACCATAAATACCTCTTACAAAAAAATACTAATGATAGGTAACAGGTGTAGCTGTGAACCGCTAAGGGTGTCACTATAGACCCATGAGCAGAAAAAATGCTACTAAATACCAAAATGAAGTATATACAAAAAGTTACTGCTAAATGCAAAAAATAAATAAAGTATATACAGTGGTACTAGGATTCCACGCCTGTCAATAGAAGGATATGTATAGGTAGGGATATAATGAGCCAAATGGCAACAGCAACTCACCCCTAATTATCAGCTTTAATATAGTGCACTATAAGGAGATGAGAAAAATCCCCAAGTCCCAACCATAAATACCTCCTATAGAGATAGTAGTAGATACAGGGTAAACAGAGGCTCCAAATGAGGCTAGTACAGGGGTGAAGGGAGATTGAGGAGGGTATGCAGTGTTAATAGCAGTCAAATTCGGACTGCTAGTTTTAAATTTAAACAACCTCTCTCCCTGTAAATCCTGTACAAAAAGGATTATAGGTCCCCAAATCACAACCATAAATACCTCTTACAAAAAAATACTAATGATAGATACAGAGTAGACAGAGGCTCCAATTGGAGCTAGTACAGAGGTAAAGGGAGATTGAGGACGGTAGACAGTCATAATAACAGTCAAATTCGGACTGCTGGTTTAATTTATAAAGCCTCTCTCCCTGTTAATCTAGCTAGACAGGCATAGAACACCCTTCATCGAAGATTGAGTGCAACAGACTGGATACTATGTCCCCACACCCCCATTGATCTCTGACATATTTGCAATTTATATCTAATTAAGCTCATTTTTGCCTGATACACTTGTACATTTTGTAATATAGCGTGTAGTGTTTAGTGTAGATTTGTATATATTTCTTTACTTATTTATTTTTTATTTTTTATTATGTCAGGTTTTTATCTTTATTATTAATTTTGTGTCATGAATACCTTACATAGGACCATAGGGATGCAGTATTGACTGTACCAGGTCCGGATATATCGGAACATTCATTTTCTGCATTTCTGCAGTGTTTTACATCCAGGGTTTGTGAGTTTTTAGAGCTGTCACAGTAATATATGGGGTTAAATGGGGGTTTGGCCGGCCCATCTCATCTCACGACCCGCCCACTAACTTCAGATGGATAGGGTCTGACACGTCGGACCATGTGACCGGCATCAAGCCCCGCCCCCAATAACATCTCATGTTACCCTGGAGATTAGAGTGAATGTAGTACAGCTGATATCACACTCCCCCTGCTCCTATTGGTCAAAGGTACTCATGCCTCCTGGCACATCACATATAAAAGAGACTCATTAACAGTCTAATGTTAGCCCCTGACGAAGGTGCTCCTTTTTAGCACCGAAACGTACGTTGGGCAATTTGTTTTTTCCTCATATCACGGATATGAGCACTGGGCACTGGTGGTTTTAGCACCATGTTAATCACTTAATGTATATTTGTTTTACTCTTTCTTTTCTATGCCTGTCTAGCTAGATTAACAGGGAGAGAGGCTTTATAAATTAAACCAGCAGTCCGAATTTGACTGTTATTATGACTGTCTACCGTCCTCAATCTCCCTTTACCTCTGTACTAGCTCCAATTGGAGCCTCTGTCTACTCTGTATCTATCATTAGTATTTTTTTGTAAGAGGTATTTATGGTTGTGATTTGGGGACCTATAATCCTTTTTGTACAGGATTTACAGGGAGAGAGGTTGTTTAAATTTAAAACTAGCAGTCCGAATTTGACTGCTATTAACACTGCATACCCTCCTCAATCTCCCTTCACCCCTGTACTAGCCTCATTTGGAGCCTCTGTTTACCCTGTATCTACTACTATCTCTATAGGAGGTATTTATGGTTGGGACTTGGGGATTTTTCTCATCTCCTTATAGTGCACTATATTAAAGCTGATAATTAGGGGTGAGTTGCTGTTGCCATTTGGCTCATTATATCCCTACCTATACATATCCTTCTATTGACAGGCGTGGAATCCTAGTACCACTGTATATACTTTATTTATTTTTTGCATTTAGCAGTAACTTTTTGTATATACTTCATTTTGGTATTTAGTAGCATTTTTTCTGCTCATGGGTCTATAGTGACACCCTTAGCGGTTCACAGCTACACCTGTTACCTATCATTAGTATTTTTTTGTAAGAGGTATTTATGGTTGTGATTTGGGGACCTATAATCCTTTTTGTACAGGATTTACAGGGAGAGAGGTTGTTTAAATTTAAAACTAGCAGTCCGAATTTGACTGCTATTAACACTGCATACCCTCCTCAATCTCCCTTCACCCCTGTACTAGCCTCATTTGGAGCCTCTGTTTACCTTGTATCTACTACTATCTCTATAGGAGGTATTTATGGTTGGGACTTGGGGATTTTTCTCATCACCTTATAGTGCACTATATTAAAGCTGATAATTAGGGGTGAGTTGCTGTTGCCATTTGGCTCATTATATCCCTACCTATACATATCCTTCTATTGACAGGCGTGGAATCCTAGTACCACTGTATATACTTTATTTATTTTTTGCATTTAGCAGTCACTTTTTGTATATACTTCATTTTGGTATTTAGTAGCATTTTTTCTGCTCATGGGTCTATAGTGACACCCTTAGCGGTTTACAGCTACACCTGTTACCGACAGCCAGCATTATAATCCTAGACACTGCCGCTATAGTTATTTCCAGAGATGCGGTTAGTTTCATTTGATTTCTTGAATCTGACCACATCTGTCCTTTTTGTTGTTTGATTTAATATGATATCTGTACATACCGGTATGCTCTTTAAAATAGTACTGTTAACCTCTGACTTGGAAGTGAAATGAGTTGCATTTCTTCTACCCCATAAAGTGAATTTATTTTTACCTGTAATTTAAAAAAATACTTTTAAAAGTGACTCTTACCGTGTTTGAACATTTATTTTAAATTTTAAATGGGACACTAGTACACACAGCTTTATTTAAATAACACCGTTTGGGTGCTTTAATCATGCCCATGCAGTCTCACTGGTCAATTCTCTGCCCTTTAGTAGTTAAATCACTTTATCTATGCATCCCTCGTCACACACATCCCCTTGCATATGACTTACACCGCTTTCCTAAACGCTTCCTGAAAAGTGAGATCTAATATGTAGACTTCCTTTATTGCACAGTCTGTTTTAATTTAGACTTTCTTATATCCTTCACGGCTAATAGCATGCTAGGTCTTGCAGGAGCCTCCTGTGTGTGATTTAAAGTTCAATTTACAGAGCAGGCGATAAAAACGTAAAAGTAAGCTGATTGAACATTAAAGCATTTGTTTTTTTTATGCAGACTGTGTCTGTCGCAACCAGGATAGGTGTGGCTGGGGGTGCATGGGTAGAAACAAAAGCGATTTAAAAGGGACACTGTAGAGGCACCCTGACCACTTGCGCTCATCGAAGTGGCCTGGGTGCAGCATCCCTATATAAACTGCAATGTTTAAATTGCAGCACTATGTCAACCTCCAGGGGCTCTCTCCCACACAGCCACTGGAGGCACTTCCTGCATCCAAACGGACCTTTACTCCGCTATCTGACGCTGGACGTCCTCACGCTCTGCATGAGGACATTCAGCGTCCAGTCTTTTCCCCATAGAAAAAACAGTGATTCAATGCTTTCCTACAGGATGGCCTAATGCGTGCACGACATTTGCCACGCATGCACATTAGCACCTGCTCGTCGTGGGGCAGAGGGAGCTAGAGAGCCAGAAATACAGCTTTGTATTCCTGGGGCCTATAGTATCCCTTTAAGTATTTGTATTTGAAGTGAAAGGCAGACAATGTCCACTGCTGTGTATGTACTGTACTGTTTCTGAGTCAACTGGTAGATTAGAATTAACGTGTTTTGAGCTTTCTCCAGAACTCTGCATGTACAGATAGATGTATCTAGCACTTGCTGTTATAGATCAATATGCTCTGCTTGAATAATACGCAGGTGATGGGACCTACCCTAACAATCTCCTTTAATTAGTTCTTGTTGAGTGACAAGTAAAAATATGATCCTGAATTTACTTGGAAGTAACATGATCCCATCATTGCCCAAGGAGCTATGCCTTCTAGTGTTGGTTTGTGTCTGTTATGGGAAAGAGTTCTGTTTGGCTGAACAATCAATTTCCCCTTTTTTTTTTTCTTTTTTTTTTTCTCTCTCCTTGCTGTTAAACAATTCACGGAGAATATGGTAAAAAAAAAAAAAAGTTATAAACAATGTTTAAAGGACCACCATAGACACCCAGACCACTTCAGCTTAATGAAGTGGTCTGGGTGCCAGGTCCAGCTAGGATTAACCCTTTCTTCTATAAACATAGCAGTTTCAGAGAAACTGCTATGTTTATAATAGGGTTAATCCAGCTTCCAGTGGCTCTCATTGACAGCCGCTAGAGGGCTACCGCGCTTCTCACTGTGATTTTCACAGTGAGAAGACGCCAGCGTCCATAGGAAAGCATTGAGAATACTTTCCTAGGGACTGGCTGAATGCGCGTGCGGCTCCTGCTGCGCATGTGCATTCAGCCAATGACGTCGTTATGGAGGAGGAGGAGAGGAGTAGGAGAGTTCCCCGCCCGGCGCTGGAGAAAGAGGTAAGTTTAACCCCATCTCTCCCTAGAGCCTGGCGGGAGGGGGGCCCTGACGGTGGGGGCACCCTCAGGGCACTATAGTGCCAGGAGAACGAGAGTGTTTTCCTGGCACTATAGTGGTCCTTTAATGTTCTTTAGTTACAGACCAGTGACATATTTCCATAAAATGCTTTTCTGATACATGTTCTCCTTATATCTATGTACTGCCATGTTCCTATCTTGTGCAATAATCCAGGTGGCGTGAGAGTGAAATTAGTTAATTTAATTAGGATAAGATAAGGTAATTTTATTTTTATTTTGGTTCAGTATTGGAATGTCCACTCCTTTATCCTTTATTTAAAGTTTGCAAAGTTAAGCTCCAGTATGTCTCTCTCACAAACTCTCAGCTGTGTTTTATGGTTGCAGTGATACTTGGAATGCTGAGTTTAGATTTTGTTAGCTGTGAAGTGTCTACTTTAAAATGCATTAAAAAAAGGCAGAAACATATTTTATTTGAATCTAAAACATTATTTTTCTTGCTGCCACATGGTGTCGCTCTAGTTCCATCTTGCTTTAGTTTTCTCTTTGACATTAACATTGTAATTTGTTGGTAGATCATTCTGTTCTATGGATAGACAAAAATATGTTTTTTTTGTGTCTGTGTGTCTATAATTTTGCAGACATGCAAGATGCTTTTGGTTTGCTGTCCTTTTCAGTTCATAATGAATGCCCTTTTGATTTACTAAAATTGCTGCAGCTAAATACACACCTCGACTCTGTACTTCTCCTAACCCCATACAAGATCAGGTAAATATCACACCCTTGGCTTTTTTTTATGAGACAACATGCACACACAAGCATTGATTCCTGGAAAAAAGGCAGAGATTTCTGAGAAGTAAATTGCCCCATAGATTTTCTCTGGGAGAGTATATGGCATCTCTTCCTGAACCACCGGGTTTTTTTTTATATTTAGATTTTTTTAATTTTTTTATTTTTTGAGTATGAGCTGAGTGTGAGGATGTCCAGTGTCCGTCAATTAGCAAGCAGGAAGTGCCTCTAGTGGCTGTTTGATTGCAGTCTTATTACTGCAGTGTAATTATTGCAGATTCTCAAAAACTAAGGCTAAGTGAGACTGGGACATTGCACCTAGATCACTTTAATGAGATAAAGTGGTCTGGGTGCCTATAGTGTCCCTTTAACTGCCCTTCCAAAGTGACATTAACTTGCTGACTATTGAGTCCGTTGTTCATACATCTATTAAGGTGGGGAGTGGTGATTAAAATCGATTCTATCAAACTACTACTTCCCCAGCCTCTCCCTCTATCACGACATTATAACAGAAGCTTTAAAATGTTATCTAAACGCTTAATTAAAATGAGCAACAGTGTTATTTTGATCCAAATAAAATTCATCCTTGTTCAGACCCATGAATGCAGAATAAAATAATTTACATAATTAGCATAATTTTAATTTTTTTTTCCATGTTTTGGAAAACTGCTACCCTCCTGTGGTTCTGCCAAAAAATCCGGTTCTGTCTCTCTCCAAAATGAGTTTGCAATTTTTACAAATATGTTCACTCTTGTAAACATGATTACTGTATTGGTTACCCTTCTGCCTTACCCCAAGTGGGTACTCCTTCCTTTCTAATATTCCCATATGTAACCTTTCCTCTTTACCTACTTTGGAATTGTATTGACTTCATGGTTATTCTCTGTTTACTAGAAATCCATTCTTTAATTTGACTGCAGCAATTCTACTTTCACTATCTCTGCAATGCAGTGTGTGTAATGGTGTTTAGTGTTTAATAGACCGCCTGCTTCTATGTGAAAATAAATGACATAATCAGGACTGTTTACAGTTTGGTTTTTATAGTGCTGTTTTCTTGTCATTTTGCTTAGAAATCGCCTTTTTAATGTGTACGGTTAGAGCCATGGAAACACTCAATGCCGTACACTTGACAAGAGAAGCAGAGTGAAATCTTATATTATACGGTTACATGTATAATTTTCTTTATGTATGGTATATCCAATTTCTGTCTATTTTCCAACTCTCTGGAGCTTACATAAACCACCGGTTTCACACAGTTTAATCTTTTTTTTATATTTTAATTTGGACATTAGCCTTTTTTTATTTTCTTCTAAGCACTGTTTAAAATAGATTTAGTTTTGAGCCCTGATGCCTTGTACATAATTGTAAGGCTAGTAAAACCTAAGTGTTTTATTTATTGGGCTTACCTTTCGGCCACCCTTATCAGTAGAACATTGATAGGATGACCATTGGCATGTCAAATAACTTGCTAAGCATTATGGTAAAAGTAGTTCACAACAGCTAGAGTATGGAGTCCAAGGCTATTGATTCACTCAAAATAACCACCATACATAACCAACAACTGTGTGATTTGTTAAAGAACGTGACTCTAGATCCCGGAATGTCTGTTTTTGATACTGAGCAATAAATAAAACGGTTACATATTCTGAGGGTGTGCTTGTCGTGAGTAGGGGTTTACACTGCCCAAGCTGTGAGCAGAGAAGATGACACTGTCAAACCTTACCCCTAGATTAAACCTGGTGGAAGCATTTGTGACAGATGCTGAATTGCGGCAGTCTCTTCAGGAGGACCTATTGCGCCGATTCCCGGATTTTAATCGTCTAGGAAAGAAATTCCAGAGACAGACTGCGAACCTGCAGGACTGCTACCGACTGTACCAGGCTGTTAACCAACTGTCTAGTGTCGTTCAAGCAATAGAGAGATATGAAGGTAAAACTTCAGTTACAATTTTGAATCATGCTCATTAAACATGTTCCATCAGAACAGGAGCCTCTATCATGGTGCTCACCCTATGTTGCAAAGAAGCAACAGGAAAGGTGTCAAATCAAATAAATGCACAACCAGGAGTTAAATTTCACTGCAATAGGCTCAAATAAACGTATCAATCAATATTTTGAAAGATATAATACTTGAAAATTTTTATTTTTTATTTGTATTTATTTTTGTTATATTTTTGGGATGTATACCAATCTTCATATGTAAGTACATTGATGAAAACTCTTGCTGTAGTCTAGATGTTGCATTTTGTTAATGTCTTAGTTCTCATTTGTGATTATTTGAAAATGGTGTTTAACATCTTTAAGGGGTTTATAACATTCCATTAGGAAGAGCGATATATTTTGGAAACAAAGGCACAGGGCATTCATCATGGACTAGAGTGGCCTAGTGACAATGCTCCGTGCCTTTTCTAATATAGGCAGCAGTCCAAGTATAATATCGATGTATACTGTCCTACCCTTGGCTTTCCCATGTCCTCCAATTTCATTTTGTGAAAATAATTTTCCACTTGCCCTGTTGTATTCAGCCTTGATGTTAACTCTTCCAATTGTTTTCCAGTTTCATGGTTTTATATTAAAATAGCGTTTTTAGTTCTAATTTATTTGTGCTAAATCATTTCTCTTTTTTTTATTATTTTTTTATTTTTTAAAAGATTACATTTAATGAAACTTAATTTTTGTTTTTAAGTGATGCATATTTTCACTTTTAAATCTGGGTGAGCACTCATGTCAGGTCTACTATTATCTAACCATCTGCTGCTTGACTTAACTTGCCTTCTTTTGCAGGTGATCCTAGCAGTGGGCTAGTTAGGTTGAGCAACAGTCGGTCAGATAACAGCAGACTCTGACCCGATTTGGCTGCTCAGTCAGATAAAACGAAATATTCTATAAAAATAAATTATACATAATTAAAAAAAACTATTGTTTTATAATATGTAATAAAGTTCAGAAGTGTGAATTTGATGACCGTTGTCCTTTAAAGGGATGGGTATGTATACCATAATTACCTTTTGCTTTTTAATTTTACCCCTGTCTCTGCATTCTTGTAATTTTAGTTGAAGAACATTTTTCAAAAATAGCCACATCTGGTTTTGTATGGCTTATGCATGCTGCAAGTGTTTTTAAATAACTTATCTGGGCCCTTTCATTTTAATGTTACTTTCTTCTAGTTTACAGATAAATCGTTTTACTTTTCTGTTTAAAGTAACATTTACTGCTTTGTCTTGTCTCTTGGCCTTGTTTATTACATTTAAGATTCATAATAGTGTTTTTATTTGGTTCTGTATGTGCTACAAATACAATTCCATACATTTTACATATAAATAGGGTCATTTTGCATCTTTAATCAACATCCGTACACAATTTACTGTTGAACTATACATGAATATTCTGATAATAGTAATAATTAGGTTTGTAGATGTTTCTATCACTGCTATGGGGACACTGCTGGTTCCTAGGAATTTACTGAAGCCAGAGGTGAGCTCTGGGTCAGACCTAGAACGTCACTCTGGACCTTCTCTGCACTAAAGACGAATTGTCTGCTAAACATCTTATCTTGTAGTTTCCCATAATTCCTTTACCGTCTGCCATTGCATAATTACTAATTTATATCCACATTACATTAATATTAGAAGACTGATAACTTCAGTGTTGAAATGTCTTTAATGTGATAACAGAACTAAGAGTAAAAAGATTAAGGGGCCTCGATTGCATGTTGATGTGATTTTTGTTTATTTTAGGGTCCCACCAAATGCTTCTGTTGGCGATCTTTGTTACTCCCCTTTCCGATCTATCTACTGACTTTGCAAAATTTCAAGAAATGATTGAAACTACTCTGGACATGGACCAGGTATGTATTAAATGTCCTTTTTATCTGCTATTATTCACATTATGTTTAACTTCTTAAGAACCAATTACATTTTAATAATCACAATCAGGTCATCTTATTTCCTCTTATTTAGCTTTTGACCATAACCATCTTGGTTATAACACCTTAAAACATTTTGTGGGGTTTATAAAAAGCACGTTAATACACTCATATGTCGTGGTTCCATATTTAGCATGCTGGAAAGCGTAGTTGTTACACATAAGAAGGTAACATAAAGTTGGAGAGGGGCTAATTTTGGGGTTAAAACCTCTGTGGAGGTATTCTGTACTAATAAAGTGAAAAAAATACATCTACTATGGTGAGACTTGTTGGGCCTTTTTGTTTTGATTTGCTATTAAAGTCTTCGCTTTCCATATTCTATTTAGATTGGGAGGAGACTTAAAACTGCATTCAGAGGAGAGCATGATAGTGTTGGAATAGACATACATGTTTGTTTAAAATGTATCTATTTATCACTTCACATGTATGAAGTGAATGTTAATCTGTTTCTTAGTAGTAAACCCATTTGATATTCTAAATAAAGATTAAAATATTCTCTATCCTGCACCTCCCTCCCCACTTAAAAAAAAATTGCCCTGACCTGCTATAAAATAAAATACGCATTTTATATCTTATCCACATACTATCTTTGATTAATTTTGCTGAGCAAGTAAAATCAAAGTTTGCAAATGTAAAATAAAAAGTGTGACTTTCTGATTTGAAAGATTTACATTGTAATTTTTGTAATACAAGGTGGCAGAATACATATTTTTCTCTTAATGTTTTCAACATCTCGTATAGATGTAGATTATAATTTAAGCGTTTCTCAACTCCAGTTTGTAGTTACACAGCTTTGCTTTTAACAAAAACAGACTGCGTTACACTTCATTACTTTTTTCACACCATTTAGTCTCACAGATCAGAATACAATTCTATTTTTATTCATTTTCAGCACTCTGTTTGCAGTGTGCATTGTTGTGTTTTATTCAGTACAAACATTGCATTCCCCCCCTTAACCCCTTCACCAAACTGTGCGTGAGTCTGGAACAAAACTTGGAATTATGTTGAAAACAAATTGGCATTTACAAAATAAATGGAAGGGTTATGCACCACTAAAAACACTGCTGTTTTATTACTCTGCTGAAGTTCATTTGAATTTTACCTGCTGACAGAAAACAACCCTTATTTATTTCCTTTTTCTCTCTTCTGGGTAATTCTTGTCTCCTATTGCTTGGCTTTACGATGGATTATAAGCGATAGTGAAACCTATTCAGTATTATAAATATATTTTATAATATACAGAAATCTGGACTAGGGTGTAAGATAGTATGCAAACAAAATCTCAGATGTTCTTTCAGAGTTTTAAGGCATCTGTTGTTTCCATTCACTGTATCTACATTGAGAGTAAGAGAAATCTGGGCTGCAACAACTTGCAGAACAACATGCCCTGACATTACAATCATTTATGGAGGTGAAGAACATGAAATGAATATTCAGGAGCATCAGGTGGTAATATCACACAGCTTGCAAATACCACTAGCAGGTATCATTACAAAGACAGTACCAGCTTAACCCATTGAGTGCCCCACACAGTGCAATGGATTGCAATGAGCGGGCTTCTTTTATAGTGCTCAGAGGGTAATCTGTCCTAACAAAGATGTAAGAGTGATGCACAGATTCTGTCTTAACCCCTTAAGGACCAAACTTCTGGAATAAAAGGGAATCATGACATGTCACACATGTCCTGTGTCCTTAAGGGGTTAAACACAGAATTATAGTAGGGAGAGAGTGAAATGCAAAAAAAAAGTGGCACATTGCACTTCAGAAGTTTCCCATAGTGTAATCATGCAGAGATCAAGAAACTAGGTTTAGAAAGGAAAGCGCTCAACATTGTCTGTGTTTTTGACTTGTGAATCGATATCGCCTGAACAGCAATGTTTGTAGCACACTGGAGTTTCTAGCAGTCACCGTCCGTTTTGTGAATAAGCTAGATAATGATGGTTCCCTTACCCTTGTGGAGGAGCTGTCACTAATCTGGAATATAAACCACTAATTAAAAGTTTGAAAAACATGTTAAACCTTTTTTTTCCCCATGTGATACATTTCTTGTAAAAGCATATTAAACCTATAGCAATAGATGTATAAGGGTTACAAATAACACCACAGCTCAATTCAATCCTAGCACAGACAAGGTTACATACCCAATGCTTTGTTTACGTGCTTAATGACAAAAAAGTCTGTTTATAACATTGGCTGACAGGAAGCTGTGAAAAAGGTTCAGTCTAGGTCAATGCTAAATACAGTGCAATGCATTTGTTTAATTTTAAGATCTAAATATAATATTAAAAACAACCCTGGCAAATGGAGTTCTTTTTCTTTATGTCCTGTACACCATACTTATCTCCCATCATGCACACTGTTATGGTGGCCCTTTCAAATGTGCATATTTGTGTCTGCTTTTCTTCAGCACACAGTTATAAGGAAGTCATTTTCTTTACAAAAAGCAGCGGGAAACCCTATTTTATTTGATTCGAGAATGCAGTCTGTGTTGGATTTTAAATTTACTGGAATTTCATTTTCAATGAAATTAAAATGATTATTTACAGATAATAAAGTACCCTTTGGCTAATAAACATATTTTGTGTGTAATGTTTCTCTGAATAGAAGTTTGCAATTTTAAGCAACACTTTTCTCAGCATGTGACCTACTAATCATGCAATTTCTGTAAATTTAGTATAATCCTCTTACAAGCATGTGGTTATTATACTTTTATTTTGACTCCGCAGGGAACCGGATAAGTCTCTGTTATGCACTTTTGGCCATTTCACTAAATTTAAAGAAATCTATTTACATAATTTACATTTATTCTAATATTTTGGGCAATCAGATACATATATGGTACTTGAAATTGGTCATGTGGCGATTGTATATTTCTCTGTTTTTCTTTAAAGAGAGAGAGTGGTGCAAGTATTGTCTATCCTGTGAATAGGTGTCGGTGTCCACTCATCAGAAACTTCACTTGCTTTCTTGCATTTGTAACATGTGGCTAATTCAAGTTGCTTCTACCCATGCAAGGATGTATTGTCAGTGCTCAGTAGTCAAATGATTATGTGAGAAGAAAGGAGAAAAGTCTGGCAACAGTTTTTAGTGCAGAATATACCACCAATGAGGAAAGGTGACTTGTATAATCAGTAATGACTATAAAGGAGGGGGATAATAAAAGCATTGCAAAGGTCATCGACCTATTGGATTATTGCATTGATGACCGTGCACCCTAAAGAATTGAATATTTTTTTTTTTTTTATCTTTTTGCTCTGATGGTCATCCACATACATAAGATATACAATCTGAGAACCCAGTACACAATGACCAAATAGGATATTGGCATTTTACATAAGGTATTTAAACATCTGTCATGACACAGTTCCTATACATAGTAACTGATTAAATATGAGAGAGAGAGAGACAGAGAGAGACACAATCCTGAAGACATCCCATTAGGGTATTTTTTAATAATAGAGTAAAATACAACAATAGTAACATTGAGAAAGAAAGAATAAGTCTAGGTGCCTAGCTTAAAAACATAAAAACACCAGTGAGCAGGGAAGCAATAGCAAGGCACATGGTGTCCCCTCCATATCATCCTCAATATATTCCTCCCATTAGTTTATAACATGGAGAGTATAAACCCACTATTGTTGTAGGCCCCACTTAAGAACTGTCCAGCACCACAGACAGAAAGACAGAAAGAAGAAGAAATGAGTCAGAAGACAGTTGGGGGAGGGCAGGGGGAGGGGGACTGCCCGGACATGAGAGCCCCAAAAGCACCTATCGGCAAACTCTCCATAAAGAGATGAAGGTAGGGAAATATCCTCCAGAGGGGTAGAGGACAAAACCAGCGACCTTATGAAGCGGGCACAGTGGAAGAGCGATTGCGGTGGGGGACTGAACCCACCCCACTCAACCCCGAGCCACCCACATCACTGGCCATCGAAGGGCCCCAAACCTTCTCAAACGTCTTCATGGTGCCGCGTACCTGAGCCGTTAACTTATCCATGAAACAAGTATCTTTGATTTTTTTTTGAACGACTGCTTCTATTGAAGGGGTCTCCCTCTGAAGCCAGACCTGTGCCAAATCCCTTCTAGCTGCCAGTTTTAGTGTGTGTAAAAGTTTTTGATCCAATCATCCAAAGGTCTAGCCAATAAAAATATCCAAGGGTCTAACTTGATAACTCTTCCTAGAAGATCCCTTATTAAATCTTTAATCTTTATCCAAAACCATTGTACATGTGGATATATGTCCCCTTCTGTCCGCACCTTCTCCAACACAAATCCGTGGGTATCTTCATTCTACACAATTTGACAGGGGTGCTAACCATCAAAACATGGTCTTATATGACTGTTCCTGTAAAGTAATACATATGGAGGATGTTGCATTCGCTTCCCAGATTTCCTGCCATTCGACCCCTTCTAGCGTTTCACCTAGATTAGCTTCCCATTGATCAATATATTTTAGGTCTCCCCATTCTAAGGTATTAATGCTATGGTGGGCATATAAAGCCGTAATCAAGCCCCTTGGATTTGTTCCCAAATACACATTTAAAAAAATAAATAAAAAAAAGTTAGCTGTTACACCCTGTTCCAAATTATTATGCAAATTAGATTTTTCTCATTTACCTAAATAATTGATGTAAATCAGTCAGCATAATTCTCATGTTATCAACTATTAAGAGTACAATTCAAATTTTTATTGAACAAACCTAATGATAACAGTATTTTTTTTAAACATAAAAAAACGTACAATGCACTGTTCCAAATTATTACGCACAGTAAGTTTCAAAACACTTTATAGGTTGTAAAGAACTTAAAATTGTCATTTGTTGTTTGCAGCATATTTTCTGAAATCAAAAGCTATTTCAATCACACTTATAACAACATTTTAACTTTGTAACCATTTTAACAGGTCACGTTACATTTTAACATAGGACCCCTTATTTGATATCAGCTTCACAAGTCTTGCATCCATTGAACTTGTGAGTGTTTGGACAGTTTCTGCTTGAATTTGTTTGCAAGATGTCAGAATAGCCTCCCAGAGCTGCTGTTTGGATGTAAACTGCCTCCCACCCTCATAGATCTTTTCCTTGAGGATGCTCCAAAGGTTCTCAATAGGATTGAGGTCAGGGGAGGATGGAGGCCACACCATGACCTTTTCTCTCCTTTTATCCCCATAGCAGCCATTGATGCAGAGGTATTCTTTGCAGCATGAGATGGTGCATTATCATGCATGAAGATGATTTTATTACGGAAAGCATAGTTCTTCCTTCTGTACCAGGGAAGAAAGTGGTCAGTCAGAAACTCCACATACTTTGCAGAGGTCATCTTTACACCTTCGGGGACCCTAAACGGGCCGACCAGCTCTCTTCCCATGATTCCGGCCCAAAACATGACTCCACCACCGCCTTGCTGACGTCGCAGCCTTGTTGGATCAGGATGGCCGTCCACCAACCATCCACTACTCCATCCATCTGGACCATCCAGGGTTGCACAGCACTCATCAATGAACAGGACTGTCTTCATGTATTTTTATGCCCAATGCAGCCATTTTTGCTTGTGAGCATTGGTTAGTGGTGGCCGAATAGAAGGTTTATGCACAGTTGCAAGACTCTGGAGGACTCTACACCTTGATGTCCGTGGGACTCCAGAGGCACCAGCAGCTTCAAATATGTTTGCTGCTATGTAATGGTATTTTAGCAGCTGCTCTCTTGATCCGATGCATGGATCTGGCAGAAATCTTCCTCAATGTGCCTTTATCTGCACAAACCCACCCGTCTGTGCTCTGAATGAGCCACAAATCTCTTAATAGTGCGATGATCACGCTTAAGTTTTCGTGAAATATCTGTTTTCATACCTCGTCCAAGGCATTGAACGATTTCACTATTTTTGGCAGCAGAGAGATCCTTTTTCTTCCCTATATTGCATGAAAATGGTGCTCTGCTTAATAATGTGGAACACACCCTCCTTTAGTCGTTTTTCCTTAAATTGGGCTCACCTGGCAACCTATCACATGTGTCCGAGATTGTTTTCAGTGATCAAAAGAGCCCTGAGACACAATGCCATCCATGAGTTAAACTGAAAAACAAAATATTTAATCTTTGTGACACTTAAATAGAATTTGCATAATAATTCCGAACCTGAGAATAATCCCTGAGATGCATATACCTGAAGAAATCAGAAGGTTTTAGAGTGGCCCTAGTTTTCAGTTCCTAAAAGGGTACAACAGAGCCTTCCTCATATAGATGGCAAAGTCCCTGCAAACCAGCATATTCTATATGTTTGAAATTATGTGATCTCATACCCCAGGGGAACAGCGTTTACAGGAAAGGGGAAGAAGCTAAACCATATTTTGGTGCATTCGTGTCCCACAGTTTCAGGGAGTTCAGGATTGCAGGGCATTTAGTTCGAAGGGGAGGTTGATGGTCTTTAGGTTCCCAAATGAAAAACTGTGGTAGGTCTGAATCCGTTAACAAGGACTCCAGATCCTCCTCCAGGGCGAGAGTGCTACAATGCTATCTGGGTTAGTTGGGCCGCCAGGTAATAAAAACCCAATCCCCCTTGCGCCTTAGCCTGGGAAAGAACAATGTGTTTTTTATTTTGCCTATGGCCTATTGAAGAGCGGCCAGGTTAGATTTGGTGATTTGGACCGGCAGAGCCTGGAATAAAAACAGTATTCTAGGGAGGCTATTTATTTTTACGGGGGGAATCCTGCTTATCCACAAGATGGTTTTATCGACCCACTTTTCCATATGTTCCATGAGGGCTTTAAACATAGGAATGTAATTTTGTTGGTTTACTTGGGTAGGATCTGCCATCAGCCAAACCCCCAAATACTTGAGATGACTGTGAGCTATAGAAATGTTGTATGCCTGACCAATGTGTACCGTGTCTGCTGCCGAAAGGCCTATGGGAAGTGCACTTGACTTGTTCAAGTTTACTTTGTAGCCTGCCAATTTACTATATTTTTCCAACTCTTCTGTCAGAGCCGCCATGGATTCTGTAGGGCGTGTCAGGGTTAAGAGCACATAGTCTGCAAAGCCTGATACCACAAATTTCTGTCCACCTGCCATTACCCTTTAAATTCTTGGGTTAGTTCTGATTGCTTGCAGAAGTGGCTCTAATGATAATTCAAAAAGGGGTGACAAACGGAACCCCTGTCTGGTTCCATTGCTCAGTGTTAACGGTGGGACCTGTGCTTCTGAAATCCGAATTTGTGCCCGAACGTTGGTGTACATAGCGCAAATTGCTGTTAAGTACGGAGCAGGGATGCCGATATGCGCCAACAGTTCAAAGAGATAAGACCACTTTAACCTGTCAAACGCCTTCTCTGCATCGAGTAACCGGATCAGCGACGGTGCTTTAGTGGTGACCTGTCTCCAAATGATATCCACATTACGCCGGGTATCTTAGAACAATTGCCTGCCAGGGGCAAATCCCACCTGGTCAGTGTGTATCAAACGCGGTAGCAGAGGATTCAGTCTGTTCGTGAGATTCTTTGCTTGAAGTTTGGAACCGTGGTTTTTCAATAAAATTGGTAGAAAGTTAGCCAGTTCCGAGTCATACCCGCCGGGTTTCGGCAATAAGACAATATCCACTAGAGATATATCCCTGTCCAAAGTTCCCCCTTCTATAAGGTCATTAAACCAGGACTCTAAGTGGGGTGATAATTCTTTGTGGAATGTTTTGTAATAGCTACCATCTAAGCAGTCAGGGCCCGGAGTTCTATGACCTTTCAGAGAAGAGATGGCTAAATCAGTTTCTTCAATCGAAATCCAATTCCCCAGGTCCGCCAGATCCGTCCCCCTGCCAACGTTCTGAGCTCTAGCTGACGCAGGAAAGCCAGAATATTAGTAGTTTCTTTCATTGACGGTATCAGGGCTAGTGTGGTTATACAATTTCGCCTAATAATCCGTGAATACCACGGCGATATCGCCAAGAGATGTACGGTAGGCCCCTGAGGGATCATTGATTTTCGTACTGTGTTTTGTGCTGTCTGTAAAACGTCCTCCTGGACCACACGATAGCGCGTGCCGTATCGTCCAGGAGAGCTTCCCGAATGGACAGCCGCAAGTCACGTACCGCCGTCAATTGGTCTGGGGAAGGATTCAATTTGTTTCTGTACCGCAGTCTGCCCTGTGTTCTCATTGAAATATTTTGTCAATTCCCGACGCAAGATACTATCTCTGGGTGCCTGATTAGGGAGCTGTTCAATTTCCAGGACCAAGGGGCTGCTGCATTCAACTTATCGGCGTGGTCTGACCAAGTAATAGATCCCCCCCCCCCCCTCCACTTCAAGACTGGGCCGGCATCAAGCCTCCGGGCTCATAAGGATGAATGTATGTGAGGCATTAGACTTATGGCCCACAACCAGTAGCTAGGAAGAAGTCTCACCCCTACAAGGCCTCAATAAGCCTCCCTCCCCATTTCCACCAACTAATAGTACCTTTAAATTGGAACAAAATAGTCGGGAGGGTATGGGCTCCCGGGAAATATATACTCTAAACAGGGGCTCACACACTGTGGTATGGGGTAGGACATCACACTCCAGAGGTAGCCCCTATCCGTAGAATGGCGGACTCTGGCGGCAGGGCCCTTGGCCAATGATTATGGGCAGGGGAAGGGAGTACACAGGAGGGAGAATGGACACCACTAACACCGGGGTCATACCCTCGTATTTTCGTGGAGTACAGGAGGCCTAGGGCCCCAGTTGTGATACTGGACAGCCACATCAAATGTGCAACCGTGAACCCTCCTTAGGGTTATGTTATTTTTTTAATTTTTTTTTTTTTCACCCCTTCAGCAACTGGGGATTGGGGAGTGGGAGGGAGAGGGAACCTGCAGTGCCAGGAAAACGGATTGTTTTCCTGGCACTGGAGTTTTCCTTTAAGTTTAAATAGTGTTTTTATATAGTTGCTCTTGAAAATTAACAGGCTAGGGAGTATATATTTGTAGAAACCAAAATTTCAGCTTTCTACAATTAATTAGTATGCAACAGAATCCTCATTCACTTCCAGACATCATCTAAATATATGGACAATTTATGTAAAATAGGGTGCAAATATAAAAATATATTAATCCCAAATGTTATAAATGTAAAAAAATAAATAAAATTAAAAACAAAACACAACTGTCAAATATAGCAGATTTTAATACAAATTAAAATGCTTCTAAAACTACACAGGCCGTGTTGTTATGAATTTCAGCCCTTACATTCCTATGTCTAACATATCTGGTTTACAAGGTCTATAAAAGTGTTGCATATGGTTATTAATAGAAATTATTTACCATTGCAAAATTCCTGAAATATTATTTTATTATTTATATAATCCTACAATGTAATTTAACAGCCTTGTTATTCATGTGTACTTTCATCAATTAAAACTAAAATCATCTATAAATGTCCTCCGGAAACGCCCCTTGCCACAAACAGACCCTGGTGGTTATGCTGGACCTTAATCTGTGATGTGTTCTTTTTTTTTTTTTTTAAAGAATTAGACGTTAGTGACACATGAACTCAAATGGCAACTAGCATAATTCATTGTAAATTGAGGGGTGTGGAACTCACCCGCCCCCAAATCTGAATCGAAGAACTGAGGCAAAGATAGCTGGTCTGGAAAAATTCTTCACCTCTGCTATAGCCACACCTGGCTATTTTCTACCACAGTGTTGCCATTTCATTTTTGAAAAATTGTTTAGTGTCTCTCCTACCCATATTTTGTGTGTGTGTGCCCTGTCTGTATACAACATGTAATGTAACGGATACCTCCAATTTAAGGGGTGAATTATGAGAAATATTTAGCTGCTTTTTAGATACAATCTTCAAAGCAGTATGTCCTATTCAGTTATAGGTGATAGGAGCAGCTGAAATCCTTAACAACGGAGTTGATACGATGGATTTACTGAGTAGAGGAGAATTTACTTAATTATTCAGGGGACACTTCATGACTTAAACTAAATGCTTGATTTAGCATAATCTTGTATTTTTACTTACCTATTCTAGCATCTAATTCCCCACTCCCATCTCACCCTTTTCTCATCTGGATCTCTTCGGTCCTGGGATCCTTGGTTGTTTTATGTAGGACTGTGAGGTTTGCACCTCTGGTGGGTGCAGACCTCCGTAATAGCTCTGCCTTGACACTTAGTGAGTCTGAGTGCATGGTGGGAATCCTGGCGGCTGCACCCTACCTCACTAGAGAGTTCTGGACTGTGGTTTGCATTCGCCAGATGTGCAAACCTCACGCTCTCAGCCCTGCCGCTTGCCCCCACTGTAGGGCTAAAAGAAAAAAAAAAAAGCGCTCCCTGCCTGGACATCCTACAATACAAATTTATTTTCCTGAAATTATTAGCTTTGTTACTAAGCTTCTGATGGGGGGAAACTGTTTGAGGAAACACTCTAAGCAACAGAGGAATGTTAATGCATTTCTGAGTATCAAGCTTGACTTTTTATTTTTTTTTTAACTAAATTTAAAAAATAAGGAATTACTGGCATCTTGGCTGTATCCCCCTTTATGCATTTATTTATTTCCTTTAGCGATTCTTGGAGTAGAGCGCCGTCCCCTGTCTTTTCTTACAGTACAGCAAACCTCTTGTAGGTCAAGCATCATGGCTACACAATGATTGTTCTCATTTTGGAATTACTTGCATCACTTTTAGTTTTAGAGTTTTACCATGGACATATGTTGATAATATTTTAACATAAAGGATCATGAACAACTTCTATGAATTAAGTTGAGATGTGGCATTTATCTCTACCAGTAAATTAGAATTTTATTAACATTTCTGTTTATCCTAAAGCTTTCCGCATGGCGTTAAAGAGGTTCATTTTTGAAAAGGGAGGGGAAAAAAAATCTTTATGTATTCCTGTGAAACGTAGTGCTATATGACAAATACTTTTTGTTTATTTTATACACCCCTTTTTGCTTTGCTAACTAGCTCACTCTTTCAAAAAATCTATAGCTGGATGTGATTTATTATAACATTTTCTCTGCCCATATTATTTGCAAGCGGGTTGGCAAGTCAGACACACTAAAGTGAGCGATCAAAGTAAATTTTGAATTGCGTTCTGTAAGTCGGCTATGTTTCCAGTATGACAACCTTCGCCTTAAATTTGGAAATCACTTTGAATTGCTATTTTTGTGGATAAACCTAGAGAATGATACTATAATTTTTTTCCCCGAATAACTTTTACAACTTCTGTAAACATGCATAAATCAGTATCCATGAACTCTACATTTACCGAGGGTGTAATTGTAATCCTTTTCTTTTATATTGTAAGAACCTTTAAAAAAAAACATTGTCCTCATGTACCCCTTTCTTACCTGAGGTACTACTATGGAGCTTGTTTTTATTTTCTTATAATTTCCCAGCTTTATACCTGAAATTCGCTCCTAATTTGGCCCTTATTGCCTCTCTATATCTGTGCTCAGGTCCCCTTTGCTAATTGACTTATTGGCTTCCTATATCCTCTAGGATTCAGTTCAAGATGCCAACACACACACATGCAATTAACTCTATACCTCTATAAAAAAAATTCATTGATTCATAGGCGTTCCCCTTCTTGGTTACTCTATTCTGCCAGTGACCTTCTCCTGTTTCCTGTACGGATAATTCTTGCCACTCCACCTCCATATCAGACATTTCTCTGGCGAACATTTTTTTAAGAAGTCCCTTAAAAATCAGGCAAGCCTATAGATTCCCTGGATGAATGTCATCCAGCTACTTTGCTGCTCTCATGTACACTCACCTGTTGATCTTATCTCTATCTTGTGTTTTTTTTTTTTTTTTTTACTTTCCTCTAGATTGTAAACTTGTTCAAGCAATGTCCTCAACAACGTCTTGTTTCTTGTTAAAGCCTATAATGGTTTGTTTCTTAGTGGTTTTCTATCCCCACATTAAAATTGTAAAGCGTTGCAGAATATGTTTGTGCTAAGTAAATGCTAAAAGTATATGCTTTAAATATTACGAGGAAAAAGCTATTATTTCTTACTTGGGTGTCTTAAAGCTCTCAATCGTGTACAGTGAATCCAGTTTAAAATCCTGTGTATAAAATAACCACTGCAGTAAAATCGACCGTTTTCTCTAAATCCTAAAACGGCTTTGCAGATTTCTCCACCACCAGCTCAGGTATCCAGTAGTGTAAACACAGCGTCTGTCATTCCTCCAGGCACTAGGTTAATTGCTATGTAGCAGAGATTCTGTGCTGGACATGAATTCACTAACCAACTGCTAATCGTTTTACTAAAATGAATCTGAAACATGTTACATTCTACATATTATATGCTACACAGTGCCTATTACTAGAAGAAAGCAGCTGAACTAATAGATGGGAATTACCGTATTTATCGGCGTACCGGCGTATAACACGCACCTCATTTTTAGAAAGAAATTCCAGGAAATTTCCCCCCCTCCCATAGTATTCCCCCCCCCCCCCTCATCCCATAGTATTCCCCCCCCCTCCCATAGTATTCCCCCCCCTCCCATAGTATTCTCCCCCTCCCCTCCCATAGTATTCTCCCCCTCCCCTCCCATAGTATTCTCCCCCTCCCCTCCCATAGTATTCTCCCCTCCCATAGTATTCTCCCCCCTCCCCTCCCATAGTATTCTCCCCCCTCCCCTCCCATAGTATTCTCCCCCCTCCCCTCCCATAGTATTCTCCCCCCCTCCCCTCCCATAGTATTCTCCCCCCCTCCCCTCCCATAGTATTCTCCCCCCCTCCCCTCCCATAGTATTCTCCCCCCCTCCCCTCCCATAGTATTCTCCCCCCCTCCCCTCCCATAGTATTCGCCCCCTCCCCTCCCATAGTATTCTCCCCCTCCCCTCCCATAGTATTCTCCCCCTCCCCTCCCATAGTATTCTCCCCCCTCCCCTCCCATAGTATTCTCCCCCCTCCCCTCCCATAGTATTCTCCCCCCTCCCCTCCCATAGTATTCTCCCCCCTCCCCTCCCATAGTATTCTCCCCCCTCCCCTCCCATAGTATTCTCCCCCCCTCCCATAGTATTCCCCCCCCTCCCATAGTATTCTCCCCCCCTCCCCTCCCATAGTATTCTCCCCCCCTCCCCTCCCATAGTATTCTCCCCCCCTCCCCTCCCATAGTATTCTCCCCCCCTCCCCTCCCATAGTATTTCCCCTCTCCCCTCCCATTCTCCCCACCTCCCATAGTATTCTCCCCCCCTCCCCTCCCATAGTGTACTTCCCCCCCTCCCCTCCCCTCCCATATTGTACTCCCCCCCCCCCCACTCCCCTCCCCTCCCCTCCCATAGTGTACTTCCCCCCCCTCCCCCTCCCCCCCCCTCCCATAGTGTACTTCCCCTCCCATAATTACTTACCTGTCCTGAAGCGTGGGCCGGCTTCACAGCTTGCACCGCGGTACAGGAACTTTAATTTCATGTTCCGGTTTCCGGCGGGACTGAAAGGAAGTGTGCACACTATTGTGCACACTTCCTTTCAGTCCCGTCGGAAACCGGAACATGAAATTAAAGTTCCTGTACCGCGGTGCAAGCTGTGAAGCCGGCCCACGCTTCAGGACAGGTAAGTAATTATGGGATATCGGCGTATAACACGCACCCACGATTTCCCCCCTATTTTCAGGGGAAAAAAGTGCGTGTTATACGCCGATAAATACGGGTAAATCTTTTTTTTTTTTTTATTGTTTCTCTTCTCTTGCAAATACTTGCACCCCAAGCGATTTCCTAGAGATATCTGCTGCACATTTTCTTATCCACACTCCCCCCATAGTTTTCAACAGTCTTTAACAGGTCCACCACCACAGAGGAGTGGCGGAATAATTTAGGCATTGGGATAGCTGGTATTATGCCACATTAAATAGCTGTTACATACTAAGAATTGAGTGCCGGAGGGGGGGCGGCCAACTATGGACCCTGATGGACGTGTCCTGCTGAGCGCCCTGATCTCGACGGCAGAAACTCGCAATAAACAGGGCTGAAACAGCGATATGGGTAACCCCCAAAAAGATCAGGCTGGCCACCATGCGTCAGGGTAGACCCTAACGCAAAAGGGATCTCTCACCAAATATTTCCGAGATTCCTCAGACTTTCGTTATGATGCTGGTGATTCCAAAATGGCACCGGAACACAGCGGGGACTCCCCACCTTTTAGCCCAGCAGACTCTGAGAGCTTACTATCGCAGCAAGAGCATGACATCAGAGAGTTTAAAAAAAAAATTACCCTCCAAAGGAGATATGGAGAATGTTATCCAAGCTGGAATCCTCATTCAGAAAGAAGATAGATGGACTGGGGTCGGATATCCGCCATGTTGGCAAGCGGTCAGTTCCTTGGAGGACGACTGGAACGTGTTATTCACCCAGGTGCAACATCTACAGTCGGCCATAGAAGCACAAAATATTTCCCTATCCTTCTACCAGAGATCCCTAGATAATCTTGATAATAGGGGAAGGAGAAATAACCTGCAAATTAAGGGGTTACCAGAACGGGACAAAAAAGACCTGCATGAAATTCTCAGGGAACTAGTCAACTTACTACTGGGCAAGCCAGCAGACACGCCTGTGCTTTTGGACCGGGCACACTGCTGTCTACAGCCCAGAAAAGCATCTGCAGATGTGCCGAGAGATGTAATCTGCCACCTTCACTACTTCTCCCACAAGGAAGAGGTGATGAGACATATCCGCCAATGTACCCCTGCACTCCTATTCCATAGCAGTCCGATGCAAATTTATCCATACCTGTCTTGGATGACTCTTCAAGCCAGGAGAGTGCTAAAACTGATCACTTACCAGCTATTTATGCAATATACGCTACCGCTGGGGCTTCCCCTGCGCGCTGATTGTCTCGAGGGGAGACGTGTACACCATTTTCAGCCCAAAAGATGTACAATCCTTCGCGTGAGCTCTGGAGCTTCAAGTCGTGCATATTCCTGATTGGTGTTTGCCAGTTCTGCCTTCCACCGCCCATCACCTCCCTCAGCGGCAACTCTGGCAATCTGCTGCAAAAAAAGAGGCAAACCGAACAACGGGAACGCCGTCCTACTCCAACCTCCCCAAGAATTCCAACATCCTAAAACCACCCGCTGTAATAGGGTGAAGGCCACAAAGAGTAGCTTTCCCATGGTCTTTCGTGACTATTATTTGATATTTGGACTGTCACCACATTTTTTTCACTTTGGATTACAACTGATAAAACTCACTGGCATAGTTGCAACACTCCTGAACTGCCGATTCCTCTAGCCTAAGGATTACAATTCTGGACCACCGTGCCCTGCATGGCATGCACCAATATTTTTTGCTTAGCTATGTTCGGACATACTAGGACTTCTCGCTTCCTATACCACGCCACCTGACTATGAATTGAGTGCCTGGAAAACTTTCCTTCTGTATAAATTTTGGGTTTTGTTGCAAAATGAAGTGTTGGACATGCAAAAGTGCTTCAGAAGTTCTTTGTGCATGTGCAAACCTGCATGGGGTTGGCCAGTGCTGCTATTGGCGATGATTGCATGCGAATAAGCAGACTAAGAAAAAACTTATGCTACCCATATTGTATGCCATCCATCTCCATCTCTGTATTTGGAAGTATGGAGTTGTTGATATGGATTGGCACTTTAAAATTCAAAGTTCATCCTGCTTTCTCGATGTACCCTGTAGTGTGCCAGTTGACTAAACTGTGCCTTCTAAAGGGCAAAATTGAGGGTCATTGGTAAGGCTGGTGTGAGTCATCCTGTTTGTCGGGAAAGCGGACAAAGCAGAAATATCCCCTTTGTTCGCATTCTTGAATGTCCTTTTAAGTTTGCTGTTTCTGATTTATTTTTCATGTTTCATTTAAAATCTAAGAACAAATGTCTTTGTAAAACATTAGGAATATTATTGTGAGTTCATACAATATACGCAGTAACTCGAGCGGAAGATTTTCTTTTTAATGAGATTTTTGTGCACAGAGCTATACAGTTGAGTTATTTTTAGACTTCTTGGTAAAGAGACATGGAGTGGACATTGAAATAGGTAAGGGATATATTGCGCCAACAATATCAAATCGCTATAAAATTGATGGCATATTCAAGGCATCTACTGAAGTTAGATGCTGTGTGTAGGTTAGGTTACAATTAGTTATGCTGGGGGAGGGTTTGTCTTGTATTAGCAGATCAATACATTTAAAAAAGTGCACACTCATTTAAGAGGCATTTCAGGCACCATAGCGACTTTCTAAAGCATTTTTCTTCATGGCAAGCCAATGAGAGGTGGATACCCTCTTCCTATCACAGGTATCCAAATCACTGAAAGGATTAAGCATTGATGCTGGGGCCAGAATAAAAGGCAGTTTCTTGAAAAAGCACTTTGAGGTCAAGCTGCTTCAAAGCTGTTAAATCCCCAAAAGATTGGACCATGGACCTTGAAACACCATCCAAAGTCGTTCTGTTGTCCAGAATGGTCATTTACTCTAGTGTATACAGCTTCTTTCTCCATATAGATAATTAGTGCAATGGATAAGGGATCTGTCCCTTTAAGGTTAAAAATTCATATGTACAAGGTAACTCTTTGCCAAAATGTTAAGGAAGTGATTACATAGTATCACCTGTATATTTTTTTTTTATTCCAATTTTATTGGTATTTCAAATGAGTAAAATAGGTACAGAAAGGAAGAAGGGGAGGGGGAGTTTCGAACATGTGTAACAAGTTTCAGTTGTACAACATTTACATTCGGTAGAGTGAGAGAGTATTCGTGGTTACAACTTATGTCATAGTATAACAAATAATCACATACGGTTCCTATTTTTGCATTGATATAAACGATAACGTTAATACAGTTAATACATTTGGGTTCAGAGGTGGATCCGGGTAATGAGTGAACAGGTGATGCAAAGGGAGAGGAGCGTGGGGGTACAGAGTGCAGTTCGTAGTTAGTTTATCTACATTATTTTATTCACATTGTTATTTTATATTCTGTTAATTTATATACATTGTAATTAGTGTGGCTATGATTGCTTCAGTGTCTGCTCCCAATATTGGAGCCAGGGTTCCCAGGTGTTCAGGTACCTATCGCGTTTGCCCAGTGAGGACCAGTGGAGGCTCTCCATTTCTCTCGTATTCTCTATCCTCGTTATCCATTGTGATACTGTGGGGGTTGTGGTTGATTTCCAGTATACTGGTATAGGATTGTTTGCCTCCCCTAGCAATAGCCAGAGCAGGAGTTGTTTTCCCTTGTTTAGAAACGTTTGTGGCCAACCCAACAAGACTTGGGAGGGGGTTAGAGAGTGTGGTAGTTCTAGGACGGTGTTGATTTTTGCGATTACCTCATCCCAGTACCCCTTGATCTGCGGACATTGCCACCAGATGTGTTCCAATGTGCCTACCCCTCCCCCACACCTCCAGCATTCATCACTGATTATTGGCCAAAACATATGTAATAAATCTGGCGTCTGGTCAGGCTAATGGAGGCTAACATGGGTTTGGAGAAAATGAATTCCCATTCTTTGTGTCATATGGATGTGGAGCTCCTTCATCCATTTCCTCTGGTAGGAAAGGGTTTCTTGTTCCTCATGTGGTGTGTGGAGTATTTTGTAAATTTGAGAGAGTGTACGTTTGCGTGTATTTGTTGCAGTGCACAGTTTTTCAAAGGGAGTCAGTTCCCTAGGGGTCCAGTGTGGTATTACATTGTGGGTCGGATAGTGCCTCAGCTGGGAGCATCCCAGAGTCTCTGTGAGCGAGTGGCGGCTTCCCATTCCCTGCAGATTTATGACTGGGGGGGTGTATCTGATGTTATTATATCTTTGAGTTGTGGTTCTGATTTCCCCACTAGCTTCGGTAAGATTGAGACCCCCCTCCCATTTTTTCTTTCACCTCAATGGAATGTTCAAGGTGTAAATATGTCCTTCCTCTGTATGTCTCGACCTCCCAGCTTACAATTAGCTTCTTTTTAGCAGGAGCTGTGGCATAAATGCTGAGCCGTATTTTTATTTTTTTTTCCCCCTCTCCGTGTATACTTTCAGGTGGAAAATCATGAATTTCTTGTGAAGGCGTCTTTTGATCCTAACCTGACAGAGCTGAGAGAAAAGATGGATGAACTTGAAAAGAATATGCAGTCAGCTCTAAATAGCGCAGCAAGAGAGCTTGGTGGGTATATTTTTGTGAAAATGCTGGAGAGATTTGTAGATTACTGTATTACCAACTTTGCCCACGCAATCATCTGCACCCTAGTGTTTGTCTGTAAAGATCAATACACATAGCTCCCATGCACCCATTCATATTTCATCTTCTTCCAATTTTTCCTGTCTATACCCAATTATATTTGTCCTCTCGTCTCTGTAGCTTTTTTTTTTTTTTGATCCCCATTGCTACAGTATGCCTGTATACCTTTCCCCTTCTAGATTTCTGCAGCAGAACTATTCCTGAATTTGTATGGCTTTAGTGTATCGTTTACACTTTTCTAGGTATTTCTTAAAACACCACTAGCAGTATTGTTTTGCTGACTATAGACAATTGATATACTTAACTTCTTTGCAGAGATTACAATTCACACACAAAAATGTCTTTAACAAGCTAAGTCTTCCTTGAATATATGTAAATCAGGCATTTTAAAAGGTTTACTTTTCTGGTCTATAAATTTACTGATATTGTAGTGTTTCAATTCAAGTTTAGATTAAAGGGACACTATAATCAACAGAACATCTACAGCCTAATGTATTTGTTCTGGTGAGTATAAACAGTCCCTGCAGGCATTTTCAAGCAAACACTAAATGTTTTTTTTCAGAGAAAAAAACATTTACATTAAAACATGGGGACACCTCCACTGGTCACTCCTCAGATGGCCAAGGGAGGTGCTTCATGGGGCAGTGCTGCACATTCACGAACATTCAGTATCTTCACCCTCTGCATGGATACGCTGAACTTTCCTCATAGAAATGCATTGATTCAATTCATCTCTATGAAGAGATGCTGATTGGCCAGGCCGCAGTTTGGCTCCGCCTCCATGGCGAGCTTAGCCTATCCAATGTTTTCCCCATGGCAAGCCACCTAAATGGTGTTTAAGACTATAGGGTCAGGCATACGTTTTTGTGTTCCTTACCTTATAGTGTTCCTTTAACACTAGTTCCTAGTGTCTGTAAAACTGTAGTTCATGTGCATGTGTGCAAGTATCTGAATTTTTAAACACATTTAAACACAAAGGAAAAATACAAAGTGACCAGAGGCACAATGATGTACACATCTTTTTAATCTGGTACCAACCTCATTTTTCTGCTACCAAACAAATACCTACTTGTACAGTTAATCACTGTGGAAGGTTTTCGAGATACCCCTGTATTGCAAATGTATCCGTTAAAGAGGCTAAACTATCCATTAATAAGCCTCCCTAACTGCATTGTATGTCATCTTGCAATGGAAGTTTATTAGCCTCAACAGTTAAGCTCAACCGCTTCTGTGGATATCATTTCCCAATGTGCCCATTTTCTAAACACATCTCAGTCTCCTGAGACTTGCCATATTCAGCACTAATGCTGTCAAATGATAAGTTTATTTGGCTCCTCATACATCCACCAGACTTCACGGCTCTTAAAGTAAATCTAATATGACAAGAGAGCCAATTATTCAGATCGCAGTGTCTAGTAGAAGACTCATTAGTTTTACGCTTTAAGGGAGGACTGTTAACTCAGTTTTTTTTTTTTTTACATTTCTGTCTGGCACGGATACCATACTCGTTGGTTTATTTATTTATTTTTAACTTTTTGTGTGAATAGGCCTAGATGCTGGTAAAAGCATAAAACTGGAATCCAATGCTCAGCTTGGGCACTACTTCCGCGTTACGTGCAAGGAGGAAAAATCCCTACGTAACAACAAGAAGTTTACAACAATTGATATCCAGAAAAATGGAGTGAGATTTACTAACAGGTATGCATTTCTATATATTTTCTACATACATGGATAGAAGTGGGTAAATATCCAGAGCCTTAAATTAGTCATGACCATTTATGACCCCAACAGGGTAAATACGTTATCTTTCATTTTCTGTTGAAAAACGCTACACAGAGACAATTTTACATTCTGGTGGCATATTTAGGAATTTGCACATCGAAAATGCTATTCGGCTTCTTAGAAATCATTAGAAAATATATCATTACATTCCTAAGATGTTAGTGGTTCTTAAGTGGTTAATATATTCACAGCTACTCTGATCATGAAATGAGGCAATTAACTAGCATAACAAAATGAAATCTTATATCTACAAATAGTATTGGCAGTAAGAGAGATGTGGTTGTAACCATAGTAAACAGATTCTTCTTCTTTTTCTTCTTCTTTGAACACTGTCCAACTTGTCAAACCAGCTTAGACAGTCCTCTTGAATTCCAGGTTCAAAATTGGAGAGTGATAATTATTTGAGTTATTATATTGTTGTATTGTAAAGAAGCTAACCATACCCATAATTGAAACTCTTATTCTATGGGATTGTATCCGTTGTGTTTATTTGCTTCTTCCATAAATAGGGTTATATTTGTGGACATGAGAACTTGTGCCATAGATTTTGGTCACTGATATAATGTAACAGAGGCATGGGGCTGTTGCAGTCAGTAAAACGGCTAGTTTTGCATATGTTTATAAAAGATGTTTCGGTGGCACAAATTTAGGGATATTGATTGAGTCACTTACATATCCATAGGAAAAAATAAAAACATACTACACTGATCTATGTTTCAACTGTTGGATCTCTAAAGGAAGCAGAAATTAAAATATCATTGCTGCCAGCACCCAGTAGAGTAAACATGCTGATTTACTGTGACTGGTTCTCATTGCTGCCCGGTAAATAATGTGCCACTGGGGGCTGTAATAGGTCTTAAAGCCTCTGTCTGCAGCCACCTTAATATACCATGCCGTCGTTTGCTGGGGTTTTACAGTGGAGTTAGTAGAAAGTAAATGTCAGGGCAATCTGTAAGTTCATCAGTGAAGTTCAGAAATTCCCTGTACATGGTAAAATGGCATTTTATCACAAAACTATAAATGTTATATATTTATATTTTTTCCACCATCTAGAGCATGGGTCGTCAACCTGGTCCCTACCGCCCACTAGTGGGCGTTTCGGGATTCCAGGTGGGCGGTAGGGATTTTCACATTTTTTTATGGATTGGGTGAGCGGGCGGGCGGGTGTGAGCCGGCGGTACCCCTGCGATCGGGTACCGCCATCACCACTTGCGGCCCCGGCCCGGGCGGCAATCCGCCGGGGCCGCATATAGAGGGGTCCATCGGGTGGCCCATGCTGTCAGGGCCACCCGATGGATGTGGATTGTGAGGGGGCCCGGTCAGCGCTGGGCGCTTTAACAGCGCGACCGGCCCCCTGTGATGACATCATCTCTGCTGGGAGGAAGTGATTCCCCGGTCACTCCTCCCAGCATACTGAGAGCCCGCGCGGGAGGAAGGAAGAGGAGGGAGTCAGAGTGGGAACTCTGACTCCCATCCACCTGAGCCACCACTGGACCCCAGGGAAAGTCACCCTCCTGCACCTTAAAGGTAGGAAACAGGAGGGTGACTTAAATATAATGTGTGTTTGTTTGTGTATGTGTCTTTGTATGTATGTCTTGTGTGTGTCTGTATGTGTGTCTTGTTTTTGTATGTATGTCTTGTGTGTGTATGTGTCTTTGTATGTGTCTTGTGTGTGTCTGTATATATGTGTCTTGTTTTTGTATGTATGTCTTGTGTGTGTCTGTGTGTGTGTCTGTGTATGTGTCGTGTGTCTGTCTGTATATATGTGTGTATGTATGTGTGTCTTGTCTTTGTATGTATATGTTTCTTGTGTCTTTCTGTATGTGTGTATGTGTCTGTCTGTATGTGTGTATGTGTCTGTCTGTATGTGTGTATGTGTCTGTCTGTATGTGTGTATGTGTCTGTCTGTATGTGTGTATGTGTCTGCCTGTATGTGTGTGTGTCTGCCTGTATATATGTGTGTATGTATGTGTGTCTTGTCTTTGTATGTATATGTTTCTTGTGCCTGTCTGTATGTATGTGTGCCTGTCTGTATGTATGTGTGCCTGTCTGTATGTATGTATGTATGTATGCCAGCAGGGCCGCCATCAGAAATTTTGGGGCCCCTAACACAGCTCAAGGTCTGGGCCCCCCTTCAAGCCCGCCTCCAAATCCTGTCCACAGGAATACACACACACACACTAACAGATACAAATACTGAAACAGACATACACACATGCATACACACTGGCATACACATACACTGGCATATACACATACACTGGCATACATACACACACACATACACTGGCATACATACACACACACATACACTGGCATACACATACACTGGCATACATACATACACATACACTGGCATACACATACACTGGCATACACATACACTGGCATACACATACACTGGCATACACATACACTGGCATACACACACTGGCATACACACACTGGCATACACACACACACTGGCATACACACACACACTGGCATACACACATACACCTCATTTTCAGCCACCCTCCTCTCTTCCTTACCATTTCGTCGCAGGAGGGAGGCTGGGGATGATGCGAGTCGGCTGCCTCTCCTCGCGGCCTTTCTCTCCTCCTTCCCGCGCGGAGTAAACTGGGAGGAAGTGACCGGGCGTCACTTCCTCCCAGCAGCACTTGCTTCCGGCTGCATTTTTTTTTTTTTTTAAAGGGGCCTGGTCGCGCTGACCGGGCCCCTGAAGATAATAGGGCCCATTTGGTGGCCCTAAATGCTTGGGCCACCTGATGGGCCCCATAAGCGTGTGGGCCTCGATGCAGATGCACCGGCGGCAGTTCCGCTGATACACGTGGGGCCCCCAGGGCCGCCAGGCCCGTGACAATTGTCACGGTTGTCATGCCCTGATGGCGGCCCTGTGTGCCAATCTGTTATACTGGGATACCTAGCTCAGCCTTCCTTCTGGGCATTGCTGTAAGGAAGGTTAAAAAAGGGGGGGAAAAAAGGTGGGGAGGGGAATTGAGGAGGGATAAGAGGGGAGATGACGCACAGATGAGAAATCCTATTATGCGCAAACAGAGAAGTCGTCTGAATATCACCGAAAGAGGAGACCTTTGTTTGTTCCTTATGAAAATCGAACCAGATATCAAATATTTAGTCTTGCAGCATCAACCTCAAGGATCTCATTAATCACTAGTAAAGGTAATTTCAATTTACTTTATTGTTTTCTCATTAAACTTTATAAAGTTAAAAACATTATAAACATGCATTAATTGGAAATAAAAAGATAAATGAACGTACATTTTTTTTTTTTTTTTTAAACACGCTCCTTTCGAAAAACATTCCGCACTTGCGCGAAAACTGGTGGGCGGTAAGGAAAATTTTTCAACCAAAAAGATGCATTAGTGGGCGGTAGTTAGAAAAAGGTTGACTACCACTGATCTAGAGACTTGTATACAACCTCTCACTCCCTTTCGAGAAAAACAAATGCAAAAACAGAAGGCGGCACAGCAGTGTGTTTTCTCAAACTGAAAGGACTTCCTTTTAGATTATTGTGGGTCTACGGACGTGTAGAATTTAAGTTGGACATGTGTTTTATTTCACAGCTTTCATAACTTTGGTTACTATTTTTTTTCCCATTATGGTCCGTAGTTTGTATTTTATAATTGTGTATAAACACTTAAATTAAGCATAATTTTGTTGGCCTGTTGTCTTCACTGCTAGTTTGGAGATGAGTGATAAAGTAGACTGGGTGCTGTTACGTTTTATAGAATACGTCTGCGTACAAATGAAACCGGGCAGCTAAACACACAACGTGTTTATGGTTGATCAATGTATCTTTCAGGAAGTAATTTCATTAGAAGCGTGTCTGAATAGTGTATACTGTTACTATTCACTTGAGGTGCCGCGCCACCTGTTCTGAGGACGTTTGTTTTGTTAAACTGCCAGGTGCTTTATACGCCACTAAGCCTTTCACTGTTATCTCAGGGGTTGTTTGTACAATATGTCCACAGAAGAAAAACGAGGGGGTGTCGTGTTAACTGTACAGTGTTCGGAGAGGAGTGATGACAGCAAAAACTAAATTATTAAAATTAAACAAATGTCATTCTTCCCTAAGGAAAATTGAATTCTACTCTCAGCTTCTGCTAGCTGTTTCTGTCTGTTTGGTCTTGTCATACAAGACTTATTGCAAGGGTTGAATTTAAATGTAAGAATAAAGACAATCACATTGTAGCAATTTTAGGTCAGAAAACACCAATGACAAATTACGAAATACAAGATAAGGGCCTGGTGTCATATGTGCACTATGACATGTTGGTCTTTCAGGTGATACCAAGCCTTTTTTGTTTCTCAAGACAAGTACAACTTGTATAAATCTTTATACAAACAACTTGAAATTCTGAAACTAATCCTGTGATGACAACCCCCTACTCCCCCAGGACACTGACATAATTCCATACTATCTCGCTATACAATATCTACCTTACCCATTCTTCTGTACTTCTTTCATGATTTCAAAATTCCCAACACTGCCGTATTGTGTACCCAGATATCCTTTCCAAATGGACCCTGACAAAGAAAGAAAAGAGGTGCAAATTGAGGCAAGGTACAAATAAGTAAGTTGAAAAGAAACGCATGCGCACCATCCCTATTACGTGTTTAGAAAGTATATTAAAAACAAACTAATTATGACATTCTTATTTTTGTGCACTGCATATCTGAGTAGGGGCCCAGTCGCATGAAAAGGGTTGCAATTGCATTTATTTTCATTTTTTGCACGTTTTAAAATACATAATTATTAAAACATAAGTAAACATAATTGTAAAAAATAAAATTTTGCCCTTCTCCCTAGAATTCAGCAGTTTTGTCAGAAAGCTGTGGTCATCTCATTTGCCAGTTGGCTTAAGCCCATCATTGTATCAAAAGATCTACTCGCTGCAAAATCTCATGGTCACTACTCTATCCTAATTCTCCTTGACCCACCTTTCCGCTGCTTTTGATACTGTTGATCATCTACAGTTTCTTCTCATCCTCCGTAAGCTCGGTCTACGAGATATTGCTCTCTCCTGGTGCTCCTTCTACCTCAACCAGCGCTCTTTCAATGTTTTTCTCTGGCTCTGCCTCTTCCTCAGAACCTCTCTGTTGGTGTCCCCCAAGGTTCAGTCCTCGGTCCTCTGCTGTTCTCAATCTATACGGACTCCCTTGGTAAACTCATCAGCTCCTTTGGCTTCCAATATCACTTCCATGCAGATGACACGCAAATCTATCCGTCCCCCTCTTGACTAGTGTCTCTGACATCCTCTCTGATATTTCTTTTTTTTTTTTTATTCTTTATTTTTGCAGTGCGTAAGTTAGTTACATGCATACACATGGTACCCCAACGGCATTCCATATGCAGGTTTCAATACATTAGTTACAGTAGAGGGTAGATAAACAATGCACTTTTTTTTTTTTTTAATACAGATATTAATAAACGCAGTACTGGAATCAAGCTTATATAAACATGTCTGAAGTACATATCTAAGCTATGCTTCCGACCTAAATTTGCAAAAGATGAACGAACTAGACATGTAAACAAGCAAGTTAAGTTGAGTGTTTAAATAATTATAGCAGGTCTAACGAATCTGACATAAGTTAGGTTGTATTAGCTGAGTCGCAGCAGGATAGGAAAGCTAGGCATGAGTAGTAGGCCAATTTAAAGACTGTGTGTCTGATTAAGCCATACATTGCAACTTCAACGTTTATTATGCTTAAGGCCGCTTAAATTATGCTTAAAACACGCTTGGAGGTTTGTCTGGCATATAATGATATAGTAACGATCGCGTGCCAACGCTGATGATGCTTAATGTTGCTTAAAATATGCTGAAAATACGCTTGGTGTTTGCCTGGCATGTAGTAATACGTTCTGTTAGTTGTACTGTAAGGGCCTAGCTGCATTATAACAATCATTAACTTAAACTGACAATGCGAAACTTTAAATAAACATGTATGTTACGTAGCATAAGTTGCAGACTGTAAAGGCACAGATTGGTTGCATCTCCCTAGTATCTAAGTTAGTCTGGACCTAGTTATTTACACGTTGAGTCTGTTTGACTAAAAAATTAAGCATAGCTCGTGGAGCCTAACTGCTAAGTAGCATGTTATTATGACTGCAGCAGAGTAAGGAAAATGAAGGTAAGTAAAAATAAACAGTAACATAAGAGTATAGCGTTCGCTTAAAACTGGGCTAGGCTATGTACAGGTAGACTTAGTATGCAATCTACGGACTGCAGATATTACCCCGCTGTGATCCCCGGTGTGAGCAGTCCAGAGAACAAAGTCAGGCACAGAGTATAGATGCCAGCCGGCATACGTGGGCGTTCAATTAGGGCATATGTAGCTGGGTGACAATGGGCTGTTTGCCCGATGTTGAGTCCAGGTCACGTTGGGGTCAGCCGATGCCTTGTTGCGGCCGGAAGGATGCCCCCCATGTTGGCATGTGCAGAGCTCCGGAGCCATGTGGGGGGGTGTCGACTGATGGGTATAGTGCTTCCCGGTCTGTGCGTCGGGCAGGGTGTACCTGACTTGGGCTGGATGTCTGGGGTATCTGCCAGGCGCTTTGCCGATGCAGGGTTGAGAGAGTCACTGAGCAGGAGGTTGGTCGGGAGCGCCGGTGGGTCCTCTTCTGAAGCTCGAGGTCGTGAGTGCTGCTATTCGAGGGTCCCGGCGCCGATTCCCGCCATGGTGAGTGTCGGCTTTGTCTCCGTTGCGAGTTCGCTCGGGAAGTGCAGGGTGGGCTTCCCCGCACGTGGCGTCGGGTAGCCGGGCGGATCCACGCCATTACCTCCCTCAGCGCTAGCCTGTAGATCCGTTGTCGGGCTTTATGCTTCGCCCAGAGGTAGGTGCTTAGCCGCTCAACAAACTCCCATATGTGTTTGGGTGGCTGAGTGGGCAGTCGCGTGGACATGGGCCGCGGCTGAGCTGCCATCTTGGTTAGGCCCTGGTTGTCCCGTTTGGTAAAGGGTTTTGTTGCTTGGTCAGGCGTTGGTATGGGGGTAATCGTCCCCAGCGAGGACCGGGATGTCCCCCGCCGGTCCAGAGGGGGGGGGGGGGTAGCAGGGCTGCAGCGCTCTCTTGTGTTTGAACTCTTCCCAGGCCGGGAGATCGGCCGCCTCCCCCGGGTTTCAGGCGTTGCTCAGGTTCAGGCCGCATGGCTGGTACAGGTTTGTCGGCGGTGTACCGGGGCCAGACTGGTATCAATTTGTTCGGTATGTTGCCCAGCATCCGTTCCCGGTCCCCCTGTGCCGCTAACTTGGGTGTAGCCGTCGGTTTTAGCTCGTTCACGTCTATCGTTGCAGGAGCTCTTAAAATGTGCAACCAGCCATCTTGGCTGTCAGGCCTCCTGATATTTCTAACTGGATGGCTGCCCACTTCCTTAAGCTTAACTTGTCCAAAACAGAACTTCTGGTCTTTCCTCCCGCAAGTGTTGCTACTCCCGTTTCTGTCTCCTTCCACGTTAATGGTGCGACCATTGGTTCCACCACGCAGGCTCGCTGCCTAGGTGTTCTCCTGGACTCCGACCTCTCCACCCCTCATGTCCAGTCTGTCACCAAATCCTTCCGCTTCCATCTCAAAAGCATTGCGCGCTTCCGCCCCTACTTAACGCCAGATGCGGCTAAGGTGCTGGTCCATACCATTGTCCTCTCTTGCCTTGACTACTGCAAGTCACTTCTCGGTGGTCTTATGTGCTCCCAACTTGCCCCGTTGCAGTCTATAATAAATGCGGCGGCAAGGCTCATCTTCCTGTCCGCCCGCAACTCCCACGCCTCACCCCTCTCAGTCCCTGCATTGGCTTCCTGTAAGATATAGGGCTCAATATAAAATTCTGGTTCTTACTTTTAAATCTCTACATAATACTACTCCCACCTATCTATCCTGCCTAATACACTAGCATGTCTCGTCTAGGCCCCTACGCTCTGCTGAAGACCTGCATCTATCCTCTGTTCGTACTCCCACCTCTGATGCTCGTATCCAAGACTTTTTAAGTGCTGCATCGATCCTGTGGAACTCCCTTCCCTTTTCCGTTAGACGTTCACGCAGTCTCCACTCCTTCAAAAAATTATTTCAAGCACTTTTTCACAAAAGCATATCAATTAAACTGTTACTACTATTCTACCAATCCACTTCCCTTACCTTTTGTGTCACTTCACCCCACTCCCTTATGCATCTAAGCTCATTGAGCAGGGCCTGCAGGGCCCTCAGACCCTCTGTTCCTGTGTGTCAAACTTGTCTGGTTACAATTACATGTTAGTCCACCCATTGTAAAGCGCTACGGAATTTGTGGGCGCTATATAAATATTATAATGATCATGGCTAATCAGCCTCTTCCAGACAGGCTCACTGCACATTCCATTTGTTCAGTAGCTATCTGATCTTTTGCAATTTAAGCTTCTATGGACCAATTATGTAAAGCCAATTAGGCACTCTTGCAAACATTTCCCACATTTTGTTGTATTCATGATTTTGCATCCATGAATGCTTCTTTTGGGAGGACTGTGTTCAGCTGGTTCAGTTTGTCACTCACTACCTACCTTGCATTTTGTGGTGGCCTGTAACGTGTAAGTTATCACCATTCTAGCAAGTATAGCAAAATTGGTGTCTTACCTTGTAAATGAATTTCCTCCCTTATGGCGAGAATCTACGCGGCCTACTTCACTGCATGTTGGTGTCTTGGCTGTGTTTGAAATTCCAGGCTCACATTGTTGTTTCTTCTTGCTGAAACTCCTCCTCTGCTTGTATACATGTAGAACTCAGGATTATAGAGGAGGGGCTTGCTGGAGGGGGGCGGAGCATACTGAATTAATTGTTGCCTTATGGGTGCTTCTGCCTCATCCAGTGGAGAGGGACTTTAAAACCCTGCTCCATCTACCAGGAAATGCATTTATTAGTTGACACATGTTTTGCTCTTACCTGACTGGCTCCCTGGTGACTTGTTTATCATTCACAAATTCAAAGATTATAAGGTCATCCTCTGAAACGTGACAAATCATTATCCTTACAGTAGCTGGTATGTGTGGGTGGTTGATTTTTCCTTAATTCCTAAATTACAGTAGCAATCTGTATTTGCAATTTTCACCCTGCTGTGTTCGTTTAGAAGCTTGCAATAAAATTCGAACACCTTGTTTTAATGTGTCAAATTAATTTCTATAGTAAAAATACACTTGTAAAATTTAGGAGAAACTGTCATGTTTCTATTTTAGATATTTAAGAGATCACTCTTTCCAATGTAAACACATCCTCCATATGGCTTTGTGATAAATCAAACAAAAGTATATGTAAAATCAACTTACAACTGCCAGCTGAACCAGGTAATACATGCTAACACGTGTTCTTTATATTAATGGCAGTTCGCTTTTCCCATCATTCCTCTTATTCTTGCTTTTAGTTGTTTCTATTCGGGGAAATGCAGCCACATTGAATTAAATAAAGAATCAGTGTTTTTAAAACTTTTATAAGATCAGTTGCAAATCATGGGAAATGGAAGTTGATATGCATTAAATGCCCTCAATAAAAGTTTTTTCAGTTTTTTGTTAAAGAGTAATTAGTTACCGTATTTATCGGCGTATAACACGCACCTCATTTTTAGAAAGAAATTCCAGGAAATTTCCCCACCTCCCATAGTATTCCCCCCCCCCCTTCCCCCCCCCCCTCATCCCATAGTATTCCCCCCCCCCCCTCATCCCATAGTATTCCCCCCCCCCTATCCCATAGTATTCCCCCCCCCCTCATCCCATAGTATTCCCCCCTCATCCCATAGTATTCCCCCCTCATCCCATAGTATTCCCCCCTCATCCCATAGTATTCCCCCCTCATCCCATAGTATTCCCCCCTCATCCCATAGTGTCCCCCCCTTTCCATAGTATTCCCCCCATAGTATTCTCCCCCCCTCCCCTCCCATAGTATACTCCCCCCCTCCCCTCCCATAGTATTCTCCCCCCCTCCCCTCCCATAGTATTCTCCCCCCCTCCCCTCCCATAGTATTCTCCCCCCCTCCCCTCCCATAGTATTCTCCCCCCCTCCCCTCCCATAGTATTCTCCCCCCCTCCCCTCCCATAGTATTCTCCCCCCCTCCCCTCCCATAGTATTCTCCCCCCCTCCCCTCCCCTCCCATAGTATTCTCCCCCTCCCCTCCCCTCCCATAGTATTCTCCCCCTCCCCTCCCCTCCCATAGTATTCTCCCCCTCCCCTCCCATAGTATTCCCCCCCTCCCCTCCCATAGTATTCCCCCCCTCCCCTCCCATAGTATTCCCCCCCTCATCCCATAGTATTCCCCCCCCCTCATCCCATAGTATTCCCCCCTCATCCCATAGTGTCCCCCCTTTCCATAGTATTCCCCCCCTCCCATAGTATTCTCCCCCCTCCCATAGTATTCTCCCCCCTCCCCTCCCATAGTATTCTCCCCCCTCCCCTCCCATAGTATTCTCCCCCTCCCCTGCCATAGTATTCTCCCCCCCTCCCCTCCCATAGTATTCTCCCCCTCCCCTCCCATAGTATTCTCCCCCTCCCCTCCCATAGTATTCTCCCCCTCCCCTCCCATAGTATTCTCCCCCTCCCCTCCCATAGTATTCTCCCCCTCCCCTCCCATAGTATTCTCCCCCTCCCCTCCCATAGTATTCTCCCCCTCCCCTCCCATAGTATTCCCCCCCTCCCCTCCCATAGTATTCCCCCCTCCCCTCCCATAGTATTCCCCCCTCCCCTCCCATAGTATTCCCCCCCTCCCCTCCCATAGTATTCCCCCCTCCCCTCCCATAGTATTCTCCCCCCCCTCCCATAGTATTCTCCCCCCCCTCCCCTCCCATAGTATTTTCCCCCTCCCCTCCCATAGTATTTTCCCCCTCCCCTCCCATAGTATTCTCCCCCTCCCCTCCCATTCTCCCCTCCCCTCCCATAGTATTCTCCCCCCCTCCCATAGTGTACTTCCCCTCCCCTCCCATAGTGTACTTCCCCCCCCTCCCCCCCCTCCCCCCCCTCCCCTCCCATAGTGTACTTCCCCTCCCATAATTACTTACCTGTCCTGAAGCGTGGGCCGGCTTCACAGCTTGCACCGCGGTACAGGAACTTTAATTTCATGTTCCGGTTTCCGGCGGGACTGAAAGGAAGTGTGCACACTATTGTGCACACTTCCTTTCAGTCCCGCCGGAAACTGGAACATGAAATTAAAGTTCCTGTACCGCGGTGCAAGCTGTGAAGCCGGCCCACGCTTCAGGACAGGTAAGTAATTATGGGATATCGGCGTATAACACGCACCCACGATTTTCCCCCTATTTTCAGGGGAAAGAAGTGCGTGTTATACGCCGATAAATACGGTAATTAACCAAAACATACTTTTGTGGCTACATTATACAGTGTTCTGATTTCAAAATAACCCTTGCCATTTGAAACTGTATTTTATATATTGATTTAGAAAGTGTTTAGCGGGAAGAATATATTGCAATGTCTCTTGTGTTTAATACTTTAAAATATACTGGTGGTGGGTATAGATTCCTTGAAGGATTTGGCTGTATAGAAAGACTGTGTGCTAACTAACTGATCATTAAACCTCCCTTAACTCCCATAAGCCTTTTACCAGCCCAAACCATGTGGTTCATAAAATATGTAGGACCTTTTTAGCTTGGAGATCCACTGTTTGATCACTCCCAATTTAAAGCATGATCTGCATTTAGTGATTTTACATCCCCTAAATATAGTACTCTGACCGGCATTTAATTCAGAAACTCAGCAGATGACTGCATAGCTAATATACTGTATAGAAATTGTATTTAATGTTAAACACAGGATTCAGAGTCCTGCCATGTTGCAAGTGGTGCCCAAAGGACACTTTTAATGGTAAAAATAGTTAGAAATCCATAGATATGCTGCAGTATTAATATAGCTTAGATTTGGTGTTCTTAAACCATTTTGTTAAGGATTCAGAGGATTTTAATTTCTTTTAGAATGTTAGAATACTAATACAATTTTAAATTTAATTTTATTACAGCCCTATCATTCTACTTTGAAGTCATCAAGCTTGATGACTTGCTAGCCAAACTATTTTGTCTCTTAGACAAGCACTGAATGCTACACGGTGCAGGTGCAAAGTGTGAACGTTCAAGCTCAGCTTGCTGTTCATTTAGGACAGAGTTACCCAGAAGGTAGATCCCCAAATGTTTCAAAACTACAGCTTTCATGTTGCCAAGGCATTCTAAAGACCTGCAAAGTATTATGGGAGTTTTAGTTCTACAGCATCTGGGGATCTACCTTCTGAGCAACCCTGATTTAGGACATGCAGTCAGCAGGCAGCAATGTCCTTAAGCCACTTTGGTGACATCGATACCTTTGAAAATCAAAGGAGGTGAAGGAAAAGGGACGCTTTTAGCTATCTGACCACCACTTGAAGCAGGTCTTTAGCTAAATGTAAACATTGCCATTTCTTTCAAAATTGCAGTTGTTTTTTTCACATTTAGAGAAAAGGGACGACATATTCGCACCAAGACCACTACGTTAACATTGACTAGTTTTGATGTTTGGATGTGACTTTAAGCACTACTTTACACACTTTATTAATACCAAAAAAAATAAAAGCAGTACTTTTTGTATCAACCTAAAAACTTTTGGCTAATTTCCCGGAGCAGCTGGTGCACATCTTCTATAGTGTAGTAATCTTCTCTTTTTTTTCTTGAAGAAAGTTGCGCAATAAGGCAAACGGGGTCCATGATAATAAATGGACCCTTACTGAACTGCATTTCGAGCCTCTACATAGCCATCCCATTACTACGATATAGAAAATGGAAAGTGAGTGCTTAATTGGAGTCATTCTATAGTAGCACCTTAACATATTTCAGAAGACTTACAATTTCACCCACCGCATACCATCTCCTGTGATGAACCAGAAATTGTCTAGAATAGATAAACAAAATGAATTAGCCCTGGTGTTTATCTGGATTCTGATAGATACTACAAGGCAGCAAACAATTCTGACAGATTCCCTTTGCCATAGTAACACAAATACCACAAAGCATAAAGAACAGAAGTTGAACCATAAAGCGCTATTAAGGTGGTAGTTTTGCTTGTAGCTGGATCAATATCTTAAAGACAAAATAGAAAAACTGTAAATCATAGTGCAGTATTACAAATAATCACTTAAAGGACAGCTGCCACCTCAAAATGTTTTTTTAAAATGGTAATCCTTTTAAGTATTAAAAGGAAATAGATTTTTTTTTAATGAAGTATAAAGAAAAAAAAGAGTAAAAACGTATCTCTACCTCATCCTATGTTACAAAATCTTTTAGCCATATACTGTACTTGCCCCTTGGGTCGGACAGAGTTTCAAAAGTTTTTGACGTTCCAACCCAAGATATTGCATGTTTCCCTGCATCCACTCTAGCCATTAATATAGAAGTCTGCAAAGCTCTATATTAAGTGTGAGTGTGCACTTATATCCTTATATTTAAGTTGCATTAGTAATGCTCCACTGGGGTTTGTATTTTTCCATTTTGTTTTCCAGATATCGTTGCACCTCTCTCTCTTTAAAATGTAAAGTCCTACCAACAGAGTTTCACTCCATAATCCGTTCGCTTGTTAATGTGTATAAAGGATGGAATGACTGCACCAACAATAAAACTGTTTTGAGTTTTTGTTTTTCTCCTGCAGTAAATTAAGCTCCTTTAATGATGAATACATAAAACATAAGGAGGAATATGAAGAAGCCCAGCATGCAATTGTTAAAGAAATCATTAACATCTCTTCTGGTAAGTGTGGGGTTCCAATTCATTGTTAAAGGGAAAATATAGTGCTAGTTGGTACCCTCTGCCCCCTTGCAATTTTGTTTTAATATAGCTCAAAACAAAAGCTTGCCTCACAATTGGTTAAATCAAATAATTACATTTTAACTTTTATAAATACTTTGTCAAATATATAATTTAGAAAACAATATATAGTTATCTAATACCTATGAGAGCAATTTAATGATTTGTAGAAATTTAGCTGTTGCTTTTATTTTGTTTAACCCCTTCCTGATTCTAATACTTTGCCTCACTATCCATCTGAAACAAATTCTGCAGAAAAATTAACTTCAAGTACCATAAGAAAATAATCAGGCATCAGGGAAAAAAGACCCTGAGACCTGTACATCAGTTGGACACTCCAGGGGTTTTCTAAAGGGGACTTAACCCTAGATTAAACACTAAATAGTTTGTGTATACACTTCTTGGGATTTTGATATGCGATCCCCCCCCCTTGATTTAGTACTGTATATACTTTAGTTGCTTTGTACTTATTAGCACTTAATATTCATACTTTTCCAGGCCACACCCACATTTAGTGGGCATTGTGCGCATATTTGAAGAACTTAAAGTAGTTTTGACAGTAATAAAATTGCTATAATGTGCCTGCACTTATCCCTATTAGAGCATGTTTTAAGATTTTTTTTTACTTGTTACATAAATACGGTTATTGTGCCACAACCATTTGCCTGTGAACATTGGTGCAGCTGTATATAACACTGGAGTAAAGACCACGTGAAATGTTCCTTTTCACAAAAACAGCAAATTTTTGTTTAAAAAAAAAAAAAAATCTCTCTCTCTGCTATAGTCTTGACTATTTTACCGTGATTTTGCAGTTTGGATTTTATTTGTTAAAATTTGGGGTTTACAGGTTAAAAATTTTCGTGCCGCTCTATACCACATGATAAATTTATAAAATCGCTGCAGCTGTTTCCCCCTCTAATCTGTGTAGGTATCTGTTTTGTTTATGTAAAGGTTCATCGTGTACTTACTCTGCTTAAATATATTGGCCAATTTAAAAGAAAAAAAATATCATTGGCCATTTGCTATACAGTGTGTAGTGCAGGGCATAGATGTATATTTCCTTGAGAACCTCACCCCACCCTCCTCCCCCATTACTATTGTGTACAATATATAAATGAAACATATCTCCCTAAAGACATAGCAGTTAGTATGTTTCCGACTGGTTATTGGACCATAGGGATTCTGTTGTCAGAGAAGCACTTACTGTGTATGGAAATAGTTTTTATTTGGAATCCATTTAATAAAATTCAAATCCTCATTTACTGTAAGTAAGTAAATTTGATCTGTACGGTAATCCCTTAAATCATCTCTATATGTAATAAAAGTAACCCCTCAAAATCCACTACTGGAATCAATCAATCAATCAATGAATTAATGTCAGGGTAGCTATTGAAATCACCCTATAGACATGGACTGTGTAGTTTATCAATGACTTGCCACAGTAAGCTAAAATACGAACCTAGCGTCCTTTCTTCATCCTACAGTGTTATTTGGCCAAGCTTATGAGAGTGAGTGTGTAACTTTAAAAATTCAACAACATTAGTGACATGTTTAGCTGTTGCAGTTTTAAACAGGCCATACAGGTTAGACCACAAGGTTGAGACTCTACAGTCCATTACAGGTCTCTGGTCACTAGTCCGTTTGGATCACAACTCACCAAGCTATGGATTAAAATAAAAAAAAAAGCCTGTACTGTTCTTCCCTCTCGCATCTCTTACACCCACTCTTCTACCACCTTTTATTCTCTGTAATATACTAGCCCTCTTTTACTGGGACAGCTCCTACCTCACATCCAGTCAGCCACTTCTGTCATCCTTCCTCAAATTTCTGAAGACACACCAAAATATTATCAATGACACAATAACGCATTCCTCTGGGTGGCTCCCCTCCGTTCACCTGATCTGTTCTCATACCAATATCCCTCTTCTCCCTGTGCATCTTTCATCCTGGTCCTTATTTCCCCTAGCCATAACCCAATCAGTTTTGTTGAGGAAAATATATACCATAGTTCAGTGAAACTTTTATTGTTTTATAACTTGTTTAATGTAACATTGCTATTTTCAATAATTTACTGTAATTATTATTTAGTCTAACATGATTTTTCCTCCAAGTATTATACCCAAACCTTGACCTCGATTTTATACTGTTGGATAAGCTTTACAAACAATTTAATATTTATAGATAAACTTTTTTTTTTTTTTTTTACATATTAAAATATATCTAAAAATAAATCAAAATATTACAACATTAAAATATAAAAATATTTCTCATACTATTAAATTATTTTAAAAGTTTGTCCAAAAATATTAAAGGGCCTATATCGCAACTCAATGAATATATCAAAACAGTTTTTCCACTTGTGTAGTTTGTTGCTCTATGTAAAGCACTCTGGATAAGGGCACATACACTAATTGTTAAATATATAAAAGGGTACCTGCAGAAATGCAGGATGAAGTCTGAAACATGATGCCTGTCTGTGCGCATTTGCCTGTCAACTTCGGAACTCTGGGATAGTTGTGGACACATGATATCTGGTGTTTCAGTGCTTATGGTGGACTTTCCAAAGTCCAAATTTGAAATATGCATGTGGTGCACAACAGTAATGTATCCATTAGTACTGTGGGAAGTTTTATTGTCACCACAATCTTTTTGGCACCTATTATATATATTTCTCTTTGTTACGCTTGACAAGGCGTGTGCATAAGGAGATTTCATTAAATAAAACGTTAGGTGATTGTAACTCTGTAGCTAAAAGCAGTGCACACTTGTTGTTTTAGAATTTTTGCTCCTGTGCTGCTCAGCCTGTCACATGCATTCCTGAGCATCTTAGGACAGTCTTAGAGCTGCCTGCCTATTAATCCCTATCAATAAATATTTGAAACCGGGATGTGAAATTTGTATTGCTTGACGTCTGAGACATGCAGTTCCTGGTGCCTGGCAGGCTGTTCAGTTGGGAGTGCTATTGGGAGCACTGTGACTGGGGCAAGGCGTGTAAGTGCTATACATTCCGCACTTGCAGACCTCATTAGACGATTAATCAGCAGTTCCCACGCGCTCTTCTGAGTCCGAGCACACTACAAGATGCCCAGCATACACTCTGACACAGTGCTGGAAGCATGAGGAGCAATTACCAAGGTCGTGATCTGAGGCATGTGCTCCATGTATTGGAGCCCGATAAAGTTTAGAAAATATTTGACTTGGGTGAGAGTAAGAGATGCAGCACACACACACAACATACAGCCAGTAAACACCACACATACATAGAATACAGCCTGCACTCACTACACACAGGCAGCACACATAAACTACATAGAGCCAGCAAACACCATATATATTACACCCAGCCAAAACACATGCTGAAAATTAAAAAATTGCCTGTTGTGACTAGCAGAGTTGGCGTATTCTTCCAGAACTGCTATTTTGGTCTGTTTCTTCTTTCAGTTTAATCTGGAAAATTCCAGAGTTTAGCGAATAACCCTGCCAATGCCCAGGTCGAAGCAGCAACCCCAAACTTTATAATTTAACATTTTGTATTCAAACAAGTGTATTGTGACGGACACATAGATTGGGCAACCACTTTAGTCCCTTGGATAAGTAGATTATTTTTACATTTGCACACACACATTTATAATTCATTCCCAACTTCTTGCAGCTCTCTCTTTTGGACCCATCTTTTGCTATTTACCTCACTGTTTCTCTGTAGTTACACCATTTTATCACTTCACGGTTTCTTGACTTACCAGCTTTAAATCCCGTCATATTGGTCAGTATTGCTACTGAACAGAGAACGTGAGTTCTCGAACGATTCTCCAATAAAAAGTATTCGTGCATACCACAATACTATTATTCTTAAATCTCCGTTACTGAATTAACAATCCGCACGGCCTTTACCACACACCCTTTCTCTCTCAGGTTTGTGTGATATGTAAAGAGTCGCCTAATTAAATTAGTATTAAGCTAAATAATGTGGTGTCAGTCATTCTTTCCGTTTCAATAATAAAGGAGTGGCCCAGCATGCATTAAATGAGTCTAAATTGCTATGAGGTTTGTTATGGTCTAGTTCATATTCCCTGATCGAAATTGCCAGGAAATGGTTTGCTCTCTCAGTTGGAAATGTGCTGAGTGATTGAGTTGCAGGGATCTGTCTTACTAATGATATATTTCCAGCTGTGTAGTAAGACGTTGGTTCTGTCCCGTGGCTCTTATGCCGTAGGAATGTAGCAGTTGATACTATTCTATAGAATAATAAAAATTCAATGGTTGTTTTCTGCTAATCCATCAAGCTACATGCGCTTGCTTGTAATTGGTCTTTTAAAAGCATGTCACTTGTCTCCAAAAAGTGTTTGTTTTTTTAAATCCTTTATTTTGCCTATTACAATATATATATATATATATATATATATATATATATATATATATATATATATATATATATATATATATATATATATATATATAAACAAAATGTTCAGAGTCTGGCACTCTACCTTTAAATAGAACAGCAGAAAAAAGCCTCGGTGCTGCACAGCGTAAATGTATATCCAAAAAAGAGAGGAGAGCACTCCAGAGGACTTGTTTAAAGCAATTTATTCCGTGAAGAAAATCGTGAAGAAAATCGACGTTTCGACCCGCAGGTCTTTATCAAGATCTTGATAAAGACCTGCGGGTCGAAACGTCGATTTTCTTCACGATTTTCTTCACGGAATAAATTGCTTTAAACAAGTCCTCTGGAGTGCTCTCCTCTCTTTTTTGGATAGATATATATATATATATATATATATATATATATATATATATATATATATATATATATATATATATATATATATATAACATGGGGGGATGGTTGCACTCACCTAAACATGCTAAAATGGGGTGCTGCTGGGGGCCATATTATACAATACACAAGATCCAGCGCACTCTCCTATCTACTAAACAGCAACTTCAATGTTGACAGATTTTATTAGTTTGTAAAAGTTTTTTTTAAAAACACCTAATCTAGGCAAAAAAAATGGGGATTTAGTTACATTATATGATCATACATTGCATAAGCCTGCCACAACGTCAATGTACCCCATCTTTGGCAGGTCCTACTCTCACAGTCTAATGTCTGCTCTTATGAGATTAACCACTTACTTGGGAAAAAATTCCATCTGAGGCTCTCTGCAGTACAAGGCTAAATAGGGACCTGAGATGAGGCACCTGTAACAGGGAGGGGTGCAAAACCAAGGAGTTGGCTAGACTCCCAAATATATATAGGAAACATGGGGGGATGGGGGGATATATATTTATTTATTTTTAGGATATGGACTTTTGTGGCAATGTAATATTGTACTTAAAGGGCCACTCTAGTCACCCAAAGCTTTTAACCCAGCAATGTAAAACTTATTATTATTTTTTTTTTCTGGATTTGAAATTTTTTAGTTGAGGGTTAAAATACACCTTTAGTGGTTGTACTGCTGATAGCCACTAGAGGCACTGCTGCATTGAGCTCAGCCACATGATGCAGAAACTCATAGAAAAGCTTTGACTATCAAGTTAACTCATGAGGTTACCATCTAAAATGAATTCATAATGGGAAGGTAGCACGAAAGGATTGCTGGGGGTATTTGGTCAGAGATTAGTTGATAAATCCAAACACAGTGTGTAGCTTGTGAGGTAATTAAATAGTTAAAATTAGGGATAGCTGGGGGGCGTGTCCAGCTGAGCACCTCACCAGATGTCTGTACACGGGGCATCCAATCTGACTCCGATCTTTTGTAATTGTCCTATTTATAATTAAATCCCCCCTCTCATAATATTGTAAAGCGCTACGGAATCTGTTGGCGCTATATAAATGGCGATAATAATAATAATAATGACCCCACAATAAAACGACTCCAGCAATAAAAATATCTAGCCTGAGACTACAACACTCACAACCCCAGCAGATGACACAATGGGGCGCAAAAATAGGAAGCAAAACCGCCTACCAGACATCAGACTCTCCTTAGAGAGGCCCACGCCACCAGCACTGCCCAAGATAGTGCCTGATGCCCAGAGCGACCAGGAAGCCTTGCAGGATTCCCAAGAGGAGGAGGAAGTACTCACCTCTCCTCAAGCCAGTGGAGAGTACCAGTCCTCGGACTCAGATGAAGACTCCACTCTGTCTACTAAAGGAGACGTCAAAAGACTCCTAGTCGACCTGAGAGAGGTCTAGAAGGCTGATCTTCCAGAGGCTTAGGCCGAAATTGTAGTGATTCACCAAAAAATTACGGCAGTGGAAGTGAGGGAGACTGCCAGCTCCAGGAAGTGAAAGAGCCAAATCAAGGGGCTCACCCAGCAAGTCCACCAACTGAGTCGCGCAGTAGCCACACTGGAGGCCTGCCATAGACATCGGAACATCCGCCTCCAAAGTATCCCAGAGAGTGTGGGAGGAGAGGCGCTGCTGCCCTTTGTCTAGGGACTGACCACCTCCATGGGCATTAAGGGGTGCAATGACCCCCTACAGATAAAGTTGATGTTCCAGGTACGTAAGTCTGCCACAGCGCCGGCCGAAGCGCCAAGAAATACTATCACTGTCAAAAGAGACGTGGAGGTGAAAACTGCAATTTTGAATCGCTCCAGGATCTTGGGGCCGCCACCTATGACAGCTGCTCAGTTTCTATATATGGAGATCTACCATTTTCGGTACTGACGGAGAGGAGGCAGCTAGCCCCAATCGCCAGAAGGCTGAAGGACCAGTCGGTCAAATACAGATGGGGATTAGAAGGCTCACTCACGGTCCACCACGGTGAGGAGACACTCACACGGTCATCCTCCGAGGACCCGGAAGTGTTCCTGCAGAGCCTGGGCCTGAAACCCATGCCATCTAATGAGACCCTGACCGGGGGAAAGGCCATGCTCCATTTTTTTTTTTTTTTTATTCTTTATTTTTGACTCTGGTTGAGTCGATATTATATCATTACATGTGACAGACATTTGCATAACTACAAACATGCATGGCAGGTAGCAACCGGCAGGGTGTCCATCATATTTGGGTCTAGGGCCATGAGCTGAGGGAATTTATTATGGGTAGTGGGTGCTAGCGTTTAGTGAGCCCTGTATGCCTCGGTGTGTGGCCATATCGCTAGTCGGGTCGCTGGTGCTGAAGGCATTAGGGTAAGATTCATCTTCAGAAATGAGTGGGCTGTCTGGTCGTGGGCAGGTGGAAAGCGTGGACTGTGCGGTATAGGCATTCTGATGTTGCACTCTTGATTTAGTGAGGTTTCCCCATAACCCGGGGAGGGGAGGGGAGAGTGAGCAGGGCTACATAAGTGTGATAGACAGGTGTTCGCCTGGGCTAATTTTTCGTGGGTTGTATATTGTCAGTCATACTGTCTCTGAGAACAGATGTTCAGCTCGTTCCTTTTAGCTGTTTCGTGCGGTTAGAGGGCTGGTGTGAGGTGAGTTTCGTCTCCTCCGTAGTGCCTGCTGTGAGGGCTTCTTCTCTGGCCCATCGTGGTGTGGACAGGGGTTCCCTTGTCGTGGGCCGTCCTTATGATTTGTTTGCTACCGCTTGGGACATGTCGTCCTGTCGCAGTCCCATGGATGGTAGGAGGTCCGAGGCACCTTGCATGTCGTGGATCTTTGTATGCGGCGTTCCCGTGTGTGATGAGTGGCTGAGGACGCCTCCATTGGTAGGTGATGTTGTGCAGCCGCAGGAGGGCTGTAAAGGGTTTCATGGTGCGGCGCCAGGCTAGCATGGGCCCTGAGAGATCCACATAGATCGAGAGCTCCATGCTCTCAAACATGAGTGGAGTTTGCTTTCTCATCGCGTGGAGCACCGCTGCCCTATCTCAAGGGTTCTGGAAGCGTACCAGGAGGTCTCTGGGCGCCGTGGTCGGTGCGTTGGCGGGTCTGGGGAGGCGGAACATCCCCCCCAGGGCTGCTTGTTTGGCCTGTTCAGGGGGCAGGAAGGCCGACATCATTCACCTGGCATAGTGCAGTACCTCCGACTCATGTATCTCCTCTCCGATTTCTCTGATCTTGAGGTACAGGCTTTGTCGGTGGTCTTCTATTTCTGCAAAGCGCTGTTCCATTCTGCGATTTTGCTGTTGCAGTTCGTGTACCGCCTGTTGCAGCTGTGTTGTGTCCTGTTTGCTTCAGCGGGAGTTTTCTTCCACTGTGCTCAGGCGGCCTGTCAGGCCCTGCCGGTCTGTAAATGCATAGACATTAAAATTTGAAATTCACTGAGAAGCCAGCAGTAATCCAATTAAAAGGGGTGCTTCCTGCATCATTACCAAAATATTGCATTACTGCTTTCCCCCCTCCCCAACTAGCAAAGTATCATCATAAAATTGTCAACGTTTATCATAAAAATGCAGTTCTTTTAGCTTAATGTTTGTTGGAAAGATAACATTCGGAGAAAACCGTACAAAATTAAAGCAGATCAGCTGCAGACGTGTCATTCTCTAAGGACATAAATTACAATTGTTGCTTAAACTTTATTTTTTAGTCTGAGTAGCTTTTATTAGGATCCATGTGCAATCAGGAAGTATTTTTAAAGTGAATACTTACAGAATAATGTTTCAGCACTGCTGGGATGCTGCTGTTGTGTCCTAAGTTGAACGCAAATAAAGTTTTCCCCATCATTTTCCCCTTGTTCTCCACTCCTTGGATTTCTCACCATTCCTCTCTTCCACTAATTTTTCCCATTTTTTTTTTCTCTTGCAGCCTCGGTTACTCCCATTTCTGTGTTCTTACCCTGACTGTAACTAGCGGGCTCTTTGGGTTGGTTTAAATCTGTTCTGCTCAGTGCTTCATTGTTGAGTTAACTGTCCGTTTGGTTTAACTACTCTATTGCCATATATTCTGATTTTAAGGATTGCACTTCTCCATTTTACTTGGGTTCCATCTTCTTGCCAGCTTGTACTTAAAAAACGGACCTCAGGCTACTGGATTATGTCCTTGTATTCAGTGCCCTTGCTCTGGATTTTAACTTGTATTTACCAGTTTTGGCTAATAGCCCTCTGCATTGTATATTGAGTTATCCATGTCTGTACTTTTTGCTGTTTTAACTCTGGCTGGTTGCCTATTCCTTTAGACTCTGCCTGTATGCTGATCTTTTTTGGTTTCATCGCTGAACCTGACCATGCTAGAGATCTAGAATTTATCCATTTTAAAACTGCTTTGGGTTCAGCAAAGCTTTAGTTTTCAACGCTGTGTGCCTCTTTCTCTTGGGGAAATAGTCCACTCACTAGCGTACCCCCTAGGAATTACTATAGTCCTTTCCCACAGTCTGCCTTCAGCACATACCTGTACAGTGGTAGGTTACAAGCCGCAGTTTAATATTTATAAAGACCAACATATACTATAACTCTGTTCAGTTGAGCGAATGCAGACATGCCAATACAAAAGGAACAGACAGCTTAAAATCTAACATTAACGACCCTTTTACACAAAAGATGTTCCAATCCAAACTAATGAACATATTTAGCAATCTTGGGCTGTTTTTAAATTGTTTGTTGGTTAGAAAATATTGATAAAACAGAGGGGTAAGAATGAGGATAATATTTTGGATGCAAATAAGCTTGCGTGTTTTTGAGAAGAAAACATCCGTATTTTTTGTATCCCTATAGTACTGTGTGCATTTATGTACATAACCCTGCTCTGCCAATGAACCGTTTCTCAATGTTTTTACAGGATATGTTGATCCAATTCAGACATTGAATGATGTCATTGCTCATCTTGATGCGGTTGTCAGCTTTGCATACATTTCTAATTGCGCACCAGTACCATATGTTCGCCCCATCATCTTGGAGAAAGGACAGGGAAGAATCGTACTCAAGTCTGCCAGACACCCATGCATCGAAGTGCAAGATGAAGTTGCTTTCATCCCCAATGATATTACATTTGAAAAGGAGAAGCAGATGTTTCATATTATCACAGGTACCTCTTAAGCATCTGTTTTAATAAATTAACTTACTACCTTCCATTTCTAAAAAAAAAAAATTGTTCTAAATATACAAATTTGTAATAACCTGACTTTCTAACGTTGAAATTTTAATTTGGTACACAATATAATGTAGTCAAGACATTTAGTCTTTATTTTGTTTTTTGAGAACTAAACCAAAAGCACAGTTGATGTTGATATATGTATGTATTTAGCATGTATACCTTTAATGTGAATATATCTGGTTTTGATGCATTTGTTATGGTAAAGATCTGCCTTTTTGCTGCAATGCTATAAATTATTTGACATGCAAATAAACTAATATGACATAGAATGCCAAGAGTTATAGTCAATGATTTTTCAACTATCACATCTTCCTTCTTTGTAGACCTTTAGAGCACATTGAAACCAGTACTGCGTGCAGTAGATCATTGCTTATACTTAATAATTGACCTCTGAACGCACAGATTCTTCCATTCTAAACACATAAGACTGATTGATTTTCTTACAGATTAGGCAAGGGAAAGCAAAATTGCCAGTTAGGTTTGCTACTTTCCCCACTGCTCACACACCGCATAGAATATTTATTCAGTTATCTAACATCGTATTAAGTCAATTATTCAATGAAAGGAATATATGTGCTTTCTCTATCTACTTCCAGGTCCAAATATGGGCGGTAAATCCACCTACATCCGGCAGACCGGTGTGATTGTGCTTATGGCACAGATCGGCTGCTTTGTACCATGTGACTCTGCCGAGGTTAGCATAGTGGACTGCATTCTCGCTCGCGTTGGGGCTGGAGATAGTCAACTGAAGGGAGTGTCAACTTTTATGGCTGAGATGTTAGAAACTGCTTCCATTCTCAGGTATTTTGTTATTATTTCCTCTAGTTATTGTGCTATATAGTAAAAACTGTGTTAAACATATAAATGGTTCATGGAAAACTTAACATTGTGTTTTTTTTTGTCACATAAGAATATTTCCGGGTTAACTTTAGAGAGCGTCATTGCTGGATTTGGCATTTAAAAGTACTGTTATAGGAAGCCAAATCCATACAGCTTTCATTTTCAATGTAATACATTTTGGTATAACTACCGGTACCCAGTTTATTTTCATTCCAAGAGAGACCACACTCCATACAATGGATTACTTGAAAACAAAATGTGGTGGTGAGCAGTATTGCTTAATTCAGAGTATTGTAGTAGAGAGAACAGCTCATTCAGAGAGATTAAATACAGGGACTGCTTCATTTAGGGAGCTAGGATAGAGAGCAGGTGTGGTAACCCTTATTTACCACTTAGTAGGGCTAGCCATAATTTGATATAGTTAGTGTAAGAGATCCTCTATTTAACATATATAAATAATTAAGAATACAATATAAAATAAGGATTGTCTTGGAAGCAATAAAGTTTTGCCTTTTAGATATTTATTATATAAAAATATAAATATAGACATGTAAAATCCATTGCAATAATTTATAGCAGAGTTTATAAGATTAAACTAAATGCTTGCAAATATCATTAATAGGTTAACATACCCTTCTGAACATGTCATCATGTCAGCCTCTCTGTCATTTTAAGATGGAGCAGCGTCTGTCTCCAAGTCTCTCCTCTGTTTCTTAACATTTAAAAGTACACCTATTCATACCTTAGGTGTCGCCATTCTAGGGTTACCGTAGTTCATATATGAAAAAGTAACACTTATTTTACTTTATTCATTTTAGGACCTCCCTTAACTTGGCAAACATACAAGGCCATAACTGTCATGGAAAGTTTCCTGACTTAGTTCAAGATGGCATCTTAAAGTCTGAACATCCTTATCTACTTAGGGTTAACACAGTATATTGTGTACTGAAAGAGTCATAGGATAGCCTTGACGCTTGTTTATGCATTATTGTTATTGTAATTTGTCTGGGACAAAATGGCGTAAACATAATATGCACTGAGGTTATTGCTTAAAGACACATCTATGAAAAACAATATGTTGCATTTCTAACACCTTGTCAGTTTGCAATATCTCTTAAAGACAAAGTACACAGTTTAAGAAATACAACATTTCATTCTAAAACTTGTAATATTTGCATTTGCCCATAACACAGGGACTGCTGAATTCAGAGAGATGGGATGGAGAGCAGGGACTGCTGAATTCAGAGAGATGGGATGGAGAGCAGGGACTGCTGAATTCAGAGAGATGGGATGGAGAGCAGGGACTGCTGAATTCGGAGAGATGGGATGGAGAGCAGGGACTGCTGAATTCGGAGAGATGGGATGGAGAGCAGGGACTGCTGAATTCGGAGAGATGGGATGGAGAGCAGGGACTGCTGAATTCGGAGAGATGGGATGGAGAGCAGGGACTGCTGAATTCGGAGAGATGGGATGGAGAGCAGGGACTGCTGAATTCGGAGAGATGGGATGGAGAGCAGGGACTGCTGAATTCGGAGAGATGGGATGGAGAGCAGGGACTGCTGAATTCAGAGAGATGGGATGGAGAGCAGGCACTGCTGAATTCAGAGAGATGGGATGGAGAGCAGGGACTGCTGAATTCGGAGAGATGGGATGGAGAGCAGGGACTGCTGAATTCAGAGAGATGGGATGGAGAGCAGGCACTGCTGAATTCAGAGAGATGGGATGGAGAGCAGGCACTGCTGAATTCGGAGAGATGGGATGGAGAGCAGGGACTGCTGCATTCGGAGAGATGGGATGGAGAGCAGGGACTGCTGCATTCGGAGAGATGGGATGGAGAGCAGGGACTGCTGCATTCGGAGAGATGGGATGGAGAGCAGGGACTGCTGCATTCGGAGAGATGGGATGGAGAGCAGGGACTGCTGCATTCGGAGAGATGGGATGGAGAGCAGGGACTGCTGCATTCGGAGAGATGGGATGGAGAGCAGGGACTGCTGAATTCGGAGAGATGGGATGGAGAGCAGGGACTGCTGAATTCGGAGAGATGGGATGGAGAGCAGGGACTGCTGAATTCGGAGAGATGGGATGGAGAGCAGGGACTGCTGAATTCGGAGAGATGGGATGGAGAGCAGGGACTGCTGAATTCGGAGAGATGGGATGGAGAGCAGGGACTGCTGAATTCGGAGAGATGGGATGGAGAGCAGGGACTGCTGAATTCGGAGAGATGGGATGGAGAGCAGGGACTGCTGAATTCGGAGAGATGGGATGGAGAGCAGGGACTGCTGAATTCGGAGAGATGGGATGGAGAGCAGGGACTGCTGAATTCGGAGAGATGGGATGGAGAGCAGGGACTGCTGAATTCGGAGAGATGGGATGGAGAGCAGGGACTGCTGAATTCGGAGAGATGGGATGGAGAGCAGGGACTGCTGAATTCGGAGAGATGGGATGGAGAGCAGGGACTGCTGAATTCGGAGAGATGGGATGGAGAGCAGGGACTGCTGAATTCGGAGAGATGGGATGGAGAGCAGGGACTGCTGAATTCGGAGAGATGGGATGGAGAGCAGGGACTGCTGAATTCGGAGAGATGGGATGGAGAGCAGGGACTGCTGAATTCGGAGAGATGGGATGGAGAGCAGGGACTGCTGAATTCGGAGAGATGGGATGGAGAGCAGGGACTGCTGAATTCGGAGAGATGGGATGGAGAGCAGGGACTGCTGAATTCGGAGAGATGGGATGGAGAGCAGGGACTGCTGAATTCGGAGAGATGGGATGGAGAGCAGGGACTGCTGAATTCGGAGAGATGGGATGGAGAGCAGGGACTGCTGAATTCGGAGAGATGGGATGGAGAGCAGGGACTGCTGAATTCGGAGAGATGGGATGGAGAGCAGGGACTGCTGAATTCGGAGAGATGGGATGGAGAGCAGGGACTGCTGAATTCGGAGAGATGGGATGGAGAGCAGGGACTGCTGAATTCGGAGAGATGGGATGGAGAGCAGGGACTGCTGAATTCGGAGAGATGGGATGGAGAGCAGGGACTGCTGAATTCGGAGAGATGGGATGGAGAGCAGGGACTGCTGAATTCGGAGAGATGGGATGGAGAGCAGGGACTGCTGAATTCGGAGAGATGGGATGGAGAGCAGGGACTGCTGAATTCGGAGAGATGGGATGGAGAGCAGGGACTGCTGAATTCGGAGAGATGGGATGGAGAGCAGGGACTGCTGAATTCGGAGAGATGGGATGGAGAGCAGGGACTGCTGAATTCGGAGAGATGGGATGGAGAGCAGGGACTGCTGAATTCGGAGAGATGGGATGGAGAGCAGGGACTGCTGAATTCGGAGAGATGGGATGGAGTGCAGGGACTGCTGAATTCGGAGAGATGGGATGGAGAGCAGGGACTGCTGAATTCGGAGAGATGGGATGGAGAGCAGGGACTGCTGAATTCGGAGAGATGGGATGGAGAGCAGGGACTGCTGAATTCGGAGAGATGGGATGGAGAGCAGGGACTGCTGAATTCGGAGAGATGGGATGGAGAGCAGGGACTGCTGAATTCGGAGAGATGGGATGGAGAGCAGGGACTGCTGAATTCGGAGAGATGGGATGGAGAGCAGGGACTGCTGAATTCGGAGAGATGGGATGGAGAGCAGGGACTGCTGAATTCGGAGAGATGGGATGGAGAGCAGGGACTGCTGAATTCGGAGAGATGGGATGGAGAGCAGGGACTGCTGAATTCGGAGAGATGGGATAGAGAGCAGGGACTGCTGAATTCGGAGAGATGGGATAGAGAGCAGGGACTGCTGAATTCGGAGAGATGGGATAGAGAGCAGGGACTGCTGAATTCGGAGAGATGGGATAGAGAGCAGGGACTGCTGAATTCGGAGAGATGGGATAGAGAGCAGGGACTGCTGAATTCGGAGAGATGGGATAGAGAGCAGGGACTGCTGAATTCGGAGAGATGGGATAGAGAGCAGGGACTGCTGAATTCGGAGAGATGGGATAGAGAGCAGGGACTGCTGAATTCGGAGAGATGGGATAGAGAGCAGGGACTGCTGAATTCGGAGAGATGGGATAGAGAGCAGGGACTGCTGAATTTAGAGGGATAGGATGGGGAGCAGGGCTGCTTAAAAGACCACTATAGCTTTAGGAATACAGATCTATGTATTTATCCGACCCTGCTTGAATGCATTGCCACTAAGCATAGTGGGATGTTATCAGATGGACATCAATAAAGAAACTTGAAAAGAACGTGAGTGCAGCCCATTATCTACAAATATGTACCTTTTTGCCCAGCACTGGAATCCGGTAACTTGAACTTGTCTTCAGTGAGCCTGATATAGTCTTCCCATAAGAAAACATTGCATCAATACGTTCCTATAGGGGAGTTTGAAGATGCTGGACATCCTCATGCAAAGCCGGTTCATCAACTTAAACTTCATGTAAATGCAGGAAGCGCCTGTAGAGGCTGAGAGACCGCCACTAGAGGCATTCTTAACACTGCAAAAAAAGCATTGCAGTTTCTCTGATACTGCAAAGTTTTACACTGCAGGATTAACGGGACAAGTGCACTGCAATGAGATAAAGTAGTCTGGGTTCCTAGAGTGTCCTTTTAATTCAGAGAGATGGGAACAGAGAGCAGGGGCTGCTTAATTCAGAGCGATGGCAATAGAGAGCAGGGGCTGCTTAATTCAGTGAGATGTGGTGGGGAGAATAACTGCTTAATTCAGAGAGATTGGATGCACAACAGAACTGCTTAAAGGACCACTATAGGCACCCAGACCACTTCAGTTCAATGAAGTGGTCTGGGTGCCAGGGCCCCCTAGTTTTAACCCTGCAGCTGAAAACATAGCAATTTCAGAGCTGACAGCCACTAGAGACGCTTCCGCGATTTACACTGAATAAATCGCACTCACAGACCTCCAACGTCAAAAAAGATCCCGATAGGAGAGCATTGAGTAATGCTTTCCTATGGGCGGATTTGAATGTGCTCGCGCCTCTGGCCACGCATGCGCATTCGGCTCCACTCGGCGCTGACGTCGGCGGGGGAGTAGAGGTCACCAGCACCGAGGGAGCCTGGCGCTGGATTTAGGTAAGTGGCTGAAGGAGGGGAGCGCTCAAAGAGCCTATAGTGCCAGGAAAGAGTTTGTTTTCCTGACACTATACGATCCATTTAATTCATATAAATGTATTGCAGAGCAAAACTGCTAAATCCAGGTTGATGTGACAATATAAGGACTTCATTTGAAGAGATTGGTTGTGGAGCAGAACTGATTAATTCAAAAGGATTGTAAGCACAGCAGAACTGCTTAATACATAGCCGTATAATATGGAGTAAAACTGCTAACTCTTGAAAGGTGGTTAATTGAGAGCAATGAGATACAGAGTAAAGAGTAAAACTGCTTAATTTAGAGGAATTGGATGCAGAACTGCTTAAATTGAGGAATCAGGATGATGCATGAAGCTGCTTAATGCAGATGGCTTCTGTTCCATTAGTTGTAATTCAGCAACACCTTAAACTCTATAGTAAATAGATTAAACTGCATACCTGAAACTGGACATAACATATTCCCAGAGAGGTATTGGGCTTGCTGCTGTTAGAGGCCTTCTAATTCTTTATTATACAGATTTACTAAAAATGTTTACGAATTAAGAAGAGTTATTATTCTGATGGAAAATTTTGGTAGATGAAGTTATATTCCTCTGTGAATCCTCCACGTACATTCCTTAACCACATCACAACCTTTTTATAAAATGTGTGATTGTGCATCTGTGCTATGCTACAGAGTCTGTATTCCTCCTCTATAGCAAATATTAATCTTATGTAGACCACAAGCCTCTAAAACACAAAGTAGATTTGAGGAATTCTCATGGAAAATCATTGATTGCAATGCACGTGCCATGTGTCCCCGAACTTCTCTTTGAGAAGCTTTGGATTGGCCGGGTGATCATGAGAACTTGCGGAGTTGGCGCAGAGCTGTGATAAGGTGACCGTCTCTCCACTGGATTAGAGTAACCTCATTTTTATAGGCACTGTTAGTATCCCAATAATCTAAATTGAGTTTTAAATACTCCAGCATTACAAATAAAGGTTTTTGTGTATGGAATGCTCTGATTTTGATGTGTATTTAGTTAAAGTATTCCTTTATAGGCACATCAGCCTTTTTTTTCCTTTTTTCTTTTTTCTACTTAAAAGACCTGTAGGTTTCCAAGTTGGATGGATATATATATATATATATATATATATATATATATATATATATATATATATATATATATATATATATATATATATATATATATATATATATATATATATATACTTCATTCCTCCTTCGGTCCCAAACAGTTGTGCGGCATACTCTCAAAGTTCCCCTCTTCATCACTAGTGAGTTACATATGCTTTGTGTATACATTAAGATTAGACTCATCGTATGCTTCCATTTACCAAGTTTCTCCTTGAATATTGGACTGGAAATATTTAAAGCATGCATGTAATGTCTTAAAACTAGAATATTTACCTCTCAATGAAATCAACTTCTAGAGGCCTTTCTCACCGTTTGTCATATGTATAGATGTATATGATTTTTTAGGAGAATGAACCACATATTTATTGTAGGCCTTTGGATCCATAGCAAATCGGCGATTGCCCACATTTATCAGCAGTGTCCTGACTTTACTACAGTTTATTCATTTTTTTCCCCTCTCGGTTTCATAGCTCATCATCCTTTGTAACACCATGTGCATATTGATTAAAACGTTTCCTGGTAATGTGCCTTCTGCAAACATTTCTTTCAAAATGTTCAGAAAACCACTTGTATGCCAGTGGAAATATTAACTGGGATTTGTTGGTGTAGTGAATGTGTTTCTAAAATATTTACCCATCCCAAAAGGAAATCTGCCCACACCAAGCAGTGTTATGGACTCTGTCAACAGCATATACCATGACACGTGAATGACCGAAATGGTAACTTATACATGGTGACATTGGTTGAAAAAAACATAAAGGACAACGATCACCTTAAAAAAAATCCTTTCTTTGGGTTTTGGAAGAAAATAGATTTGACTTTAAAAAAAAAAAAAAAAAAAAAAAAAAAATATTTTATACAGTATATGTTAAAAAAAATTAAAGCCTCATCCCTACCTTTAGTATATGTCATGGTCCCATGCACTTAGGGCCACACAATTCGCATTTCATTTAGAAAACAAATGTTCTGCTTAATGATGCCCCTTCTTAGTTTTTAATTTTTTGTATTAAATGACTATGAAAATGTCTCTGGTGCAAGAGATGAATACAAGAGGACACTGAGAATGATTGAAGCTTGTAGGATAGTTTAGACTGAAAGCTGAAAACTTATACCAGCTGAGCATATGAAATGATACATACATGAATACTGTAGTGAAAAGCTGGATGGCCTTACTGTGGCTATAAATTATTTCGCCCTCGGGGCCCCAGCGTATATGCAAGTGGTAAGAAATGCCCCTCAGCAGCAATAAACATTAGGCTAGAGTAAAACAAGAACAGAAAGATTATAAACATTCTGAAAATAAACATGGTGAAGGCATTGAAAACAGCAGCAGCAAGAGTCTTGATTCAACCGACCCCATACAGAGGCACAGGGCAATCCTGATTTGGTCTGGCTGCCTGTATGCACCATGACCGCAGTGTCAGCAGGTTGTGTTTCCAGGCAATGTGGTAATGCCAGCTAAGTGATGGTGATCTCTCCTGTTGTGGGCCATTCTTCTGGGACACTGCCCGAGCAGGACGGCATGGGCCACTGTCTTCCGGCATGCGGCTTACTGCAGCCGCCGTTTCAGACTGCACCAAATGCTGCCACTTATCACAGGCCCATTCTTTAGTCGGAATCTACGCTTCCCTCTGGAACCTGGGCGGTGAGTCCTGGGATGTATGTTCACTTTTCTCCTGCCTGACCATCAGTCGCAGACATCGGTCCAGTTTGTCCCAAAATTCCAAAAAGATCTGGTCTAGCTTGCAGGTAAGCTCAGCCCGTTCTTTGCTGCGATCAGTTTGACACAAGGCGTCTGTCAATTTTCCGTTCATCTCAGTAGAACAACAGCTTTGAGTTGCAGGAGGTCCCCCAGAATGAAGACGAGGTATCACCCCCACCGGACCAAAGGAGTGGGGGGAACATAGCCAGTACCACATAGCGAGTCAGCAGCCCACCCCACTCACTACCTAAGTAGGCCTCCGCTACCACAATGTCGAAGCACCCTTTAAGGTGGCCAGAATTCACAAGAAAGGTGTAGCTTTGGTTCCAACACCTCTGTGCACGCAGGACTGCTGTTTCATGGCTGTATTTAAGTGTGTGAATCGCAGAATTTCATTTTGTCAAGAATCTGCAGGAACTCAGTCCATGTGGCCATTCAGCTTGGTGGTCCGCACCACTTCCCCGATGGGCATGTGTGATTGTGTGCGCGGCAGTGTGTATCTGAGTGTTTCAATGTGTATGTATATCTGTGTATATTCACATATGTGCATATATCCCAGCAATGAAGCACACACATTACATGCAAACACACCCTTGCAATCAAATGCAAGTATTGCATATAAGCACACCCCCTGCAGTCAAATGCCAAAATGATATACATACACACCCCTCCACTCAAATATCAACACTACACAAGAAAGGACACCTGCATTTTAAAAGACAACACGACATACAAACACATGCCTACATTCAAACGCAAACATTACATAGAAGTACAGCACTGCATTCCATTGCCATTGGTACATACAAATACACCCCTACATGCACTCTCACGTACTCCATACAAAAACACTGTTCACAAATACAACCCTACAAGGATGGGCAATAATAGATCTCCAGCTGGCATATCATCGCGGTAGTTGTACGACAGATGGGTATCCAGTTTATGGCCACCCTTGCGCTAGATGGGGGGGGGGGGGGGTCCTAAAATAATTTCTTGCAGCAGAGCCTTCTGCCTCTAGTAAAACAGGCTGTAATATGTATTGTGCTTGGAGTGATCCTTTAAGTCTATTTAGTTCAGAGTTTCATTTCTCTTTCTGCAATTGATCCATAAGCAAATCTTCCTTAATTCTATTATTAATTTTGCCAAAATTAAAGGGAAGGGTGGTTGGGGGGGAAAACCTCCTTTATCAGTTTTATTTTTTTTCTTGCATCCACAAGCTGCTATTCCACTTTTTATAAATGATAACACTTTCATTTGTTGATAAAACGGTAAAAGCACATTTAGATTATATTCTATATAATACTTGGATAGTGCATGTATATTAAGCAAGTTACTGTACTCTTTAGCCTGGCAGGTTAGGCAGAGCAACAGTATTTTTTTTCCCAAAGGGATACTGTATGAAGTCCTGGACCTTGTCTATCATTGGTCTATCAAGATACCAGTTAATTAGTGTGCATATAAGAAAATAAAATGCCATAAAATAGAAAAGGTAGGGATGTCACTTGCATGTCTCACACCTAAAGAGAAATGGAAATGCCAAGTGTTAAATGTTGAGTTTAAATAACAGAAGTTCTTTATAGCTCAGTTTCAATTTGACATGTTGACGCCTTGGAGAACCTTAGAATTTCTGGCAGTCATTTTTTTCCTTTTCTTCCTCCCTTCTCAAGCGATTTTATTTGGTTTCATCTGTACGGAGAACAGATTCCTCTTTTTTATATGCTAAACCAGTGACCGTTTCTTTTGAACGGTCTTAAAGGGACCGTCAAGCAAATGCTTCTAAACATGTAAATTTGCATTTTGAGCTGTTTTATTTAGAAATGCTGTCCGTGCACTTGCTGTGTTGCTCACTGAACCAGACCATGTTTATTCTACATGTGGATCATTGCACATGTAAAGGGTGAATTTGCTGATTGCATGGAGATTCAGTCCTGCATTCTGAAACTGGTGAAGATTATATTGCATTTACTGGTACACCTCAGAACTCTTTTAGTTGTTTAGTTGGTTAAATCCAATATACTGGAGTCAAGTCAAAACAAGAAAGCTTGCTTAACTCTCCATATCTCCATATATGTATGCAATATGGCTTGATAAACATACTTTGGAGATTGGTTAAAACATTGTAGATTATGCTAACGTATTGTGCTTATAATTTTAATAATGACAGGAGGTGAGTATTTGGCATAACATTACTTATGCCTCCAGCAGCACAAGTCAATCCTAAAACTTTAACCAATCAAAAACAAGTAACTTATCCATATAAAGCCCTGATAGGCATAGCTCTTTCTTTGATGCGAATTAACAGTCTAACATAACATCAGATACCATAGCGCAAATCTTGAAGAACTTTGGTAGTCGCAGATAGAGCTGAAGAGTGAAGTAATCCAACTTGTCCACTCTTGAGAGCACAGATGAAGGTCATACTAAAAAGAAAAACAAGTGAAAGGTGGTGGCAATAATTGTTGTCCACATACCATCATTAAGTTATATTAATTCTATATAGGAATATTTATCATTAAACATACTAATATAGAAGTTGTACCAACACTTCACATATAGATATGAAGTGTACACTAATCTTGAATAACAACCCAAAACCATCCATGTATGTAGACAAAGACAAACAGTATGAACCACATTAATTTGACTAAATGAAATGAATGCATTCCAGTTCTAGTACAATAGTTGTAAAAGGGTGGTAAACCCAGGGAGGTAAAATACTTGCCTCCTGTCATTATTAAAATTAAGATTATAGGTACACTATGTTAGGATAATCTACAATTTTACTGCATGACAGGAGGCTTCATAATTTGCATTTTTAACACTGTGGTAGAAGAGCAAAGGAAGCGTGTGAAGTTTGACGGAATTAAAAAAACCCGGAAATGATCTTCCCGTGTCATATCCGCGGCACGGAGAATATCGGCCAGGGAGGCCCCTGCCTTGAATGCCTGAGACGCAGCTGCGCCTCGTACAGAGTGAGTGTCGAAAAAGGTCACCACGCCAGCTAGGGACAAAAGCCAACATACCCACCTAGCTAGTGTGGTGGTCGTCACCGGTTTCTATGGCTTCAAACAAGAAGTTGACCCGATTAGGAAGAGCGAAGAGGTGTAGTAACCTCCACTTAACTCAATATAGTGTTCACGGGGAACCATCAGAAAAAATGGATATGACACAGATGTAGAGTACGTCTTGGTCCTCCGTACCGAAAAAACTGTCCACGTCGAGACAAAAGTAGTGTGCGTTGAGTTGTCGAAGGGAAAGGTCAGTTATTCGGCCAATCTCAAAGGAAACTAACTATATCTACGTTCCATAGCCAATTCTATTTTGGGGCTGGAGGTCTGTATAGTTTGATACCTCGAAATAAGCGACCTATCAGAGGGTCCTGCCAAACCAAAATGCCAAGGAGTGGGACGTGAGCCACTGAGATTGCCGAGCGTACCACATGATTGTGCGGTATGAACGACCCGACTTGAAAAGGTGTGATAAAAAGTTCAACACTATAGTGATAGGTGCCATAAATGGATCACAGTTCCTGTCCAAACACCAGCTACTCCAGGTGTTTCATGCGGAGATATAGCTACGTCTAGTTCCTGGTGTCCGTGAGTCCCATAGAAGGTCCCTATTCGATTGCACTAGGCCCTCAACAGACCAGGCTACCCTGAAAGAAGCAAGATGGCAGACGTGAATCTTGCGGGTCTCTTGAGATTCAAGATGGCAGACGTTCACGCGCAAATCCGTTGGTGCTGCCCGCCGGCGGTTGTATGCGGCTACCCCACACTCCCCCCCCACCTGCGTAACTCCCCAAGCTAGCCCCAGAGCTCAACACCCAGTTATGGAAAATGGCACGATTGTGGTGATGGCGAGAGGGATAGGATCCGAGGTCAGAGAGCCAGGGGCTCGGACCAGGAGGGAGAAGCTCTGAGAACACCATAAAATGTACAGAATGTATGTTATAAGGGGAGATAAAGACAGGGGATGGAGAAGAAAGGGGAATATAGAGAAAATTAAATGGAACAGATTCCCAATATATATATATATAAAAAAAAAATCACATCATCATTGGAGAAAATCACTCTGACCAGTGCCAAGCTGAAGCAGCAAAGAAAGAGGAGGAGCTATGCCCGTCAAGTCTTTATATGGATATGTTACTTGTTTTTGATTGGTTAAAGTTTTGACTGACTTGTGCTGCTGAAGGCATAAGTAAAGAAAGTTATGCCGAATATGAAGCCTCCTGTCATGTAGTAAAATTCAGCCTTAACATGAGTTTTAAAAATGTCAGTTTTACCCAATTCTTTAAGGAATACGATGATCTATAACATGCAGTTACATTAGTTAGAGCTACTTACAATCCCTGCTTAGGCTGTTTATTCCTGTGATTAACTGTTAGATGATAGATGTGTAGCAGCACCCTAACCCTGTTATCATGTGAGAATGTTTTGTTTCCTATGTTCTTCATGCTTTAATTTTGGTAAATGGTGATCCTGCACTGATATCACAAGACTCCTGGCCCACTCTCCAGTTTCTAAGTTCTGTGTATTGTAAGGATAAGGTGAATTAATTAAGATTTAATGTTCTGCATTGCAGATCAGCTTCTGAAAACTCACTGATTATAATTGATGAACTGGGAAGAGGGACTTCCACTTATGATGGTTTTGGACTGGCATGGGCGATATCTGAATATATCTCCACAAAAATTGGTCCATTCTGTATGTTTGCCACACATTTCCATGAATTAACAGCACTCGCTGATCAAGTTCCAACAGTAAACAACCTGCACGTCACAGCACTTACAACAGATGAGACCCTAACCATGCTGTATCGCATTAAAACAGGTAAGCAGGCATGTACATGAAATATAAAAGGAGATTATCACCATCTATAAAGGACATTGTCTAACAGGTTCATTATATTCTTTCTACAAAGTATTTTTGTGCAGTTTTAAATCTAGTAAGACCTGTGTTATCAGGCAAGACCTCAATTGAAATAAACTTGTACTTTGTAATTCTTTACGAATTTAGAGCACAGTGATGTGATGGGCAAAAAGGCACATAACACCCATTTATAGTTGTAGTTGCTTTAAACGGGTGTGGGTTATGCTTTAAAGGGACACATGACATGTGTGACATGTCATGATTCCCTTTTATTCCAGAAGTTTGGTCCTTAAGGGGTTAAACAGGTGTGGGTTATGCTTTAAAGGGACACTAAAGTCACCCAGACCACTTCAGCACAATGAAGTGTTCTCGGTGCCAGGTCCCTCAGGTTTTACCCTTCACATGTAAACATAACCATTTCAAAGAAACTGTGATGTTTACATTTTGGGGTTAATCCAAACACTAGTGGCATTCTTCAGGACAGCCACTAGAGGCGCATCTGCGACGCTGGAGGCGAATTTCGCCTCCATCGCGCAGAGCGTTCATATGGAAGCATTGAGAAATGCTTTCCTATGTACACTTTGAATGCGCCCGCGGCACTTGCCGCGCATGCGCATTCGGCATCAGTAAAGTGGCTGAAGGGGTTTTAACCCCTTCAACGGCACGGGAGTGGGACCCTGAGAGTGGGGGCACCATCAGGGCACTTATAGTGTGAGGAAAACCGCTTTGTTTTCCTGACACTATAGTGATCCTTTAAGAGCTACATACTGCTTTCCTGTCCACAGGGGAAAGTAGTTTGCAAAACGTGTAGATTTGTAGCTGGTATTGAAGATAACACAAACACATGTCTTTGTATAATTAGGCAAAATTTAGTATTTTGATTTACACCCAATTTTGTTTTATTTCAACTTGCAACTATTGACCAAATATGCAGATAAAACCTACATAATACTTAAAGAGACTCTCTAGGCACCCAGACCACTTCATCTCAACAAATTGGTCAAGGTGCCGTTTCCCAGTAGTTTTAACCTTACAACTAAAACCATTGCTGTTCTGCAGTAATGCCAATGTTTACATTGCAGTGTTATCATGCCTCTAGTGGCTGTCTCCCTGACAGGAACTAGAGATGCTTACACCCCAATAGCGGAGTTAAACTCGGCTATTGAACAAGGTGGTCTCATAGAGGCCATTTAATTGGTGCATCAAAGCCTTTTGTTGCACATGCGCACTAGCCTCCTCCTACGGGGCAACATTGAATTGGCCGATATCATCTACACTGGTGATCTCAGTCAAAGAAGAGAAACCGCATCATCGATACCGCCACGGCAAGAACCGAAAGGTAAGTAATTCTCACATTTGTAACCCTTTCCGGGAGGAGTCGGACAAACATGTAAATAGGTAGTTTAAAAAAATAAATAAAAATATGCCGTTCGGAATACATGTTTGTGTTCCTAATGCTATAGTGTTCCTTTAACAAAGGTTTGAATTTGTGTCCTTGACCTGCTCCCCCAATGCCTTGTCTCAGCTGTCCATATATCCCCAAGAATCCAAATGTGGCATTACATTCGAAATCCAATGCATGCTTCCACTACACTGTAACATCTTGATTAAAGTTGATACTTTATAAAGTATCCCCATGTTTTACATCACAGCACTTCAAACTTTCCAGCATTTTCATTGGGCAAAAAGAACATTTTTATTTTTTCTGTATGAAGGCAATATTGTATATGTATTTTTTTTTGTATATAAATACATAGTGCAGGCTGACCATACTGGTTGATAAGAAAGAGAGGGCATTTGCAAAAACCTGCTTATGCCTACACACATTGACAGAGAGGGATTTCTTTCAAGCTATTCACTAAAATTTGAATAGATGGCAATTCAAACTGAATTGGCAATAATAGGTTAATGCTGTTTTACTAGCAAAGCACCTTTAATGCTGTGTTGTAGCTTCTTTCCTCTGCAACAAAATATCATGAGTCTCTCTCACCTTTGTCCGTGACCTTTCTCTTGCCCATTTTCTCTTCAAACTAAAAACAGCCAAAGGACCCATACTGTCACGCTGCATTTTAAAACACTTGCTGGGATAATTTTCACCTTGGAAGATGACATAGCAATTTTGCAGTTGTGTTAAACACTATATTTTGACAGCGCTGTCTCTCTTCTGTTGTAGTAAGTCAACTGTTTGAATGCTACAATTATTTACTAATTATCACTGACATTTAAACAAAGAAAAAACAAATCTGCTGCGGCTTTGTCCGTGGATTTACAGTTACTTTATTTTCAATGGAAATTGTTGCTTCCCAGGGTTGTTAATGCTATGTCTGCTAATTAACTGTAGAAATAAACTCTACTGTTTTTTAGACCGATCTTGGAATGGTCCCTATATATTGGTTCCGTGTCAGTCATTATCAACATTGCCCTTTAATGTCATTGAACACAGTAACTGGAGGGGGGGGGGGGGGGGGAGGGATTACTTTGTGTTATGTTCTGAAAAGTGATGCCAAGTTGTAAAATGGAGCAGTCACCATTGGAATGTGCCTGCTGATTAGCTTGGTTTCTAGGGTGACTGCCCCACGTTTAGACGTTTGCACCACTTTTCAGAACATGACAGTTTGATAGATACCTTTCCTCCTTCAGTACAATGTGTGCTCTGGCTGTGCCAGGACTGATCTGTACGGTGATGCCAATCATTAAATCTTTAGCATAATTTTTTTAAAACACATTTTAGATGATTTTCAATAGTGCAATTTCCAGAGAAGTTACAGTTCCCTTTTAATACTTGGTAGTCGTCACAGAGTTCTCTCTGTAATGCAGTAGTTTATTGAAGCTTTCTAATCCTGATAACAAATTGTTTAGAAGAATAATAAAATTGTATGTGAATTTTTACCTTTTTTATGATTGTGCAGAATCTTCCAACTCCTTTGTAATGGTTGGAATAATTGCATCTTGTAAAAGCCTTAATCGTTATTATGCTTTGCAGAAGACAATTTAAACTGCCATGGTTTTGATACATTAGGGTGTTATGAGTTTTTATTCTATGTTTCTGTTATGCCCTTGATAATCTGTGAGTTTGTTTAGCTTATACTGCAGTAGATTCCAGAATATACTGTTGAGCATTTATGAAACAAGTCAAATTCTGATAAACTCTTTGCTTTGGGTTTTAGTTTCTGGTCTAAGCTACGAGTGCCATATATTAATAAGGTTCTTCGTTATGAATTGTCCGAAATTCAAAATGAAATAGGCCACAAAAGTCTTCTGTTTGCAAGTGTCATGACCAACATGACCCTCCGATACAGTGCCACCATGTTCTCAGCAGAGGTCCACCCTTACTCCACTTGTTGTCTTCTTTGATTTGCCCTACTTGGAGGCACTTTCCTAGAGCAAACCTTCTCTGTTACTCCGACATGGTGACTTCATTTCAAGCATGTCGGCGTTTGAACAGGTGACATTAGTCACTCCTTTCCTACACTCCCTATCCTGCACTAACAGAGTTAGATAGGGATGTAACCATACCTTGGGGAGCAGAAGAACTGTCTGTTTTGCTTTTTGGGCTAACATCACATGAGACCCCTATAAATCTTCCAAACGTAAGTTGCCAGTCACCCATTTGACAATGTCAAACATATCCAACCAGGACCCATATCACATACACCACTTACTAGTTTTAATACTTATTTACTTAAATATATTCCTGATGTATATGTGTGGATAACGGTACCATACTGAAACATGTGAAACTAAAGGTTATGTTCATAAGCACAGCATCCTGAGAATTCTATGAAATCTGGACAATTAGCCCGAATGATTATATGATTTTGTAGGAAAGCAGCCTTGCTATCGCTTGCATCTGCTCAGATTACTGTGATTAACTGTACTTATTAAATAGAGCATCCATCACTGTGCCTAACAGACCAGGTGTGCTCTTTGACTATATTTAACTTGGCCAAGGGGAATCCTTTCACAAGGTAGACGGGTAACTGTGCCTCATGTCGGAGTTTGCTACAGGCAAACGGATGCTGTAATTGAAGTTGGCATTGAGGGAACTAATTAAAAAAATATGATCATGTTGGTGTTTTTGGAACAATTTGTTTTACTGTACTTGAATTGCCAATGGAACAAGAATTGTCCGTGCTCTTCCTCGAGCAGTTATATTGATGATTCATTCCTATAAAATAATGAAATGTCACAAGGTTACTGCACACCCTGTGGTACATGTAGTAATGAAATTTAGTCTGGTTTTATGGCCACTACTTTGTGATTGTCTAGCCAGTAAATGGCCGTGACCTAACAGAGAATCTCTGGCTAACAGTATTCTTACAGAGTGTCTTGGGGCTTTCTGATTTACTTTATTAGTTTCATTAGATGTAAGGGGAGATACATTTACTGTATGTCTGTTGCTGATAATCTGGGCTCCTGTAACAAGCACTGTATACAGTGACCTAGCTGGAGATAGCTATAAGACGTATAAATTTAGATAGATGTGATAAAGAACAATGAAGTGTATTATGTAAGCAGGTAATGCTTTTTGGGGAAGGGGGGGGAGGACACGCTCATAAATACATGGTTTGTCTTCACTACCATATCTCCTTGTGTGCCAGTATCAGAAGAGGTATTGAATTAATGGCTGCAGGTGCAGACTCCCACTAATATTGGACAGGTCACAACAACATTATGATTTTCCTTATAAATGTTTTTTAGTATTAGATTTTTGCAAAACTGCGGCATGTCCAGGTGCATCCGCTGAGATTAGAGCTTGCTGCAGTATACATGGTGTCACGCATGTAAGATCTTCACATTGCGGCCTGTGGGGGGGGGGGGGGTCTGGTCTTATCCCATATGTTCCTGTATAGCAGAGTTTATTGGATGGTAGTTCAGCCCTGGCATCAGTTCCAGCCAACAGATATAGTAGCTGTAATATGTCCACGTATTCAGCCATTCTACTCACCATAAGTTTGACAGCTGTGTTCAAGCTTTTGCGAGTGGGTACATTCACTGTCACTCAGCAAGTGCATGCCATAGAATTGTTTGTATGGTCAAAGAAAGAAAAGTAGATTTCTTCTTTGACTTGGCAGGTTAAAATGCCAAATATGAAAGTGTTTGTTTTTGTTTTGCAAATAACTGTTATGAGCAACAGTGTGAAAGGAGATCGTGACAAGGTATCCCATAACTGGACCTAGGTTCTTGTGCAGAGTCCCATTGCCTTTAGTAAGTGAACTTCTGTTCGGACGTATGTTGCTTGGCATATCCCTTTAACTACAATACAGGATCTTCTGTTGGGATATATGTTGCTTGGCATATCCCTTTAACTACAATACAGGATCTTCTGTTGGGATATATGGTGCTTGGCCTGTCCCTTTAAATACAATACAGGATCTTCTGTTGGAATATATGGTTCTTGGTGTTTTCTTGAACTACAATACAGGATATTCTGTTGGGATTTATGGTCCTTGAAATGTCCCTTTAACTACAGTACATGATCTTCTGTTGGGATGCATGGTACTTGGCGTGTTCCTTTAACTACAGTACAGGATCTTCTGTTGGGATTTTTGGTGCTTGGTGTTTAACTCTAATTACAATTAGGTATCTGATGTAATCAACAACATTGGGATTTTCCTTATATATATTTTTTTTGTAGTATTAGATCCTTTGCAAGACTTTCTCATTTTTTTTTAAGAGCTCATTAGAATCTGTGTAAAAAAAAAACTTTTATTGCTAAATGTCTATGCAATAAATCCAGAAGGCAACAAATCTAATGGTACAGAAGAGAACTGCCTTTTTACAAGTGTCAAAACAAACTCTCTGTGTGTTTAAATATACCCCTAGAAAATGCTGTGTAACTATACTTTAATTTATATTATTATTGCACCCACAGGTGTCTGTGACCAGAGCTTTGGAATTCATGTGGCAGAACTTGCTAACTTTCCTAAACACGTCATTGAGAATGCCAGAGTCAAAGCACTGGAGTTAGAAGAATTCCAGTATATCAAATATCCAGACGAATGTGAAGAACCCAGCAGCAAGAGACAGTGCACGGAAAAGGAGGTTCGTAAATAAGGCATAAGTCCAAAAACCTGAATATGTCAAAGCCGCAAACTGTATATCTTATTGAGGTTCATTTCACTGTCACAAATTCTTTTCATAGCCACTGGCTGGAAGGGTACAGTATGAATATGAGGGGTTTTAGATCTACTTGGATAGAATCTGTGACCTAAGCTGTGTTGAGAAAGTTTGAGAAGGGTGATGGACTGCTTTTGCTATGTAATATATTGCAGGGCTTGACAAATTTTCTTGGAATCTAGAAGCCAGCTAAAATAGTTAGGAGCCAGGTTTTTTTAATGCCAAAATGCAATTCTTAAAGGGACACTATAGTCACCAGAACCACTGCAGCTTAATGTAGTTGTTCTGAAGTCTAAATCCTGTCGCTTTTCAATGCAAACACTGACTTTTCAGACAAAAGGCAGTATTTACATTGCTGCCTGGTGACACCTCTAGTGGTTGTCACTCAAACGGCCTCTAGAGGGGCTTCCTGGGTTAGTGCTTCACACTGTGCAGCACCTACGTTAATGTTTCCTATAGAAATGCATTGATTCAATGCATCTCTGAGGAGAATTTGGCTGGCACAGTGACATTTTGCCGTGCATGCGCAATAGCCTCTCAAAGCTTTTCTATGAGGAAGCATTGGATTGGCTGAGATTGTAAAAAATAAATCCGTTCGTCTTGGGAAAAAAGAAAAGTAAAAACACCTTTCCCACCTTTTCTCAAGACGATAATTAAATTGAGTAACTTGTTAAAAATATACTTATAACTATACTGTTACTCCAGCTTTAATTACCTCTGATATTCTATTCTATTAGTGGTGTCCATCCTGCCCTTTTTTGGTAATCCTTTCATTTTACTTTGAAATGTGCTGTCTACTTGCCAGAGTGCTTACTGTGTCATCCTGTCAGGCGCACATATGATGCATACCTACAATGCTTCTCTATGAGAAGCATATGATTGGGCATGTGTCCTCCATCTTGATGATGTTTCATTAGGTGGACTATCCTAGGGCTGCATTACAGGTGAGTTTAATATTGGTTTTAAACATTTTTTTTTTTTCGTTTTTTTTTTTAATACATCTTACACAGAGATAAGTGTGCTTTTAAGTAAATGTGATTGTGTCAGATTACTTTCTGCCAAACAAAATAAAATAAAAAAATGTTTTTCTTTTGCAGGAAGGTGAAAATATCATCCAAGATTTCTTAGCAAAAGTGAAAGCTTTGCCCCTTACTGGAATGTCTGAAGAAGAAATTAGATCGAGACTGATGCAGTTAAAAGCTGACATTTTGTCCAAGAATAATAGTTTTGTAAATGAAGTCATTTCTCGAACAAAGACAATGTCCTGAACACCTTCAATATGCTTCCCTGATCTGTAATAACAGGTCACTCACCCATTTGTACTACTCTAGATTGTTGCTGTTTGCATCTATGCTGTAAAAATAAACCTGATGTTTTTTACTTTATAGTTGGTAGTTTATACTGTGCATCCAGTATTATTATATAATTAAAATGCACGTTGTTTTTCCTGCCTGAGTGTGTGTAACCGTATGTGAATGCTGACATCAAACTGCCAAATTATCAAACTTTTCCATGTGATTTTTCAGACACAAGCAATGCTTTAACACAGATTAAACTATTTTTTTCATTGTTCTGTTTTTATAATAAAATATATTAAAAATCGATTTATCCTGACTTTTTTTTTCTCTTCCCTCTCCCCCATCCCTAAATGTATGCATTATGAAAGGAATACTGCAGATCCCCCCCCCCCCCCCCCCCCCCCCCTAAAGCAAATCAGCTTGCTAAAATCCTTTGTATAAAAACTGTCTTCTTTTTTTAAAAATGTGCAGATTTCAATAGAAATTGATCCTTTTATAATTCAACCTTGTTACCTCCTCCTGGCTGTCCATCAGACAATCGCCTCTGTTACTTCTCATTCGGTTAGCTCAGTGGAGTTAATATAAGAGGCATACAAATACTCATAGCAACAGCCTTGCACTCTACTGCTTACCTATGTGGACACGCCTTTCCACTGGATTTTCTTTTTGTATATGCCCTAACTCTAACAAAGTAGACATATGTTTTTATCTTGTATTAAGCATGTCTAAGACTACGGTTTTCTGCGGAAAAATAGTATCAAGATCCACTCCAATCAATGTATTTGCAAGCATTACTTTTACCCCCATCATTAGATCAGTTTAGATTGAAAACTAAGAACTCTCCATATTAAATAATTTATTATAAAAAGTCTTGGTCTTGCTTTGCCGCAAACATAACAGAACAATAACAATTTTGTATTTAGAAGGTGAATAACTATATGCCAATTCTTTCATTCAACTTCCCTCTTTAGATATCCTGGTAGTGATCAAATAGTAGATTTTATTTTATAGGCAGAGCATGTGGTTATATTCATTTCAAACATTTTATCCGAATTAGGCAATGTGGGTACGTTACGACATCAGAGAAGCATTTTTATAGATTTGTTCCTTTGTAAGGAATTTTTTATTTATAAATTACATTTATTTTATTTGATTAAACACTTACGAAAACCAGTGTATATGATTTTGTTCACGCAGTTCTAAGAAATGGTTTAATTCTAAATTAACTGATCTATTGTAATGGAATTTCAACTGACAGGGATGCTTGATGACTGCAGTAAGTAATGACCCTGATCTTAATCTTCAGTTGTCTTATGATTTCATTCCATTCCCTTCCCTCCTGCTCACTAAAAATTATCAAAGCTAGTGCAGTTCGATGGTCAGTGAACAATAGCCCATTGGAAAGAGGTGCCAGTTAGCAATGTTTTACATAAGACAACAGGACGGATGTTTTTTCCACCCATGATCACTCAAGACAATCTTTAGTCACCTACATGGTCTTTGTTGCTCAAGGAGAAACTATGGAGAGAAGGATAGCTGCAGGTTACATTGATACTGTAAATCTTGGTTTGAATTTATATAGGGCATAAACACATTCGACATTCGTTCAGCCTCAAATCCAGTGAGAGTGTAAACTCTAAACTTCTTAAAAATAATGTGTGGTATAACTAAAACCTAAGAGGATCAACTAATATATTGGCCTTAAAATTCACTATAAGGTATTGATGTAGATTTTTACACATATAGCGTCATTTTACACCTTTTAATGTTAATACCATTTTGCTTTGAAAAAATTTTCAGTAACATACGTATCCTACTCTTTTCTCTTATCAAATTAATTTTTATAAAAATTTTAATAAAGTTTTTAATAGAGAACAGATGAAAACTAAACTTTTAATTCAATACAGTCCAGTATTTGTTTATAAAAGGTAAATAACTATTTACCTACTTTGGGCATGATGGGAACACGGCATCGTTAGATTGCAAAACTGAGTGCAGCACTGTAAATCAAACGGTTTGATTGGCTACTGGCATCACATACTCTCTGTATTGGTACCTTTTTATTGGTTTTTTTTATTAGTAACTGAGAAATTGCAAATTGTGATGTAATTCCCACATGGCCACCTCCGCACTAAGCCGCTGACAGTTCTTCAAGTGGTAATTATGGCTAAACCTGCTATAGCTTGATCAGATAAAAATAATTATCATCTTGGGAATATTGTTTTAAACTTATTGAAAAAGAACGTAGTGACACTGCTGCTTTAGGCTTCTAATATCTACACAAAATACTCGGTGAATATACATTTTTTAAATTAAGCAGCATGTGTTCTATCGTACTAATGCCTCCAATTAATAAAGAACCAGAGTTTAACGGTATGTCAGCTTGCCAGCCCTAACTTATGCAAATGTCATAAAAGGTTGAGGGTTTTGCGAGTTTATGATCATCCGTCGAAGAACTGTGCTTCTACTTGGCTGCAGAGGAGTTATGCGTTTATTTGCTTAGCTATAGAAATGAATTACTGCTTGCCCCATAAGCACTGTCTAAGAATGGTATGCCTGTTAGACATTTTCTCTACTGGGGCAGCAGAATTTAATTAAAAATATAGATCCTCCTTCACGGTGTCTGATTTATTGAATGGACCGTGTGGAAACCCTTTACAGCTACAGATCACATAACCTGCTTCACTTTACCTTCTTAAAGTCAATTTTTTAGACTGTGCTTCTTGTGTTTACTTGGATAAATAACAAATCGGTAACAAAAAGCAATGAAACCCAGGCTTTTGTATGTGGTTTACAGAGTGAATGAAAACATTTAAAACACAATTCCTGACCAGGAAGACAATCCACCATTCTAGTACAAGGATTTTTTTTTTTTTTTGTATCCTGTAAACCCCTGACCAGTGTTAGTTTACGGAATACATAATTTATCTGCAGTCTTAATAATCATAGACCGCTCTATTATTAGCAGCATTTATATTGTGCTGTGTTTTACAATAATATATTAGGGATATAGCAAAGAGGGTCTCGCTCAAACGAGCTCATAATTGAATAAGGGAAGAACGCAAGAAGATAGGATTATGGATATGATGTTGTCTGTGTTTAGGTTAATCATGTGAGAATAGTGAATGGAGACCATGTTAGAGTGGCAGGAAAGGAAGAGTTGAGCGGACTGAAGGCACAGGTTATGTGTGGGGGATGGGAGGACGGCCATGATGTGAGAAGTTACACAGTAAGATGGTAGGCTTTCCTAAAGAGGTCAATTTTTAGTGATTTCTTAACGGACTGGTGATTTATAGAAAGTCTAAAAGAGTTTTCCACACACATTATAAACAGATTATACACAGTGTCTTTAAGCTGTTGATAGAGGATTACTCTGTGACTTACTGTACATTTTATTGGCCAATTGTTTGCTTTTTATTTTCATATTCGTTATTACTTTTCTTTGTTAATGTTTCTGCAAGTGTTTGCAAGTTTAATAACAGGTTCTAATCAGATGAATTGTATGAAATATGACCCAGGGAGAATAAGTGGACTGTGTAATGAGGGCAGATGTATTTTGTAAACATTCGAACAAAGATATGAACAGCGGATAGAAGCCACGTGGTCCTTCTACTTTGCCCACTCTGCCCTGATATTTACCCACCATGGATCACCATTAATCAACGCATATTCCAGGTTTTGTTTCTCATTTCTCCTATGTATATCTGGAGCCATGAACTTCCCTTTGCCTGATCTAGTTTTGGCCAAGCCCTTAACCCTGGCCTTGAGAGGTCATGTCTTGTCTCCTACGTCATAAGGTTCTTTATTGTTTGTTTTTCAGAACCGACCTCCCCCTATTCTGATCTAAATAACAAGCAATGCTGTTTATCAGAGCGGAATTAACCTTGAAAAAAACAAAGCAAAGCCGCCTAGGGCGAAGAGCGGATAGATAGATCCTGCAACCGTGAATTTGCTTATTCTCTCTATGTGAAGAATGAAGGGAAGCCCAAACTGGCAATCTGCCCGAGGCACTGTGGGTTTTCATTCTTCTCTGCTATTTGCCTCTGACTCACTGTACCTTTCGCACATTCCGGACCTAATAACTAAGCAATTCTAAGAAAGAACCCAGCCCTCTGTTACCCTTCAAAGCCTGGTCATCGTATTGTATTTAATACCTCATCATCTGCTGTCCTCTCATCAAGTACAATCTGTTCACAAGTATTTTTCTTGATTTTGTTTTCTTTTCTGTTGAGCAGTGTTCCTCTCATAGGCATTCCTAAACATTTCCACTCTATTAGTCTCTACCCCAACAGCTGGAAGGCATTTACATGATTTAACGTCTCTCTGTGAAATAATGTATCCCCTGACACTACCCCTAAATTTCACTTTCTCCAACTTTCAGGTACATTTATTCTATCCGCACTTGTTAAACAGAAAACATTACCTTCTCGTACTAAATCTTTCTACGTTTACCCAGTGGTAAAATACCAGAATGCGAATTTGCCTATAATGGTATTTCTTGTAATGCTCCCTGCAGTGAAATGGTTTCACACCTAATTATTCATTCATTTGCTCAACTGGATCTCTGGCGAAAAGGATATTTTAAATTATAATATGATTAACTACGGATGGAAACAAAAAAATATGGCTTGTTAATAAGTCAACTATAAACGGTGTTGTCTGTTATTTAATGTACGTTACAGATGTGCAGCTTAGTAAATCTCCGTTATTGTTATTTAGGCCCTGGTAACTGTTGTCAAGGGGAAAAAAAGAACCTATTTAATAAAGTGACCAGGTATCTCTTACTTATTATAAAATAGCTATGTTTCTATTAAAGGGACTAAACGTCTGTTGCTTATTATGAAATGATTCAGCTATTTTTATGCAAAATATTAACTGATATTACTATGAATTCAACATGTAAAACCATTTTTATTTTCAAAAACAATAACAACGAAAACATTTATAAGATATTTCCATTAATGGAGACTTTCTATTTCATCTCGCTACAGTCTTTCAGAGCGACACTTTGCTCTTGGTAATCTGTACGAGCCACTCTGGAAGTGGGAAGAATATCGACATTTGGAAGTTCTAATGTCACAACGATATCATTTGCCAGAAAAGCTTAATTAAAGCTTCACTGAGTGACAGTGACCGATTCAAATTTCACAAGAAATTTCAGGGCAAATTGTCAGACTTTTTTGTTCCTGTTAAAAAAAATAAAAATCAGCAATCCGCAATTTTGAAGAATAGAAATGCTGGACAAAAAAAAGCTTTTTAAAGTTAGGTATTTACTTTTAGCCACATTGGATAATGAGACCAATAATAATTTTTCATAAGTTTAATCACCAATGTTTTGCAAGCCAGGTTTTTTCAGATATGTGAAAATATTAATGTAGACATGAGCTACATTGATTACACACACACACACACATTTCCCATTCAATAATATAACATTAAATCACAGAGCAACACTTTATCGGCTGATTATATTAATTAATATTAGCATATAAATAGTATTGCTTGAATGTGCTTTGGTTACAGACTGAGATAAATACAAGAAAATATAGCAGGACAGTTACCATATTAAATCACTTTTTGTCATGTGATTTAATTTGGTACGAGAGAGAAACAGTTCTTTGAAAGAGGTCAAGGTTGGGAGAACTTGTAATGAATGAGATAAATGTTTTATTTATCTGTATTTTATTCTATGTGTGTTTTTACTGGTTGTCTGCCTCTTCTTCTAGCTCTGATGTATTATATGTATCTCTAACTTCTATTTGTACTGTATGTTATAAGATCTTTCTAAACTGGGCCATGCTTATGCACAACTAGGTGTACAAATATATTAATAGAGATATACAGTGTCTAAGGAGCCTGGCTGGGGATCACAGATGACATGTAGTGACAGTGAGACTCAATATAGATGTTTACCAGAGCAAATGAGATGTCAAGACAAAGCCTGACCATGTTACTTAGATATTTAAAAGGAACACTACAGCATTCGAAATACAAACCTGTATTCCTAACACTATAGTACCCCTGTCCCCTGTGCCATCAAGCCCCCCATTTGACATTAAAATAATAAAATAAAGGTTTTGCTTAGCCTTTTCCAGTGTTGAGGCTCCCTTGGCGTGGGTAATCTTATAGCCTCCATCAATGTGATGGAGTAGGCACAGCCTCCTCCGAGGTGATCCATTCCAGTGCTCTGAGGACCTAATGTATATCCCTAGCAAGCACTGCACATGCATCCAGGGTTCCCCGTAGGAAAGCATTCATTTAATGCTTTCCTATGGGGGTTTCCACATCACGTGACAGAGCTCTAAAAATGCAATGTTTTACATTGCAGGGTTAAAAGGATAGGGACTTTAAATTTAAAACAGAGAATTTAAAACATTCTCCACTCTCCACTCTGAGTTACACGAGGCTTGCTCGATGGGAAGGGGGGAGGGTAGCCGGATGGGAGGAATTTACAGAGGAAATAGTTACTGAGCACACATGTGTAAGAAATTATGACCCTCTTACAAGGATATTCTTTTAGGGAATGTGTGTCAAATAAGACATAAACACAAGTGTATAATAGTAAAAAAATACATTTTATCCTTTCAAGTATTTTGTCCATAACAGTGGTCCTTTAACCATGACAGCGTACTAAGTATTCTAAATTAGGGATTATTCTAGCCTCGGTGAGGGAATAATCTAAATTTTATTAAAGACAGGAGGCGAATATTTGCTTTACCTTCTTTACTGAAACCTCCAGCAGCAAAGAAACAGTTAACAGAACTTTTCAAAACAACCAATCAGAACAAAGCAACAGTAGTATAAAACCCCTAAGCAGGCTCTTCCACTTCCTCTTTCTTTGATGAGGTCGAGCAGGAGAGCAAGGAAACCAACGAATCCGCCTTGTAGCAGACACATCCAGAGAAATAATCGTCAAGCCCAGAGAGAAAATAGATTACACTGCAAGAAAAAGGAAAACATCGTGAAAGTAAACTGTCAAGGCAAGATGTCATATCCATACAATATCACTTGCACATTATAATACCTGATGAATAAACAAAGTCTACAGATCTTATGAAGACCTAGTATGTACCTAAACTAAAAGGCATGGCCGAAACATAATTACAACACAAACATGATGAATAGAAATGCACACAGACAATGACTAAATAATAGAAATAACCTTTATTATGTAAAACAATGTATTCACAAAACATAACAATATCCCCAATTAATTATAAGCCCCAAATCCAGGGAGGGAACGTAAAAAAAGGGGGGGAAATATTCGCCTCCTGTCTTTAATAAAATTTAGATTATTCCCTCACCGAGGCTAGAATAATCCCTAATTTTATGGCAGGACAGGAGGCTTCATATTTGCAATTTTAACGCCCAAATAGTAGAACCAGAAGCAATATGACAGAGGACTGCAATGAAAGGAGAATGGAAAACCCATTCCCTAAACCTAGCAGCGGTGTATAGAAAATGCAGAAACAGTTCAAAACGTCCGTACGCAGAAATCAACAGCTGTCCATGAGTAGACGGAGGAAAGAACCAGATCCTGGATCTACATGGTCGTGTACAACCTGTCAACAGAGCCGTGGCCTATCCGGAGAATAGGGGTACAACACAGAGGACGAATAGAAATGAAATACGTGTGGAGCAGAAACCGATGTACTGAACGGCAAGAAGGAAGAAGACACTACGTCGATACCATGACGTCAGAACGCCATGAAATACAAGATGTATTGGGGAAAACCGTAAGCGGAAAACTGGCGCAAGGCAAGTCCTTGTCATCAGGTCATTCCTCAAGGAAATGCAGAACACACGATACCACTAGACTTGAGGAATAGCAAGAGATAGGGCACCTGTACGGTATACTCCTCTTGGTAGACTGCAGACCACGAGATCCTTACCAATGCCAGAATCTTGCGAAAACACACATGAGTCGTCCTCTAGCTGACATAGGACGTGAATGGCCCCATACGATCCTACCCTGAGAGGGCAACTCAGCCAGACAATGGGGACAGCCATAGGGACCCAACATCTCTCCAGACACCAGTCATGGCAGGCTACCCCTGTGGATCCCACACAGGACCTGGAGACAGGGAGTCGTAGATTGCCTTCCCATGGCAAACTCCAGCAAAAGGGGAAAGCACGGAGGACTCCTCCGAAGTGGTGTGGCCAGGCGAAACGACACTCACGGTCTGAAGCAAAGCCCGAAGTATCCTGGAAGTAAACCGGATGCGTACGCCCCGAAGGAGACCAAGCTTGGAAAACGCGTCCCTCGCCTTGCTGAGGGTCCGGCAGACAGCTGGAGAACCGCTCCGTATGGCAGTTCGCACCGAATTTAATCATGCCAGTAGTCGAGACCCCGGAGGGTGAGGCAACCAATCATTGGGGTCTCTCCATGGTTGGATGAAGCCGTCCGCCACATGAGTGTCTCGTCCCGCAGACATTGTCACAAATGACGAATACTTGTCCAGACGCTATAGATAGCGATCCTACGTGAGATCCGACTGCAGTCCCAAGTGGGCAACCAGTGATAAGTCCAGGCCGGAAGGTAGCGAGCAGTACCACTTCCCCTGGGAAAGCTGTAAACGTTGAACAAACCTGCAGGTAGTTCTATGCAGTTGGTGTGAAGAGGTTCCTCCTTTGAACTCCAGAGTCCAGGCCGAAGTTGGTTGGGGTCCGAAACTCCTAGGTAGGACAGGTCCCCCTATGTCGGAGTCATCAATTAAGTTTTAGATGGTCTTCGTCCGAAGGTCACATGATTCGGCCATACCAGGTCGAGGACCCGAGAAAGTGTCATGTTGGAGCGGCTGATAGTACCGGATCCTGGAGGTATGGCCTCGATGGCGAATAACAACTGGTCAATCGACAGGGTTGGGCCCCTAAGTGTGACCCGCAGCTTGCGGAGCATATGCCTGGCATTTTCCTTGAAGACAGACATCTTGGTCCTCGGGTGGCGGAGCATGCCTGGACCGAATATCCTATGAAAGACAAGAAACTGGGTTGACTGGGAGTGAGTCAGATTCAATATGTCTATGTTGATGGCAAAATGCATGTGGGTTTCTCGCATGTCCAGTCGAGGGAGTGAACCAATCATCCACGCCGAGCAGCTCTGAGGGAATGAGTGCCCTCCGTCTCAAAGTGTCCACAGGCGACATATGCATTGGGAGCATGTAGGATGGGGATGGGGCGGGAGTCCACTCCGCCGCACACTTCGTCCAGCATGGCAACTTCGGAATGGACGCCTCTTTTGGTCATGCGTATTGCTCATGGAACGGTCCAAGGTTCTGTAACCTTGATCCCCGTTTTGCGGCTCTCAGGGGTAGAAACCAACTAGGCGATACCTATAAGTCATATAGGTACATTCCAAAAGGGAATTTAGTATTATTCGCTTTCCAAGCTGTAACGCGCCATTTGTCCCGAGGAAACATCTGTGTCCGCGTGTCGTCGACATCCAGTGGTTAGTCCCGGATAGAGTGCAAACCCTGTATCAGGTGTCTGCTGGGACCTTTCCGGACCCTGTCATGAAGACTGATCCTCTAGATGAATCCATCCGTTAGCCAACGTGTACCAGGGGTGCTCGGTGTAGCGTCTAGGATGGCCGGTGGAGTGTCCCCTGTAGGGTACCGATGGTTTCTGGCAGTGAGGTCAGCGGGGTGGCATGAGGACAGGACAAGTGACCTTTTGGGCACGGGAGATTTGTCCTTTAGTCGTGATTGCATAACTGTCATAGAGGTAACACTGTTGGAGTGATACCTGGTGAGGCCAGCTGGGGGTCACCCAGCGTGCAAGAGGGGGTCACCCAACAAGCACAAGCATATTATGCAGTATAGGCCAGCAGGGGAGGGGGTCACCCTCAGTCTGAATATAATCGGACACTGTAGGTACAGTAGTGCCGTAGTGGTTGGCCTTCAGACGTGATTGCATAACTGCCATATAGGTAACACTGTCTGAGTGATACCTGGTGCGGCCAGCTGGGGGTCACCCAGCGTGCAAGAGGGGGTCACCCAACAAGCACAAGCATACTATGCAGTATAGGCCAACAGAGGAGGGGGTCACCCTCAGTCTGAATATAATCGGACACTGTAGGTACAGTAGTGCCGTAGTGGTTGGCCTTCAGACGTGATTGCATAACTGCCATAGAGGTAACACTGTCTGAGTGATACCTGGTGCGGCAAATGGGGGTCACCCAGCGTGCAAGAGGGGGTCACCCAACAAGCACAAGCATACTATGCAGTATAGGCCAACAGAGGAGGGGGTCACCCTCAGTCTGAATATAATTGGACACTGTAGGTACAGAAGTGCCGTAGTGGTTGGCCTTCAGACGTGATTGCATAACTGCATAGAGGTAACACTGTCTGAGTGATACCTGGTGCGGCCAGCTGGGGGTCACCCAGCGTGCAAGAGGGGGTCACCCAACAAGCACAAGCATACTATGCAGTATAGGCCAACAGAGGAGGGGGTCACCCTCAGTCTGAATATAATCGGACACTGTAGGTACAGTAGTGCCGTAGTGGTTGGCCTTCAGACGTGATTGCATAACTGCATAGAGGTAACACTGTCTGAGTGATACCTGGTGCGGCCAGCTGGGGGTCACCCAGCGTGCAAGAGGGGGTCACCCAACAAGCACAAGCATACTATGCAGTATAGGCCAGCAGGGGAGGGGGTCACCCTCAGTCTGAACATAATCTGACACTGTAGGTACAGTAGTGCCGTAGTGATACCGGAGAAACTGACGGAAGCCAAGCACAGAGAGATGGACACAGGTTTCTTCAGGAAGGAAGAGATTCTTTATTGGATCACCGATCGGGACTCAGAGGGACTAACGTCACCAAAATACAGCAAGTTCTGAGCCCCGGACAATAGTGCAGGCTCCTTATATAGGCACATAACTCCTCCCATATTAAGCTCCACCCGCACATTCTCTTAACCAATCAACACAAATAAGAATTAACTTCCTGTTTGACCGCATGGCTTGTCCAGCACAATGGAGGAGGGGGAATACTACATCCTGTATTCTTGCACATGCTCCGTACACTACTGATCGTATCTTGCCTCGTGCAACCAACTGATCGATACGTCAGCATATGCACGTACACATGCCACGTGGTAATCTCGGCCTACTAAATTTATTTTTACCGAGATTCCACCATATTCCCCCCTTTGATGCCTCTTGATATTTCACAATTACTTGAGGCATCACTTAACCTTGGTTTGCATACACCGCAAGTTACCTTGAACCAGACCAGACTTATCTTATGATGTGAATCTTCAACACTCATCTTCTTGCATTGGTTCTCCCTGATTTAGAGCCTTATACTTATAAATCGCCATTATCTGTGCAGCAGCCTTCCTCTCTGCTATATTTTCTATCAGGCTTTGCACAGACCTAACTACTAAGGGTATAAGACACGGCAGGAGTAGACACAACATTAAAATCAGTAGGACTCCACCTACCACTGCCTTAAGCCCTCCAAACCACTCATACCAGCTACCAAACCAACTACTTGGATTATACCCTTTCCATACCTGAGTAGGCACATGCGCTAGTTTAACCATATGGCTAGTAAGCTCAGCTATTGCTTGCCCTTCGTCATCTATTTGAAGACAGCAATTGCTCAGGTTAAACTTCCCACATACACCTCCCTCTACTGCCAAAAGGTAATCCAAGGCTAATCTATTTTGGTAGACTGCCGTCCTCATCCTGGTGTTATGCTTCGCTAGAAGATTGAGCGCTTGTGACGTCTCGTTGGTGATAATCTCAACCACCGCCTGTAATCTTATAATACGGTTGAGCATATAAATAGGGGTTCTGTAACCAAAGGTACCGTCCTCAGCCCACGTGGCTGGCCCATAATAATCTATGATACGCTGGGGAGGCCATTCATCATCTTCCCAGGCGCCTATCTCTATGGGTCCCCTTTTCTTCCTATGATTCACATCATACACTTTAACACCTAAAGTCTCACCTGTTTCAATTGGTAACAAGAAGAAGGATGGTTTGAGCATACCCAACACACATGCCCCTTCCCAGTCCTGTGGCAACTCCGAATAGGCTTTCTTACCACAGATCCAGTACAAATTTGCTGGGGCTCTCCAGGTAGATGTGATGGATAAATCAAACCACACATCCTTTAAATTGGCGTATCTAGCAAACGGGTTAGATGGTTCTGAGACATTTGAAGCCGACCACCAAGTTGTATTCTTTGTATCATCATCATAAGCTTTTTGCCCTAGACAAGTTAATTCTCCTACAGAAGTATTATACATTATTCCTTTCCTTGCTATGCAAACATAACCTATGATGGAGGTCTTTAATCTCCACTCAGATTTACCTCTAACACTCATATGATAATCGGCTTGTGTAGATATTAGTTGGTCAACTGCCTCAGAACCGGACATTACCTCCTTTGCTTCCCAAGGCCATTGGTCTCCCATGTTAGTACCTCCACACACATAGCAGTTGGTAACATTAAGACTACCGGCAATACTTTCGGCTAAATCGATGAACAGGTTTTTAGCATTATGGGGGATCTTATTATCTATACTCATCTCTTCATGAAAGGAATGGTATACTTGATGAGTTTGGGAGGATACCGTATCAGTCTCTATCCCTATAAACAATAATGTCCCAGGATCTAAACCCGTCCCGTATATCTGAAACCCAAATAAATTGCCATATTTGTCTAAGAACTTATCGGGGTTATTTATAAGTATATGGATGGGATTACATTCCATAGACTTACAATATGGGCTAGTCGGCAACTTAGTCACTATCATGTCTTTGTCTACTGTCTGTCCCCAAGTCGCCCACCCCACACAAGACCAATATAGGCAAAAGTTATAGTCTTTATTTGGGCATCTAGGACTCACATATTTATTTTTACTACTGGGACAAATATATTTATCATTAGACCCATACGTCCTCTCCCATCTAAGATCCCCACATACATTCCACGGTTTTCTACCACTCGATATCGCTTTACACGCATCAAATAGCAGAACACCCGAAGAATGTACGGATTCTAACACCGTTTTATTAATTAGGGTCCCCTGAGGATCTCCATTCCTGAGAGTCAACCAAATTGTACGAGGTTGATACTCCGGACTGAAGCACTTAGGTTCTCCTTCTCCTAAATGGCACACACTATAGTCTATATTTAAGTATCTACATCTCGATACATCTCCTTTACACTCGTATTGTGAATGCCAAATTAGGGTTTGGGAAATATGGTTACCTGTTCTCGTAGTCTTAATGCATACCTCACAGCTAGGAGTGTCGGTACCTCCACCTTCCTGAATATAAAAACACATATAAATAAACACTATCAAAAGCACATCTTTCGCCGTCATCCTCAGTCTTCGTCCGTGCGAAGGCACCTCAGCTTCCAGGATGTGAGGGCTGCAGGGAATGGAGTTCTGCTCGTCTTCACAGGTGTCCCTTCGAGACTTTCCTGGCTTATATACTATGTGTTGGTAGGCGGACAGGCTTTATTATGGCCTTCTCACTCACGCACCAAATCCCTGTAACAATAAAATTTTGTAATCCACACGATTCCTCGTTACTCCGACTGAGTAGTGCGTTTTAACCGGATCTTGCAGGGATTCTCTGGATCTGCTGTAACTTGCCAAGAATCGACTGCTGCTGGTTTAACCCTGGAGTGATGTATCCACGGAGTCACTTCGGCTACTTTTATCGCTGTAGGGGTAGACAAAAGAACAACATAAGGACCTCTCCACTTGGGCCCTAACGGTACATTATTCCACTCTTTAATCCACACTTGATCTCCTGGATGATAACTATGAACAGGGGGATAAATATTCACAGGTAATCTATCTTGTACCCATTTCTGTACCTCCTCCATAGTCTTACCCAACTCTACAACCTGCTGCCGGGTAATTCCTTCTCCCAACTGACTCAAATCCCCCCTTAAGTTACCAAGTACGGGAGGTGGTCGCCCATACATAATTTCAAAAGGAGAGAGGCCCATCCTTCTGGTAGGGGTACTGCGGATTCGCAATAGAGCTATGGGTAAGAGAACGTTCCACTTAAGTTGGGTTTCCTGACACATTTTAGCCAACTGGTTCTTAATAGTTCTATTCATTCTCTCTACCTTACCAGAACTCTGGGGTCTATATGCAGTATGAAGCCTCCACTTTATACCAAGCATATGAGTCAGTTGTTGTAGGCACTGATGAACAAAAGCTGGACCATTGTCCGATCCTATAGAACAGGGTAGTCCATATCGGGGTATTATTTCTCGTAGCAGGAATCTTACAACTTCTCCTGCTTTCTCTGTACGAGTAGGACATGCTTCTACCCAGCCTGAATAGGTGCACACAATTACCAACAGGTAACGATGTCCACCCGATTTAGGCATCACTGTAAAGTCTATTTGTAGATCGGACATGGGGAGTCCCCCCATAAACTGGACTCCTGGTGGCTTTACTGGTCCTTGTCTTGCATTATTTTTAGCACACGTTACACATCTTCGTACAATGGCCTGAGTCAAGTTGGACAATCTTGGTATGTAGAAATGTTTTCTGAGAGATTCTTCAGTACTGTCTCTCCCAGAATGTGTCCCGTTATGATAATTTTGGACAATTTCTACCGCTAGTGATGCTGGTATGACTATTCTTCCATCTTCTAGCTGATACCACTTGTTCTCCAAATACTTTCCTGGTTCAGTCTTTAACCACTCCTCTTCTTGAGCTGTATAAACTGGAGTCCATTGGGACAGTGGAGTTGGTATAAGAGCAGCTATATGCCCCACATACTCCTGTCTTCCTGATTCAGCAGCACGCTTAGCTGCACTATCTGCCATCCGATTTCCCTTGGTTACATCACCATCTCCTCTCAGATGCGCTCGACAATGTATGATACCGACTTCTTTCGGCTCCCACACTGCTTCCAATAGTTGTAGGATTTCAGCTGCGTATTTGATTTCTTTGCCTTCTGAATTCAGTAGTCCTCTTTCTTTATACAAAGCTCCGTGGGCATGAGTGGTTAAAAACGCATACTTAGAGTCCGTATAGATATTCACTCTTAAACCTTCAGCCAATTGTAACGCTCGTGTTAGTGCTATTAATTCTGCCTTTTGTGCTGATGTTCCTTTTGACAGTGGCCGAGCTTCTATCACCTAGTCTATTGTTGTTACTGCATATCCTGCATAGCGGATCCCTTCTTTCACATAACTACTGCCGTCGGTATAATATTGAACATCGGGGTTCTGGATGGGAAAATCACGAAGATCTGGTCTACTTGAGAATACTTCATCCATTACTTCCAAACAATCATGTTGACTCTCAGTAGGTTGTGGCAAAAGGGTAGCTGGATTTAAGGTGTTTACAGTCTCTAAATGCACTCTTGGGTTTTCACACAACATTGCTTGATACTTGGTCATACGGCTGTTACTAAACCAATGATTTCCTTTGTAATCCAACAACGTCTGTACTGCATGTGGGACTCGTACATAAAGTTCTTGACCCAGAGTGAGTTTATCGGCTTCAGCTACTAGCAGGGCGGCTGCAGCTACTGCTCTTAGACAAGGTGGAAGTCCGCTGGCCACTGCATCCAATTGCTTAGACATGTAGGCAACAGGTCTTTGCCATGATCCCAAGTACTGTGTCAATACTCCCACAGCCATTCTTCTTTGCTCGTGTACATATAAGTAGAATGGTCGTGTGTGATCAGGTAGACCTAATGCTGGGGCACTCATCAAAGCCTTCTTCACATCTTCAAATGCCGTTTGCTGTTCTTGGGTCCATAAGAAGGGGTCGTGCTCTGTACCTTTGATAGCTGCGTACAGAGGTTTTGCCAGTATCGCATAGCTGGGAATCCATATCCTACAGAAGCCTGCTGCCCCCAAGAATTCTCGCACTTGTCTTCTATTCTTGGGTATTGGTATTTGGCAGACAGCTTCTTTTCTCTCTGGCCCCATAATTCTTTGACCTTCAGAGATATGGAATCCCAGATATTTGACAGTTGGCAAACACAACTGAGCCTTCTTTCTAGACACCTTGTATCCCGCCTTCCAGAGAATGTGTAGTAGATCGTGCGTTGCTTGCTGACAGATTTCTTTTGTAACTGCTGCTATCAACAAGTCATCTACATATTGTAACAATACACACTCTCCTGGGATGGACTCGAAATCCAGTAGATCTTGACTTAGGGCTGAACCAAATAGGGTAGGTGAATTTTTAAACCCTTGGGGCAGTCTTGTCCAAGTCATCTGGCGTTTTGAGCCCGTTACAGCGTTCTCCCATTGGAAAGCGAAAATACATTGACTTTCTGCGGCAATTCGGAGGCAAAAGAAGGCATCTTTGAGATCTAAGACTGTGAAGTAAGTAGCCCCGCCCGGAATTAAAGCAAGCAGGTTATATGGATTGGGTACAACTGGATGTATACTAACAACCGCATCATTGACTGCTCTCAAGTCCTGCACAGGTCGATACTCATCTGTACCGGGCTTTTGAACAGGCAGCAATGGGGTGTTCCAGGGGGAAGTACAGAATTTTAGGATACCATACCGTATGAACTTATCCAGATAGGATTGGATGTTCTTCTTAGCCTTCTGCGGGATGTGGTATTGTCTTAGGCTCACTGGATAAACCCCAAGTTTTAGTTCAATTTTTATAGGTGGAATATTGCGGGCCAGTCCTGGTGGGTTGTTCTCTGCCCAAACTCCTGGTATGTTAAATAATGTCTCATCACTCCTAGGGTTTTGGCTAGTCAACACTGTATAAAGTCGCCACTCTTCTTCCTTTTGTACGGATAATGTCATGATACCTGAAGGTCCATTAAACTTTAAGGATGTTGTTCCGTTTGGTAGGAACGTAATCTGCGCTTGTAATTTTGATAGCATATCACATCCCAGCAATTGGACTGGACATTCAGGCATATAGAGGAATTGATGTTTTACTACGTGGCCTCCCAATGTACAGAGTCGACTTTTAAGAACCGGTTTTTCAGCACTTCTTCCAGTTGCTCCTATCACAGTAATAGTCCTTCCAGATGGAGGAGCAACTAGATTAGTCACCACTGAATGTTCAGCACCAGTGTCGATCATGAACGCACTCCTTTTCCCCCCTATTGATACATCGACCATAGGCTCCGCTCGACCAAGGGGGATGGAGCCCGGTCGGTATCAATAGTCCTCCATGACCGTGTCAGCCAATCCTACAAAGTCCCTACCTTCTCTATCGCGGGACCTTTGCGCTGCTGGAATATACCTGTCTTCCCTAACACTTCCTCTGTTCCCATTACTCCCTCTATTACCATTACTCCCTCCGGGGCCTCCTCTACCTCTCGCTCTGCCTCTAAAGTTTCCGTAGCCTGCCCTGGGTAGGTCTCTCTCGTACTGCTCTCTTTGCGGACATTCGTTCCTCCAATGCCCTTCTTCCTTGCAATACGCGCACTGATTCCTACTCAAAGGCTCCCTACTCCATCTACTATCGCCTCTATCTGGGCCCCGTCTATCTACGCCTGCGATCGCTACCGCTAGCATATCAGCCTTTTTACGCATCTTGCGCTCTTCCTCTTTCTTACTTTCTGTTTCCCTATTCATATAAACCTTATTCGCTACCTCCATTAGTTGGGTGATTGACATACCTGCAAACCCTTCTAACTTTTGTAGCTTGCGCTTAATATCTCCGTAAGCTTGGCTGACAAAGGCGGAGTTCACCATTCGGGAATTATCTGCGTCTTCCGGATTAAAGGGGGTATACAAGCGGTATGCCTCCAATAATCGGTCATAAAAGACACTGGGCGCTTCATCGCTTTTCTGAATCACCTCAACTGTCTTCGACATGTTAATAGCTTTTTTTCCTCCGGCTTTCATGCCAGCAATTATAGCGTCTCTATAGGCTCTGAGTTGAACCATATCAGCACCATTTACATTCCAATCGGGATCGGTGTTGGGATAATGTGTTGCGGCCCATGCTGCTGGATTAGCTTGGTTCAAAGTACGGGCTTTATCCTCTAGTGCTTTAATGGCTGCTTGATTTATTCTTGTCCTTTCCTCATTGTTAAACAAAGTCATTAATAACTGCTGGCAATCAGCCCATGTCGGGTTATGTGTCTGTACTATTGAGGTGAACAGATCAGTCATAGCTTGTGGTTTCTCAGTATACGAGGAATTGTGGGTCTTCCAGTTTAAAAGATCGGTTGTCGTAAATGGGACATATACAAAGACTGGGTCAGCATGTGCCATTTGGCCTGCGGCATCGATATAGGCTGACCCAGGATTCAGACGAAGAGGCATCTGATAGTGTTTTAATTGTTGGGCACCGGTCAACTGTCGGGTCTGTATGGGGCTACGTGGAGGGGCGTCAGTCGTAGGTTCCAGTCGGGGAGAAATAGGGTATGGGGATATGGGAGCTTGGTTTTGGGAAAAGGTTGTAAATAAAACACTTCGAGCCGAGCTAGATGAAGCTTGACCGGAAGTCTGAAGTGGCGCCAAATCAGGATATTCGTTTTTAATGGGGGTTGGTTCTGATTCCGGAAGGGGAGATTTAGTACGAGGGGGGGTGGATCCTGTACTGGAGGAGGAAGCGGAAGTGGATGGGGGTAATGAGGGGAGGGTTGCAGGACTTCCTGCATTCGCGTCACTTCCTCTTAACGGAAAGTAAGGGGGCGGCAAAGGGATCTCGGACTCAGGGGGCGTGTCCAAAATGGGCCTAGCACCAGTCCTAGTGGACGAACAAGTCCTAGCTACCATGAGGCGACACTGCTCCTCGTGGCATGTCCGGAGCCATTTTGGCGAGTCATTTACGGCCTGTCTCCAACAATCAATATAAGGAAACTGGCCGTAAAGTTCAGGCCTACCCGATACAGCCACGTGTAAGCGCTGTACAAGAGTTGGATCCAAACTGCCACGTGGCGGCCATGCCGCAACCAAAGTAGGCCACTCCCTAGTACACAAAGTGACCAAACGTACAGGAGACATTTTAACCCCAAAATCACAAGTTTTGAATCCCTTTTTAAAATTCTTCACCATACAACCTAAGGGATCCGGAATCGTTGACTGCGACGCACCCATACTTAACAATGGAACGTCGTCGACAACGAATACTATACACGCGTACTATTCAACAGTCACACCCGTTTCCTCTGGCAACAGCACCACGTGGTACGGTTACCAAGTGAAACGTACACAATAACAATAAACACTCAGGGAATTCCCGTACACACACAGCTGCTACACCAGTCACTATATAATCAATATTATGCCCTTTGGCGTAACTATACAGTCACCCACGCTATAATTCTCTATATACGAATTACCCGTCTATAACACACCCCAGTAACATCGTCTTTTACAAATAGCGGTTACAGTACGGTTAGCATAGGTCAAAGCACAAGTTAAGGTCACAATACAATTATTAGTGGTTATGGTGTTAAACATGCAATGGACGACAATGATTAGTACTTATATACAGTGTCAGTAAATATACAGGGTTATGGTACCGTGCACTATAATACAGCAACACACTATTAACACTCTCGCTAGACGGCTGAGCTCGCGCTATCTAACAAGATATACACTTTACTAAACAATCGTTAACACATTTACAATTCCCAACTAAACTATTGGCCAGTACCTTGAATGGACTACCTAAAACTATATACACCCGTTTTGGTTAGCCACACTGCCCAATCACCACATATAGCGAGCTAGAGAACCGAATTTACACAGGCGCCTCTTAGTCGCACTATCAAAAGTCTAGTGGGTTCCAAATTTACACGCCTTCCCACTTAGCCCAGATAGGTTGAGAGCTAGCGAACCGAATTTACACAGGCGCCGCTTAGTCTCCCAGTCCCTCCGACCTAGCGAACGTAATATACACCCTAGAACGCTAGTCTAGACAAGACACCGGTGTCCGGCTAGGGCTATTTACACCAGGACCCCGCCTGACTAACAAAATCAAACGGTCTGACTAAAGAGCGTTCGATCGAGCGGTGCGCCTTCGCTCCTTCCCTCCGACAGAGGGGGCAGATACACAGATTCAAACCCCTTTGGGCCTACCGCACAATCGGTATACCCCTAGTGGGTCCTGCCGTCTAAAACAGCAGTTGTCTTACCTCCTCGTTCCTGAACCTGAGTTCACACTCATCGACGGGGACACCCCAGCACTTCTCACGTAGAGGCCGATGATCTCCTAGACAACAGACCAGTGGCGCCGAGACAAAGGGAGGTCCATGCAGAAGTTCAGGGGTGCAGCCGTAGAGAACGTGGGCAAAGATAGACCGTCTCACGCCTCTGCCTCTCAGCTACCGTTGAACGATGAGCTTCCCGGCCAATGCACCAAATGATACCGGAGAAACTGACGGAAGCCAAGCACAGAGAGATGGACATAGGTTTCTTCAGGAAGGAAGAGATTCTTTATTGGATCACCGATCGGGACTCAGAGGGACTAACGTCACCAAAATACAGCAAGTTCTGAGTCCCGGACAATAGTGCAGGCTCCTTATATAGGCACATAACTCCTCCCATATTAAGCTCCACCCGCACATTCTCTTAACCAATCAACACAAATAAGAATTAACTTCCTGTTTGACCGCATGGCTTGTCCAGCACAATGGAGGAGGGGGAATACTACATCCTGTATTCTTGCACATGCTCCGTACACTACTGATCGTATCTTGCCTCGTGCAACCAACTGATCGATACGTCAGCATATGCACGTACACATGCCACGTGGTAATCTCGGCCTACTAAATTTATTTTTACCGAGATTCCACCACAGTAGTGGTTAGCTGTAAAATAAAAGAAGCCAGACATTGCCAGTCCAGCAGTGCAGACGGCAGGTAAGAGGGGGGTCACCCTCAGGGTGGTATCATAGAGGTCTGTACACCCAGTAGTGCGGTCACTCTCATTACGGTAATGACAGGACTGTATGTGGGGTCGGTTAGCCCCCCTGAGGGGTAGAAGGGTCCATACAGCTAGAAGATGATGCACAGCTACAGACCACACAGGCATAATAATATTAGGATACATTGAAGTGTATGTATAGTGGAAAATGTTAAATCCCTTGCAGGATGGGCAGCAAAACCTTGGCAGGGGAGCTAGGTGCTGAAAACAGACCATATAATGTTTGTTGAGAGAAAGGCTTGAATAGCATATATCACATGTGGCATAGTCTTGTTACACAATGATTTTTAAACAAAGATATTTATTTGAGCAGTAATACCCCTGTAAATCTAAAATTCTCCTTAGTAGCAAAAGGTGTGGCACGTTTACTGCTAGGATAGAGAACCTAGTCACATTGCATCAGACATCATAGTAAGCTGCAGTGTGAGCTGTGAGAGTGCCTGGGACAGATCCTGCTATCCAGGATCTGTTACATATGCAGCATGTGAGACAGGCACAGTAAGTAGGGGGATAGCTGAAAAATTGGTCTCTCCCCCCTTGTATACGGAGAGGGAAGGCTGGCCACATGGCCAGATGGCCAGCTCGGTGGGTGAGACCGGGCTGTATGCGATGCATGGAGCCCATGCGGCTCCAACAAAATGGCCGCCGCAGCCACAAAAGGACTAGCGCGGCACTGCCACGGGTGAAAAAGTTGCTCAGCAAGCGGCCAGGGGCCGCGGGGAATATGGGAGAAAGCGTATGGGCGACAGAGCCCAGCAAGCGGACCCAGGGAAGGGAAACAGAGTACAGGCAGAGTAAAAGCATTAAAGCAGGGACATCCAGTCCCCATACAGCAGAGAGAGAAAACTGCATGCTACATAGCATGGAGTGGTATAGGAAATAACACAGAATAAACTGCCTAGAGAAAGCCAGCAATAGACTGCCTAGAGAAACACAGCAATAGACTGCCTAGCTAAACACAGCAATAGACTGCCTAGCTAAACACAGCAATAGACTGCCTAGCTAAACACAGCAATAGACTGCCTAGCTAAACACAGCAATAGACTGCCTAGCTAAACACAGCAATAGACTGCCTAGATAAACACAGCAATAGACTGCCTAGATAAACACAGCAATAGACTGCCTAGATAAACACAGCAATAGACTGCCTAGATAAACACAGCAATAGACTGCCTAGAGAAACACAGCAATAGACTGCCTAGAGAAACACAGCAATAGACTGCCTAGAGAAAGCCAGCAATAGACTGCCTAGCTAAACACAGCAGACAAACTGTTAAAATAAATCCAGCAAGAAACCTGCCTAAATAAATCCAGCAATTAAGCTGCTTAAACAAACCTAGTAAATAGACTGATTAAACAGACTGTTCAAATAAGCAAGCAGCATGTAGGATAAAAAAACAACCCAGAGCAGAGACAACTCTGAGTTGGTGAGTGCTCACCTGGAGGCAGCAGCAAAGAAAGAGGAAGTGGAAGAGCCTGCTTAGGGGTTTTATACTACTGTTGCTTTGTTCTGATTGGTTGTTTTGAAAAGTTCTGTTAACTGTTTCTTTGCTGCTGGAGGTTTCAGTAAAGAAGGTAAAGCAAATATGAAGCCTCCTGTCCTGCCATAAAATTGATTTTAGGTGCTGGCATGTCACCTGTCCTGTACATCATTTAATCATTTAATATCCTTAGATAAACTTTTCAAAAAATTTAATATTTCTGGATAAACATTTCAAATTATTTTTTTTTAAATAAAAATGTAAATATCAGTAATAGATCATATATAAAATACATAAATGTATCAAAATATAAAACAAATCTAAATATTAAATGATTTAATACATTTATTTTAAAAAATACTAAATAATCAAAAGCTATATCCACAAATATTAAATCAAGACCTTAGTGCTCAAAGACCCACAGTGATTTTATAAATGGCTTTATTTGAATAGCACATAGTAATCCTTAATCCCTGGAATTTTGTTTTTTGAGATCTGGATTCTGAATACCAGCTTTACAGCCTTGCAAATACACGAATACAAGAAATGAAAGCATCAAGATTGTAAAATGGGTTTTAATCAGCAAATGTCGGATGTATTCTCTTCATCTGCTGATGAAATATTCACAAGAACATCATGCAGTTTAACAATCAATACTTTAATAAATAATGAGATCACACGAGCTAAACAAGATAAAATAAACACATTGCTTATTTACGGCTTGATTTGACCCTTCATTGGTCACAAATATAACATCCACAGGTCCCTAAAGCGACTCTTTATATTCATAATTCCAAAATGACGGTACATTTCTATATTTGTAATTGGTGCTAACAATGATCAGTATATGAATTATTAAGGTTCCTAACGTTTCAATTCTTCTACATGTTTGATGCTACAGTGGTCAGATTCGGGGGTAATAAATTCAGTGACAGTTATAATATAAAATGAAATACTTTATCAACATTAAATATTTATTTTTGCAATTACATAAATTCCCTAGGAGACCTGCCTTTAGCCTGCACAGCTACAAGGGCAAGAAAAGGCTGGTTTCTTTGTAGACATGTGCAATTATGTCAGAATTCAGCCAAATTCAGCAATTTGGAAGTGAATCAACGAAAAACAAGGATGAAACGAAAACTAACAGATGCATACAATTTGTTTTGTATCCTTGTGTTTTGTTAAGGATAGCAAGTTGGTGAGTTATCTACTAAACAACGGAAAAATTAAAATGAAGAAAAAGGCTTTTCTTGTAGACGTATGCCCTTTTCTTTTGCTCTGTCAGCAGTTTAGCAGATAACACCCTAAATTTGGGCTTTCGCACTGCCAGATTCGTTTATTACCCATAGGGAATAATGGACTTTCGAATTTCGAAAATGAAAGACATGTTTTGATGAAATTTGGTTCAACTGAATCGATATTTTACAAATTTTGGATGAACCAAAAATTAGAAAATTAACCAATCGAAATGGAGCAAAAATTTTTTTTCCCCATGCACATCTCTACTTCTTTGCTATACAACATATTAGTCTGTAACTTATATCTAACCAGACCCCTCCCGGCCTGCTCTTTTTATACCAATAGGGATGCACATGTCCTTTAATTATCAGGAAACATGAGATTGTACCTGACTCCACCTGTTTCTATAGTATGCTGCTTCTTGCATTAGAGACACTGTATCCCTCCCTGAGCAAGGAAACATGCATGATTTTGCTGGCTGCCATTTTGGGTTTGGCATGCAGTCAACCACAATACACACTGCCCCTAGTTGTTACCCTAACCTAAACCAATACAGCTTGATACAATAAAACAAATGATGTTATTGGTATGACCTAGATCAGAGGTGCCCAAAAGGTAGATCCCCAGATGTTGTAGAACTACAGCTTTCATGATGCTTTGTCATTCTTAAGCATTCTAAGGCATGCAAGGCACCATGGGAGTTGTAGTTTTACATCTGGGGATCTACCTTTTGGGCACCCCTGACCTAGATCCACTTTTATGTCATGTCATGTGTCCTTAATGGGTTAAAGGAAGTGTGGTAGGAGGGAACCCCCCCAGAAAATCTCAAAGAATTTTTGAAAGAAAAGGTGAGAAAAAAAATATATATATTTTTAATGAATTGGTCATCTACGGAATATATCTTTTAAAATAATTACATTTAATATTATTATTATTATTATTAGTAGTAGTAGTAGTAGTAAAGTGTTAACATATTCCGCAGCGCTGTACAATTGGGGGGGAAAAACAAACAAATCAGTACAATGCACACAGGCCAATTCAACAAGTAAAGAGAGCTCTGCCTGTGAGCTAAATTCTAGCTATTGCAGCTCCTTAATACAAAGAACCTAGTTTGATAGCTTGTGAGCTTACAATCTCAAAAAGTTCTTTATTGAATAGCTATTTATTATTATTGTGTGAGAAATTGCATATACATTTATTAAAAGGTGAGGTCAGGTAGCGTAGTTATGTCTAAATCCTATTCCATTAATAGTCTCCCTAGTTATTTTTAGTCTTGAAGCCCATGGAACAACGCAGGCGGGGAGTGGGCCTTGACAGGGCCAGAGAGTTGGCAGGTGAAGTTAAGGTCAGGGGGTGGGTTCAAATTAATATTGACATAGGCTGGAGGAGAATTAGGGTTTAAATACCGGCCATTTTATGATTTCCCCCTCTTTAACCTAAATCTCACTTACTTGTTACTTGCAAGTCTGTGTGGTTTTGCTTTTTCTATTTTCTGCAGGTATGGCTTCTGCTGAAGAAATCCTGGACGGTGTAAGAAGACTGGTGGAGGAGAAGGGGATGTCGTGGCTGCAGGACCAGTTGGGGGTTCCGAGCACGTCTGCTCCCCCCGCCGCGGTGATCGGAAGGAGGCCGGTGAGGAGGGCACGTCCGCCCCAACGGTTGAGCCCAGGTGCTGCTCCGGCGGTGAGGAGAAGACGGAGTTCGGCATCGCAGGGAGCTGGACCTGCGGCCCAGGCGGAAGGACGGGCCGCGGGAGTTGGTGTGCGCCGGTCGGGAGATACCCGGGCGCAGAGGCCTTGCGGTCGGAGTGCGCCCCTCCGCACGTCCGCGGGAGAGAGGCCGCGGAACACGGCGGGAGCCAGCCCAAATCTGGAGGCAGCCGGGCAGCATGGAGAATCCGGACCGGAGTTGCACCTTCCCGGTGAGTCTGCCCCTGGTGGCACTACTGAGGGGCAGGGGGGAAGGGTGATGAGAGTTAGCTCGGCGCCAGCGCCCCCTCAGGTGACAGGGGGTGTAGCAGGTGGCAGGACAGCAACGGGTTTAACCCTTACTGGAAGTGGGCCCAGGTCACTGAGCAGGGAAAGCGACAGCAGCCCTAGGCATAGTGGAAGCGCGGAGGGGGGGTTAATCCCAGCCCTCAGGAAGTGGTCAGGATGGCAGAAGGGGACAAAGCGGGATGTCAGAGGATAGGTCCAGGAATGTGGTGGAGGCTCAGGGTTCAAGGAGAAAGGAGCAAGGCAGCACAGACAGGGGCGGGCGCGGGCCACCTAAGGGTCGCTCCCAGGATCGGCTGGATAGGACCCGGGACAGGATGCCAAGCGAGGCTAGCGAGCAGCGCTGCGACAGGGACAGGAGCAGCATCCAGGGGAGGTCAGCAGAGTGAGAGATAAGCCAGGACAGGAGCCGGTCTAGGAACCAGCGGAGCAGGCAGCAGTCTAGTACCAGGGAGCGGAGGACAGGGTATCGGAGCAGTGCTTCAAGTTCGTCAGACAGGAGTGCGACAGGTAGACGGAGGAGGCTATACGGCCGGGAGGGTCAGGCGGAGAGACAGAGCAGTGGCAAGGACAGGGCGAGGATACGCAGGGACGATGGGCGGGTGGAATGTCGTGCGGACAGACTACCCAGGTTGTACTCTCCCTGCAGGTCGAGGAACATGTCACCTACGGTCCCGAGGAGGGGCCAGGCAGACCGGAGTCGGCGGCAACAGGATTCTCCAGAGCCTGGGAAGGCGGACGGAGGGACGGCAACCCCGCGGCCGGCCACGGTCGGGGGCACCAGTGGTGAGTCACGAATTGCACCACACACGGGGACCTTACTGGGTTGTTTAAAATCTTTCTTAGATTCATGGGCGGGGAAGGAGGGGTCACCTCCGCGGTTCAGCAGGGTGTGTTTGCCAGAGGGCGGGATAAATAGGGAGCAGGGGGCCGAGGTGACGTTGACACGTAGGTCAGGCATCAACGATACGGGTGACAAGGAGTTGGCATCTGACAAGGCGGACGGGTCAGGGCAACGGGTAGTCGGGGGTGGTGAGATAGCAGACGCGGCACGACAAAATGTCCACGTCTCCTTCGCAGGGCCGCTGGGATGTCACCTAAAAGCGGAGGTAAAGGAAAAGATCGGAAACGGGGAATTTGTGGAAATCTTCTCCTTGCTTCCACTCGAGGAATTCCTCGACTTGAAAGAGGAGGATAAAAAAGATGCCAAAAAAGAGGAGGAAGAGAAAAAGCGTCGGTATCGTAAGATACCGAAGACTTTTGGGAATTGGCTCAGGGCCTTTTGTATTTTGGCAAGTGTAGTCGGGGAAAAACACCCCGAGCGATGCTCGCAGCTTTTCTGTTATTTGGACGGGATAGGGGACGCATACAGGACGTATGGGGGCTTAGCTTGGTGGCGGTATGACGAACAATTCCGCCAGCGCTTGGCAGCGAATCCGAACATGAGGTGGGTTTTTGCTGGCTCTACAATGAGGGTCAATGCAAGTGGGGGGCGTCGTGTAGGTTCAAGCATGAATGTTCCGGCTGCGGGGACAATCATGGAGTCAACAGATGTTTTAAAAAGAAATCCAATCTTGGAGGTACGGCAGGGTCACCTGCCACAGCTGTTGCACCTGGGAACGTCGCCAGTGAAGGTAGGCGCGATGCTTCCCTGGTTAAGGCAATACGGTAATCAAGCCGACGCGAGATTCCTATGTAGGGTGTTTACGGAGGGTTTTGTTATTCCATTTCGGGTTAAGGGTCCAGGAACCATGTGTACAAATCTCAAATCGGTTCGCGAACATCCGGGGGTAGTGCGGGAAAAGTTGTCAAAAGAAGTTCAATTGGGGAGGATGGCGGGGCCGTTTCCGTCCCCGCCGTTGGCTGATTTGAGGATGTCCCCGCTGGGGGTGGTCCCCAAAAAGGAGGAGGGTAAATTTTGCTTGATACATCACTTATCGCACCCACACGGGACTTCGGTAAATGATGATATCGATGCAGCACTGTGTTCCGTATCCTATGCATCATTCGATCATGCGGTCGAGTTGGTTCGAAGAGCGGGACACGGCGCACTAATGGCGAAAGTGGATGTAGAAGCAGCTTTTCGGCTGCTCCCCATCCATCCGGAATGCCACCACCTACTGGGGTGTTTCTTCGAGGGGGGTTTCTTTGTGGACTTGTGTCTACCAATGGGCTGTTCTATCTCGTGTTCCTATTTCGAAAAGTTTAGCACCTTTTTGGAATGGGTAGTGAGGCAGGAATCAGCCGGGGGGCAATAGTACATTACCTCGACGACTTTTTGTGCGTGGGGCCGGCGGACTCCGAGCGATGTGGCCAGATACTGAAGGTGTTTCAGTGGGTTGCGCACTCATTTGGGATTCCCTTGGCTGGGGACAAGACGGTTGGCCCCACCTCTTGCCTCAGTTTCTTAGGGTTGGAGATTGACTCGGAAAAAGGCGAGTGCAGATTGCCCGCGGATAAACTACTTAAGCTTTGTCAGCTGGTGGACTTTGTGAGGCAGGCGAGGAAGGTGACCTTGCGGGGGCTACAGTCACTGTTAGGGAGCCTGAATTTCACATGTCGAGTGATTCCCATGGGCAGGGTTTTTTGTAGACAGTTGGCTCAGGCGACGAGCGGGGTACGGAGGCCGAATCACTTTATCAAGGTTACGGCGGATATGAGAGCGGATCTGGGGGTTTGGGAAAGGCTCCTAAGGGACTTTAACGGTAGGGTATTTTTTCGGGAACCGGGCGTATCCTTAAGGGATATGGGCTTATTCACAGACGCTTCCGGGAGCGTGGGGTTTGGGGCGTATTTGGCGGGCAATGGTGCGCTGAAGAGTGGCCGGCGGAATGGAGGGCGAGCCCGCTGATAAGGAATCTAGCATTCCTGGAATTTTTTCCGGTGGTAGTGGCGGTAGCGTTATGGGGTGAACAGATGGCGAACAAGAAGGTGGTCTTCTATTCGGATAACATGGCGGTGGTCCAGGCTATCAATGGGTTGTCTGCTTCATCGCGTGTTTAGAGCGAGACATGTTCCGGGTTTCTTGAATGTGGTGGCTGACGCACTGTCTTGTTCACAGTGGGACCGTTTCCGGGAAGCAGCTCCGGAGGCACGAGTAGACGGACAGGCATGTCCTGTGGAAATGTGGCAGCTCGGGATGTCATGCTTGGAGAGTTCATAAGGAGTTCCCTGGCGCCGGGCACCTGGGCGGCATATGAAAAGGTTTGGTATGACTGGGAGGAGACAGTGGCGCAGGTAGGAGGGGACCATTCAACGGACCAACGGCTAGACATGTTGTTGTGGGTACTATGTCGACTATTCGCCAGGAAAGCGTCTACGGCCATGGTGGACAGGCACATGTCTGCGCTGGCCTTCTTGTTTAAGTTTAATGGATGGGAGGATTTAACGAAGCATTTCCTGGTTAGGCAAGCCATAAGAGGCTTTCGGAAGGGTAAGAAATCAGTGGACGCGAGGAGGCCGGTGTCTTTCGCGGTACTGCAGGGATTAATGGGGGCTCTACCAACTCTATGTTACTCGGATTATGAAGTAGTACTGTTTTCTGGTGCATTTGTCTGGGCTTTCTTCGGGGCATTTCGGATTGGGGAACTTTTGAGCAGTAACAGAGCCGGGTGGGTGGACTTCAGCGGGGAGACGTGGAAGTCAGTAATGATAAGGTGCAGATTAAGTTGCGCCGTTCAAAGACGGATGTTTTCGGCAAGGGATGCGCGGTGACGCTGTTTAAATTTCCAGGGTCCAAGGTTTGCCCTGTTGCTTGCGGTGCCGAGTTCTTGGCAGTCCGCCCCGAGAAGGAAGGCTGTTTCTTCGTCCATGCGGACGGGAAGGCGTTGTCCCGTTTTCAGTTTGTTCGGGTTTTCAGGGCAGGGCTAGGTGAGTTGGGCCTGGACCCCAGGCAGTTTGGGACGCATTCTTTCAGAATTGGGGCTGCGACGGAAGCAGCCCGTTTAGGGTTGGGCAACGAGTGGATCAAGCGGATAGGGAGGTGGGAATCCATTCGATTCCGCTCATACATTAGACCCGACAGGTTGGTATAACGGGGAGGGTTGATGGCGTTTCTTGTTCTGTTGCTCTGCTGTTCATTGTTCTGTCTATTTTAGGTCGCTTGGTATGGCTGATTGGACATTCGTACGTGTATTGGGCACAGAAGAGGGCCATGATGAGACGCAAGGGTGCACAACTGGGCTTCCCAAAGGAGACGACTGTTCTAATATGGATGGGGTTCAGGGGTTTCAGCTGGCAGAGCATCAGTACGGTATTGTTTAAAAAGTTGAGGTTGGGATCTCCCCCAAACGTAATATTGATTCACGGTGGGGGGAACGATCTGGGTCTGTTCCCCCAGCGGGAACTGTTAAGGAGGATGAAAAGGGACTTAGACAAGTTGTGGGAGCTGGTTCCTGACGTTGTAGTGGTCTGGTCAGAGATGGTGCCTCGTTTTGTGTGGAGACACGCTAGGGATCCTGTAGCGGTAGCTCGAAGTAGAGGGAAGGTCAATAAGACCATGGCGGTATTTGTTAGAAGGATGGGTGGCGTGGTTGTGCATCACAGGGAGTTGGAGGGCATGCTGCCTGGTTATTTCAGGAAGGACGGGGTACATCTATCCGATGTGGGTTCGGATTTGCTTAATTTGGGTTTTCAAGACGGTATTGCCCAGGCCCTGTTTCTGTGTGGTGGGGGTCGCACATGTCCTTAAGGGGATGTGCTGTGGCGGAATAGGGCGTGGGCTAAAGAGGATTTAGGGGGAATTGGAAGTGGGCAGGCCAAGGTCTAGGCTGGTGTATGCCGGAGTGGAAAATGGTTGGTAGGTTCAAGCTCGTTGGTGGCTACGAACCTGGGGGGTAGGGGTGTCTGGGTACACCCCTACAGTTAAACATATGGTTAAGGGGCCTCGTTGGTAGGCCATGTGTTAAAATGTTATAAGTTATTTGGAATGTTTATTATTGTTATTTGGTAGGGTCATTGTCGGGGGTATTGGGCAAGAAGGTCGGACGTAATTAATACTTGGGACAATGACCCTAAATTGTTAAATTGTTTAATTTATATTTAATTTAATAAAGCTGTGGACGTTATGCTCCAATAGAAATTTGTGTCCAGGTGTCATTTTATTACGGGTTTAGCACATGCCGAATAACGACTGTGCACATGTCATGAAGCCCATGGAACAACGCAGGCGGGGAGTGGGCCTTGACAGGGCCAGAGAGTTGGCAGGTGAAGTTAAGGTCAGGGGGTGGGTTCAAATTAATATTGACATAGGCTGGAGGAGAATTAGGGTTTAAATACCGGCCATTTTATGATTTCCCCCTCTTTAACCTAAATCTCACTTACTTGTTACTTGTCCCTCCCACCCTCCCCTTTTTGTTATTTTAGGTTGTTCCCGTTTGGTCACAGCGGCGGGAATAGGGCGTGGGCTAAAGAGGATTTAGGGGGAATTGGAAGTGGGCAGGCCAAGGTCTAGGCTGGTGTATGCCGGAGTGGAAAATGGTTGGTAGGTTCAAGCTCGTTGGTGGCTACGAACCTGGGGGTGTAGGGGTGTCTGGGTACACCCCTACAGTTAAACATATGGTTAAGGGGCCTCGTTGGTAGGCCATATGTTAAAATGGTATAAGTTATTTTTAATGTTTATTATTGTTATTTGGTAGGGTCATTGTCGGGGGTATTGGGCAAGAAGGTCGGACGTAATTAATACTTGGGACAATGACCCTAAATTGTTAAATTGTTTAATTTATATTTAATTTAATAAAGCTGTGGACGTTATACTCCAAAAGAAATTTGTGTCCAGGTGTCATTTTATTACGGGTTTAGCACATGCCGAATAACGACTGTGCACATGTCATGCATCACAGCGAGAAACTTGACGGGAGAAAGATATAGACAAGACAAAAAGGGCACGACAATGGCCCAATCAGTGTACTACAAAATATCTGCCTAACATAAATAGTAAACAAACTTGGCTCCTGCACTCCAAACTTTAAACAATAAGAATACCCGGTGCTCTGGGGGATAAGTAGTATATAAGAAAAAAATACCGGCACTCCTGGGATTTTCAAATACAATCTGCTTTATTCAGCGAAACCACATCAACGTTTCCCTGATGGTGTCCTGATGAAAGCTCCTAAGTGGAGCTGAAACGTTGATGTGGTTTCTCTGAATAAAGAAGATTGTATTTGAAAATCCCAGGAGTGCCGGTATTTCTTTCTTATATCTAACATAAATAGTATGTATATATTTTGCAGTACACTGACTGGAGCATTTTCCTGTCATATGATTCACAGATAAAGTGAGAAAAAGGTAACCAAAAGATAAATACAGATTTATTTTTCCTTTTTTCCCTCTATTATTAATTTCTCCCTTAATCTGTGAATAAAAAAAAAAAAAAACTAGTTTCTATTTTGGTTCTATGGATGGAACTCTGAATGCCAAATTAAACATGTTCGACTCTCATGCTAGTCATTTGCTCAGTTGTATGTCTGTATGGCACTTCACAGTTATGGCATTCGGCCAAACAACCAATCGGCCCAAATTCGGCCAAATCACAGATAGGCTGTATCCAAATGCACAAGTCTAGTTATTATGTTGTATCTAAAACTGCACGGTTTAACATATGCTCCCAAAGGGACACACGTGTTGTGAAAGGCTGTTCCACCAGATTGTCTTTGGTTGTTACGCCGATGCCAGGAATATGCAACACACAGGTTTGAACTCACAAACAGGCATGTCTTCTAAATATGTAGACTGAACGAGAAACATTTCCAGCACCATTTAATTCATTTCATGTGATTACCACTTTATTTTATGCTCTTATCATAGAGTGCATGTTTAGTTAGGTTTTGTAGTTTGTATTGGAAAATTGTGGACACTTGAACCATTTATCATTTCATTATCATCATTGCTGTACTGCATACATTACACGGCTGCTCTTATATTCTTTATCTCAACTTCATTATCTGCAAGGGAAATAACTGCATTTCAAATATGCAAATTGGTAAAAAAAAAAAATACAATGAAATGAGAAATACTGGTGTTAAATCAGTTTCCCTGAAGGTTTACAGGAATTATTTTATAGCACCCAGCTCTGCATTTTATTGTTATGTGTAGCTGTTTTCTATCAGATTTCAATCATTACAACACACTTTTTTAACCTTTTCTTGGGGATATTTAGCAATTTTAGCATTTATTTTGTGTTTGTTTCAGCACGTTTCCTCTTTTACATCAAAGGAACACACCATGCATGATGACCACTATGGTGTCAGTCTCCCAGGTCTGAAATCAGAATGTTCTACGGGCAGAAGTAGGCAACTTTCAGGCACTCCAGATGTTGTGAACTACATCTCCCCTGATGCTTTGCCAGCGTTATGGCTCTAAGAGCATTATGGAGAGATGTAACCCACAACATCTGGAGTGCCGAAGGTTGCCTTCCACTGTTCTATGGTTATGGTGGTTGGAGTGGGCAGATTAAAGTGCAGAGTGTAATATTCACATTTTCTGTTTCTTTGTCATTCATAATGATAGGAGTCCTGCGGAACTACTTGCAATCATGGCAGACACTGAGGAGGTAATTACTGCTGTGGACTTTTTTTTTTTATATCCAGAGATTTTTGTGATAACGCCTGAAGAAGAGAGGTGGCGAGGCTAGAGCAGAAGACTGTGATATTGGGCTACAGTATTGCCACCAACAAAGTCGGGTGACATTTCTTTATAAATGTTGCTCAAAAAGCTAAGAGCACCATAACCACTACAGCATGCCCTGGTAGCCACATCCCCCACGTGAGTAGCCAAACTGTTTCTTCTTTTCTTCATACCTACGGTCTGCCAGGTTTCAGAAAGCCAGAAGCTACGTGCCTGTGCTAAGCCCGATGATTCAGGCTCTTAGCCAATAAGCTGGGCCTTACACTGTAGGGCCCAGCTCAGGAAAGCAAAAGGAAACTCCTTTGTAGTGATTATGGTGTTTGGACTATTCCATTAAGGCAATACATAATGCGATAGTTTGGCCAGAGTAAATGGATATGTTTGTACAAATCCCATGATCAAATTTGCTTAGTTCAACTAGCTTATATATATATTTAGCAGTTATACCAGATGTGGTAGGTTCTTTGTTAATTCATGAAAATGATTTTCCATTAACAAGCTTTTAGTTTCAGAACATTTTCAAAAAATGCCTATGCAATGTACATATGGGTTATTAAAAATGTTAACTTTCTTTTCAGACTGGCACTCCTACAAAGGCTGGTCGGGTTTGATGGATGATTTTATTAAAAAAATCGTGAGATGGAAATTACATTTTGTCAGAATTTATTGTTCATTCACATTTATTGTAATTTTGTTCTTTTCCAACTAATTTTTTCATGTCGGAAAAAGAAAACGTTGCTTAGGTATTGGGTTATTTCCATATCTGGTTGGCCCAGAACAGGGTAGAGGGTAGATTAAGAGGCCAAAAATATTGCTAGAGGTAATTAATTCTGCTAATATGTCAGCATCATGGAACAACATAAATATGCTGTGCGATACATAGGGAAAAATAAAAAATAGAAAAAAAATATTTCCAGAAATGTAAAAATAGAAACATAGAAACATAGAATGTGACGGCAGATAGGAACCATTTGGCCCATCTAGTCTGCCCAGTTTTCTAAATACTTTCATTAGTCCCTGGCCTTATCTTATAGTTAGGATAGCCTTATGCCTATCCCACGCATGCTTAAACTCCTTTACTGTGTTAACCTCTACCACTTCAGCTGGAAGGCTATTCCATGCATCCACTACCCTCTCAGTAAAGTAATACTTCTTGATATTATTTGTAAACCTTTGCCCCTCTAATTTAAGACTATGTCCTCTGGTTGTGGTAGTTTTCTTTCAAATAAAAATCATATAAAAATATGTTTATATCTTCAAATTTCTCAGTTTGGAACACAGTCGGGGGAAAGCATCAGAAAGATGATACTTTGGCATTTTGTTCCGTAACGCTACTTCATCAGAGACAACTAACCCGTTAAATGATACAATTATATAGGAGAACAAACATACATAATCAATTAAATCAAATATCAGTGCAATTTTATATATATATATATAGAGTATTAGAGTATTCTCTGTATATTTGTTTTTAAATGTTTTTAAATAGCCAATATGAACTGAGAATCCAGAAAGGACATCCAGCTATTACAAACAACTAATAGTAATCTCTTATATAGGAAGCCTTTGAATGTAAATTAAAAACTGGATAAATGTTTGTTGCTTGAATGTGTGTGTGTGTGTGTGTCATCTGCATGAGTCAGTGTATGTCTGCTTGAGCCAGTGTGTGTTTCACTCTGAAAGTGTGTGCAGGGCTAGATTAAGTGCCCAGTGGGCCTGGTGCTGACAGTTATGATGGGCCTAATTACAAAATCTTATTGACCAAAAACACGAAAACAGTCCTACCTCCTAAGCGTCATGTATCTGATGGAGATGGTGCTGGAGGGAAACTCATAGGATGCAGTTATGAGAAAACACATACCCTATGCTAATCTAATGCTTTCATGTTTCAAGTAATCACATACCCCCTAACGGCAGTGTCCAGTAAAGCAGGAAGTCTATGGATGGGGTAAAAGGGTGGGCCACTGACAAAAATCACATAACCAGAACTGCCGAAAGGGGCGAACATACACAAAAAGGGGGCATGTCTGTGTCCCCATGTCTACCAGTCCCATAGTGTCTGTGTCCCCCATGTCTCCCAGTGTTCCCATGTCACTAGGACACTAGGGGACACTGGGAGACATTGGGACACTGGGAGACATGGGACACTGAGATACTAGGGATCACTGGGAGACCTGTGATGCATATGGGACACTGGAGACTTGGTTTTGACCTGGGTACAGGTCAAAATGTTGCGGTGTCCAATAAACCTGCTTAAATCTACCACAGTGAGTGCCTGAGATTTTTTTCTTTTATACTATGGGACACTGAGACACTTGGGAGCCATGTGAGACATGGGGACACTGGGAGACTAGAGGATTCTGAGAGACTAGGGGACACTGAGACACTAAGGACACTGAGACACTACGGACACTGAGAGACAACAAGGACACTGGGAGACATGGGGCACTGAGATACTCTGATACATAAGGGACACTGTATCAGAGACTTGATAAAGACCTGGGTACAGGTCGAAACATTGAGGTGTCCAATAAACCTGCTTAAATCTATCACAGTGAGTGCCTGAGATTTTCTCTTTTTTACTAGGGGACACTGAGACACTTGGGGGCACTGTGAGACATGGGGACACTGGGAGACTAGAGGATTCTGAGAGACTAAGGGACACTGAGACACTAAGGACACTGAGACACTACGGACACTGAGAGACACCAGGGACACTGGGAGACATGGGGCACTGATACACTCTGATACATAAGGGACACTGTGATACATAGGGGACACTGGAGACTTGATAAAGACCTAGGTACATGTTGAAACATTGTGGTGTCCAATAGACCTGCTTAAATCTATCACAGTGAGTGCATGAGATTTTTTCTTTTATACTAGGGGACACTGAGACACTGGGAGACTAGGGGACTTTGGGAGACTAGGAAACACTCAGACACTATGGACACTGGCATAGTACGGACACTGAGAGACACCAGGGACACAGAGTCCAGACAGCAGCTCCATCCTGCGAGACATGGGGATGGTGAGAGACATGGGGATACTGAGACACTAGGGACACTGGCTGGGAGACATGGGGACACTGGGAGGGCCACATGTCTCCCAGGTCTCAAAGTTGCCCAGTGTCCCCATATCTCCCTGTGTCCCAGCGTCTCCATGTCTCTCAGTGTCCCCTAGTGTCTAAGTGTCCCCATGTTGCCCAGTGTCCCAATGTCTCAGTGTCCCCAAGTCTCTCACCATCCCCATGTCTCGCAGGATGGAGCTGCTGTCTGGACTCTGTGCAGAGCTGCTCCCCCGCGGATCAGTGAGTAGTGAGAGGCAGGGAGGTAGATGCTGTAACTCTTTATCCCTGCCTCTCTCCACACAAACAGTGACTCCTACTGGCTGGTGCTGGTATTGCAGAATAATCTCTGTTTATACTCAGACAGACATTTGTGTTGCCTTTATTACTGCAATACCGGCACCGGCTAGGCAGCCTCAAATACCTGAGAAATAGTTCTAAGAAATACCTGGCAACCCTAAGAAATACATGAGAAATACATGGCAACCCTAAGAGTAGTGTGTAAAAAAATATATATATATATTTTTTTAAATCAATTGGCCTATTCCATGGGCCTGGGCCTGGGCCTGGAGCTGCAGCTCCATCAGCCCCTATGTTAATCCGTCCCTGAGTGTGTGCATTGGTCACGGATTGTGATTGTGTGGATCATTGAGTGTGAGTGAGTGTGTGAGTGTGTGTATATGTATGTTATATCAGTGATTGTATTTGGGGAAAAAGGACCATTTTAATTAAAAAAAGAAATAAATCAATAAATCAATACTTTTAAAGGAACACTTTAGTTTTAGGAATATAAACCTGCATTCCAAATACTATAGTATCTCTGTCCCTACATAAATTCAAGCAAACACCCCACCATAAAAAAATATTTTTAAAAAGGGGGAGGGGGGGCTTTACTTACATTTATCAAGCACCGACTCCCTCTGCACTGCTTGCCTCCTTACTACGCTGAATGTCACTGATGGGGCAACACTGGTCCAATCCAATGTTCCTCATACAGGAACATTGGGGACTTGATGTGCATAAGTGGCAATCGCTATGCACTTTCAATGCTTCGTTTAGCTAAACATGGCATTGTAGCGGAGGTGTCTCTAGTGGCTGTCAGTGTGACAGCTACTAGAGGCTTGTTTAACCCTTCTAGGTAAGGCAATGTGTTATATTGTAGGGTTAAACCTACAGGACCACTGTGGAGCAAATGGGGCAGCAAAATCTTTTTTGCCTAGGGCGACAAAAATCCTTGCACCGGCCCTGCCTATATAGTCCCTTTAAAATACAGAGCTCTTTTTAAAATGTGTGTTAGGTCGAACACTATTTATGTTTAATTTGATATTACAAGTAATTTAAAAAATACTAAAACCCTCAACTGCTGAAGTCTATTGTATAAGTGCTGTTTACCAGCCATTCCTCTCTGTTTTGTAAAAACCATTTTCAAGCAATTTGCCAAAAACTGGCACTCTCACAATGCTCAATATCTCATCCCTCAGCTCTCCAGCATGATCATTAACTACACAAATCCATTTACCCCTGGAGGATAGACTGTGAGCCCAAGGCTAAACCTATGAAGAGATTTGGATGTAGAATTCAGAGCTGAAAATTCTGCGTTGTATTATTGGAAGTTGAGTACCAAGGAGAACCCTGAGTTTATCAAACACCGACAAACACAAGGGATTCGCACTCATAGACTCCATGCACCGGATAATCCATTGTGATTATGGTGCTTATTGTCTACTTTTTATGGCAATAAACATTTTACACTATCCAGTGGCTGCCATGAGATTTAATAGTTTATCACCTGCTTTGGAATTCAAAGTAGATATTTAATAGGTAATTAAAAGGGTGCAGAGAGGTTTGTTCAACTACATTGACTCTTGTACATTTTGCCAACTTTCCTGTCTTCTAACAGCCTGCTGGGCAGGTGTTCGGATAAAGGCAGACTTGGAAGAAATACAATTTAACTGAAGAAGTTGGTAGAAGAATGACACTAGTATAATCTCAAGAGATTAGAGTATGGCAATGGAACATATCAGTGCATGCCAAAGTATTATTAGAAGACTGTAGCAGGGATATAATATAAAACATGACAACTAAACAATGTATAACAAGTATTTTGTATCAGACACGTTTTAATTGCACCCATTTAGAAAAGATCCATTCTTGTTTAGGAAAAAATATCTTCCACAAGTGCAATATAAACAAAATCATTAATGAGTTCATTAGTGATAATAGCCAGACGGTCTAAGATTCTATTAGTATCCAGGACGCGTGACCTAAGCTGGGAGTTATCTGATTTGTTGAAACTGGCAGCTTTGTTAAGTAGAGAAGATATTTTTTTTCGCCAGAAAAGACACTTAACAGTTGTTCTGGGTCGGATCTTTCTTGAGCAAGTATATTTAGAAATATGCAAGTCCTCTATTATTTCTGGTCCCTGGGCTGTGCATCTGTCAGCACTGCTAGTCATTAAAAAAGGAAAGATATTTAATCTCTCTGTATCGCCTTTCCTTTCCAAGCAACTCTTGCAGTTAATAGTATCAGCACTAATTAGAAAGATGTGTTAAACATCATACAGGCTCATGCCAGGTATTAGTTTATTATGATAACTTGTTACGTGAAATATTCTCAACGACTCGAGATTCTCATCCTTCTAGTTCAAAGATACCATTCGGTTCAAAATATTGGTATCAATGTGATCAATGTATTGTAATTTGATTGGTCAAGGCAGAAATAACCCAACGGTAAATCATCCAAAGTTGAAGAACTACAATCACTGGATTAAGGTTGGCAAAGTATATTATACTTCATCTTGGGATCTACCTTTTGGCTACATCATTGCGACTGCAATAGCAATTATGAAAGCAATTACTATTACCGTAGGATTGCATTATATTCATTATCGTTAGACGGATATGTATTATTGATTCTACCAGCAAGGTCCCGAAAAGGAGAAATAAAATAGCATCTTCAGAGAATGGCATGAAGAGTGAATGATAGAAAAAACAAATCATCTCTAGTAAGCTTTTAAAAACCCTTTCAATTTCAAATTTCTTACAATTTTTTTTATTTTTTATTTACACACTGATATTTAACTCCTGGTTTTTATCTTCTCAATTAAAGGGATTTTTCTACCCTCAGAACAGCTTTATCCAATGAAGTTGTTTTGAGGACTTTTGTCAAGTTTTATCAGCTTCAAGTCCTTACTTTGAGTCATTAAATGTTTTTATAGTGTTGGAATTTCATTCAGTATCGGTATTTCTAAAAGATTGTATCTTTATAAAAAAGCTCTGAAATTACATTGTAGTGTCGGAGCCTCTTTAATAATGCACAATTAGTATTCTTTGCCAGAATATCTCATTCAGAGTTGCAAGTCAAAAAGTTAAATGACTTTCTAGATATTATCTCAATGCCTCCATATGATATCATCTGCAATTTTTTTATTCAACCCCTTAAGGACCGGACTGTTTTTGCGATGTTGTACATTTGCGACCAGGCATCTTTTTACACTTTTGTGGTGTTTGTGTTTAGCTGTAATTTTCCGCTCTCTCATTTACTGTTCCCATACAAATTATATATTGTTTTTTTTCAGGACAAAAGGGGCTTTCTTTACATACCATTATTTATATAATCTCATGTAATTTTTTTTTTTTTTTTAAATGTTAAAAAAAAATACATGTTTTTTTACTTTTATGTGAAAAATCTTTTGCTCATCTACAAAAGCGAATGAAAAAAACTGCTAAATAGATTCAAAATGTTGTCCTGAGTTTAAAAATACCCAGTGTTTACATGCTTTTTGCTATTTTTTTGCATGTTATAGGGCTATAAGTACAAGTAGGATATTGCGGTTTCAAAACATACATTTTTAAAATGTATCAATAGTGACATTGTAACACTATTCTCTGTCATAAATCGCTGAATAACACCCCACATGTACATATTTTTTTTTAAAGTAGACAGCCCAGGGTATTCAATATGGGGTATGTCCAGACTTTTTTAGTAGCCACTTAGTCGCAAACACTGGCCAAAGTTAGCGTTCATATTTGTTTGTGTGTGAAAAAAGTAAAAAACTAAATTGAACGCTAATTTTGGCCAGTGTTTGTGACTAAGTGGTTACTAAAAAAGACTGGACATACCCCATTTGCAATACCTTGGGTTGTCTTCTTTTGCAAATGGTATGCCATCATGGGGGTAATTATCATTCCTGGGCTACCATACGCTCTCAAAGGCAACGTAACCAACCTGGCCATTTTCAATGTAAAAATATTTGACCCATATATTTGACCCTGTAACTTTCAAAAACGCTATAAAACCTGTACATGGGGGGTACTGTTATACTCAGGAGACTTTGCTGAACACAAATATTAGTGTTTTAAAACTGGAAAATGTATCACAACAATTATATCATCAGTAAAAGTGCTGTTTGTTTGTGAAAAATGCAAAAAAGTCACTTTCACTGACAATATCATCGCTGTGATATGTTTTACTGTTTTGAATCACTAATATTTGTGTTCAGCAAAGTCTCCCGAGTAAAACAGTACCCCCCATGTACAGGTTTTAGGGTGTCGTAGAACGTTACAGGGTAAAATACAGTGATAGCAAATTAAATTCTCTGGACTTTCGGCCTGGGTTGGCAGGCAGGTCCCCTAAATTGCAATCAATAAAATAACTTAATTATGTAAAAATATTACATAAATACGCACGTAGAATTTAAATATATATGCATATTTATATATTTGAAGTCTACGTGTATATTTATATAATTATTTATGTAATTTTGTATATGGACATATGAATAGTTCGTATTCTTTTTATAAATTACGTATTATTTGTATTTTATAATAATATATATATATACAATATATATAGTTATTATATATATTATATATATATACGTGTGTAATTTAATTATAAGTGTATTTTTATATTAATATATGTACATATTAATATAAAAATACACTTAGCATGACATTATATATATGATATATAGACGTATATTATATAGGTATAATATATGTCTATATATCATATATATATACACATATATAATAATATTTTTTTTTATTAACTATAGCTTTAATTTTTTTTCTGATTTTACACTAGCAGGGAGACTGCCTGTCAGCACAGACAGTCCCCCTGCAGGCAGATACTTGGACACCTATTGTGACCATGTGGTCGCCCTGTTGGGCGATCACATGGCCACAGGGGTCCTAATTCGCCATGGGGAGACTGTCTGGGCTGCAGGCAGTCTCCCCACAACCGGAGCACCGCCGATCGCCGCCGGGGGAACGACGGCGATCGGGTAAGTACATCTTAAATTTAGGACGGTTCAGGACCGTCGTCGGTCGGCAATGAAAAAATGCCGATGACGGTCCTGAACCGTCCTACGTCCTTAAGGGCTTAAAAGGCTACTCCAAACACCACGACCATTTCAGTGTTTTGAAGTAGTCATTGTGCCTGGAGTCTGTATGTGCAGCCTTTCACTATGAAACTCTAAACATACAGAATATATCACTTTTGCTGCTCGCAGTGTACCTTCACATCCAGCAGCATTATTAGGGAGTCATTAGCCAGCCCTGAACAATAGTTTCAGGCTAGCTAACGTCAGTTCTTTACATATTGGACATATGATGTCAGCGTGCACAAGTGACAGGTGTCCAATGGTGACACAGCCCTCCCATCCGTGCTGCCCATGTCCATTCTTCATCCCTCCCTACAGCTTTAGTTTTTTATTACTTGGGTGGATTAGGATAGGAAAGGTACCTAAAACTGGTACCTAAAACGTGTAAGACAACGGTCCTGGATTCCCCAGTGTAGTGGTCCCCCTCCATGACATGATCCCCAGCTTCTGGTTTTTTTTTTTAAATGAAGAAATAAAGATATTGCAATTATATTTATCTTGGTGGGTGATGCTGTGTTGTTTTAGTACTCTCCATGTGGGGTCTGACCAGTTTGGATCTCTGCACCTAGACTAACAGGTTGCAAAACTGTAAACTGGGCTGTGTGGAAGCTGAGAACAACCACACTGAGGCTGCTACCAGTTTAGAGTAATTCCACTCATCCCGTATGGGTGATAAACTACTTATCCCATAAACCACTTGTATAAAAGGGTGTGAGAGAAGATCATCATAACACCGCAATCAGAGCCTCTTCCTGTTGATATATATATTAATTTTCCTTTATTTTCATGAAAGCATTATCCATATCATTGCACTAAATGTGAGCCAATGCAGATATGCATCATTAATGTCTTTTAAGAAGACAAAATATTTGATAGAAATTATGGATTTGTTTTGTGCCTTGGGACGGCGAGTAATGTGTTCCCCACATTAATTACATTTCTGCCTCTTGCTATTTTCGGTATATTTTCCTGTCTGAGTATTAGTTGTGTCCAGTTACCGCTGTGATTTCGCACATGTATTCTCATGTGTAATTTTTTTTTGTCATGCAGCTTTTACAATTCCCCTTACAACATCCTCCATGCAGAATGATTCTTACTTCATAGCCATGAAACAAGTACACACACAATATACAAATGTTACATTGTAGGTAAAGCACCATCCATCCATCATCTTTATTTGTCACCTTTGTTTATTTGATATTGAATACGTTTTAGTTACAAAAGAATAGAAAATGAGCTTCAAAGTTCAGCATATCTACATAATCTGGACAGTCAATATTTCTACCAGACACTCCCAAACAGGGATGCCATACACCCCGCGAACTGACATGGTTCAAAGACCTCGGCGACAACAAAAGCACCCTGGATAAGTCATTATCTCTCCTGTACCAACACATTCTTGTGGGATACCTAGAGAATAAAGATACTTTCCGTCGTTGCTGGGAACGTATACTCGATAAGTTGTTCACTGCAACTCAATGGGAAAAGAATATACTGATTCTTCACCACAAATGCTCAAGTTCCAATTACCAGGAAACCAACTTTACATTTTTGGCATTCTGGTACAGAACACCCGATAGCCTCCATAGAAACTTCCCAGATGTGCCTAATGTGTGCTGGAGATGTGGAGCGGGTCCAGGGACGATAACACATATATGGTGGGAATGCTCACGCATTGTGCCATTCTACAAAATGGTGAAACGGAAAACGGGGGAGATCCTCGGTGACATGGGGTGTTTCAACATGGAAACTGCTCCCCTGCACTCCATACCAACCACCATTGGGGCTTACAGAAAATATATCCTCCGACACCTTCTAAATACCGCCAAGGCCCTGATACCACTACATTGGAAGCAGGACACGATCCCCACAGCAGGACAATGGGTAGAAAGAGTGGAGGAGATATACATGGTGGAGTCGGTGAAGGCAGTGCTACTGGGAACTGAGGAAAGGCATGTGGAGAGGTGGCGGCCGTGGCTGGTGTATTTGGCGGAGCGGGAAGCGGGCGTGAGGGGAGAACGCAGTCATAGGGGAGGGATTCGGAAAATCCTGCCCTGTTAGCGGGTTGCCTCCTACGCGAGACACCCTTGATAGTGTTGTTTATCCTGCTCAATGAACCGCTGTGTTTGAGGTTCATGTTTAGGGTCAGGGAGGCTGAACTGGAGGGAAAGGGGAAAAAAGAAGGAATAATTTCCAAGTCAGCTAAGATTTTAATTTGACTGCTATGGCCTTGGAATTGAAGTCCACGTTTATGCCCCTTAGTGAACAATCCTGTAAGTTCTACCAAGAAGACACAAATTATCTAAATGTCTGTCCTCAATATACAAAATTAATGTCACATTCAATGGTAATGTCAGGCAATTGGCATTCCAATTTTTCTTGTAAATATTTGTTTATTGGGGTAACAAAACTATAAAGACTAAACAAAATAAACAATAGAACATACAGGCCCCCCAAAATAAGGGAATTATATTGCAAGGACATAACTGGAAATTTACAGGTCACATTCTTATGAAGATATACAACAATGCCCTCATAACAATACTAGCAACAGTATGGTGCTTCTGCAATGTGAACAGATATATAACAACAACAAAAATATATATATGGTGGAGTATCTTACATCAGATTTCATAAAATTACAGATTGGAAAGGGTAGATAGTCCTTGGTAGTTATAATCCTAAATAAAGAGCAAAATGCAAGCTAGTGCAATATTGCCTCTATCTGTACGTGAGATAAATAATATATATGATAATACACTCACAAGTGGGGAGCCTGTTATCCTTCGCTCAAAATTTCAGCTTAGTGGGATTTCAGGGTCCCACTCCCTCTCTCTAGAGTAGAATGGCTTCAATATCTTTGATTGCAGTCACAGTTGTTTGTTTTTAAAAAAAGTGCTTTATTCAAAACAAAATGCACAAAAACAGAGTTAAAAACTCTTTAACCCCTTAAGGACACATGACATGTGTGACATGTCATGATTCCCTTTTATTCCAGAAGTTTGGTCCTTAAGGGGTAATGAGATTAAAAGTTCTTACAGTCTTGTAGTCAGTTTTTTTTCATATATATATATATATATATATATGTATATATATATATATATATATATACTCAAGTAAGTGAGTTAATCTCAAAAGAGTAGATATTAGCTTGTTAGAGTAGGATCTGCCAAGAATGGGGTACAGTGGCGTTGTGGCAGGCCTATGCAATGTATGATCATATACTGTAACTAAACCCTCATTATTTTTGCCCAGATTAGATGTAAGAAAAAGACGAATACAATCTGTGAGCCAGTGGCGTACACACATTCCATGGGGCCCCGGTGCAAAACTGATCCGTGGGCCCCCCCCCTACCATGAACCTCTCCCCCCTGACTGTGGGCCCCTCCCCCCGACACATACATACAGACACAAACACATACACACACCCCCAACAGACACATACATACATACATACATACACACACGCAGACACATACATACAGAGACACACACGCAGACACATACATACAGAGACACACACAGACACATACAGAGACACAGACATACATACATACACAGACATACAGATACACACATACAGAAACAGACACACACACACAATCATACACGCATACAGAGACACAGACACAAACATAAATACAGACATACATACAGATACACACACACACACAGATACAGAGACAAAGACACAGACATACATACACACAGAGACACAGACACACACATACATACACACACACACACAGAGACACAGACATACATATGGATACACACACACACAGAGACACAGACATACATACAGATACACACACCCATACAGACACACATACAGAGACAGAGACATAGACAGACATACATACACACATACATACACACAGACACAGACATACACACATACAGAGACACAGACATACATACACACAGACATACAGAGACACAAATACACAAAATGTCTCCTACCATGTGTGGGTCCAGTGGTGGCTCAGCCTGATGGGAGTCAGAGTTCCCACTCTGACTCCCTGCTCCTTTCTGTTTCCTCCCGCGCGGGCTCTCAGTATGCTGGGAGGAGTGACGTGCGGTCACTTCCTCCCAGCCGTGATGATGTCATCACAGGGGGCCCGGTCGCGCACTTAAAGCGCTCAGCGCAGACCGGGCCCCCTTACAATCCATGTCCATCGGGTGGCCCTGACAGCGTGGGCCACCCGATGGACCCCTTGACATGCGGCCCCGGGGGATTGCCGCACGGGCCGGGGCCGCAAAACGTGGCAGCTGCTACCCGGTCGCGGGGGGGCCGCAGGGCAGCCGGGCCCCCTGGAGTGCCGGGCCCGGTCGCAGCTGCGACCCCTGCGACCGCGTTACGTACGCCACTGCTGTGAGCTTTCAAGTTGCTGTTTAGTGGACAAGTGAGTGCGCTGGATCTTGTTTATTGTATGAATTTGCCCAGGCAGCACCCTTTTATGTATTTTCAGGTGAGTGCAGCCCCCTGGTTTTCATATATATTTATATACTACCTTTTTGTCTTGCTTAGTTTTCGTCCGTATTTCATTTTAACACACCTTTTCTTCTCTGAAGAAAAAAACTAGAAAAACGTAATGAGTGCAAATATAAATTAAATTTATGTAAAACAGTTTACGTAAAATATTGGATTAGTTACGTGCAGCTAAGAAAAAGAAGTGAAGTAATGCTAATCCGTAACAACATAATGCAAACTTAATTCCAAAATGAAGATAAGCAAAAACATCAACAATTAATGCGTATAGAGAGGTGCTTCAAAGAAATGTTTGACTAAAGACCAAGCAGTACGCGAAGGGTAGATACATATTTATTGAATAAGCCTTACTATTCCATTCTAATAACGTCCTAAGGGCAAAACAATCATATCAAGTGTAAACAGTTCTTAGCTCTTTATAATATGTTTTACAGAATCCTGGCACTTCGTTCATGGTTTGCTCCTTCCATTAGAGAAGCGGGTGAAATTACTGCGGAATTATTTGCATTTATACAGAATTTTTTTTAATTTCTGCTGGAGGTTCCTCTACGCCTGAAATGATTGAGTTGCAGCTCAGCAGACTCTGGTGCCCAGAGAAGAGAAGTGCCACACACCTTATTCGATAAAAAACGGCCTCTCAGAGGGGATATAATAACATTGTACAAATATATTCGGGGCCAATACAAACCGTTGTCTGAAAATTTATTCATAAACTGCACTATACATAGGACACAAGGTCAAGCATTTAGAATGGAAGAAAGGAGACTTAGTCAAAGGAAGGCATGCCGAAAAGGTAGAGCCCCAGATGTTGTAGAACTACAACTTCCATGATGCTTTGCATGCCTTTAGAATGACAAGGTATCATGGAAGCTGTAGTTTTCAAACATCTGGAGATCTACCTTCTGGGCAGCCCTAGTCTCAGGGAAAGGCATGGGTTTTTTATAGTAAGAGCAGGATGTGGAATTCTCTGCCTGAATAGGTGGTTTTATCGGAGTCTATACAGGTGTTTAAACAGCAATTGGATAAATACTTGCAAAAACATAACATACAGGGATATAATTTTTAAAAAGTGGGGTAATAGCTCCTTGATTCAATAAGAAGAGACATCTGACTGCCATTCTGGTGTGAAGAAGGTTTTTTTTTTTTTTTTTTTACTAGTTTGTTGCAAAATGCTTTGAAGTGAAGTGATTCAGACTTGTTTTTTTTTTTCCTTCTTTTGGATCAAGAGCAAAAACAAGTATGAGAAAGGCTGAACTTGATAGACACAAGTCTCTTTTAACTATGTAACCATGTAAGTGAATATTATCTTTTCCTTTTATATAATTTTAGGGATTTTCTTTATGTTTACAGTTCATTAGCACATATTCATACAATGGATGTTAAGTCAGATGGAAGATGGTTTTATTGATTAATCTTTTAATTGATAATCTTGAACTTGTGCATTGTGACGGAATGGACACAGGTAATGATTGCATTGAAAAGGCAGAGTAAGGAGACGGGACATACTTTGTCTCACGTTCATCTTTTTGGATTTGGAATTTCAATGCAGACATCAGAAGTTTTACTATAGAGAATCTGTGTTTATGAAAAGCTCACAACAGGCAAATCACAGTTTTTTGGAATTCTTAAAAAAACAACTGAAAAGTAAAGTTGATTTTAAAATGTCTTTATGTCTATTAATATTTAAACCAATACACATCCAAATAAAGAAATAAAACACACATTTTATAATACATAACATCCAAGTTATCATAATGACAAGAACGAGATAAAGGGTCTATTTATTTAAAAAACATATTGCTGATATTAGCATGTTAGATATTACAGTAGATATTAGAATGCATTTGTTACTGACAGCATCACAATATATATCTTACTGTTCAGTAAATTGTGGGTTTTTTTCGAAGGCAAAATCCGAGTTAATTCATTTCATATTATATATTTTATAAAATATTATGGAGATAAATTGCTGAATTTACTACTTATCATGACTAACCATGCTACCTACAAATTGATCCAGTCAAATTCCTAAATGATTCCTGGGCAATTTCCTAAATCTTTAAGCAATAAGTCAGCAGGAATAGCCTGTTGCAACCGCTATTAAAAATGGGGGTCCAGTGGATCTACTCAATGGTAGCTAAGGGGCTAATTATATAAAGAGTGGGTAATTTTGTGAATGAAATCCTGTAATTTAAATGCAGACCACAGATTCTCTAATTGCTGTCCCCAAATTCCCCTCGTTCAAAAAGCTAAATGTGTAAAAAATCAATTGCAGATATAATGCTGAACTAAAAAATTTCTTGGTCTAAATGTAGGTGATTATTACATACAAGGCCTGTGCAAAGACGAATTTTGACGCCCCTAAAATTCGTCTACATCTGTGTGTCTATTAGACCTCTTTTGCCCATTTTACCCAATATATATATAGATACTGGCTTTTGCTGACACACACACACACACACACACACAAACACTGGTTCGTACACACACTGACACACAAACACTGGCTCTTACACACACACACACTGGCTCATATAAACACGCACACTTACTGTTTCTTATTATTGTTAAATAAGGGTCCCACAAGGGGCTGCTGCTCTCTGCAGAGCACTCAGCCACGGGATATGACGTCATGTATCCAAGAAGCCTTTGGCTCATAACACAGCTGCTCCTTGCTGCTCTCATCCCCTCTCAGGCTGCCTTCACTCTGCCGGCTGGGTAAATTAGCCAGTCGGCATGGCTACTGAGAGTGACCGGCGGGAGATGGGTACTCTGTGCTCCCACTGGTCACCTGGAAATCTGTGCGTCCCATGCTGGTGTGCCCTAATGCTGCCGCCTGTGCCGCCTTATGGTAGCGCCAGGCCTGATTACATATGGACATTACCTTCCTAACTTTTTCTTTGTATCTTTGGGTCACAGACAGAGCTCTTTTATTTATTTTGTATTCATTGTTTGCATTTTGGTTCTAGAATGCTCATGTTTGTAATCAATTTGATATACCAATACTATAGATTCCTTCTGTAATGGCATGCGTGAGCTCAAACGTTTTGAGACCTGGGGAGTGGGAGCTCACCATAGTGCCAGTTATTAAGGCTTTGTGCATTGTCAGTGTATGTTTCTTACAATGGCATTTCAGCTCTTTTTTTCCTCAAGCCTCCCAGTCATTTTATAAATGAGAGAATTAAAGTAAATTGTGTCAAGAGCTGCGTTGTGTATCAGAAGGAGTTTTTTTGGGGAGAGAGGTAATAGGTTGAGGTAATAAGAACAACTGCATCAATCTATTTTATACTGTAAAAAACATGCAAGAGACAAAACACAGATATTAAAAAATAGCTCGGCAGACTGTTTAATTATTTGAAGTAAACTTGTCTGCAGGTGAAGAATGTGAACAAACAATTGCTGCATCTCAACGTTGTAAAGGTTTGAATAGACATTTCTAACAATAAAAATATTTCAAAAATAAGTCACCTTGGCAATGTACTTATCAATGTTCCTTTCTGCTACAAGAATAAATAAACCCTTTTCAGAAGAGCAAAGTTAGAGGTTGCTTCAACTTGTTAGCTGTGATAATAATTAGAAAGGAATGCAAAAGGAGGTAGAATTAAAGTAACAGGTATTAGAGGGCTAATAGGCAGGTTCAACGTATCTCACATTTGTAAAAAAAAAATTTGGGATTTTTTAAACAAATATCTGACTATTACTGTATGTATATTATCCTTTCATAAGAAAGTCTTTACACATCATGACTCTTGAGAGCAGGACATAATCTCAACACAAGATATACAGTCAGGTCCATAAATATTGGGACATCGACACAATTCTAATCTTTTTGGCTCTATACACCAACACAATGGGTTAAATAAAACAAACACGATGTGCTTTAACTGCAGACTTTCAGGTTTAATTTGAGGGTATTTACATCAAAATCAGGTGAACGGTGTAGGAATTACAACAGTTTGTATATGTGCCTCCCACTTTTTAAGGGACCAAAAGTAATGGGACAGATTACCAGTCATAAATCAAATTTTCACTTTTTAATACTTGGTTGCAAATCCTTTGCAGTCAATTACAGCCTGAAGTCTGGAACGCATAGACATCACCAGACGCTGGGTTTCATCCCTGGTGATGCTCTGCCAGGCCTTTACTGCAACTGTCTTCAGTTCCTGCTTGTTCTTGGGGCATTTTCCCTTCAGTTTTGTCTTCATCAAGTGAAATGCATGCTCAGTCGGATTCAGGTCAGGTGATTGACTTTGCCATTGCATAATATTCCACTTAATTCCCTTAAAAAACACTTTGGTTGCTTTTGCAGTATTCTTCGGGTCATTGTCCATCTGCACTGTGAAGCGCCGTCCAATGTGTTCTGAAGCATTTGGCTGAATATGAGCAGATAATATTGCCCGAAACACTTCAGAATTCATCCTGCTGCTTTTGTCAGCAGTCACATCATCAATAAATACAAGAGAATCAGTTCCATTGGCAGCCATACATGCCCACGCCAGGACACTGATGAGGTGGTATGCTTTGGATCATGAGCAGTTCCTTTCCTTCTCCATACTCTTCTCTTCCCATCACTCTGGTACAAGTTGATCTTGATCTCATCTGTCCATAGGATGTTGTTCCAGAACTGTGAAGGCTTTTTTAGATGTTGTTTGGCAAACTCTAATCTGGCCTTCCTGTTTTTGATGCTCACCAATGGTTTACATCTTGTTTACATCTGTATTCACTCTGGTGAAGTCTTCTCTTGATTGTTGACTTTGACACACATACACCTACCTCCTGGAGAGTGTTCTTGATCTGGCCAACTGTTGTGAAGGGTGTTTTCTTCACCAGAGAAAGAATTCTTCGGTCATCCACCACAGTTGTTTTCCGTGGTCTTCAGGGTCTTTTGGTGTTGCTGAGCTCACTGGTGCGTTCTTTCTTTTTTAGGATGTTCCAAACAGTTGATTTGGCCACACCTAATGTTTTTGCTATCTCTCTGATGGGTTTGTTTTATTTTTTCAGCCTAACTCAGCCTCACTGATAGTGACAGCTCTTTGGATCTCATATTGAGAGTTGACAGCAACAGATTCCAAATGCAAATAGCACACTTGAAATGAACTCTGGACCTTTTATCTGTTCTTTGTAAATGGGATAATGAGGGAATAACACAGACCTGGCCATGGAACAGCTGAGCAGCCAATTGTCCCATTACTTTTGGTCCCTTGAAAAGTGGGAGGCACATATACAAACTGTTGTAATTCCTACACCGTTCACCTGATTTGGATGTAAATACCCTCAAATTAAAGCTGGAAGTCTGCAGTTAAAGCACATCTTGATAATTTCATTCCAAATCCATTGTGGTGGTGTATAGAGCCAAAAAGATTAGAATTGTGTCGATGTCCCAATATTTATGGACCTGACTGTAGCTTAGTAGTGTATATGAGATTTTGGGAGCTAAAGATACATTAATACAGTGAAGTAAAAAAGTATTTGATCCCCTGCTGATTGTGAAAGTTTGCCCACTGATAAAGAAATTATTAGTCTATAATTTTAATGGTAGGTGTATTTTAATAGTTAGAGACAGAATAACAAAAAAACAAAAAAAAAAATCCAGAAAACCGCATGTCAAAAAAGTTATAAATTGATTTGCATGTCAATGAGGGAAATAAGTATTTGACCCCTTCTAGTTAGTAGTTGGTGGCAAAACCCTTGTTGGTCAGTTTTTTTTTGTAGTTGGCCACCATGTTTGCACAAATCTCAGGAGGGATTTTTTCCCACTTCTCTTTGCAGATACTCTCCAAGTCATTAAGGTTTCGAGGCTGACATTTGGCAACTCGAACCTTAAGCTCCCTCCACAGATTTTCTATTGGATTAAGGTCTGGAGACTGGCTAGGCCACACCAGAACCTTAATGTGCTTCTTCTTGAGCCACTCCTTTGTTGTCTTGGCTGTTTGTTTTGGGTCATTGACATGCTGGAATACCCATCCATGACCCATTTTCAATGCCCTGGCTGAGGGAAGGAGGTTCTCACCCAAGATTTGATGGTACATGGCCCCGTCCATCGTCCCTTTCATGCAGTGCAGTTGTCCTGTCCCCTAAGCAGGAAAACGCCCCCAAAGCATAATATTTCCACCTCCTTGTTTGATGGTGGGGATGGTGTTCTTGGGGTCATAGGCAGCATTCCTCCTCCTCCAAACACAGCAAGTTGAGCTGATGCCAAAAAACTCGATTTTGGTCTCATCTGACCACTATACTTTAACCCAGTTCTCCTCTGAATCATTCAGATGTTCATTGGCAAACTTCAGACAGGCCTGTACATGTGCTTTCTTGAGCAAGGGGACCTCGCGGGTGCTGCAGGATTTCAGTCCTTCACAGCGTAGTGTGTTACTAGTTGTTTTCTTGGTGACTATGGTCCTAGCTGCCTTGAGATCATTAACAAGATCCTCCCGTGTAGTTCTAGGTTGATTCCTCACCATTCTCATGATCATTGAAACTCCATGAGGTGAGATCTTGCATGGGGCACCAGACCGAGAGAGACTGACAGTTATTTTGTGTTTCTTCCATTTGCGAACAATCGCACAAACTGTTGTCACCTTCTCACCAAGCTGCTTGGCGATGCCCATTCCAGCCTTGTGTAGGTCTAGAATCTTGTCCCTGACATCCTTTGACAGCTCTTTGGTCTTGGCCATGGTGGAGAGTTTGGAATCTGATTGATTGTTTGCTTCTGTGGACAGGTGTCTTTTATACACGTAACGAGCTGAGATTAGGAGCACTCCCTTTAAGAGAGTACTCCTCATCTCAGCTATTTACCTGTAGAAAAGACACCTGGGAGCCGGAAATCTTGCTAATTGATAGGGGATCAAATACTTATTTCACTCATTGACATACAATTTATAACTTTTTTGACATACCTTTCTCCAGCGCCGGCCCCCCTTTGTGCTGGGGAACTCTTCACCCCCTGTCGAAGTCAGATCCGAATCCGCGCGCACATTCTAACAGCCCATATGAAAGCATTACTCAGTAAGACAGCCACTAGAGGATGGATTAACACTCAGTGAAACAGAAGTTTTTCTGAAACTGCTATGTTTACAGCTGCACGGTTAACACTAGAGGGATCTGGCACCCAGACCACATCATTGAGCTGAAGTGGTCTGGGTGCCTATAGTGGTCCTTTAAGTGACAAGAATGCAAACATATGTTTTAAAATCCTAGTATGCTGTGAGCGTGAGAAACAGATTTTAGCAGCTCTCTGAACTATTGTTTCTGTGTTACATTACAGGCATTCTGGTTTCTGACCATTCTGCACGGTCATGTGAAAACAATCTTTCCCCTTCAAGGCCTACAGGAACATGTAGGGTTCCAAACAAAACTAAAACAAAAAAACATTAAGGAAAGCATCATCACTATCTTTCAAAGAAAAAAAAATTATATAATAAATCCAAAAAAATCTGATCGCTTTTGCAACCAGAACGATTTTATTTATTTTTTTAGCATTTATTTAGGAAGTACATTTTTAACTCAGCTAAGTGAATTTTTCAACGACTCTGATTTCATTTGACTTATTATTTTAACACGCACTGAAAAATTACAATTACCATAACGATGGGAGGAATTTTTTTGCAGATGACTAGCTGCAGGCTTTGTAAGAATGTCAGAGTTTGCCAATGTAAAGCAATGCCAGGTTTCTACGATTTTATTGTAGGGTTCGTGCACACATCGAATTATTCAAGACAGGTGTAGTCTCTGCATTTATCTCTAATGACAGATGGTTACCTCTAGACCAACAAACATACGCCATGCTGCATAGTGCTTATATAAAATGATGGGTTCATTTTAAGTTGGAAAAAAAAAATCCATTAAATTAAGAATATAAATCATTAGATTAATATAATTACAAGTGTAACTTCTAATGTATGCCTCTGTACTTTTAACAGGTTTTAAAAAAGCCCTACCTGAGGTAAAGACTTTCCTAGGTTGCAATAAAGAAGTTTAGCCATGCCAATATAAGACATTTCAATTAAGGTGGTTGGAGAACGTCTCTGAAATAACAGTTTGTTATCATTTTTATGTTTTATTTCTGGGTCAATCGTTAAGGACCAAACCCTCAAACATTGAGACACTGTATTTGGAATTCATTTGCTGATGACTAAGAACCAGTTAGAACACAAAAGCTTTGCTAGCTATCCAATGTATCCAGTGGATATACGGTATATTGATTGAATCTGGTACAAACAATTGGTATTACTCCTTCAGATCGATTTATATAGGTATTTCAACCAATCAATTAGTATGTAGTATGTATAAATGCAAGCTACTCTGGTTCATCATATCAACCTCTCTTGTTCCTTCCCATCATCCAACAATGCATTCTCAACTGCAATCTATTGAGAATTACGAATGAAATCCTGGCCATTTGCCCTGTTTGCTCCAAGTAAAACATGTCTCTGGGTTTTATAAGCACACATACAGTATTATTTATATGAATAACAGATTTCAAGCAGCTTTAACTGAAACCTTGGCTCAACCTATCGTTTGGAGTTGGGTATTACTGGGGTGCAAGCCAGCAGCTAGTGGGAGAATATCACAAAATGTAACAAGGGATAAAAGTACATTATTCATATTAGCATATCTCATTGTAGTGCCCTGAATAGTGCATGATTAGAATATATATGTAATCCATAGACCTTTTACCATAAAACAAAATGCAATGCCAGATTTCCATGTAAATTAATCTGTTAATATTACAATGTGTGTTTTCATATATTTTTTGTCATTGCTTTTAATGCTAGCTAGACATTTTAGTTAATATTACACGTGGTGAACAAGGCATTTCAGTTGTTTTTTTTTTTTTGTGTTTTTTGTTTTTCAGAATCAGATGCTAAAACAGTATATGCCCGGAAATACACTGAGGAAAATTATAAACGCAACCCTTTTATTTTTTATAAGCTGAACTCAAAGAGCTAAGACTTTTTCTATGTACACAAAATGCCTATTTCTCTCAAATACTGTTCACAAATCTGTCTAAATCTGTGTAAGTGAGCACTTATCCTTTGCCGAGATAATCCATCCACCTCACAGGTGTGGCATATCAAGATGCTGATTAGACAGCATGATTATTGCACAGGTGTGCCTTAGGCTGGCCACAATAAAAGGCCACTCTAAAACTGTAGCTTTAACCCCTTAACCCCTTCAGGACGGAGTCAATAGTGCACGTTCTGATCAAAACAAAACGTAAACAAAAACTGGAATTTGCGCTATATGTCTGTTCACCCGTAGTTCCCCTCTTTCATATTATATGCATCCACACTTATTATATATCATTTTGTTCAGGAGAAACAGGGCTTTACTTTATCATTAACTATTCATATATGGAACATAATTCATTATGAAGAAATTATGAATAAAATGTAAAAAAAATTTGAGAAAATAAGATTTTTTTTTAAAAATTTGTATTTCCGTCTGACATTTTAGCTGTGAATGTCATAATACTGTTAGGTTTTACTGCACAAAAATGCACATATTTGTAATCATCGATGTCTCACGAGTACAACAGTATCCCCCATTAACCCCTTAAGGACAGAGCTTCAGAAGCTTGTCTTTCACTTAATGACAACGGCATTTTTTGCATTTTTTGCTATTTGCGTTCAACTGCAATTTGCTTTTTACTAATTCATTGCACCGACACATATTATATACCGTTTTTTAAAGGACAGAAAGGGCTTTAATTTGATGTAACTCATATATATATAAATGCTTATTTATTATTAAAAAAAATACAGAAATATGCAAAAAAATGAATTTTTGTGTGTTTTTTTTACAGTTTTTGCAATAATAATGTGTACATAATTAGTGCAGGTTAAGGAAAGTAATTAAAAATAAATTAATTTAGTTGTTCTGAATTACAGAATATATAATGTGTCTGGGATTTTAAGTTTTTTTTGGTAGTTACAGGTCACAAAGCACAAGGAGTAAAATAAACTTTTTATGTGGAGCGATTTTAGAATTTGGTATGTTTGTCTTGTCAGCCTAATAGCCATAAAAGAAAACAAAATTGCCACACAAAAGTATATATTTATATAAAGTAGACATCACAGGCTATTTACCTAAGGTTGTTTTGACACTTTCTAAGTAGCCATTTTACCGCCAACCTCTGCTAAATATTGGAGTAAAATTGTGTTTTTTGGGGGTTTTCGCACACAAACTTATAACAAAGAACTTCTCATGTGTATTTTGTAAAGTTGGTGTGTGCTATTCCTGTACAAAGTTTTATTATGTGTTCAGTTACTTCTGCTGAGTACAACGGTACCCCCATTGTATGTCTTTGGCACTATTTCGTGAAGCTACAGTGCCATATAGGAGACCTGTCCTTTTCAGTATTCACAGTAGAATTTTGAGAGACAGATTTAATGAGCCTATGCTTCCATTTAGGGTATTATAACAGTCTGTCTGTTCGAAAAAAAAAAACAAAGGCCTACCATTTGTAAAAGTAGACACTCCAGGGTATCTCATAAGGTGCATATTGTGCCTTAACATGCCCCCATTTTTTTACCATTACATGCCAAAGTATGTGGTAAAAAATAATTTTGTGCATTTTTTACATACGGATTGCATTTTTGCTGGGCATTTTGTATATTTCACATGTGCCACTAAGTTCAAACCCCCCAAATTATGTTCAGCTAAGTCTTCTGAGTAAAATGACACCCCATTGTATGTCTTTGGCACTAGTTCATGAAGCTACAGTGCCATATAGGAGACCTGTCCTTTTCAGTACTCACAGTAGAATTTTGAGAGACGGATTTAATGAGCCTATGCTTCCATTTGGGGTATTATAACAGTTTGAGTGTTCAAAAAAACCCCACAAAGGCCTACCATTTGTAAAAGTAGACACTCCAGGGTATCTCATAAAGTGCATATTGTGCCTTAACATGCCCCCATTTTTTCACCAATAGTTGCCAAAGTATGTGGTATAAAATAATTTTGTGCATTTTTTACATATGGATTGCATTTGTGCTGGGCATATTGTATATTTCACATGTGCCACTAAGTTCAAACCCCCCAAATTATGTTCAGCTAAGTCTTCTGAGTAAAATGACACCCCCATTGTATGTCTTTGGCACTAGTTCGTGAAGCTACAGTGCCATATAGGAGACCTGTCCTTTTCAGTACTCACAGTAGAATTTTGAGAGACGGATTTAATGAGCCTATGCTTCCATTTGGGGTATTATAACAGTTTGACTGTTCAAAAAAACCCCACAAAGGCCTACCATTTGTAAAAGTAGACACTACAGGGTATCTCATAAGGTGCATATTGTGCCTTAACATGCCCCCATTTTTTCACCAATAGATGCCAAAGTATGTGGTAAAAAATAATTTTGTGCGTTTTTTACATATGGATTGCATTTGTGCTGGGCATTTTGTATATTTCACATGTGCCATTAAGTTCAAACCCCCCAAATTATGTTCAGCTAATTCTTCTGAGTAAAATGACACCCCCATTGTATGTCTTTGGCACTAGTTCGTGAAGCTACAGTGCCATATAGGAGACCTGTCCTTTTCAGTACTCACAGTAGAATTTTGAGAGACGGATTTAATGAGCCTATGCTTCCATTTGGGGCATTATAACAGTTTGACTGTTCAAAAAACCCCACAAAGGCCTACCATTTGTAAAAGTAGACACTCCAGGGTATCTCATAAGGTGCATATTGTGCCTTAACATGCCCCCATTTTTTCACCAATAGATGCCAAAGTATGTGGTATAAAATTATTTTGTGCGTGTTTTACATATGGATTGCATTTGTGCTGGGCATTTTGTATATTTCACATGTGCCATTAAGTTCAAACCCCCCAAATTATGTTCAGCTAAGTCTTCTGAGTAAAATGACACCCCCATTGTATGTCTTTGGCACTAGTTCGTGAAGCTACAGTGCCATATAGGAGACCTGTCCTTTTCAGTACTCACAGTAGAATTTTGAGAGACGGATTTAATGAGCCTATGCTTCCATTTGGGGCATTATAACAGTTTGACTGTTCAAAAAACCCCACAAAGGCCTACCATTTGTAAAAGTAGACACTCCAGGGTATCTCATAAGGTGCATATTGTGCCTTAACATGCCCCCATTTTTTTACCATTACATGCCAAAGTATGTGGTAAAAAATAATTTTGTGCATTTTTTACATACGGATTGCATTTTTGCTGGGCATTTTGTATATTTCACATGTGCCACTAAGTTCAAACCCCCCAAATTATGTTCAGCTAAGTCTTCTGAGTAAAATGACACCCCATTGTATGTCTTTGGCACTAGTTCATGAAGCTACAGTGCCATATAGGAGACCTGTCCTTTTCAGTACTCACAGTAGAATTTTGAGAGACGGATTTAATGAGCCTATGCTTCCATTTGGGGTATTATAACAGTTTGACTGTTCAAAAAAACCCCACAAAGGCCTACCATTTGTAAAAGTAGACACTCCAGGGTATCTCATAAAGTGCATATTGTGCCTTAACATGCCCCCATTTTTTCACCAATAGTTGCCAAAGTATGTGGTATAAAATAATTTTGTGCATTTTTTACATATGGATTGCATTTGTGCTGGGCATATTGTATATTTCACATGTGCCACTAAGTTCAAACCCCCCAAATTATGTTCAGCTAAGTCTTCTGAGTAAAATGACACCCCCATTGTATGTCTTTGGCACTAGTTCGTGAAGCTACAGTGCCATATAGGAGACCTGTCCTTTTCAGTACTCACAGTAGAATTTTGAGAGACGGATTTAATGAGCCTATGCTTCCATTTGGGGTATTATAACAGTTTGACTGTTCAAAAAAACCCCACAAAGGCCTACCATTTGTAAAAGTAGACACTCCAGGGTATCTCATAAGGTGCATATTGTGCCTTAACATGCCCCCATTTTTTCACCAATAGATGCCAAAGTATGTGGTAAAAAATAATTTTGTGCGTTTTTTACATATGGATTGCATTTGTGCTGGGCATTTTGTATATTTCACATGTGCCATTAAGTTCAAACCCCCCAAATTATGTTCAGCTAATTCTTCTGAGTAAAATGACACCCCCATTGTATGTCTTTGGCACTAGTTCGTGAAGCTACAGTGCCATATAGGAGACCTGTCCTTTTCAGTACTCACAGTAGAATTTTGAGAGACGGATTTAATGAGCCTATGCTTCCATTTGGGGCATTATAACAGTTTGACTGTTCAAAAAACCCCACAAAGGCCTACCATTTGTAAAAGTAGACACTCCAGGGTATCTCATAAGGTGCATATTGTGCCTTAACATGCCCCCATTTTTTCACCAATAGATGCCAAAGTATGTGGTATAAAATTATTTTGTGCGTGTTTTACATATGGATTGCATTTGTGCTGGGCATTTTGTATATTTCACATGTGCCATTAAGTTCAAACCCCCCAAATTATGTTCAGCTAAGTCTTCTGAGTAAAATGACACCCCCATTGTATGTCTTTGGCACTAGTTCGTGAAGCTACAGTGCCATATAGGAGACCTGTCCTTTTCAGTACTCACAGTAGAATTTTGAGAGACGGATTTAATGAGCCTATGCTTCCATTTGGGGCATTATAACAGTTTGACTGTTAAAAAAACCCCACAAAGGCCTACCATTTGTAAAAGTAGACACTCCAGGGTATCTCATAAGGTGCATATTGTGCCTTAACATGCCCCCATTTTTTCACCAATAGATGCCAAAGTATGTGGTATAAAATTATTTTGTGCGTTTTTTACATATGGATTGCATTTGTGCTGGGCATTTTGTATATTTCACATGTGCCACTAAGTTCATACCCCCCAAATTATGTTCAGCTAAGTCTTCTGAGTAAAATGACACCCCTATTGTATGTCTTTGGGACTATTTTGTGAAGCTACAGTGCCATATAGGAGACCAAGCCATATCAGTTTTTACCGAACTTTGAATTTTGACGCTGGGCCTATGTGCAATTTCCAAGCATCTTAGCATGTTTTAAATTCAAACTACCCCACAAAGGCCTACCATTTCTTAAAGTAGACACCCCAGGGTATTTCAAAAGGTATATTCTAAACCTTAGTGTAGGATCATTTTTTTGTTAGTTTGTACCAAGTCTAGTTGCAATTAGCATTTTTTCTGCCTTTTTGACACACACTTGGAGATGTTACTGTATATTTTGCTATCCTGATACCGGAGAAACTGACGGAAGCCAAGCACAGAGAGATGGACACAGGTTTCTTCAGGAAGGAAGAGATTCTTTATTGGATCACCGATCGGGACTCAGAGGGACTAACGTCACCAAAATACAGCAAGTTCTGAGTCCCGGACAATAGTGCAGGCTCCTTATATAGGCACATAACTCCTCCCATATTAAGCTCCACCCGCACATTCTCTTAACCAATCAACACAAATAAGAATTAACTTCCTGTTTGACCGCATGGCTTGTCCAGCACAATGGAGGAGGGGGAATACTACATCCTGTATTCTTGCACATGCTCCGTACACTACTGATCGTATCTTGCCTCGTGCAACCAACTGATCGATACGTCAGCATATGCACGTACACATGCCACGTGGTAATCTCGGCCTACTAAATTTATTTTTACCGAGATTCCACCACATTCCCCCCTTTGATGCCTCTTGATATTTCACAATTACTTGAGGCATCACTTAACCTTGGTTTGCATACACCGCAAGTTACCTTGAACCAGACCAGACTTATCTTATGATGTGAATCTTCAACACTCATCTTCTTGCATTGGTTCTCCCTGATTTAGAGCCTTATACTTATAAATCGCCATTATCTGTGCAGCAGCCTTCCTCTCTGCTATATTTTCTATCAGGCTTTGCACAGACCTAACTACTAAGGGTATAAGACACGGCAGGAGTAGACACAACATTAAAATCAGTAGGACTCCACCTACCACTGCCTTAAGCCCTCCAAACCACTCATACCAGCTACCAAACCAACTACTTGGATTATACCCTTTCCATACCTGAGTAGGCACATGCGCTAGTTTAACCATATGGCTAGTAAGCTCAGCTATTGCTTGCCCTTCGTCATCTATTTGAAGACAGCAATTGCTCAGGTTAAACTTCCCACATACACCTCCCTCTACTGCCAAAAGGTAATCCAAGGCTAATCTATTTTGGTAGACTGCCGTCCTCATCCTGGTGTTATGCTTCGCTAGAAGATTGAGCGCTTGTGACGTCTCGTTGGTGATAATCTCAACCACCGCCTGTAATCTTATAATACGGTTGAGCATATAAATAGGGGTTCTGTAACCAAAGGTACCGTCCTCAGCCCACGTGGCTGGCCCATAATAATCTATGATACGCTGGGGAGGCCATTCATCATCTTCCCAGGCGCCTATCTCTATGGGTCCCCTTTTCTTCCTATGATTCACATCATACACTTTAACACCTAAAGTCTCACCTGTTTCAATTGGTAACAAGAAGAAGGATGGTTTGAGCATACCCAACACACATGCCCCTTCCCAGTCCTGTGGCAACTCCGAATAGGCTTTCTTACCACAGATCCAGTACAAATTTGCTGGGGCTCTCCAGGTAGATGTGATGGATAAATCAAACCACACATCCTTTAAATTGGCGTATCTAGCAAACGGGTTAGATGGTTCTGAGACATTTGAAGCCGACCACCAAGTTGTATTCTTTGTATCATCATCATAAGCTTTTTGCCCTAGACAAGTTAATTCTCCTACAGAAGTGTTATACATTATTCCTTTCCTTGCTATGCAAACATAACCTATGATGGAGGTCTTTAATCTCCACTCAGATTTACCTCTAACACTCATATGATAATCGGCTTGTGTAGATATTAATTGGTCAACTGCCTCAGAACCGGACATTACCTCCTTTGCTTCCCAAGGCCATTGGTCTCCCATGTTAGTACCTCCACACACATAGCAGTTGGTAACATTAAGACTACCGGCAATACTTTCGGCTAAATCAATAAACAGGTTTTTAGCATTATGGGGGATCTTATTATCTATACTCATCTCTTCATAAAAGGAATGGTATACTTGATGAGTTTGGGAGGATACCGTATCAGTCTCTATCCCTATAAACAATAATGTCCCAGGATCTAAACCCGTCCCGTATATCTGAAACCCAAATAAATTGCCATATTTGTCTAAGAACTTATCGGGGTTATTTATAAGTATATGGATGGGATTACATTCCATAGACTTACAATGTGGGCTAGTCGGCAACTTAGTCACTATCATGTCTTTGTCTACTGTCTGTCCCCAAGTCGCCCACCCCACACAAGACCAATATGGGCAAAAGTTATAGTCTTTATTTGGGCATCTAGGACTTACATATTTATTTTTACTACTGGGACAAATATATTTATCATTAGACCCATACGTCCTCTCCCATCTAAGATCCCCACATACATTCCACGGCTTTCTACCACTCGATATCGCTTTACACGCATCAAATAGCAGAACACCCGAAGAATGTACGGATTCTAACACCGTCTTGTTAATTAGGGTCCCCTGAGGATCTCCATTCCTGAGAGTCAACCAAATTGTACGAGGTTGATACTCTGGACTGAAGCACTTAGGTTCTCCTACTCCTAAATGGCACACACTATAGTCTATATTTAAGTATCTACATCTCGATACATCTCCTTTACACTCGTATTGTGAATGCCAAATTAGGGTTTGGGAAATATGGTTACCTGTTCTCGTAGTCTTAATGCATACCTCACAGCTAGGAGTGTCGGTACCTCTACCTTCCTGAATATAAAAACACATATAAATAAACACTATCAAAAGCACATCTTTCGCCGTCATCCTCAGTCTTCGTCCGTGCGAAGGCGCCTCAGCTTCCAGGATGTGAGGGCTGCAGGGAATGGAGTTCTGCTCGTCTTCACAGGTGTCCCTTCGAGACTTTCCTGGCTTATATACTATGTGTTGGTAAGCGGACAGGCTTTATTATGGCCTTCTCACTCACGCACCAAATCCCTGTAACAATAAAATTTGTAATCCACACGATTCCTCGTTACTCCGACTGAGTAGTGCGTTTTAACCGGATCTTGCAGGGATTCTCTGGATCTGCTGTAACTTGCCAAGAATCGACTGCTGCTGGTTTAACCCTGGAGTGATGTATCCACGGAGTCACTTCGGCTACTTTTATCGCTGTAGGGGTAGACAAAAGAACAACATAAGGACCTCTCCACTTGGGCCCTAACGGTACATTATTCCACTCTTTAATCCACACTTGATCTCCTGGATGATAACTATGAACAGGGGGATAAATATTCACAGGTAATCTATCTTGTACCCATTTCTGTACCTCCTCCATAGTCTTACCCAACTCTACAACCTGCTGCCGGGTAATTCCTTCTCCCAACTGACTCAAGTCCCCCCTTAAGTTACCAAGTACGGGAGGTGGTCGCCCATACATGATTTCAAAAGGAGAGAGGCCCATCCTTCTGGTAGGGGTACTGCGGATTCGCAATAGAGCTATGGGTAAGAGAACGTTCCACTTAAGTTGGGTTTCCTGACACATTTTAGCCAACTGGTTCTTAATAGTTCTATTCATTCTCTCTACCTTACCAGAACTCTGGGGTCTATATGCAGTATGAAGCCTCCACTTTATACCAAGCATATGAGTCAGTTGTTGTAGGCACTGATGAACAAAAGCTGGACCATTGTCCGATCCTATAGAACAGGGTAGTCCATATCGGGGTATTATTTCTCGTAGCAGGAATCTTACAACTTCTCCTGCTTTCTCTGTACGAGTAGGACATGCTTCTACCCAGCCTGAATAGGTGCACACAATTACCAGCAGGTAACGATGTCCACCCGATTTAGGCATCACTGTAAAGTCTATTTGTAGATCGGACATGGGGAGTCCCCCCATAAACTGGACTCCTGGTGGCTTTACTGGTCCTTGTCTTGCATTATTTTTAGCACACGTTACACATCTTCGTACAATGGCCTGAGTCAAGTTGGACAATCTTGGTATGTAGAAATGTTTTCTAAGAGATTCTTCAGTGCTGTCTCTCCCAGAATGTGTCCCGTTATGATAATTTTGGACAATTTCTACCGCTAGTGATGCTGGTATGACTATTCTTCCATCTTCTAGCTGATACCACTTGTTCTCCAAATACTTTCCTGGTTCAGTCTTTAACCACTCCTCTTCTTGAGCTGTATAAACTGGAGTCCATTGGGACAGTGGAGTTGGTATAAGAGCAGCTATATGCCCCACATACTCCTGTCTTCCTGATTCAGCAGCACGCTTAGCTGCACTATCTGCCATCCGATTTCCCTTGGTTACATCACCATCTCCTCTCAGATGCGCTCGACAATGTATGATACCGACTTCTTTCGGCTCCCACACTGCTTCCAATAGTTGTAGGATTTCAGCTGCGTATTTGATTTCTTTGCCTTCTGAATTCAGTAGTCCTCTTTCTTTATACAAAGCTCCGTGGGCATGAGTGGTTAAAAACGCATATTTGGAGTCCGTATAGATGTTCACTCTTAAACCTTCAGCCAATTGTAACGCTCGTGTTAGTGCTATTAATTCTGCCTTTTGTGCTGATGTTCCTTTCGCCAGTGGCCGAGCTTCTATCACCTTGTCTATTGTTGTTACTGCATATCCTGCATAGCGGATCCCTTCTTTCACATAACTACTGCCGTCGGTATAATATTGAACATCGGGGTTCTGGATGGGAAAATCACGAAGATCTGGTCTACTTGAGAATACTTCATCCATTACTTCCAAACAATCATGTTGACTCTCAGTAGGTTGTGGCAAAAGGGTAGCTGGATTTAAGGTGTTTACAGTCTCTAAATGCACTCTTGGGTTTTCACACAACATTGCTTGATACTTGGTCATACGGCTGTTACTAAACCAATGATTTCCTTTGTAATCCAACAACGTCTGTACTGCATGTGGGACTCGTACATAAAGTTCTTGACCCAGAGTGAGTTTATCGGCTTCAGCTACTAGCAGGGCGGCTGCAGCTACGGCTCTTAGACAAGGTGGAAGTCCGCTGGCCACTGCATCCAATTGCTTAGACATATAGGCAACAGGTCTTTGCCATGATCCCAAGTACTGTGTCAATACTCCCACAGCCATTCTTCTTTGCTCATGTACATATAAGTAGAATGGTCGTGTGTGATCAGGTAGACCTAATGCTGGGGCACTCATCAAAGCCTTCTTCACATCTTCAAATGCCGTTTGCTGTTCTTGGGTCCATAAGAAGGGGTCGTGCTCTGTACCTTTGATAGCTGCGTACAGAGGTTTTGCCAGTATCGCATAGCTGGGAATCCATATCCTACAGAAGCCTGCTGCCCCCAAGAATTCTCGCACTTGTCTTCTATTCTTGGGTATTGGTATTTGGCAGACAGCTTCTTTTCTCTCTGGCCCCATAATTCTTTGACCTTCAGAGATATGGAATCCCAGATATTTGACAGTTGGCAAACACAACTGAGCCTTCTTTCTAGACACCTTGTATCCTGCCTTCCAGAGAATGTGTAGTAGATCGTGCGTTGCTTGCTGACAGATCTCTTTTGTAACTGCTGCTATCAACAAGTCATCTACATATTGTAACAATACACACTCTCCTGGGATGGACTCGAAATCCAGTAGATCTTGACTTAGGGCTGAACCAAATAGGGTAGGTGAATTTTTAAACCCTTGGGGCAGTCTTGTCCAAGTCATCTGGCGTTTTGAGCCCGTTACAGCGTTCTCCCATTGGAAAGCGAAAATACATTGACTTTCTGCGGCAATTCGGAGGCAAAAGAAGGCATCTTTGAGATCTAAGACTGTGAAGTAAGTAGCCCCGCCCGGAATTAAAGCAAGCAGGTTATATGGATTGGGTACAACTGGATGTATACTAACAACCGCATCATTGACTGCTCTCAAGTCCTGCACAGGTCGATACTCATCTGTACCGGGCTTTTGAACAGGCAGCAATGGGGTGTTCCAGGGGGAAGTACAGAATTTTAGGATACCATACCGTATGAACTTATCCAGATAGGATTGGATGTTCTTCTTAGCCTTCTGCGGGATGTGGTATTGTCTTAGGCTCACTGGATAAACCCCAAGTTTTAGTTCAATTTTTATAGGTGGAATATTGCGGGCCAGTCCTGGTGGGTTGTTCTCTGCCCAAACTCCTGGTATGTTAAATAATGTCTCATCACTCCTAGGGTTTTGGCTAGTCAACACTGTATAAAGTCGCCACTCTTCTTCCTTTGGTACGGATAATGTCATGATACCTGAAGGTCCATTAAACTTTAAGGATGTTGTTCCATTTGGTAGGAACGTAATCTGCGCTTGTAATTTTGATAGCATATCACGTCCCAGCAATTGGACTGGACATTCAGGCATATAAAGGAATTGATGTTTTACTACGTGGCCTCCCAATGTACAGAGTCGACTTTTAAGAACCGGTTTTTCAGCACTTCTTCCAGTTGCTCCTATCACAGTAATAGTCCTTCCAGATGGAGGAGCAACTAGATTAGTCACCACTGAATGTTCAGCACCAGTGTCGATCATGAACGCACTCCTTTTTCCCCCTATTGATACATCGACCATAGGCTCCGCTCGACCAAGGGGGATGGAGCCCGGTCGGTATCAATAGTCCTCCATGACCGTGTCAGCCAATCCTACAAAGTCCCTACCTTCTCTATCGCGGGACCTTTGCGCTGCTGGAATATACCTGTCTTCTCTAACACTTCCTCTGTTCCCATTACTCCCTCTATTACCATTACTCCCTCCGGGGCCTCCTCTACCTCTCGCTCTGCCTCTAAAGTTTCCGTAGCCTGCCCTGGGTAGGTCTCTCTCGTACTGCTCTCTTTGCGGACATTCGTTCCTCCAATGCCCTTCTTCCTTGCAATACGCGCACTGATTCCTACTCAAAGGCTCCCTACTCCATCTACTATCGCCTCTATCTGGGCCCCGTCTATCTACGCCTGCGATCGCTACCGCTAGCATATCAGCCTTTTTACGCATCTTGCGCTCTTCCTCTTTATTACTTTCTGTTTCCCTATTCATATAAACTTTATTCGCTACCTCCATTAGTTGGGTGATTGACATACCTGCAAACCCTTCTAACTTTTGTAGCTTGCGCTTAATATCTCCGTAAGCTTGGCTGACAAAGGCGGAGTTCACCATTCGGGAATTATCTGCGTCTTCCGGATTAAAGGGGGTATACAAGCGGTATGCCTCCAATAATCGGTCATAAAAGACACTGGGCACTTCATCGCTTTTCTGAATCACCTCAACTGTCTTCGACATGTTAATAGCTTTCTTTCCTCCGGCTTTCATGCCAGCAATTATAGCGTCTCTATAGGCTCTGAGTTGGACCATATCAGCACCATTTACATTCCAATCGGGATCGGTGTTGGGATAATGTGTTGCGGCCCATGCTGCTGGATTAGCTTGGTTCAAAGCACGGGCTCTATCCTCTAGTGCTTTAATGGCTGCTTGGTTAATTCTTGTCCTTTCCTCATTGTTAAACAAAGTCATTAATAACTGCTGGCAATCAGCCCATGTCGGGTTATGTGTCTGTACTATTGAGGTAAACAGATCAGTCATAGCTTGTGGTTTCTCAGTATACGAGGAATTGTGGGTCTTCCAGTTTAAAAGATCGGTTGTCGTGAATGGGACATATACAAAGACTGGGTCAGCATGTGCCATTTGGCCTGCGGCATCGATATAGGCTGACCCAGGATTCAGACGAAGAGGCATCTGATAGTGTCTTAATTGTTGGGCACCGGTCAACTGTCGGGTCTGTATGGGGCTACGTGGAGGGGCGTCAGTCATAGGTTCCAGTCGGGGAGAAATAGGGTATGGGGATATGGGAGCTTGGTTTTGGGAAAAGGTTGTAAATAAAACACTTCGAGCCGAGCTAGATGAAGCTTGACCGGAAGTCTGAAGTGGCGCCAAATCAGGATATTCGTTTTTAATGGGGGTTGGTTCTGATTCCGGAAGGGGAGATTTAGTACGAGGGGGGGTGGATCCTGTACTAGAGGAGGAAGCGGAAGTGGATGGGGGTAATGAGGGGAGGGTTGCAGGACTTCCTGCATTTGCGTCACTTCCTCTTAACGGAAAGTAAGGGGGCGGCAAAGGGATCTCGGACTCAGGGGGCGTGTCCAAAATGGGCCTAACACCAGTCCTAGTGGACGAACAAGTCCTAGCTACCATGAGGCGACACTGCTCCTCGTGGCATGTCCGGAGCCATTTTGGCGAGTCATTTACGGCCTGTCTCCAACAATCAATATAAGGAAACTGGCCGTAAAGTTCAGGCCTACCTGATACAGCCACGTGTAAGCGCTGTACCAGAGTTGGATCCAAACTGCCACGTGGCGGCCATGCCGCAACCAAAGTAGGCCACTCCCTAGTACACAAAGTGACCAAACGTACAGGAGACATTTTAACCCCAAAATCACAAGTTTTGAATCCCTTTTTAAAATTCTTCACCATACAACCTAAGGGATCCGGAATCGTTGACTGCGACGCACCCATACTTAACAATGGAACGTCGTCGACAACGAATACTATACACGCGTACTATTCAACAGTCACACCCGTTTCCTCTGGCAACAGCACCACGTGGTACGGTTACCAAGTGAAACGTGCACAATAACAATAAACACTCAGGGAATTCCCGTACACACACAGCTGCTACACCAGTCACTATATAATCAATATTATGCCCTTTGGCGTAACTATACAGTCACCCACGCTATAATTCTCTATATACGAATTACCCGTCTATAACACACCCCAGTAACATCGTCTTTTACAAATAGCGGTTACAGTACGGTTAGCATAGGTCAAAGCACAAGTTAAGGTCACAATACAATTATTAGTGGTTATGGTGTTAAACATGCAATGGACGACAATGATTAGTACTTATATACAGTGTCAGTAAATATACAGGGTTATGGTACCGTGCACTATAATACAGCAACACACTATTAACACTCTCGCTAGACGGCTGAGCTCGCGCTATCTAACAAGATATACACTTTACTAAACAATCGTTAACACATTTACAATTCCCAACTAAACTATTGGCCAGTACCTTGAATGGACTACCTAAAACTATATACACCCGTTTTGGTTAGCCACACTGCCCAATCACCACATATAGCGAGCTAGAGAACCGAATTTACACAGGCGCCTCTTAGTCGCACTATCAAAAGTCTAGTGGGTTCCAAATTTACACGCCTTCCCACTTAGCCCAGATAGGTTGAGAGCTAGCGAACCGAATTTACACAGGCGCCGCTTAGTCTCCCGGTCCCTCCGACCTAGCGAACGTAATATACACCCTAGAACGCTAGTCTAGACAAGACACCGGTGTCCGGCTAGGGCTATTTACACCAGGACCCCGCCTGACTAACAAAATCAAACAATCTGACTAAAGAGCGTTCGATCGAGCGGTGCGCCTTCGCTCCTTCCCTCCGACAGAGGGGGCAGATACACAGATTCAAACCCCTTTGGGCCTACCGCACAATTGGTATACCCCTAGTGGGTCCTGCCGTCTAAAACAGCAGTTGTCTTACCTCCTCGTTCCTGAACCTGAGTTCACACTCATCGACGGGGACACCCCAGCACTTCTCACGTAGAGGCCGATGATCTCCTGGACAACAGACCAGTGGCGCCGAGACGAAGGGAGGTCCACGCAGAAGTTCAGGGGTGCAGCCGTAGAGAACGTGGGCAAAGATAGACCGTCTCACGCCTCTGCCTCTCAGCTACCGTTGAACGATGAGCTTCCCGGCCAATGCACCAAATGATACCGGAGAAACTGACGGAAGCCAAGCACAGAGAGATGGACACAGGTTTCTTCAGGAAGGAAGAGATTCTTTATTGGATCACCGATCAGGACTCAGAGGGACTAACGTCACCAAAATACAGCAAGTTCTGAGTCCCGGACAATAGTGCAGGCTCCTTATATAGGCACATAACTCCTCCCATATTAAGCTCCACCCGCACATTCTCTTAACCAATCAACACAAATAAGAATTAACTTCCTGTTTGACCGCATGGCTTGTCCAGCACAATGGAGGAGGGGGAATACTACATCCTGTATTCTTGCACATGCTCCGTACACTACTGATCGTATCTTGCCTCGTGCAACCAACTGATCGATACGTCAGCATATGCACGTACACATGCCACGTGGTAATCTCGGCCTACTAAATTTATTTTTACCGAGATTCCACCACAATCCTTATGTGTGCTATGGCAGTATAACACACAATATGTTGCTCAGCTATGTCATCTTAGTGCAACGATACCCACATGTGTACCTTTTTCATGGTTATGTGGATGTTGAAGGGGCACATTGGAGACCATGTCATATGAGTTTTTACCAAACTTTGAATTTTGATGCTGGACCTATGTGCAATTTCCAAGCATCTTAGCAGGTATTAAATTCAAACTACCCCACAAAGGCCTACCATTTCTTAAAGTAGACACCCCAGGGTATTTCAAAAGGTATATTCTAAACCTTAGTGTAGGATCATTTTTTTGTTAGTTTGTACCAAGTCTAGTTGCAATTAGCATTTTTTCTGCCTTTTTGACACACACTTGGAGATGTTACTGTATATTTTGCTATCCTTATGTGTGCTACGGCAGTATAACACCTAATATGTTGCTCAGCTATGTCATTTTAGTGCAATGATACCCCCATATACAGAATAGTTGGGGTAAACTTATCCGGGGGTAGTACACAGTCATCTGCGTCCCGGGCAAAGCTGTCATGGATTCCGAAACCAAAACACAGACAGACCACAAAGAGAGAGAACACAGAGAGAGAAACTTGTAATACCGGTCCTTAGAATGGCCGGGCTATACAAGCAGAGAATTGTCAAGGTACAAGCCGAGGTCAAAGGAGTAAAGAGAAACGGAACAACGATAGGACAAGCCGAGGTCAAGGATCAGAGAAGACCGGATAAACGGTAGACAAAGCCAAGATTCGGTAACCAAAAATCACACCCCAAAACTGGTCTACTTATTCGGCCTGGGTGTGAAAAATTTTAAAACAATGGCCAATACATAGGCCGGGCTGAGAGGGGCAATCAGGGCAGTAATAGCCCCTCTTGTAACACACCCTGCACCTTTTCTGGGGGTTTTGTTTTTTAGGGGTTGGTGGAATCTTAAAGCAGAAGTGACCTGCCTCCATTCGTCTGCTAGGCTCCACTGATGGTCTCCTTGTGTGGCATTCTAGCAGCTTAGAAATAGCTCAAACTGGAAAGAAAGAAAAGTGCTTTTCAGCCCAGCATTTGCCTTTTTAAAAATAACAAAGGCATTGTGGATTGCCATCTGCAAAAGGTATATGCCCACTTTTTTATACCATGCCCTGGTCTTTCTCATGATCAAATATGGCTGCATCAGTTGATCGGACAGGTCAACGCCCCCCATATGCCGATTATATTGCCGTATGCAGACTGGCACCCGTTTATATTCGTCTCTGCCACGAACTGCGACCCTCCGAGTGTTTTCACCATGGATGGTGGTTAAGATGAAAACATCCTTTTTATCCCTGTACTTGAGTGCCAGCAGTTCATTCTGGCAGAGAGCTGCTGTTTCCCCCCTTTTCATTTTTTTGTTCGCTAGAGCCTTTGGGAAACCTGTGCGACTCTTCCGAATAGTGCCACAGGCCACGGTCTCGAAGCAATACAACATTTGTAACAGTGGGATGCTATTATAAAAGTTATCGATGTATAGATGATAACCTTTATTAAGTAGTGGCATTATTAAGTCCCAGACAATTTTTCCACTTGTCCCTACTGTATCTGGGCAACTTGGGGGATCAAGGTGGCTATCCCTTCCTTCGTATACACGGAAGGTGTATACGTAGCCACTGCCACTTTCACATAGTTTATAAAATTTGATCCCATATCGGGATCTTTTGGATGGGATATATTGTCTAAACCCCAGTCTTCCCTTAAACTTCATTAGGGACTCGTCAATGGAAATGTTTTTATTGGGGGTATATATAGCGGCAAATTTACTGTTAAAGTGGGCAATTAAAGGGCGTAGCTTGTAAAGAAGATCATACTGCGGATCATCTTTTGGGGGGCACTTGTTGTTATCACTAAAGTGCATAAATCTTAGTATGTCTTCATATCTTTCCCTTGTCATTGTCTCGGCAAAAATAGGAGTATTGCAAATAGGATGTTTAGCCCAATACATCCTAATTGTGGGCTTTTTAATTAGCCCCATTAACATGGTCAGTGCCCAGAATTGTTTAAATTCTGGCACACTGGTTGGGTACCATCTCTCTTTCCTAGAGATAAGAGAGTCTGGATTGCGTGCCAGATATTGCTCCGCATAGAGATTAGTCTGGGTGACTATCTCCCCAAAAATCTCATCCCCCAAGAACAGCTGCATAACATCCAGCGCACTATAGGCAGACAGGTCCGCCTGTATGCCAGGATTGCCTGTAAACACTGGGATGTCTGGGGAAAAATTATTAGGGGGTACCCAGTCATCTGCGCCATGGTCAGCATTAGGGGAATCGTCGATTTCTCCTGATGGTCCTGCAGTATCTGGCACATAGTCCATGTCCCCTGCATCCCCTGCGTCACTCCCTGCTTCACTCTCTGAGGCAGTGTCAGTCGCCTCTGAGTCTGCTGCTAACAGGGCATAAGCCTCCTCCGCGCTATACTTTCTAAACATTGTTAATACAGCTAACACAGCTAACAAAACTCTAACAAAAAAGCCACTTAGTCACAAACACTGGCCAAAGTTAGCGTTCATATTTGTTTTTGTGTTAAAAAAGCAAAAAACGAATATTTGGCCAGTGTTTGTGACTAAGTGGCTACTAAGAAAGACTGGACATACCCCCCTTGCAATACCTTGGGTTGTCTACTTTTGCAAATGGTATGCCATCATGGGGGTAATTCTCATTCCTGGGCTACCATACGCTCTCAAAGGCAACATAACCAATCTGGCAAATTTCAATGTCAAAAAAATGAAATGCAAGCCTTATATGTGACTCTCTAACTTTCCAAAACACCATGAAACCTGTACATGGGGGGTTCTGTTATTCTCGGGAGACTTCACTAAACACAAATATTAGTGTTTTAAAACAGTAAAACATATTACAACAATAATATAGTCCATAAAAGTGCAGTTCGTTTGTAAAAAATGCAAAAAACGTCACTTTTACTTAAAATATCATCGTTGTAATACAATTTACCAATTTGAAACACTAATATTTGAGTTCAGCGAAGTCTCCCGAGTAAAACAGTACCCCCCATGTACAGGTTTTATGTTGTCTTGGAGAGTTACAGGGTCAAATATAGTGCTTGCGAATTAAATTCTCAGCACTTTCTCCCTGTGTTGTCAGGTATGTCAATCAAATTTTAATTACCGTATTTTTCGCTCCATAAGACGCACTTTTTTTCCCCTCAAAAGTGAGGGGAAATGTCTGTGCGTCTTATGGAGTGAATATGAAGCTTTACTTACCTGTCTTGCAGCGTTGGCCGGCAGCACAGGGCGCACCGCGGTAGTGGAACTTGAATTTCATGTTCCGGTTTCCGGTGGGACTGAAAGGAAGTGTGCACAAGCTGAGTGCGCACTTCCTTTCAGTCCCGCCGGAAACCGGAACATGAAATTCAAGTTCCACTACCGCGGTGTGCACTGTGCTGCCGGCCAACGCTGCAAGACAGGTAAGTAATTATGGGACAAGGGGAGGGGGACAGTATGGGAGAGAAGAATATGGGGAGGGGGATGAAGTCTATGGGGAGGGGGGGGATGAAGTCTATGGGGAGGGGGGGGGATGAAGTCTATGGGGAGGGGGGGATGAAGTCTATGGGGGGGGATGAAGTCTATGGGGAGGGGGGATGAAGTCTATGGGGAGGGGGGATGACGTCTATGGGAAGGGGGGGATGAAGTCTATGGGGGGGATGAAGTCTATGGGGAGGGGGGGATGAAGTCTATGGGGAGGGGGGGATGAAGTCTATGGGGGGGATGAAGTCTATGGGAGGGGGGCGGATGAAGTCTATGGGGAGGGGGGGGATGAAGTCTATGGGGAGGGGGGGGATGAAGTCTATGGGGAGTGGGGGGATGAAGTCTATGGGGAGAGGGGATGAAGTCTATGGGGAGGGGGGATGAAGTCTATGGGGAGGGGGGGGATGAAGTCTATGGGGAGGGGGGGATGAAGTCTATGGGGAGGAGGGGGATGAAGTTTATGGGGAGGGGGGGATGAAGTCTATGGGGAGGGGGGATGAAGTCTATGGGGAGGGGGGATGAAGTCTATGGGGAGGGGGGGATGAAGTCTATGGGGAGGGGGGGATGAAGTCTATGGGGAGGGGGGGATGAAGTCTATGGGGAGGGGGGGAGATGAAGTCTATGGGGAGGGGGGGAGATGAAGTCTATGGGGAGGGGGTGGGTGAAGACTATGGGGAGGGGGTGGGTGAAGACTATGGGAGAGAGGAGAAGACTATGGGAGGGGGGGACACTATGGGACAGGGGAGAAAAAAATATTCTGTACAAACTGTCCCATAGTAAGAAACACTATGGGACAGTTTGTTCAGAATATTTTTTTTCTGGGTTTCTTCCTCTAAAAACTAGGTGCGTCTTATGTTGAGGTGCGTCTTATGGAGCGAAAAATACGGTAATCAAATCACCTAATTATGTTAAAAGATTACTTAAATATACACGTAGAATTTTAATGTATATGCATTTATAGCTATTTAAATTCTACGTGTATACTAATGTAATCTTTTATGTAATTATATGTATTTATCTATATATATATATTTGCGGTTATTTGCATTATATATAGATAGATATATATAGAATGTCATTCTAAGTGTATTTTGTTACCAATATATACATATTAATAACAAAATACAGTTAGAATGCAATTACATATGTATATATAATTTATATTAAATTTTGTTTCAATATTTTATTTATTAATTTTATTATTTTATTTATTTATTATTGTAATTATACGTATTTATATATCTATGTGTATATATCTATTATATATGTAACGTCATTCTAAGTGTATTTTAATACTAATATATATACTTATATTAGTATTAAAATACACTTTGTATGACGTTAAATATATATAATATACATATATATATATAATATATATACATATATTATATATATAAAAATGCATTTAATTTATTTTATAACCTGTCTAATATTTTTTTTTTTACATCTCCTACCAGCAGGGGGACTGTCTAATATTTTAGACAGTCCCCCTGCTGGCAGATCCACAGCCAGCTATAGGGGGCCATGTGATCGCTCTTTGAGAGCGATCACATGGCCGCTGGGGGCCTGATTTGCCGTGGGAGGGCTGCCTGGGCTGTGAGGCAGTCCTCCCGAAGCGGAGCGCCGGGAAAGTGAGTATACCGGGCGCTCCAGGGGCTTCAGCCATTACGGCGTGCTATGCCGTCACAACGGCTTTAAAACCCACTTAATCCGTGACGGCATAGCACGTCGTAACGGCGTTAAGGGGTTAAGGACTGTTTTTGCGATGTTGTACATTTGCGACCAGGCATCTTTTTACACTTTTGTGGTGTTTGTGTTTAGCTGTAATTTTCCGCTCTCTCATTTACTGTTCCAGTTACGAATTATATATTGTTTTTTTCAGGACAAAAGGGGCTTTCTTTACCTACCATTATTTATATAATCTCATGTAATTTAATTTAAAAAAAATGTAAAAATATTATGAAAAATTGAAAAATATACGTTTTTTGAATTTTATGTGAAAAATATTTTACTCATCTACAAAAGCGAATGAAAAAAACTGCTAAATAGATTCAAAATTTTGTCCTGAGTTTAAAAATACCCAGTGTTTACATGCTTTTTGCTATTTTTTTTGCATGTTATAGGGCTATAAGTACAAGTAGGATATTGCGGTTTCAAAACATACATTTTTAAAATGTATCAATAGTGACATTGTAACACTATTCTCTGTCATAAATCGCTGAATAACATCCCACATGTACATATTTTTTTTAAAGTAGACAACCCAGGGTATTCAATATGGGGTATGTCCAGACTTTTTTAGTAGCCACTTAGTCGCAAACACTGGCCAAAGTTAGCGTTCATATTTGTTTGTGTGTGAAAAAAGTAAAAAACTAAATTGAACGCTAATTTTGGCCAGTGTTTGTGACTAAGTGGTTACTAAAAAAGACTGGACATACCCCATTTGCAATACCTTGGGTTGTCTTCTTTTGCAAATGGTATGCCATCATGGGGGTAATTATCATTCCTGGGCTACCATACGCTCTCAAAGGCAACGTAACCAACCTGGCCATTTTCCATGTAAAAATATTTGACCCATATATTTGACCCTGTAACTTTCAAAAACGCTATAAAACCTGTACATGGGGGGTACTGTTATACTCAGGAGACTTTGCTGAACACAAATATTAGTGTTTCAAAACTGGAAAATGTATCACAACAATTATATCATCAGTAAAAGTGCTGTTTGCGTGTGAAAAATGCAAAAAAAGTCACTTTCACTGACAATATAATCGCTGTGATATGTTTTACTGTTTTGAATCACTAATAAAATAGAGTGCTAGCAAATTAAATTCTCTGTACTTTCGGCCTGGGTTGGCAGGCAGGTCCCTTAAATTGCAATCAATAAAATAACTTAATTATGTAAAAATATTACATAAATGCGCACCTAGAATTTAAATATATATGCATATTTATATATTTGAAGTCTACGTGTATATTTATATAATTATTTATGTAATTTTGTATATGGACATATGAATAGTTCGTATTCTTTTTATTTATTTATATATACATAGATATATATACAATTTCATTCTAAGTGTATTTTGATATAAATATATATATATTAATATCAAAATACAGTTAGAATAAAATTTCGTATACCGTATATACTCGAGTATAAGCCGAGTTTTTCAGCACATTTTTTGTGCTGAAAAACCCCAACTCGGCTTATACTCGAGTCAGAGTCTGTATTATGGAAATTTGCATTGCCATAATACAGACTGGGGGGAGAGGGGTGCTGGCAGAGCTGTACTTACCTTTCCTGCAGCTCCTGTCAGCTCTCTCCTCCTCCGCGCCGTCCGTTCAGCACCTCGGTCAGCTCCCAGTGTAAGTCTCGCGAGAGCCGCGGCTCTCGCGAGACTTACACTGGGAGCTGACAGAGGGAGCTGCACAGACCGCGCGGAGGAGGAGAGAGCTGACAGGAGCTGCAGGAAAGGTAAGTACAGCTCTGCCAGCACCCCTCTCCCCCCACTGAACTACCAATGACACTGGACCACCAGGGAAGGAGCCCCCCTCCCTGGCCAGCTAGCAAGCAGGGAGGGGGGACGAAAAAAAAAAGATAAAAAAAAAAAATTAATAATATTTAAATAATAATACAAAAAAAATAATAATATAAAAAAAATTAAAAAAAATAATAATAATATATCAAATGCCCACCCCCACCAACACATACACAAACACACACTGCATCACACACTGCATCACACACTCACACTTCATTCATATACACACACTGCATTCATACACACACTGCACTCATACACACACTGCACTCATACACACACTGCACTCACACACACACTGCACTCACACACACTGCACTCACACACACACTGCACTCACACACACTGCCCTCACACACACTGCACTCATACACACTGCACTCATACACACACACTGCACTCATACACACACACTGCACTCATACACGCACTGCACTCATACACACACACTGCATTCATTATATACACACACTGGAAATAAATATTCAATTAATATATACGCACACACACACACTACACTCATACACACACACACTGCACTCATACACACACACTGCACTCACACACTGCATTCATACACGCACTGCACTCATACACACACTGCACTCATACACGCACTGCACTCATACACACACTGCACACACACACTGCACTCATACACACACACTGCACTCACGCACTGCATTCATACACACACTGCACTCATACACGCACTGCACTCATACATGCACTGCACTCATACGCGCACTGCACTCATACGCACACTGCATTCATACGCACACATTGCATTCATACGCACACACTGCATTCATTATACACACACTGTAAATAAATATTCAATTAATATAATTTTTTTAGGATCTAATTTTATTTAGAAATTTACCAGTAGCTGCTGCATTTCCCACCCTAGTCTTATACTCGAGTCAATACATTTTCCCAGTTTTTTGGGGTAAAATTAGGGGCCTCTGCTTATATTCGGGTCGGCTTATACTCGAGTATATACGATAGATATATAATTTTTTTTTAATTTGTATTATTATTTTTACATGTTTAATTTAATTTAAATTACTTATTATTTGTATTTTATAATAATATATATATATATATATATACAATATATATAGTTATTATATATATTATATATATCCGTGTGTAATTTAATTATAAGTGTATTTTTATATTAATATATGTACATATTAATATAAAAATACACTTAGTATGACATTATATATCTATGGTATATAGACATATATTATATAGGTATAATATATGTCTATATATCATTTATATATATATATATATATATATATATATATATATACATATATAATTATTCTTTTTTTATTAACTTTAACTTTATTTTTTTCTTTGATTTTACACTAGCAGGGAGACTGCCTGTCAGCACAGACAGTCCCCCTGCAGGCAGACACATGGACACCTATTGTGACCATGTGGTTGCCCTGTTGTGCGATCACATGGCCCCAGTGGTCCTAATCTGCCATGGGGAGACCCGTCTGCCCTGCAGGCAGTCTCCCCACAACGGGAGCACCGCCGATCGCCGCCGGGGGAACAACGGCGATCGGGTAAGTACATCTTAAAGTTAGGACGGTTCAGGACCGTCAGCGGTCGGCAATGAAAAAATGCCGATGACGGTCCTGAACCGTCCTCCGTCCTTAAGGGGTTAAATAAGCTTTCAAAAAATGCCAATTTAAAGGGAAATGCCACTTCTCAGGATTTTTCATATTATTTTTACTTAGGACCTATATTAAATAATTATAATCATAATATATTTCAAATATATATGTTTGTGGGGTCTGAAAAATAAAACGAAATATAGATATCTACACATTTATATGGGAACTGAGCAACTTACTCTTGGCTCTCTGTTAATATTAATGTTGTGCCTCTTTCTGTAATTGAGTATAGTATGTGAAAATGGAGATATATAAAAAGTGTTTCCATTTCTTATGCTCCATTGTTCTCGTCTCTATCTATATGAGTGCCCACTACCGCCGTTCACCATAAAATTAATACAATTAAGATGTTACTTCGTTTTTCCCTTAGTGCTCCTGCCTCTTCGCCTCCCACAATGTTAAAAAGTAGGCATGGCGTCTTTCGACGATGGTCCAATCCATTGCTCCTCATGAAGGAGCATTGGGGAACTCATGTACAAGCATTGAATTCTGTGCATTGAACTCTCTGTGCTGGAAGTTGTTTATATTTAATGAAAAAGTATTTTTGTGTGAGCACACATTCTGTATAGATTACATCTATAAGGTTAATAGGTTATAATTATAATTTCGTATTTTTCTGTACTATCCAATTGGAGAGCTTTCAAAAAAGATTGTGCACTAACTCATTGTCAATTGTCAATTCTGTGCTTTAATATTGGCTGATGTGTCACGTGAGAGTTTTACTTGGTCAGAGCAGCGAAAGCGCCCCTAGTGGCTGTCTGGAATAATTCACTAGAGGTGTGTTTAACCCTGTAATTCTACAAAACTGCACTGTTTTACATTGCAGGGTTAAAATGACAGGACATTGGAATGAAGCTGCCTGGGTGACATTAGTGACCCTTTAATATAGATTTAAAAGATAATGAAACCTCACATGAAAAAAGGGTTAAAGCAAATGACAAATTTACTTTATTACCTCCCATGCCAGTTGGCTCCTCCATAGAAGCAGGCTAGATCTACATCATCCAATCAGCCCGTTAGAACATTTCTAAATGATATGTTCTCTTAAGAGATTAAAATAGAAAACATAATATTGCTCCTAGTTTAACCTCTAGCGGTGGAGTTGTTCCAATGACTGCCAAATAGATTTTGGTAAACTGAAAGTAAGAGTTTTACTCTAGAGATGATGGGTGAGGTTTGGTTTGAGCTGTAAATGTAACACTAACAATAAAGATTAGCAAAGGAATACTCAATGCTTCAGTCCTAAAAATGTAGTACTTTTAATATACTGATAGCATTTGACCAAGCCACAGAACTTTACTTCTAGTGTCACACTCTATAGCCGGGGAAGGCAACCTTTGGCACTTCGTATGTTGTGGACTACATCACCCATAATGCTCTTACAGCCATAATGCTGGCAAAGCATCAGGTGAGATGTAGTCCGCAACATCTGGAGTGCTGACGGTTCCCTACACCTGCTCTATTGGACGCAACCAAATTATTTTCCTAACTTTGGTTGCATAAATGGACACATAAAAATGACCCCTTCTCCTACTTGCCAACTTATAATATTATTAATAAGCCCTAAAATTATTGTGCTGCTCACCCATGTGACACTGACAGGGGGGGGGGGTGACTCGTGGATGTGGTGAGCTTATTTTTAGTAGTTAAGAAGGTGCAGAGGCTACGTTCAGCTCCAGGCTGGGGAGTGGAGCGCCATGAAAAGATTTCAGTTATTAGTTAAATTAGTTATATAAATTAGCGTGAGTGGCTAAACCAAAGATCGGGGAACTGAAGGAGGTGTTTCTATTTTTTTTTCTTTTATAATTAAAGTTATTTAAGGGATGTGTTGCTTATCAGCTATGCGGCATGAATTATTAAATAGAATGTTTTGTTTTTTCTTTGTTTGAGACATCACAGGTAAATGAATTTAGCCATGATAGTGGAAACTCCCAGCTACACATTCCATGTCATGTCTCCACGGATAGCAGCACAGCGCCCATCTAGTGACACTGCTGTGTGACATCCAACGAAAGGTTAAGGTGACTCTGCTGTAGCTGGTTACTCTCACCCTGTTGAGACTGTGTTGGCATCGAGCTCCGAACACATTTTCCTCTCTCATTCCAGCTCCATTGTGCTGCTAATTGGCTATGATTGCTTGAAAGGATTTCTTCATATGACATATGGTCTTTGAGTGCATTTAATTTTGCTTAGAGGATAATTGTCACAGCCTTATTTTACATTAGTTTCTTAACCTTGCTTGTGTAGAGCATTTCTGCCGGTATATCGTGAGCCCGACATGTAATTATATTTATTATTTTCTGATCCTAAATACCATACGTTAAATGATATACAATTTACTCCACAACATACACAATTAATATATATAAATATGCTACACAATCTGCCTTTTAACTTGACAGGCAGATCATGTATTTAAACCATGTATTGCACAGTGAGTGATGTCGCCTCTGCATTATTTTCTGTAATGCACGCTTAGACTAACTTTGTGCAGTATTGTATGATCTCAGTGCAGCAGCGGTACATGCAGGTCTGCTGGAGATTACAGAGAGTTGTGCTCAAAGGCAGTGGTGCTGGTACATCACTTTTGGGAGAGATGATTAATTAATTTACCTCACAGGGTCCGCATGACTACTGTCTTATGATGACTGTCTGTGGTATAAAATATTTAGCCTTAAATGCAATGTATTGAGTGACGTTGTATTTGGATGCAAAGTAATATAAGTATTGCAGTTTATTTAAAGGGACACTATAGTCACCAAATAAACTTTAGCTTAATGAAGCAGTTTTGGTGTATAGATCATGCCCCTACATTCTCACCGCTCAATTATCTGCCATTTAAGAGTTAAATCACTGTTTATACAGCCCTGGTCACACCTCCCTGCATGTGACTCTCACAGCATTCCTAAAAATGTACTGTTAAGTGAGATCTAACGTTTAAACTTTCTGTATTGCTATTGTTTTTTAATCTAGAATTTCCTATCTCCAGCACTGTTAGTTACTGCTAGACCCTGCAGGGGATTCCTATATGTGCTTAAAGTTCAATTTTTTTTTTTTTTTTTTAATTCTTTATTTTTGAGCAGACGATTTTGAAATTGACCGTATAAGCTTTTTACATTTATGCATTTGATATCACAGTTACTTGTATAGTTTTACAGAGTGTCAGCGGTAAGAGTTACATTATACATTTTATATACGTTGCTTTTCCTGTATTCATTTTCGTCTGTTATTTTCTATTTTGTTGGCAAGCAAAATTAACTATGTACAATAGCATGTAAATAGAGGGTTGGGTTAGGAAGTAGTATTTCGGTCTCTGGCCCCGGAGGGTGTGTGACCGTTTACCCGCTTCCCGTTAGTTGCTACTGCTAGTAAGTGTGTTGTGATTTATTCCCTCGTTTGTCAGTTTATGAGTCACTAGAGCTTGCATTCAATAAAATAAAGTTAAGAGGAAAGTAAAAAGTAAGAGACAAGTACATAGGTATCCGTAGTTGCTGAGGTTGCGTTTCCGTTGTGTTTTTCGAGTTTGATCCCTCACTCGTCCGGTGGTGGTGCCGCTGCCACCCGTCCGGGTGATGGGGTGATAATTGGTAATATTCGTGCTTTTAGGTTTCCGCTTTTGGAGCTGCGTGGATGCTGCCCTGCTCCCCGGGTTGCTCCCTTAGATGTCGTATTGTTCCCATAGGTCCCATACTTTTTGGAACTTAGGCATTGTGTTTCGTACCTGGGCGGTTAATTTATCCATTATGTAGTTATCTCGCATTTTTGTTTTGACCAGGGATATACTCGGGAGGTCTGGACAAGACCACTGTTGTGCCAAGGCCCTGCGGGCCGCCAGATAAAGCATATTGAGTAGCCTTTGTTCGTGCCTGGGGAGGCCTTCAGTGGGTCTCGAGAGTAGGCACGCCCAAGGATCCACTCCCAGTCGTCGTTGTAGGATTTGGGAGCTAAGTTCTACTATGTTGCGCCAGTAGTTTGCTACCCCTGGGCATTCCCACCACATATGAATATATGTTCCTTTCCCCCCACACCCATGCCAGCGCTTAAAGTTCAATTCACAGAGCAGGAGATAAAACAACTTATAAAGTAAGTTACCATCTGATGAAACATGAAACCATTTTATTTTCATGCAGGCTGTGCAAATCACATCCAGGGAAGGTGTGGCTAAGACTGCATAAAACAAAAACAAAGTTGATTTAACTCGAAAATGGCAAATAATTAAGCAATGAAACTTCAGAGGCATGATCTACACACTAAAACTGCTTCATTAAGCTAATGTTATTTTGGTGCCTGTTGTATCCCATTATTACCTTTTTATTAGCAAAAATAAATTTGCAGTCATACTAATTTTTGTTAGCCTAATAATAACGGTGTTAAAAGAAAATACAATATTTCATTACTTCTACATTACTAATATGGTAGCTCAATATCATGATTATTATGGACCCTGGATGTGATCTTAATCCTAAAAGTCCTACTTTAAATAGATTCATCCACATAAAAATATATAGACAACTGCCTTTGCATTTTTAATCTCCAAGAAATATCCAAGTTGTCTTGAATCTCTACAGCTAATCATTGATTTCTTATGCAAATATATGGTAAAAACACTGACCATGTTTTCTTTTGATGTGTGTGACACCAAATGTGTGTAAGAGACATGTGTCATTGCTACAATGTTCTTATGATATGTAGTCTCTTTGCTGTTGGAAATACAAGTTCAATGTGGAGCAATCTGTGACAATGCTTATTTTTTAAAACCTAGACAATTCCCTTTATAATGTTTCTGAAAAGTTAGTTATATTACTTAAGCGTTACTAGACAGCAAGTTGTCCTTGTGAATAAAGTGAGCCTTAACCCCTTAAGGACACATGACATGTGTGACATGTCATGATTCCCTTTTATTCCAGAAGTTTGGTCCTTAAGGGGTTAAACAATCAAAGTCTTTGGACATCAGAGAAAGGTTTATCCTCTAAGACAGTGATCTTCAGCACTCTCCTCAACGCACACTTAACAGTCCAGGATTTAGGGATTACCCGGGTGTGTCTAAGGTGTTTAAAAAGTGTTTTTTTGTGTCTAAAGTGTTTTTTTCCTCTTTTTCTAAATACCGTAGACACACCTGGGTAATCCCTAAATCCTGGACTGTTAGGAGTGCCTTGAGGAGAAGGATGAGGAGCACTGCTCTGAGAGACTGTTTCGTGGTTGAGTATAACAGACGATAAACCCCCAAAATCCCTTAGTTAGGTAGCCCCATTCATGACACTCAGCAATATATTCCCTAAACTCTATACATATATAAACTGAGAATTGACGAGGGAATTACAAATTTTATGTCAAATGAGATGGAAATATTAAAATATTTTTCAGTTCTGTCTGCTCTGCATGCTACTCCATTAAGTGAATTAGTCCGTCAATGACTCACTTTATTTTACGTCCTATTTGGCCACACTTGGCCTGGATACCTCTCTATCTCTTTCTTTTAAGAAAACTTGTCAGAAGAACGAGTTATTAGCAATCACGTTTAGCCTGTGAAGCAGCCACGTTGAAGATCTCTTCTAATGAATATTTTTTTTTTTCACAAACCAGAACACGAAGTTACGACTGACTAGTTTTACATCAGCGGGAATTCTCCAAACTTGCTTTTTACTGATTTACTGCGCCATTACCACTCAAAGTCCTAAATTTGCATGTTCCTTTTCTCTGCTGGATATTATCTACAAGCAATTAGTATTTTTTTGCTGAGTGCCTTCTTCACTCTGTGGGTACTTCTTTTTACCATACGCAGATTTATTTTGCCTGGCTACTCTTGTCCTCCAACTAAGGTTCTTAGACAATCTGATGTTGGTGTTGTGAAGGGTTTGACAATTACAGGTGCTGCATGATTAACCGCTTGCGTCATTAAATACTCTAGTGTAATTATGTGTAAATTGACTTTATTCTGCAAGTTACACATCCATTCTGTTTACAAGCAGATTGCGTGCTGCTATTGTTCTCCTTTAAACACATTTACATTGCATTATGGAAGGTTGAGTGAGAGGTCAAAAAGAAATGTTGCAGCAAACCTTGGCAGATTTCTCTCTGTTTTTCTGCCATTCCAGATCAGGTAGAGCTATTTCACATGAAACATTTGTTTACCTGCTAAATGTAAGTAGAGCATGGACATGATGATCTGATTTTACTGGTGACATTAAAAAGCATTATTATGATTTGCGTAATCCCTTGAAAAGTAGTCTCAAAGGTAAAGGAAAAGTCGGCTAATAGTTCTTGTTGGGTTTTATAATAAAAAAAATGCTTCTGACATTTGTATCAATTCCCATTGCTGCCCAGGCTCTCAGAAAATAATATTTAAACTGAGAATTAAATAGGAGTAGAAGGTGTGGAGCGAGAAAAAATAACGTGGGTAATTCTTTCTCCTTGGACTCTCTGCAAGACAAGGTTAGATAGGGCCCTGGAATGAGGCACCTGTGACAGGGAGTGGTGCAAACCCGGTGAGTTGGCCTGGCCCAAATAGAATTATAAATGAGACCAAGAGGAGGAAGGATTTCCTAAGTAAGTGGGTTAAAGGACCACTATAGGCACCCATACCACTTCAGCTCAATGAAGTGGTCTGGGTGCCAGGTCCATCTAGGGTTAACCCTGCAGCTGTAAACATAGCAGTTTCAGAGAAACTGCTATGTTTACAATAGGGTTAATCAAGCCTCTAGTGGCTGTCTCATTGACAGCCGCTAGAGGCGCTTCCGCGCTTCTCACTGTGAAAATCACAGTGAGAAGACGCTGACGTCCATAGGAATGCATTGAGAAATTCTTTCCTATGGGCTGATTGAATGCGCTGACATTCAGCGCTGAAATCGGAAGAGGGAGGAGAGTTCCCCAGCACCGAGGGAGCCCGGCGCTGGACAAAGGTAAGAGTTTAACCCCTTCCTCACCCTTCAGCCCGGCGAGAGTGGGACCCTGAGGGTGGGGGAGGGGGAACCTAAAGAACCTAAAGTGCCAGGAAAACTAGTTTGTTTTCCTGGCACTATAGTAGTCCTTTAATCTCATAAGAGCAGGCATTAGGCTGTTAGTGTAGGACCTGCCAAAAATGGGGTGCATTGATGTTGTGGCAGGCTTATGCAATGTATGATCATATAATGTAACTAAACCCCCATTATTTTTGCCTAGGTCAGGTGTGTTTATAAAAACTATTACATACTGTAAGCTTTGACATGGCTGTTTAGTAAATGAGTGAGTGCGCTGGATCTTGTATGTTACATACCTTAATATATATAAATAAAAAAAGAGAGACAGAGAGAGTACTGAAAACATGTTAAAGCATTCAAGGAACAATATTTAATTACTGTTTGAGATGATGTGTGGGTAGAATGATATTTTAAAGTAGTTTATAATTGATGACCCGTTTGATTAAGAACTGGCAAGTTTAATTAATTGAGAAGGGAAAACACTTAGAGGAGGGGAACCACTGTTCTTACTACATTTCATTGCACAACATCACAAGGAGCCTTAAAACCACTAATGATGTGTTATGCAAGATGCTCCCAATTCTTTTTCTGCCTTCCTAATGACAATCCAGTCTCTTGCCTTGCTTGAGATATGGGCTGCTTAATAACATTTACTGGGACATTGCTTTTTTGTGTGACTGATTTATGAGAGTTCTGAAAAAATTTGAGCTCATCCTAATCCATCCCCTTTCATTATCAAGGGAAGCCATTAAAATATGTGATCATTTGCATCTGTAATATACTGTGCTATGTACTTGGAAGCAATGCTCTCTTCTATTTGACTTTCACAACTAAAGGACTTTTTGATTCATCAGAATAAGTTTATTGTAACTTTAGTTTTAGGCATTTTATAACGTGAGGTGCATGAATTGGATTATAAAGGTATAGATAAACATGTTTCACAATGTACCCCCATCCCCATGAGTTTAGTGGCAGAACCACCCTAAATTCCTAGTTTTTAGGTATGACCTTCTTACTGTTATTGTATTTTTGGCTACATATTGTTAAAAGAATATAATACTAATAAAAAGTATTTGCATTTGATTGAATACTTTACTCAAGTTGAGGTTATATATTTTTGTCTCTACAATGTATAATTGTTCCAGTTTTCGGTGTTGGCTTGCAGTGATCCTTCCACCTGCAGTAGTCAGAGGCATCCCTCTCTCCTACTGACCTTTTCCCTATCATTTCCTCAGCTCGGAAGAGCCTCTCTGGGGTATCAGTTTTGCAGTTTGTAGTGCTATCTTAGGGTGGTCTAGGCTTTCCCATTGCCCCTTGTTATCATGCAGAATAACGGAGAAACCCAGTCCTAGAATTATATGTCCTTGAAAGGTAAACTCAGGAACATTAAAAATCATTGGACAACAATCTAGGTTAAGTATCATTTAGAGAATGGTTGGATGGGAAGCGTACCTCAAGATCTGAGCATCTCCTTTTACTATATAATATTCTCAAATAACAAATGTGAATTGAAATTGGTGGAATGAGCAAACATGTTTACTTAATGGAGATTCAGTTTTGCCTATGTTACATGTATATGATCTCCAATAATGTCATGTGTGAACGTGATTAAAAAAGATCACTCCTCACCCAGAACAGGTGAATCTCATTCAGTTTGATGGTATGTTCAAGATTCCAAAAGAGCTCTAGATAACTATCTATCTGGTTCAAGGGATGTAATAATCTACTTTTAGAATGGAATGAACCAGGGCCAGTGCAAGGACTTTTGCTGCCCTAGGCAAACAAAAATTTGCCGCCCCCCCATATGTTCTGCCCACCATGTGGCATCACAATGCTCTACCCGTATGATCTGCTATATGGGCCAACACCAGTGCTGCACACAGTGTCTTTTATCTGAAAACGCAGTGTGTTTACATTAAAAAGCCTGCAGGGACAGGCTATAGACACCAGAACCACTACATTAAGCTGTAGTGGTTCTGGGGACTATAGTGTCCCTTTAATGCGAGGTAAATTAGAGATTAGTGCCACTTATAATATACTGGATTGCCTACTTACCACCAGAGGAGGACAAGAGGATGACGATGGGCTAAGGCTGTAGTCTGGCTCCACTGATCTGGTGTAGAAGAGGTTCTCTGGAGACTGTAACAGTGCTCACAAAAATGAACGAACAGGAAGCAGCTCCATTTTTTGGGGCCCTTACATAGCTCAAGGTCTGGGCCCCCAGGGGTGACTGAGTATGCCTACAAAGCCCATCCATAAATCCACCTACATGGTCCACACCTGAGTTCGTTCACAAGGAGTGGAGTGTATGTGTGTAGGGGATGCGTAATGCGTTATTATAGAGTGTAATACATTTTGTTTCTTCTTTGTGTTTACCGGTTGATTGAAATAATTATATTTTGTATATTTCTTCTTGGGTAAAAGTCTCGCCATGTTAATATACATCTATATTAACCAATAATACTAATACGCAATCTGACTTACGGTTTGTTCAGGTTTATTCGTAGAGTTACGGATGCATAATAATACAACAAAGGATGTTACAGGATAATGGATGTTCAACAGCAGATGGTGATTGCTGGACTTCTAAAGGGAGAGTTCATCTTTCCTTCCTTCCTTCCATAATTTTCATTTAATCCCCTCCCCCTTTTACCTCATTGTTCTTTTTTTTTTTTATAAATCTGCTATGTTTATCCTGCAGTGTTATTTTTTAATAGGGTTTATTTGTATAAGGCTAAGAACGCAACCTTTTCTTTTTATTTACTGCTTCTCCAAATGCTGTGGCTGTGTCAGGGTACCTGAAGTCTCTACCTCGGAGGAGGTTAGACTTCCCGACGGCCGTTCTCTCAGGGGGGCTGATTCATCCAACCCTCACAGCTCTCTTAGTCATTCCCACGCCGGCCGCGATAGCCCCGCTTCCTTTTATGACACGACGCTCAGGAGCCGACGTCATGACGGCAATCACATCCCGACCTGTCAATCTAGTTCGGAACAACGAATCAGGGCTCGGCAAGGGCGGAGTCATCAATTAGAGAACCAGGGTATAAAAGAGGGATGTGTGTAATGGTTCATTGCCCTGTCGTGGTTCTAGCTTGTCTGGTTCCTCAGTGCTCTTATGTCTATTGTTCTATTTGGTTTTGACTCGGCTTGTACTATCGTTCCTGTTTACCTCTCGTGTCCTTTGACCTCGGCTTGTCTCTCGCTTACCTGTTCTCTCGGTCCCTCGACCTCGGCTTGTCTCTGACCATTCTTTGCTTTCTCCTTACGTTAGTCCGGCCATTCTAAGGTCCGGTATACGTACTCCTCTCCTGTTCGTACTCTGCGTGTTGGATCCCTGTCCCGATCCTGACATTACGACAGGGCCATGGATCCTGCAGGTACAAACGCTCAGCTTGGTCCGCCTGACTCGAGGTTTGAAGCCATGGACCATAGAATGGACCAAATGGCCCTAGCGCTGCAAGCATTACTATCCCATCCAAGTAATCAAGCAGAGGAGATGCGTACTCCATCTATCGCTCTTGCTAACTCAGGCCTAGAGGTAGCCACAGTGGGAACTTCTTCCCGTGTTACTTCCCCTTTACGGTATGGCGGTGCTCCGGATACCTGTCGAGGATTCCTAAACCAGATAGGAATTCATTTTGAATTACAACCCCGCGCCTACCCTACTGACAGGGCGAAGGTTGGATTCATAATCTCGCTACTCATTGACAAAGCTCTTAGATGGGCTAACCCTCTGTGGGAAAATGATAATCCAGTAGTCTATATTTATAATGCGTTTATTACTACTTTTAGGAGGACTTTTGATCCCCCAGGGAGAAAGGCCAGTGCAGCTAGATTACTATTACGTCTTAGACAGCATAATCTAACCCTTGTGGATTATGCGCTAGAGTTCAGATCCTTGGCGGCAGAGGTCAAGTGGAATGAACAAGCCTATATGGACGTATTTCTGAACGGATTATCAGATGCGATCTTAGACGAGGTTGCCACAAGGGATCTTCCTGAAAATTTAGAGGAATTAATTTCATTTATTTCTCGTATAGATGAACGTATGAGACAGAGGCAGAACACTCGTGATAATGGTTATAGACCTTCCTTAAGACTAACTCCCGCATTTCAGAATTCTGAATCTACTATACTAGCTCTCCCAGAACCTATGCAAATTGGTAACACTCGCCTTTCAGAGAATGAAAGACAATATAGGAGAAGGGAGGGTCGGTGTATGTATTGTGGAGTAGGCGGGCATTTACGCCTAAATTGCCCTAACCGTCCGGGAAACGCTCGCACCTAAGTTTCTCCAGAGGACAGGCCTTGGGTGTTTCTATTTTGTCCTCTACATATGATTACAGGGATCATAGGTTACTACTACAGGTTTCTTTAACTTGGGAAAAGGGAGTACTTAAAGCTATGACATTAATAGATTCCGGAGCAGCTGAAAGCTTTATTGATCAAACTTTTGTCAAAAAACACTCTATCCCATCTCAGCTAAAGGAGACTCCATTGGCCGTTGAGGCCATAGATGGTAGACCTTTATCAGATCCTGTGATTTCTCGTGAAACTATACCAGTTAAGTTAACCATTGGTATTTTACACGAGGAGGAGATTTATCTCATGCTTATCTCATCCCCTTCAGTTCCTATAGTTTTGGGGTATCCCTGGCTTAAAAAGCATAACCCTACTATTGATTGGGAGCAAGGTGAAATAGTCTCTTGGGGTCAGGGTTGCCAGAAAGGTTGTGTACAGAAAGTCTCACCATTGTGCGTAGTGGACACACCTAGTAACTCTAACAAGCCCACAGAATTACAGATACCTTCCCAGTACCAGGATTTAAAGGCAGTCTTTGATAAGAGGAAGGCTGATACTTTACCCCCACACAGGTCCTTTGATTGTAAGATTAATCTCCTACCTGGTACTATGCCTCCGAGGGGCAATGTATATCCTCTATCCACTAAGGAGAACTTAGTCTTAGAAGAGTACATTCAGGAGAATCTAGACAAAGGATTTATAAGAAGATCCTCTTTTCCAGCCGGAGCCGTTTTTTTTTTTTGTAGATAAAAAAGACGGTACACTACGGCCTTGCATTGATTATCGGGGCTTGAATAAGATAACTATCAGAAATGCTTATCCGATTCCCCTAATTACTGAGCTATTTGATCGCCTTAAAGGCTCTAAGATTTTTACCAAGTTAGATCTGAGGGGAGCTTATAACTTGGTGAGAATTCAGCAGGGCGATGAATGGAAAACGGCTTTCAATACCCGGTATGGCCACTACGAGTACACGGTAATGCCCTTCGGGCTTTGCAATGCCCCTGCTGTATTCCAGGACTTGATTAATGAGGTTCTTAGGGAATTTCAACATGAATGTGTTATAGTTTATTTGGATGATATACTGATACACTCTAAAGAGCCTGAGGGTCATCACAAACAAGTCAGAAGGGTATTGCACAAACTCCTACAGCATGGGTTGTATTGCAAATTGGAGAAGTGTAGCTTCGACCAATCTCAGGTAAACTTTCTTGGTTACGTTATTTCTGGTGAGGGGTTTAAGATGGATCCTGTTAAACTCCAATCTATCTTGGATTGGCCATTGCCCAAGGGACTCAAGGCCATTCAGAGGTTTATCGGATTCTCAAATTACTACAGGCGCTTCATTAAGGGGTACTCGTCTATTATTGCTCCTATTACCAACATGACTAAACAGGGTGCTGATACTAAGACATGGTCCCCGGAGGCGCTTGTTGCTTTCAGTACTCTCAAGGAACAGTTTGCCTCAGCACCGATATTAGTTCATCCAGACACATCTTTGCCTTTCTTACTCGAGGTAGACGCCTCAGAGACAGGTGTAGGCGCTATTCTGTCCCAAAGGTTAAGTTTGAATAAACCACTGCATCCTTGTGGTTTTTTTCCAGGAAATTGTCTGGGCCTGAGAGAAGGTATGATATTGGTGACAGGGAACTGTTAGCGGTAATTTTGGCTTTAAAGGAGTGGAGACATCTGTTGGAAGGGACTTTACACCCGGTTACTATTTTGACGGATCACAAGAATTTGTCATATATAGGGGAAGCCAAGCGATTATCTGCCAGGCAGGCTCGTTGGTCTTTGTTCCTTACTCATTTCAACTATGTTCTCACTTATAGACCTGGTTCTAAGAATTCGAAGGCCGATGCATTGTCCCGCCAACATGAACCTTCTACTATGCCTGATGTGGTTTTTTCTTCTATAGTTCCCAAGCGTAATATTATTGCCAACACTAGCATCAAGATTCACTCTCCGTTGCTGGATGAGATCAAGAAGTTACAACATCTGGCACCCGGACCTATTCCGGGGGACCGTTACTTCGTTCCTCCTAAACTCCAACTGGAACTTATGCAGTGTTTTCATAACAGTAAATTTGCCGGACATCCTGGCATACGCAAGTCATGTTCTCTGATTTCTAAAGATTTCTGGTGGCCTTCATTACGTAAGGATCTTAAGGAATTCATCGGGGCATGTGATGTCTGTATGAGGACTAAACAACCTCATACGCTTCCATGTGGGCTTTTGCACTCCCTAGAAATTCCTGTGAAACCATGGTCTTGTCTGGCTATGGACTTCATCGTTGATTTACCGGTTTCTAAAAAACATACGGTTATCCTCACAGTAATTGACAGGTTTACCAAAATGGCTAATTTTGTACCTCTGATCAAATTGCCCTCTTCTCCCGAATTGGCTGAAATTTTCGCGAGGGAGATTTTTCGTTTACATGGGATTCCTTCTGAAATCGTTTCTGATTGAGGTTCCCAATTTGTTTCCCGGTTTTGGAGATCCTTCTGTTCTCAGCTTGGTATCAAATTAAATTTTTCCTCTGCCTATCATCCCCAGTCCAATGGGGCTGCCGAACGCACCAACCAAAAGGTTGAACAGTTCTTGCGTTGTTTTGTTTCTGAACACCAGGACGATTGGGTCGGTCTGATTCCTTGGGCGGAGTTTGCGCACAACAACAGTGTTTGCGATTCTACTCGTTCTAGCCCCTTTTTCATGAATTATGGCTTTCATCCTTCCGTTCTTCCGTCGGCCTCCCCCTCCCAGGGGATACCGTCGGTTGATATTCATGTTGCCAATCTGAGAAAGTTGTGGGATCAGACTCGACAAATTCTTATTCATAATTCCATGGTGTCCAAACGACACGCTGACGCGGTATTCTCTCCGGGTGATAGGGTATGGTTGAGTACCAGGAACATCCGCTTGAAAGATCCTTCCATGAAATTTGCTCCTCGTTACATAGGTCCTTACAGGGTTCTGTGTCGTATAAATCCTGTTGCATATCGTCTGGCTCTTCCGCCTGCTTTACGCATCCCGAACTCCTTTCATGTTTCTTTATTGAAGCCTTTGGTGTGTAACAGATTTTCCTCCACTGTGCCTTCCCCTCGTTCTGTCCAGGTTGAGGGTCAGGAGGAGTATGAGATCAATTCCATCCTCGATTCTCGGATTTCTCGGGGGAAGGTGCAATATCTTGTTGACTGGAAAGGATATGGTCCTGAGGAAAGATCTTGGGTGGTCCAGGAGGATGTGCATGCTCCTCGCCTTCTCAGGGCTTTTCATGCTCGCTTTCCGTCTCGCCCCGGTTCCTTCCGCCCGGTGGGCGTTTCTGAGGGGGGGGGGGGTACTGTCAGGGTACCTGAAGTCTCTACCTCGGAGGAGGTTAGACTTCCCGACGGCCGTTCTCTCAGGGGGGCTGATTCATCCAATCCTCACAGCTCTCTTAGTCATTCCCACGCCGGCCGCGATAGCCCCGCTTCCTTTTATGACACGACGCTCAGGAGCCGACGTCATGACGGCAATCACATCCCGACCTGTCAATCTAGTTCGGAACAACGAATCAGGGCTCGGCAAGGGCGGAGTCATCAATTAGAGAACCAGGGTATAAAAGAGGGATGTGTGTAATGGTTCATTGCCCTGTCGTGGTTCTAGCTTGTCTGGTTCCTCAGTGCTCTTATGTCTATTGTTCTATTTGGTTTTGACTCGGCTTGTACTATCGTTCCTGTTTACCTCTCGTGTCCTTTGACCTCGGCTTGTCTCTCGCTTACCTGTTCTCTCGGTCCCTCGACCTCGGCTTGTCTCTGACCATTCTTTGCTTTCTCCTTACGTTAGTCCGGCCATTCTAAGGTCCGGTATACGTACTCCTCTCCTGTTCGTACTCTGCGTGTTGGATCCCTGTCCCGATCCTGACAGGCTGTGACTTTTACATAAAACAATAAAAATAGAAATCCAGCGCACTCACTTATCAACTAAACAGCTACTTTGATGCTGACAGATTTGACTAGTTTTATTAAAAACACCTAATATAGGCAAAAAATAATGGGGGTTTAGTTACACTATATGATCATACATTGCATAAGCCTGCCACAAACGTCAATGTACCCCATCTTTGGCAGGTCCTACTCTCATTGCCAACTGTCTACTAAATGAGCTACTCACTTGGGGAAATCCTTCCATCGCGAGTTCTCTGCAGTACAAGGCTAAATAGGGTTCTGAGATGAGGCACCTGTGACAGGGGGCGGTGCAAAACGAAGGAGCTGGCTAGACTCCTAAATATATATGGGAAAACAAGGGACTTGCTGCACTCACCTAAACATGCTGAAATGGGGTGCTGCTGGGGGCCAATAAGTACAGTAAAAATAGAAATCCAGCGCACTCACTGTCAGCATCAAAGTAGCTGTTTAGTTGATAAGTGATTGCGCTGGATTTCTATTTTTACTGTACTTATTGGCCCCCAGCAAGTCCCTTGTTTTCCCATATATATTTAGGAGTCTAGCCAGCTCCTTGGTTTTGCACCGCCCCCTGTATGTAAAAATCACATGAATCCGTCCAGGGGTTAAAAAGTTAGGTTGAGGTCCCTTTATTATCAATTGCAAGCATGGCTTTTCCTGCCCAAACCAGTTCCCACTGGTCTGGCAGTGTCCCTGGGACAACGCCCCGCTGGAGAACAATAGAGCTGGTGGAGGGGAAGAGCCACACCTTCCCAGGGATTCAAAGGGGAAGAAAAAGTGTCCAAAGAGTTTCCATGTGTCCATACACTGTTTTTAAAAGGGCCAGCACTGTACAATAAAAGTCCTAAGCCAAAATCAGTTCCTAGAAGGGCAATACATCCCAGGGCCATAGTCGCAGGGCAGGAGGCTGGCAAACAGGCCCCTCCAAAAACCAGTGGTGAAGTTACTTTTGCCACATATCTCCCCTTTGGGGGGTAGACTAACCAGGTGCCTGACCTTCTGTCGGTCGGTGCCTGAGTTAGTCTGACAACCCACCCACAACAGCAAAGTGCAAGAGCAGCCCACCCACAACAAATAGTTACTGCACCTGGGTATTTCTCTGGGGTGATGGGGCAACACGCTGTGGGGACTTGAGGGGCAGAGGCCAGCGGCGCTCTGCCCTGATGCCAGTGCTTCTGCTCGGGTGAGGGGGGTGCAGGCCAGTCCTGTAACAAGGGGGTCGGTAGGGCAGAGGCCAGTGGCACTCTGCCCTGATGCCAGCTCTTCCGCTGGTATAGCCTGCAGGACATCAGGCTCTGGACAAGGGACAAAGGGAGGGCAGAGGCCAACTGCACTCTGCCCAGCTGCCAGCTCTTCTGCTGGTATAGCCTGCAGGACATCAGGCTCTGGACAAGGGACAAAGGGAGGGCAGAGGCCAACTGCACTCTGCCCAGCTGCCAGCTCTTCTGCTGGGGTGCTTGGGACATATTCCGTCTCAGTAGCCAGGGGAACGTGGGGATCAGTGGGGGTTAACATTTCCTCTGTTAACCCTGGGGCCAAGTTAGGAGTTATTTGGGGAGGGGAGACTTGGCTTACCTCCTCCTCCTGATACTCCTGCGATGGTAGCTGGGGATCTGGACCGGCTGTCCAGCATCCCTGTGGGGCAGGCACAGAGACCACGGTCCCATTTGCGCCATCTGGAAGATTGGTGTCTCCCCTCGGTAGGGTAAGCTGCTGCTGGGGAGAGAGGGTGCTGTGCTCCTCTCCCTGAATCACAGGCTGCCGCTGGAGAGGGAGACCGACTGTCTCCACTCCCGTAACATTGTCCTGCTGCTGGAGAAAGAGACCAACTGTCTCTGTTCCTTGTAGGACACACTGCTGCTGAGGGGGAAGTACGGCACCTTCAGTTCCCTTTAACTCGCACTGCCGCTGGGGAGGAAGGACGGCACCTTCGGCTCCCTGTAACTCGCACTGCCGCTGGGGAGGAAAGACGACACCTTCGGCTCCCTGGAACTCACACTGCCGCTGGGGAGGAAGGACGACACCTTTGACTCCCTGGGGCGCACACTGCCACTGGAGATTAGGTGTCCATATCCTCAATCCCCACAGTTTTTGATCAAAGAACAATGCCGCATTGTTCTCCGCAACCAACTGGTGCATTACCTGGAAGACTACCTCGTTCGAAGAGTCTGGGCCATAGCAGACCAACTGCCTCTTTACCTCCTCAAGGTAAGCGTCACCCTCGTAGCGACGTATCAGGTTGAGGTGCTCTTCGCAGGGTTCTATCCATGCTCGCTCCATGCTGTTGTAGATAGGGACACTGCGCAGTGGCTAGTGTTGCCCTCAAAAACCTCATACGATACCAGTGTCTCCGAGCTGCTTCTCCGAGCACTAGGATGCCATCCCACCGCTGCCACCACTGTAACGGATCACCTGCCCCCCGACTGGGTACCTCCATTGAAGGATGCTCCTAGCGCTTACAGAGGGCTCCAAGCGCTCCGCAGACACCACAACCACCGCAGACCCCACGAACCACCGCAGCTTGGTTGGGGTCTCCCCGTCTCCTACCCACCCTGGACCTACGACAAGGCTCCAGGTTCCAGTGGGTGAACCTCTCCTCCAACAGAGTGAAGCAGGAACAAGCTCTTACAAGAGCTTAGAAGTGATTATCCAAGGGAGCATGCAGAGCATAGCAATCCCTTGTAGTGATATAGCGATTCCCCCAATAAGAGACAGGACTCTAGATTGAGGGTGAAGTAGAACTCATGTTTAATGACACACAAAGGGAGACGCCCACAGGCAATTATACATTAACCAACCAGATAACGGTTACATCCCACAGATTCCCTCCCCTCTGCTTGGGAGATAATTGAGTTTCTTACTGTATCTACTCAATTATCTCCAAGCTGAAAAATCATACTTTTTATACATTTTTATAACTCCCTGATTTTACATCACATACGAATAAAATTATATTTCTGTGATCAGCATACCTTGGAGAGCAACATATGTAAAAATCACATGAATCTGTCCAGGGGTTAAAAAGTTAGGTTGAGGTCCCTTTATTATCAATTGCAAGCATGGCTTTTCCTGCCCAAACCAGTTCCCACTGGTCTGGCAGTGTCCCTGGGACAACGCCCCGCTGGAGAACAATGGAGCTGGTGGAGGGGAAGAGCCACACCTTCCCAGGTATTCAAAGGGGAAGAAAAAGTGTCCAAAAAGTTTCCATGTGTCCATACACTGTTTTTAAAAGGGCCAGCACTGTACAATAAAAGTCCATAAGCCCAAATCAGTTCCTAGAAGGGCAAACAGGCCCCTCCAAAAACCAGTAAGAGACCCATGAGGAATATTTTAAAAAGTACTGAGTTAGGTCATATTGTTACCTCAACATAGCCATTAACTTTAAATGTCAACTCTTATTATGGTCGGAATACAGGTATATGGTCTTCAAAAGGTATTGTTTGGTGGCCATCTTGTGATTTATGCTCTTAACCAAACAACTTGTGATGAATTGCTTCTTTCTATACACCGTCCATCCTCGAATCTTTGTTATTAAAAATGTTACTTAACACTGGAAGGTTTTCATTCGATGCAGTTTAATTCGTGAATGAGCATTCCATATAGTCAGAGGACGTTAAACTAAATCATGTTTGCTGTATACAAATGTAGCATTTTTACATTACCAGTAATACTTTTTATTAGCACTAGATCTGCCATCTATGCTTCGATATTTGACTGCTGTTGCTGCTTTGGGTTTATAATTGAAAGTTAGACATCATCGATATGTCATTGTGTTTCAAAGAATGTTTGATTTCACCTTGAGATACAAACGCCTCGCTCTCTGTCTGTAGTATATTTTGATCTTGTCTTGTATCCTGCTTGAGTTTTCATTTGTCCACATTTAAGTGCATGTTTTATGTATTTGCTGCTGTCATGACAAATACGTATTTCATTGCATTGACATTCCAATTTTATTGATATCTTTTTCCATTTTGTGTTATGTGCAGCATTTGTGTTTACGTACATACCATTACAAAGCTAAGTGATTTAGAGCATGACTTTTATTTAATTTGTTTTACAAGGCTGTTCTAGTTGTTCTTCTCCCTCCTCCAAGATTGATTGCTGCATCGAAGGTGGGTTTGGAGCAAGGCATAGATCATTTTTTTGGCATCAGATATGGTGGCTACTTTCCAAGATCTAGATTCTGAATTACGATCTAGTGCACATGCAATTGTATTTAGATATGTGAATCTATTGTTTGGGGAAGGAGGGTTCTGTCCTATCATATCAGGTGACTGTTGGGGCCCAGTGAAGCCTGTTAATTGGTGATATGGAAGAAAATATCTCTGCGACATTTTACATTGTTAATTTGTAGTCATAAGTAATATACAGTAGGCTCACATGCATGTTTATCATTAGCAGCATGTAGTGTTGTCAAAGTAAAACTCTACATAGTATGCGATAATTCTGGCATAGTCTTTTCAAAACATGTGTGTACATTATTTCATACAGTGTGTAATAGAATGTATGTTAAGGGTGGAATGTTTGGAGAGCACTACAGTTAAAATGTGAATGCTTCCCAACCACTGTTACATATTGGTTGTAACATTTGATTCTCGTTGTGGCTCATTTGATTTATTTTAACCCCAACATCCATACTGGCCTACATACCTGAACTAATTTACTGGCCGTCATCAATTTATAATCATCATATATCAATGATGATACCAATCACTGATGACACTTCAATATCAATGATGACACCAATCACTCATACTGACACTCATAAAAAGCATTGGATTCCATGCTCCTCTATAAGAAGTATTCAGTTGGGTGGAGTGGAAAGCTGAATATTACCTGACTATAAACCTGAATATTGTTGAACTTGGAAAAATCTCCATCGTGACATTTCACACTGTGATGGAGACACAAACAAGTCGTGAATGATGTCCGTTAGAGGACCAGAAAGTGCTGTACATTCCTGTGTAAATGTATAAAAGACATTTCGAGGTAAGTAACTTATTATCCCATTCATACTTGGAAATGACAGAAGTCTTCATCTTGGTAAAATATTCTAGAAGTACATGCAATATAAACGTGTTTTAATGTACTAGGAACACATGAGTCCATCCTTTTGGAGCAGTGTACCGACTGTGTTAGAACAATATCTAAACTTTATGTCCTGTGTTAGAACAATATCTAAACTTTTTATCCTTTCAATTTTATTTCTACTTTTTGTAGAATCTCTAGTGGTAAGACAAAATTAAGATTATCAAAATGTGTGAGATTTTATTTTACAAACCATCAGTCTACTAATCAAGCGTTACTGATCGGAAGCAGATTCTGATTTCTAAATATACATTCCATTTAAAAATGGAATACTTATTCTAAATTAATGTTACATGATTGACACTGTGCCTGGGTCTGGACTGGTGAAATTTTACAGTCTGCTTTGATCAAATAATGTACGATGCGCCTTGTGCCATCAAAGTTCAATGCTGATATCTAAAGTGTCAGTATCAATAAATGCAAGTTAAGCTTGAAAAGTGTCTTCAGAGAGTTGAACTGTCTTAAAAGACACAGTGTTCTTGTGTACATAAATGTCTGAGCAGAATGAAAACCATGAGGTTTGTCAAATGGAAATTCAGATATCTCAATCTGAATCTATAAAAACAAAAGACCATTGTAGACATTAAATATATAACAAAGTTATTTGACATTTACTTCCAACCACAAAATAAAAAGGACTACAAAGCCCCATAGATGAGAAGTATGGAAGAGGTCACACCAGTTTCAAGGATTTACAGCCTGAAGTTTATGTCTTGTAACCAATCCCATTTGGAATCCTCACAAAGCGGGTATCTTCCTGGTTGGAATATTGTGCAACATACTATAGTGATATTCTTGTTCCAAACTCGTATTCAAGTAAAACTGCATAAAGAGCAGTATGTCTCCAGTAGAGTATGCTACAAGATGAATAGTCTTATTCCAGTCCCAGCTCAGGTATGCAGGCAACCACGTGGAATGTGGAAGAATGTATTTATAGTTTTTGCAATGGTCACATTTTGTCCTTTTAAGGCTTCTTTGGGGACTCCCGAGATCAATTACATTAATACCACCAATTTACAAAAAAAGAACAATAAATTTATTACCACTGCGTTAGTAAATAAAAACATATTTCTAAAATAAATATTATATAAAGCTACCAAAATAAATTTAGTCATTTCAGCAGAATTTAAAAGCCCAATTTATCAGCATCCTATCTTTCATTTGTTATTACATGTACCCTTGCTTATTAATGCTTTTTTGCACAGTAGGGAATATTTCCTTTTAGAAATGCTATTTTATTTCTCAGAATCGGTTACATTTAGGAAGGCACTCTGTGCCCACAATTAATTTAATTCCAATAATCCATCACTTAAGAGATTTCGGATGACAACATTTATTGCTATGTGAAGGATGCCTGCATTCATTATTAAATATACAGAACGAATCAGCAGTATTTTAAAATGATATATTATTTATCGAGAGTGGGACTTTCGGAAGATTAAGTGTTGAGAAATATGAATGTGTAAGGTGTATCTAACAGAGGTCACACTCAGTGCTATGCTATTCATAAGGGAAAGGAAAACACAGTATGATTGACGACACTGGATTTATGTTTGGCAGATTTGACAAATTCATACAAATTTACTGCTTCTTACAACTGTCAAGTGTCATATTGGACGTAATGAAAGAGTGTCATATTTCTTGAAGTTCAGTATAGAAACTGGTGTCAACTAATGTATCAAACTGACATGGAACACATCAAATTCAAAGCTCTACAAACCCCTTATTTTTGTCTTGACGTACAGATATGAAATAGCAAGTCAGTTGGAGGTTTAAAGGGGTAGTCGCAAAAATAACTTTAGCTTAATGAAGCAGTTTTTATGTAAAGATCATGCCTCTGCAGTGTCACTCTGCAATTTACTGCCATTTAGGAGTTAATTCACTTTTGTACAGCCCTAGCCATACCTCCTCTGCCCGTGACTTGCACAGCCTGCATGAAAACAAAATGGTTTAATTTTCAAATCAGATGTAACTCACATTAGAAGTTTTTATCTCCTGCTCTGTCAATTAATTTTCAAATCAGATGTAACTCACTTTAGAAGTTTTTATCTCCTGCTCTGTTTTTATCTCCTGCTCTGTAAAAGCGCAGGAGATAAGAAATTCTAAATTAAACAGGATTTGCAATAAAGGAAGTGTAAACATTAGATGACTCTTTACAGGAAGTGTCTAGGAAGGTTGTGTAAGTACATTTGTAAGGGGACAAATATCTTGGAGTGAAGAAAATTCAAATGTAAGTCAAATTCTATTGACTTAACAACATAAATAGAGTTGTGTGAAATTTTCATTAGAGTCCTTTCCTTTCGGTTCTCTCTTTTTGGTAGATTTCCCCTTGGTTGATGCAATGTATAACTGACATATTTTTCCTATGTAAAATTACCTACTTGACACTATTAATCATCCCCTTTCCCCCCATTGTGCAACTTGCTGTACACACCCCTTGCTGATGCCAATCAGGGCCTCGCGATGTCCAATTACAAGCATCTCCTAGAAATGCCAGTGATTGGACCATTTCACAGCGAATAAGCTCAAGGAAGGGGAGATGGATTGGGAATTTGGAAAAAAAAATAGCAATTTTATTTGCAAGTGGAAACCGGAGAAAAAGCCTTCCCCTTGCAGGCTGTGCCTGCAAGGGAGAAGCTCTATGTGTTTAATGTCAGTGCACGCTGATGACGGATGTATTTTATGCACAGAATTTACATTTGGAAGCCGGAAACAGTCTCGTGTATTGCCTCTGGCACACAAGTGCAGATTACTCTGTATGTGCAACATTTCTGTCAGAAAAGCTGCACATTAAAATTCATACCACCATGACCGCTTCAAATCACTGAAGTGGTCATGGTGTTTGGAGTAACCATGTAAGTGAGAAACTAGTGTACATTTGCAAGAATAGAGCATACGCCATGTCATATATCAATCAGTGTGTCATTATTTATGTGCTAGTTTCCTCGGTTCGGTTGCACATAAATGTAGATTCATATAACACTAATAATAGTTTTGTTTTTTTCTTTGCGGCAGCAAGCCAAATGTTCTAATTATTATAAAAAGAATGTGAATTGTAACTAAGATGGGACAGTGCATGTGAAGGCTCCTCAAGAAGTTAGTTTAATTTATTTATTTTAAATATTAGGTTTGGTTAGTTGTTCAAACACAAGAGGTGCTACAAAATGTATTATATGACTGTTATAGTGGAGCGCTTAGCAGAAAACAGTGAGATTTTCTTTGTGAATTTACACACATATTTTATTTTCATATCACACAAGACTGTTTTGTTTAAATGCACTTTATTGAATTGCATTTTAATTGTGAAAACAAGAGACTTTGGTGAACTTATGCACCCTATTGCACTTTTCCGAAGGCTCTACTGGGTGATTTTCTTACATTAAGTAAGCACTTTCCATTATATATCACTGACTCTGAACATAGTAATTTAATGAGTAAGTGTGTATTAATTGTATTAATTGTTTTCAGTTAAGTGCTCTCAATTACAGTCATACACTACAGAATGTTAATTAGATTTAGCTGTTTTTGTTAGTAGAACTACCTGGTGACTTAACCCCTTAAGGACACATGACGTGTGTGACACGTCATGATTCCCTTTTATTCCAGAAGTTTGGTCCTTAAGGGGTTAAAGGGCATTTGAGAGGTGTCAAGACCAAGCAGATTATGAAAAAAATCACCCATAGGTATATCTGTTAAGCTGATAGCATGTTCTTCGTTGAGAATGTATTTTCATGATGAATCCTCTGTCCATTCACAATAACATTTCATCAAATTAGTTATTTTAGTAACTTTCTGAATCAGCTTCACTGACTCTGATGATTAATTTATTCCTCCGACATATTACTGAAGCCCTTCCTTATAAACCTGGTAAAGACGGTACTGTTTGCACATATTAATCTTAAGACTTACATTGGTATTATTGGCTTTTTGATAACAATCCGCTGGGACTGTTTAAAGTATTCCCATCTTCATTGTAAGATTTATTACATCCTTTCCAAGTCAACGCTATAACTCAAACAGCAAGAATGTATTGAGTGGCGCTCATTGCTGTGTGTTCATTTCTATGATGGTTAACTACTGTGTTAGTAGCAATACATTTGATGAATATCATTCTTGGAAGTCCAAAGCAATGCGGAGGAATTTCATAATGTTCTGCCATCCAAAGAGAATAATCTAAACCCTGAATTGGTCTCAAATCCTACTGTCACCAAATTGACCCAAATAAGGCTGGAGATGGTGCTAGATAACTCACAAACTGCAATGAAATATTCTTGAAAATAAGTAAATAACGTATTAAATATGTAATCTGCATGCATGACAGGCAAAGATAAATAATGTATTAAATATGTCATCTGCATGCATGGCAGGCAAAGAAACACATAATTTACTAAATAAATGTAAATTAAAAAAACAAAACAAAAAAAAAAACTATTTGCAGGGTTCTCTCATCAGATTAGAACCAGAATGTTCTTTAACTTTCAATACTCTACTTGGGAGAGGTTTAGGGCTAAAAGCTAATGGGATCACCTCCTGAAATTTAACTTTGATAGAAGAGGTTCCCAAGACCCCCATAACTAATTACACTTATAATCCTAAATAACAGGCAAGCTATTAATCTGTGGATTACATTTGGTTTTTGGGTTTACTAATCACCAGTGGTTCCTAAGACCACCCATATGCCAGATGAATATTTATATTCAATAGGATGGCTTGCGATAGTTACCTGCTCTCACCATCCAAGAATGTGCCAACTCTTCCAGCTTTGTGAAATGCCAGTAAGGTGCAGAGAATTTCTAACAGTAACAATATTTTTAAACATCTAGTAAGGTGACAGGGGCATACCTAGTTCCCTTGACACTGAATGCCCCCAAAACAAACAAAAAATCATTAACTTGAAGACAAAAGAAGAGTGGTTGAAAGGCTGGAGGTGATGAGGGAACAAAGGCAGGTGCAGAGAGGATGAGACTAAGTTGAGTTACATCAGGGCTGGGCAAAAGGTAGATGCCCAAAAGGCATTTAGAACAACAAAGCATGATGGTAGTTGCGGTTCTAAAACATCTGCAAATTTACCATGTGCCCACCCCTCTGTAACATTTATTAAAAGAGGCTGGTAGAAAGAAGGAAGAAAATAATGTCAAAAGGACAAATTAGAAAGTTAAACAGTGGAAAAAAGGCTCCAAAATGGGACATTTGGCAAAGTGCCCCCTCTTAGACTCACATGATTCCTGTACCAAAAATCTCTGTTACATTCACACACATAACTATGCTCACGGAGACATTGCATAACATTGCTTTTCACTGCTTTGTTGGGTCAAGAGAGATAAGGAAAAATTCCCCAGGCTCTTTTATGACTGAAGACACGTACAACTTCTACATATGGCGCTATGTTATTTACACGCACAGCAGTATGCGAAGATTTACATCTGGATCAATAATAACCATTTGTAATTAACTACTGCATTTTAAGTAGGACATAAAACACACGGAATGAAAGTGAATTCTTTTTTTTCATGTTCTGCACAAGTACACTAAGTGCCGGTTATATGATCTACATAAGAAATGAGCGTTCAATAGAGTACACAAAGCATCAATTTGGATAAATATCAATTGCCTGGAAGTACAGAGTTATTTAGGTTAAATGCATGAAAACAGTGTGATGCATTTCATGCACAGTGACAAGGGACAATATTAACAGAAGAATGCAATAGCATATGCATGAACCAGTCTATTAAATCATGAATAAAGGAGCCCATCTGTTCAAATCCCCTTGTAAAAAAATGCCTTAGTTGGATAAAGCATCCACGCTCAACCAGAAAGACATCACATATTCATTAAGGAAATTCTGCATGAATGGAGAGCCTTAAAAGATAAGAAAACGCTAAAAATAGGTTCTGTTATTTCCTTACAATACACAGTTATATAGTTCATTAGTTTGGGAAAAAAGGGAGTCCATCATGCTTAATCTTTCTAAGTACCCATGCTTGTTTATCCAGAAAAAAGGTCAATGTTTCTCCTTAGAATTTACTCCCAAAGGGGTTAAAATAATTGCTTCTTGGTACCAAAGAAAATCATCTTTATCCCTGGATCAAATTTACCTTAAACTGAATTTAATTTTTCTTACCTTGTACGCTGGTATTTTCTAGAAAGACAATGACTGTTTACAAAAACAATTTTCATGGGACACTGAATTTCACATTTCAGCTGCTTTTAAAGTAATTTTTTTTTAAATCAGATTTGAAAAGATTAATATAATAACTTCATCAATTAAAGGGACACTTTAGTCAGTATGGTTATTTTATCTCATACAGTTGGTTGTTGTGCCTGGAGCCCCCTGACACTATTACTCCATTCAGTTTTACACCATGTTTGAGCAGTTTAACACTATACATAAAGGTCCCTGGAGGAATAGCTAAAGTAGAGATTACACTCTATATTCTAGTAAACCCAATTCATACCAGCAGTTGGCACTACGATAGGCTGAAAGTGGTCAGCTGACACTCTCAGCCAATTACAGCTACTTAGTGCTCCTGTCAGGGTACCTGAGGTCTCTACCTCCGAGAGAGGTAGAGACTTAGACGTTTATCCATCCGGACGCCATGTTTCCTCTGTTCCTCGCGGCCGACCCGGTCACATAAACGCCGGCCGCGAGGGAGTTACTTCCTTATGTAGCATGGTGCCCGGAGACCGACGTCATGACGCCAATCCGGAACGACCTGTCACTCAATCCGTTGGAGACCAATCAGGACTCGTCGGAGGCGTGTCTATCCTCTCTAGCCAGGGTATTTAAACATACTTCGCCCTGTTGCTCATTGCCCTGTCGTGGTTCTAGCCTGTCTAGTCACACAGTGCTCTGGTGTTTTTCAGTTATCCTTTTGATTCCGACCCGGCTTGTTTGACTTACTCTGTTTACCTCTGTTATCCTTGACCCGGCTTGTTACTCGCTTACCTGTCCTCTCGTTCCCTCGACCTCTGCTTGTCTCGGACCATTCTCTATACTCTCTGTACGTTAGTCCGGCCATTCTAAGGTCCGGTATACGTACCCTGTACCTGTTTGTACTTTGCGTGTTGGATCCCTGCCCCGATCCTGACAGCTCCTCAGGATAATGCTTCCTCATTAGTTGAAGTAACACAGAGGGGATTAGTTGCTAAAAACTCAGCATTAAACCATTAAAAACAGTTTAAAGGGACACTATTGTCATCAAAACAACTTTAGCTTAATGAAGCAGTTTTGGTGTATAGAACATGTCCCTGCAGTCTCACTGCTTAATTCTCTGCCATTTAGGAGTTAAATCCCTTTGTTTATGAACCCTAGTCACACCTCCCTGCATGTGACTTGCACAGTCTTTCTAAACACTTCCTGTAAAGAGTCATCTAAACTTTATCCTTCCTTTATTGCAAGTTCTGTTTAATTTAGATTTTCTTATCCCCTACTATGTTAATAGCTTGCTAGACCCTGCAAGAGCCTCCTGTATGTGATTAAAGTTCAATTTACAGAGAAAGAGATATAATTGTTTAAGGTAAATTACATCTGATTGAAAGTGAAACCAGTTTTTTTTTTCATGCAGGCTGTGTCAATCAGAGCCAGGGGAGGTGTGACAAGGGCTGCATAAACGGAAGCAAAGGGATTTAACTCCTAAATGGCAGTGAATTGAGCAGTGAAACCTGAGAAGCATGACCTATACACTAAAACTGCCTTGTTAAAGGACCACTCTAGTGCCAGGAAAACATACTCGTTTTCCTGGCACTAGAGTGCCCTGAGGGTGCCCCCACCCTCAGGGACCCCGTCCCGCCCGGCTATGGAAAGGGGAAAGTCTTTAAAACTTACCTTTTTCCAGTGGTGGGTGGAGAGCTCTCCTCCTCCGATCCTCCTCTTCTCCTCCCCGTCGGCTGAATGCGCACGCGCGGCAAGAGCTGCGCGCGCTTTCAGCCGGTCACATAGGAAAGCATTCATAATGCTTTCCTATGGACGCTTGCGTGCTCTCACTGTGATTTTCACAGTGAGAATCACGCAAGCGCCTCTAGCGGCTGTCAGTGAGACAGCCACTAGAGGAAATAGGGGAAGGCTTAACCCATTCACAAACATAGCAGTTTCTCTGAAACTGCTATGTTTATGAAAAAATGGGTTAACCCTAGAAGGACCTGGCACCCAGACCACTTCATTAAGCTGAAGTGGTCTGGGTGCCTAGAGTGGTCCTTTAAGCTAAAGTTGCTTAGGTGACTATAGGGTTCCTTTAACTCTGAAAGGAAGGATGGCGCCAGGAGACTCCAGACACAAATCCCACTTCAATGAGAAGTGTCCCTTTAAATACATTTGCCATCTGTAAACGTATAAACTTAAGGCACTGCCCTACCCCCTTACTACATAATATTGCTTGAAAAATAAAATGTCTATTGTCAGTGGCTGATGAGTTCATGTAAAATGTATTATTTTTAAAGAAATTGGTCACAATAGAGCTTCGATAGAAACTATGGCCTCAATTTAATATTGTTGGATAAGCTTTCAAAATGATTGAATATTTTTGGAAAAACTTTTAAAATTATTATGTCAACATATTAAAATATCAAAAATATATCATATATATAAAAAAACAAAATCAATATATAAAAATTGTGCATTGTTTTGCAAATTAAAATATTTTTCATAATATTAAATCATTTAAAAGTTTATCCAAAAATATTAAATACTTTGAAAAGCTTATCCATCAATATTAATTTGAGGCCTATGCTAGATATGTCTTTGTAATAGTTGCAGTCATCCCCTTTTCTGCAATGCAGATTGCTTACTGGATAACAATGACTGATAGATGGTTGGTATAATCAAGTGTATGCTTCTGAGCATGTCAATCTCTAGGTCCGCTTTAGAAAAATGTCCAGTCTTAGTACAAAACTCACACATGCTCAGTCTACTCCTACAAACAGTGTGTGATGTCACCCATTCAGTTATGCTGGATGGTATTGGAACTTGAACACTAGCAATAACAGAACACGTACAGGTTCTTTACTTTCTCTTCCTCTTGTCCAAAAACTCACTGTATCCACCTCACCTTCCTTCCTGATAGCACATATGGAATTATGATGCAATTTTATTGTGAAGAGAATTGAATAGTAGAGCACAAGGTATGAAATAAAAGCTGGGTACTTTGAGGAGAAAGGAAAACAACCGGGTTTTTGGGAGAGAAGATGAGAGGCTAAGCTGTGGAGAGTGGGGAATGCTTGGTGAACAGAATGGGTTATGGAAACTTGGTCAGAATATGCAAATTTAGTGAAATATTGCAATCTGTTTGCCACACTTTGTGCCTGTATTAATGCTGCAGCTGCAATTGTATTTTTAGGCTATGATTGACAGATCCACTGTGTTTTTCTGTACATGTATCACTTTTACACGCTGCAGGGTTATTCACAAAAAACGTTGCCCTGCACTATGTACAACTAATATTAATCAATCAATTCTTTAGTTTCTGAATTATACATAATGCTTGCCAGCACATTTTTGATGTAACACTCCTACATTATGTTGAAGTAATTACAAAGTGACCAGTGAATCAAACAATCCAGTATCAGACTGTTGTGATGATAGCAATGTGTGCAGATTCTCAGAGCTGAAGGCAGTGGCTACATAATTCTATTGTTAGTTCATTTACAAACGTTCTAATTATTTGCATGCAGCCTGGCAACCTTGCAGTACTCTTGTATAAAGATACAGGTGTTCCTCACTTTACGACCTACCTGTTTTACAACGGCTCACACTTGTGACCAGCTCTCTAGCGTGGGGATTCAAGGGATTCCCTACTTTAGAGAGCTGGTCTATGTTCGCGGAAGTTTTCCCAAACATAGATTAGAGGGATTTCCTGCTCTGGTGCGTTTTTCTATGTTCGGGGAAATTTCCCCGAACATAGATCTGCATTGGTGCGCAGGCTCTGTAGAGCATCCTCACTTACCGACCAATTTGTTTTACGGGCGGGTCGTAAGAACGGAAACCAGTCGATAAGTGAGGAGGGTCTGTAGTTGAGTTGGAATGTGTTTGAAAGCTTTTCTTCTGTGAGTAAAAAAACTCATTCAAAACAGCAAAGCAGATTTGTACGGCAGATAACCGGACATTGTTTTTAATAACTAAACAAATGTCTTCAGGACATTTTTTTTTTTTTAAATTCTTTATTTTATTTGTGCATAGATAAATCACATATGGCTTACAATGCCACAATAGCTAAGGTAAGCATTTTTCGACATAGCTTGACAATATTTAGGCATTAGTGGATACTGCACAGTTTTATATATAATAACATTGCTTATCTAAGTGTTGTGTTATGTTGCTGTATATAGAAGGTAAATTACAGGATTAAAGATAGCAGAGTAATATATGAATAAAGTAAGAGGATAACAAAGGCTTAATTATTGTTAGGAAACATGAATTAAGTCACATGAATAAACAGGTAGGTATACTAAACAGTTAAAGTCTGGTCATCTGCTGGAATGGTCAGGAAACCGGTATCAGACAGTCCCCTTATCACAGGTACTTCACCCAATGCCTCGGCTGGGCACAGCTCGGATGTTGCCGCTTGCTTTCACTGTCTGGGCCATTCTGCTGTCTAGGTGTGTTCTCCGGGCTGCTGCAGGGGTTTGGTATTTCCGCAGCAGTGATGATCTTTGCCTTGCAGCTCGTGGTTCCCCTCTCTTGTGCCTGCCGGTGACTTTCCTTGTAGGAGGTGCTCGCAGTGGACCGGGGCACTTGTGGTGAGGTGTTAATTGGCACCGTGCGTGGTGCTGTAGGGTGCTGGGTTTTGGTGGAGGCTGGAGTGAGGCTGGCTTCGACCTGCATGGGCGTTTAGCAGTGGTCCGGTGCATGCGTAGTTTGGGTTTCAGAGAGGTGCTGCACTGGTTCCGGCGCCATTTTGGTCCTGTCGTGCCGCTGATCTGTGCGGGAGAGGGCGCTGCATTCGGTAAGTGCTCGACCTGTGGGTGTGTTGCAGCCTGTCTTTGGTCTAGTTTGTGCCAAAAGGCCTTGAATAAGGCATCCAGCCTCTCTAGGAAGTCAGCTTTTCGTGGCTCTGGACCGGTCGCCGCCATTTTGGGGCTGGATCGTCTCTGCTTGGATTGCTGCCTCGCCGCCCGATGGGGCCCTCCTGGGAACGGGATAACCCCCACCGGTCCATAGGGGGGGGAACAAGGGCCCAGATTCAAGCTAGTTTGAAGTCTGTTTAAGGCATTTAAATCGGACTAGTTTGCCACATGGAGCAGGAGCAGCTCCAACCTGCGTCCGCTCAGCTCTGCGGCCAGGCCCCGCCACTTCAGGACATTTTTTAACATGTATTTAAAGTGATTTTATTCCCCATATTCTTGTTTTTATAGATAAAAAAAATACTCTAAGCACCAAAAAATTTATGCTTAATGAATCAGTTTTGGTGTATAGATCAATCTCACTGCCAAATTCACTGTCATTTAATAGTTAAATCACTTTTGTTTCTGTTTATGCAGCCCTAGCCACACCTCCCCTTACTGTGACTGACACAGCCTGCATGATAAAATGGTTTAATTAGATGTGGGTAGAGTACATGGGGTTAGGTTAAAATAGTATAACAGGTGACGGTGTGCAATTTTATGGCAAGACAGGAGGCTTCATATTTGCTTTATCTTTCTTTACTGAACCTCCCAGCAGCAAAGGAACAGTTAACAGTAATGTAAAAAGTTCAACCAATCAGATAGTATAACAGTATTATATGATGTCATCAAACTCCTCCCATATCCTCTTTCTTTGCTGCTTGCCTCCCAGGTGAGTCTACTCCAATTATATTGCTGTATCATTTAACCTTTAATACAATATTTCAATTAAAAAATGTCTTACAATGGTCATATACCTTTAACACTTTATTCACTTATCACTTTAACAACACTTTCTGTGGAAACATTTATGCTCTATTTATTTTAATTTCATTCTATTCAATCTTGGACTACTTTGTCAATTTCCTATTAAACTTTATTTAGGTTTCCCCTTTAAATAGCAGGAGGTTTTTCCTCCTGCGACTCATTACTGCTTTTTACTATTCTCAGTTTCACGCCCTCGCGTTACCCCGCCCGTTCGCATCAGCACTTAGCAAGTGCATTGTTTCACGCCCTTTTGCTGGCGGCGGCCATTTTATTTGCATTCCAGTCACCAGAGCAGCGATCAACTCGCCTGACTTCGGATCTGGTAAGTACTATTTTCCTCTTCTGTTATAGCACCTTAAAGTGCTAATACCTGAATTTCTTTTAGTGATTTTTCCCCCCTTTTATTTCCTTCTCAGGATTTTTTCCAACACCTGCTGTATTATCATTGTTGTTACTAAATAAAGGATGGCTTTGTGGGTGACCCCCACCATTTTATTATCTGCCACTTCATTATATTGAGTGTCTTTAATATCAATTCTTAAGGTGTTTTTAACACCAATATTACTGTTCAGGGTGACCCCCTTATACAAATGCACTATAATTAAAGTGATACAACACTTTAATATCAATTCTTAAGGTGTTTTAACACCAATATTACTGTTAAGGGTGACCCCCTTATACAAATACACTATAATTACAGTGATACAACACTTTAATATCAATTCTCAAGGTGTTTTAACACCAATATTACTGTTAAGGGTGATCCCCTTATACAAATGCACTATAGTTAAAGTGATACAACACTTTAATATCAATTCTCAAGGTGTTTTAACACCAATATTATTGTTAAGGGTGATCCCCTTATACAAATGCACTATAATTAAAGTGATACAACACTTCAATATCAATTCTCAAGGTGTTTTAACACCAATATTACTGTTAAGGGTGATCCCCTTATACAAATGCACTATAATTAAAGTGATACAACACTTTGATATCAATTCTCAAGGTGTTTTAACACCAATATTATTGTTAAGGGTGATCCCCTTATACAAATGCACTATAGTTAAAGTGATACAACACTTTAATATCAATTCTCAAGGTGTTTTAACACCAATATTATTGTTAAGGGTGATCCCCTTATACAAATGCACTATAATTAAAGTGATACAACACTTTAATATCAATTCTTAAGGTGTTTTAACACCAATATTACTGTTCAGGGTGACCCCCTTATACAAATGCACTATAATTAAAGTGATACAACACTTTAATATCAACTCTTAAGGTGTTTTAACACCAATATTACTGTTAAGGGTGACCCCCTTATACAAATGCACTATAATTAAAGTGATACAACACTTCAATATCAATTCTCAAGGTGTTTTAACACCAATATTACTGTTAAGGGTGATCCCCTTATACAAATGCACTATAATTAAAGTGATACAACACTTTAATATCAATTCTTATGGTGTTTTAACACCAATATTACTGTTCAGGGTGACCCCCTTATACAAATGCACTATAATTAAAGTGATACTTTATTACTACTCAGTGGTGAACCCCACTGTCTATGGTTATAATTAAGTGGTTAACCCCACTGTTTACTATCATAGTGGTACAACCCACTTGTGTATATTTTAGTGGACAACCCCACTAAATATTGAGTGCCGCCTACGTATTAAACTACACAAATATTTTGGGTGACCCCCATCTATACTCTGAAATAATTTTGGGTGAACCCCATTCAACTCCATTCTTTCAAATTAATATACTTAACTGTTGTTAAGCCCGCTATATCCCAGGTACTAATGAGCCCGCTATATCCCAGGTACTCAGAGCCTGGTTGGTTTCAACCATTGCAGATTCCATCCCCAAGGCATTAGCAGCCTTTCCTGAGAAGACTTCAGCCGAAGTCACCCCTACTGCACGTCAACTCTCTCATTCCGAGGACTCTCAACCCTCGGATCAGGAGGTTACACGCAAACGCCCCTGGAAAGGGGAGAGTAGGTCTGCGGGCAAGGGCAAGGCTCCTGCCAAGTCCCAAAAATTGATTGCCACTCGCCCCGTTCAAGCTAACTTTAACCCCTTAGAGGGTCTACATCCCACACGTTAGACGGGGTTGACGATTATTTCCTTGGATATTCTGGTGAGGACCCCTCGGCGAATGCGCTAGGGGATACCCCATCGGAATTTGTCAAGGAAACCTTTCTCACACATAAAGATCTAGATGCTATACTACCTAATCAAAAGGACCCAATTCAGACATCCTTCTGGATGCTTCGGGTGATCCTTTATTTGACCCCAGGGTCATCAGACACCCACGGTCAGCAGAATAGGCTCCACCAGAGCACATTTCCAACTTTTGTAAAATGTGGTTATGCAAACCACTGGACAAAGAAATTAGGGCAAAACTCAGAGCCGAGTGCCCTCGACCGACCATTCCAAACAAGGTAGCTCTCACGCCAGATTTGACCCAAACACAGTTAGAGAGTGGGCCCAGAGAGCCTTATGCTTACTAGGCAACGCTAATGTGGCCATGTCCACTGAGAGACGCTAGGCGGCACTGTACAAACTGGATGCAAAATTAGCCAATCTGAGCTCCCGAGAACTGGGACCAGAGGCAATGGATTACTGTTTGGGGACTCGTTCATGAAAGACCTTTCCAAACATGTAGCGGTGTTCACCACCCTAAATAAGGCCCAATCCTCCTTGCGCAGGGTTTTTCGTTCTCAGTCAGGCCGTTTTTCTGGGAGAGCTGGACGTTATAGAGGCCGAACGAACAGCAGAATCGCCTTCACAGGCTACAGGCCTCGCCCCTCTGAAAACTATTGGCAATCGGGACAACCCCGACCCTACCACAGGCAACTATTCACTAATAGAGGGTCTATCCGGGTACGTGGATCTGCCTTCCTACGCGGAAGAGCTGCTCCAGGTAATAAATCTCCCTTCTTTCAATGTACCGATAGCAGGTCGATTAAACAGTTTTTCCAACAGTGGGAATTACTTTCTCAGGATCTATGGATCCTACACACAGTCCAAGGGTTCAAAAAGATTTCCTTTCCACCCCTTCCAGGACACCCCACCTACACTACTACAGATGTCTGCAGCAGACAACCTGACACTACAAACCGAACTGCGCAAGCTAGTAAAAAAAGAGCCAATAGAGAAATCCCCTTTCCCGCATACTTTTCTAAGCAACATTTTTTTTTTGGCCACAAAAAACTGGAGACCTACGCCCAATTATCAACTTAAAAATAAAAACCTGAATCACTTTGTCAGGTATCGCCACTTCAAGATGGAGGGCATCCATCTACTCAGGGACCTCCTTTGCTTGGGAGATTGGTTCTCCAGCTTCGATCTCAAAGACGCATACCTCACAGTTCCTATTGCTCGCAACCATCGAGCTTTTCTTCAATTCCTCTGGCAAGAGGAAATCTGGCAATTCACATGCCTCCCGTTCGGACTATGCTCCGCACCATGATGTTTCACGAAACTGATGAAACCAGTGATGGCGCTACTCCGATCACAGGGGATTCGATCCATCATATATTTGGATGACATCCTGATAATGGCACAAGACATTCGCAAATTGTTATCAACCCATCAGATTCGCTTACGCGATCTGGCCCATACTATAGGCCTACTGTCCGCCTCTATCCAAGCCATTTACCCAGGACCTTTACACTACCGAGCCATGCAACGGCTCAAGACATACTACCTACACCGTTCCACCTCCTACGATCAGTACATCCAACTGACAGATGAAGTTCGTATAGAACTTCACTGGTGGCTTCACAATATGGAAGCCTGGAATGGCAAAGCCATCTTCGGATCATAACCAGATTTCATTCTGGAATCCGATGCCAGTCTCCTGGGATGGGGTGCCACATGCGCCCAAGGGTCCACAGGGGGACTTTCGTCCCCATCCGAACAAGCACTGCACATCAATTGTTTGGAATTGATTACAGGATCTTTCGCAATTCCCAGTTTCACGAAAGACTGTTTCAACTGTAGTACTGCACATGGACAACGTCTCTGCAGTGCGCTATGTGAATCGGTTAGGAGGCTCCAGATCCAAGCTACTATCCGATCTGACCAAAGATCTTTACCAATTCTGTCTAGAACGGAACTTATCTATCAGAGCGGAATATCTTCCGGGCACGGACAACCTAGTCGCGGATTGGTTCTCTCGCCATTGGAGGGATGTAAGCGACTGGCAATTAGACCCCCGCGTGTTCCACCAAATTCATTGCCTTCGCGGGCCCCTTACACTGGACCTGTTTGCATCCCGTCTGAACCGCCAGACGGAAGCCTTTATCAGCTGGCTCCCAGACCCCAGTCATGGGCAGTCGACGCCTTTCTACATCCTTGGCCGGAGACAGGAGCCTATGCTTTCCCACCTTTCTCCATGATCCAACGCACCCTCTACCGGGTCAAAGCCCTAATAGTGACGATAGTCATTGTCACTCCACTAAGGAGAACCCAGACTGGGTCAGCTGGTGTTTTTCAGCACCTCTGACGATCATCCTAAATTTTCTGTCTACCCTATTTGATCAAGGTAAATCCTATTGATCAATTAATGTCTATAGATCCACTATCTCTGCGGCCCATAATCCCATTGACGATGCGTCAATAGGGAAACATCCTTCAGTCTGTAGACTTTTACGAGGGATCAGGTTAGCCAGACCCCCTCTTCCTAAATACTCCTGTTTCTGGGATATCACTCAAGTCTTTTCCCTTTTTTGAATCCTGGACCGCTAATGAAAATTAGCGAACAAAACTAATTCTTCCTCCGTATTCTACCTTACTTTCCTAATAGACAGTCACTCTGCGTGGCACTCTGCGTAAGGCATTATTTAGATGCCACCACCACTCTACGCCCCCCTACGGGACCCCTCCTCGTGTCTTATATAAAACCACACAAACCGGTATCCGCACCCACCGTCGCACGGTGGATCAGATGGATACTAGCGCAAGCAGGCATTGACTCAAATTTTGGCGCATATTCAGTCAGAGGAGCAGCCACATCCTCAGCCTTTCGCGCGGGAAGCTTCCTCTCAGACATTTTGTCATCTGCAGATTGGTCCAGAGAGTCCACATTCCGTACATTTTATTTCAAACCTATGACACATGCTGCATCTTCTATCATATAGGAGCGTTAAAACAGCAAATATGAAGCCTCCTGTCTTGCCATAAAATTAGGGATTATTCTAGCTTTAGTGACTGAATAATCTAAATTTTATTAATGACAGGAGGCGAATATTTTCCCCCCCTTCTTTATTTTCACTTTTTAACACCCGCCCAGGTAAGTTACTATGCATTCCAGTCTACTGGTTACACACACTTTATACACCATCTGCCATAGGTTCTAGCCATAACACTTCTAATCTAGTGTTTGAAATATTCAATATTATATTCAAAGAGTAACTACAATTTGTTCTTAACATACATGCCATAAATTGCATTCACCTAGTATGAGAACCTATACTCTCACGTCTCTTCTCTATTCCCTTAGTGTGAAAAATACCTACCTTTGTATATACGGCTCCTTCAAGCACGCTGAAGATTCCACATGTTGACTACTTCAGGACTCCAACTTAGTCCGCAGTTCATCGTTACAGTTTACACGGTTGACACAGACATATCATCGACCACAGCAAGAAAGAGGATATGGGAGGAGTTTGATGACATCATATAATACTGTTATACTATCTGATTGGTTGAACTTTTTACATTACTGTTAACTGTTCCTTTGCTGCTGGGAGGTTCAGTAAAGAAAGATAAAGCAAATATTCGCCTCCTGTCATTAATAAAATTTAGATTATTCAGTCACTAAAGCTAGAATAATCCCTAATTTATAATCAATGGGGATTAAGTAGAACCCCATCGTTGGTTGTTAAACATCTGTATAGGAGAGTTTGTATATGATAATTAATCTATACATTTATACAAAAAAATGACTACTTCTTAGTTTGGCAACACACATATTATGCCTTATGCCAGTGCTTCGAGTAACCCCTAACATTCCAGGATTTAGGGATTACCCAGTTGTGTCTAAGGTGTTTTTTTTAGAAAAAAAGAAAAAAAAACTTTAGACGCAACTTGGTAATCCCTAAATCCTGGACTGTTAGGGGTTACTTGAGGACTGGATTGGTAATCCCCTGAATTATGCTAATATTCCTGCATAAAGTTATAAAAATTGGTGATAACCAAGGCAACTCCCAAAGTAATTTCAAGAGAAAAAACACAGACATTTATAGTGATCACTATATATAGGGTGAGGTGGAGGCAAAATGCCTACAAAATTCTAAATATAAACAAAGAACACGTTAGACCTGTGCTGCAGATACTCCACACTGAAGTCCCAACAGTGTATATACAACCAAAGAACAAACACGAGTCCTGCGCATCCAGTATAGGTGTGCCCAGGTGCTACCACAATTTATTTGAGGACAAAGTTAAAACAGCAAACGTTTCGAGCAGCAGCCCTTTCTCAATGCTAATGTCCTAGGACTGGATGCGCAGGACTCGTGTTTGTTTTTCAGACAATTTTAGTAATATAACATAACTGCAATAAAATCTGCATTTTTCTGTTCAATCTTCTAGTTCTTGAATGGTTAAATATAATGCAGCAACTGACAGAAAGGTTTACGCCCTGTGATCGCAAATGGGTAATAAAAGCTGTGTCCTCCTATTGTTAATACTCAAATGTAACCTTGTCCTGGGCCAGGTTTGCGGATGGAAGACCACCTATAAAATTAGATTTATTTCATGTTCCCGGAAATGTTAGATACATCAACAATATTGTTGTAATGTTGGCAGGTTATCTCTCGGGGCTCATAAAGCCTTGTGGATGGTTTTAGCCGTGAGCAGAGTAAGGACTAAGCTAAATTATGGGTGTCTGTACATATGGATTTCTCCGCACCTACTGCAGGCTTGTATATAATAAAATAAACTGAACTCTGAGCAAGGCTTGGCTATATTAAAATACTGACACACAGCAAGAGGATTGGGACAGTATGGCATGCCTAAATATGTAAAATCAGGTAGAGAAGAATCATAGTTAACGTGTCCAGCTCCATTTTATATTTTCAGCTTTTCCCCCTGAGAGTTACACCATAAAGTTTAATACACCCTTTCTTGAAGGCTTATTACTGAATTACCAGATAGTTTTAGAATGTTGTGGAGTGTATTATGTATCAACCAATAAAGCCATTAGATTGTTAAGAGAATTCATACAGACTATATTTTCGCTGCTACTTATTCATTCATCCTTTTTCTACCAATTAGTCTAAGTCTGTTAGAATTATTATTTTTTATGCTTACCCATAAGACCCTTCTCATATTATTATTTAAAGAGAAGTTTACTTCTAGAGTTCCTCGTTCTTACAACCCAGTCAATGTCTTTTCAGCATTTACTGGGGTAAATCACAAAGGGTAGGTAATGAAAAACTGTATTTACCCGTGCCACACTACCGTGATGCTACAACTTCCCCACCCCATGATGCCTCAGGCACGTGGATCTAATGGAGAAATGTTGTATGCGCGCAGGCATTCGCACCATTTTCATAAATTGTGCTGTACATGCATGTATACTGTGCCTACGGTACTGCTAGAGTTAATTAATTTTTGTACGTTGTTAGGCATTGTTGAGCAAAGCATAGAAACAAAAACAAAAAAAAAAACAATAAATAATTTAAAAACAACATTTAGCACAACCAGTAGCTAACGTTTAGTCAGCTATTAAGTTGTGCTATAGCGAAGGAAGTAACAGTTCCTTTTTAAAGGATCACACCAAACACCATGACCATTACAGCACGCTTTAGCGATTGTAGTGCCAAGAGTACCCTGGCGCCCCTCAATGTAGGTAGTCAAACTATTTGCTATTGGTTTTAATTCTTACCAGGGGTCATCCGGGCTCTGCTTCCTGCCTTCCTGAAGCCCAGAAGCCAGTAAATAGATGACATTCTCAGGCATGAGCGAGCCCTGCACTGCCAGACATAACTTAGAAGAGCTGACAGAAGCTCCTTATAGAGGGACTTCCACTCTCCACAGAGGAAGAAAATTTGCCAAAGCACTGAGACTGGCAGACGCTTCCATTAGGCGATGTGACGGACCGCCTGGCACCCCGACACGCTACCTCCGCCAATCGATGCTTCCTAGCTAACGCTGAGTACCATAAGCACCGCACTGGACACCATAAGGGTCTCGCCGTCCCTTCCCGTCCTGGACCAAAGTTATGGTGACAGGGAACTCCTGACACCATAACTTCTGCAGTGCCATAGTTGTTATGGTGCTTGGAGTGTTCCTTTAAAACATTTTAAAATGGAATCTGGATTTCTGTCATTAAAAAGAAATGGGTTATAGTAAAACAATAAATGAATTCATTTTATAAATCGTATACACTCCTGTAAGCCAATGCTTATTTTAACAGCAATGTCTAGAAATATATATAATGTGTCTGCTGCATTCCCAATCTAATATATTTATTGCAACAATTTACTCAGCACTAGGATAATTAAACAAGATTATTCTAACAAAGTAATAAGGAAATTATTCTGTTGTAGTTTTTCAAATTTGGCATGAAAGGTGTTTTAGAAATATTTTCTAAATAAAGTTCTGTCTTTGTGGCTTTTGAACAGGATTTTGTAAAACATTTTTCACTGTAACCATTTAGGTGTTGATGTATAATGGAAAAACTGTCCTTATATTGGCAGCCGGTTCTGACTTTATTTTTTATCGTCTTATGTTCAAGCAGAAATAGTTGGAGCAAGGTAGAGTACATTGCAGGTCCAGGGTGATCAAACAGCACAGCAGATACTCTGTCTGATTTATAGATTTCAATTGGAAAGGGAAATTATGCACCCATAGCATTTAATAATGAGGTAATCACTCATTTGGGAATTGCACAGAATATAAAGAGGAAACATATAAGTTTGGGGGAAAAAAATAGCCATTTAAAATTATATATTGGATATTTAACCCTAAAATTTACAATTACAAAAATGATGAATTACCTGTATTCCTCTTCAATTATTAAATCCAAATAAGAAGCAATTGTAGATTATGCTAACGTTGTGTACCTATAATATTAATTTTAGTAATGACAGGAGGCGAGTATTTTGCATAAATTTCTTTACTCAAAACTCCAGCAGCAAATATCCATGTAAAAGATAAACCAATCAAAACTCTGAAACACAGGATATATAAGGCGGAGTCCGCCCACATTCCACCTCTTTGTTTGATGCGAGACGGATAGATGAACCATGAAGTCCATAACAGGAACTCAGAACCATCAGAGGCAATTATAAACGGTAAAACTGGCGGACATCGAAGCAATGATCAAACGTGTAAAATGATGAGTTTCACCCTGTAAAAAACAGAAAGAAGTGAAAAGCGAGAGCCATGGTGTTGTATCAACATAAATGACAGGTATCACAACTTCAATAATCTTTACATAACTTACTACATACTAAAGTAATACTAAGGTAAATAACCCCCAAACCATATAACTATTACATTACTATATCACAAATAAACCAAACCATTAGCAAAATATAAGTCCCAAGGGTCGGAAATAAAGGCAAGTAGAGAAAAAAAAAGGGGGGGGGAGGGAATACTCGCCTCCTGTCATTACTAAAATTAAGATTATAGGTACACTACGTTAGCATAATCTACAATTTTACCACATGAGAGGAGGCTTCCAATTTTGCATTTTTAATGTTTAAAGGGACACTCCAGGCACCCAGACCACTTCTGCTCATTGGAGTGGTCTGGATGCCAACTCCAACTACTCTTAACCCTGCAAGTGTAATTATTGCAGTTTTTTCATAAAAATAATTACCTTCATAATTACCTTGCAGGGTTAACTCCACCTCTAGTGGCTGTCTAATAGACTAATAGACAGCCACTAGAGGGAACTTCCTGGTTCCTAGCACAGGAAACCTTTGCTAGAGCGTCGCTAGACGTCCTCACGCTGTGTGAGAACCTCCAGCGTCGCTCAAAACCCCATAGGAAAGCATTGAAATGATTTTTCAATGCTTTCCTATGGGGAGACGTAATGCGCATGCACATTAGGTCTCCTCGGCCGGTGGGCGGGATCAGTCTGCAATGGACAGGAGGAGCGGCGCGGAGGAGGAGACAGCGGCGAGGGACATCGCCGCTGCCTCAGGTAAGTGAATGAAGGGGTTTTCACCCCTTCAGTAACTGGGGATTGGGGGGTGGGAGGGAGAGGGACCCTCCAGTGCCAGGAAAACGGATTGTTTTCCTGGCACTGGAGTTTCCCTTTAAGGGAAAAGAGCAAAAGAAGCATGAGGAGAAGGACGAAAATAAAATACCCTGAAGGTATCTTCACATGACCAGTCGGCGGAGCGCATAATATCCGTTAATGATGCTCCCGATGGAAAAGCCTGCGACGCAGCTGCGCCACTTACTGAATGTGCGCCAAAATAGGATTCAATGCCGGCTAGAGATAATAGCCATCATGTACATCTGGCTAAAGTAGTGGTAGACACCAGTTTGTGAGGTTGTATGTAAGGAATGAGCAACTTTCCCATTGGAGAACTATGTATTGGGGCAGTAGACTCGAGTAATAACGTCTTAACCACACGAAGTTGAGGGTCTGAAGGAAATAATTGGTAAAAAAATTGTAGCAGAATTGGTCTTAGTGCGCTGGGAGTTCGAGAACAAAGCCCCTTCAGGAGTGAATGAAAGGCCATTCTTGTCGAACGCCCGGACTTCCGCCACCCGATGGAATGATACTAAGCAGAGCAAAAGTGTACGTTTCACCGACAGCTGACGTAATGACAATACTGAGTTCGTCGGCCAGTTTTGGAGAAAGCATAGTACCACTTCGATGTCGCAGAGACGCGAGTATTTCAGAGCTGGAGGGAGTGATAATTCGACCCCTCGGAGTAGTCTACAAACCAATAGGTACTGGACAGGGACTTGGGCCGATGAAATAGCTGAATGGGAAACATTGATGGAACGATAAGCCTTGCCTGACGGAAATATGTGAGACAAAATACGTAACACTAAGGGAATAGGGGCAGTTAAGGGATCGGAATCCCTCTCCATACTCCAGCTAGACCATCTGTTCCAAGCTGCGTGGTAGCTACGTTTAGTGCCAGGAGCCCACGAGTCCCACAAGTGTTTAGTTGTTTGCGATAGTCCGTCGACCGACTAGGATCCCTTGAAGTCGTCCAAGCCATGAGTTCCAGGTGGTCTTGGAGGATGAGGTGGTGAGGTTCTCCCCGAGGGTTGGCAAGAAGTAGAGGGAATGATGGCACTAGTAGAGGATGGTCGGATGATAATTCCAACAGGTCCGGAAACCAGGCTTGGAGTAGAGGAGTAGAGAGATCCCTTGGATCCACACTTGGTGAAGAACTCTTGCTAGCATGGATAATGGTGAAAAAGCGTACGCACCCTTCCGAGGCCAAGTCTGGAGGAACGCATCCACTACTTCGCATTCTGGATCCGGAAGCCAGCTGTAGAATCTGGGTAGCTGACGGTTGGTTCGAGATGCGAATAGATCGAGATGCAATGGGCCTCTGCACTCGAATAGCTTGTTGAAGACTGATGCATGTAGACGCCAGTTGCTGTTGTCTCTCCAGTGGCATAAGTACCAATCCGCCGTTCAATTCGATATTCCTGGAAGGTATTCTGCTTTCAGTGTAATATTGCGGGATAGACAAAAACGGTAAATGTCTTTTGTCGCTTACGATAAAGCCTGAGAGCGGGCCCCACCCAAGCAGTTAATATATTGGACTGCAGATAATTGTACATGCAAAGAAGTATGCAGCAATCAGACATATTGCAAACCAAGCTGCGGATGGCGTAGGAACCTGCTTTCAATTCTAAGCAGTTTATGTGTAAACTGATCTCCTTGGTTTCTCAGGGTCCTCCTGTTGACGAGTCCACACAGTGTGCACTCCATCCCCAGAGACTGGCATCTGATTCCACCACAAAGTTTGGTGACCGAATATGGCTTTCCCATTCCAGGCCTGCATATGGAGAAGCCACCAACAGAGTTCCGTCCATACTTCGGAAGTGAGAGGTACCTCTAGGTCGTATGAGAATCCAGAGCGCAGGTAATGGGCTTTCAGTCTCTGCATGGCCCGGTAGTGTAGAGGTCCCGGGTAGATCGCCTGAATGGAAGTCGACAAGAGGGCCACGACTCGAGTCAACAGGCATAGGGGAACGTGTTCCATTTGAAGGATTTTCCGAATGGCTCGATTTTGGTAGCCGTAGGACAAAAGCCTTGGAATCTATCTCGAATTCCAGGAACTGGACTACCTGAGTGGGTTCAAATGCTGATTTTTCTTGGTTGATGACGAAGCCTAAAGATTTGATGAAGTTCACTGCAAAATTCGTCGCAGAAAATCAGCAAGTCATGTAGATAGATGATGCATCTTACATCCTGAGATCTTAGATGGGCCATAACTGGTTTCAGGAGCACGCGGACCGACCAAGGAACAACTCCCACGGGTCCCGGTAATCAGTAGATAGGTTGCAAGTGCCCCTTCCACCCGAGGAGAGGTCACCCCAGCCTGGCCTGTCTGAAGAGCAGGGGAGAGCAGAGAGAGCAAAGCACTGCGATCATGGCAACACCGGTCGTGGCATGAGAAAGGCAAAAGGACAAGAGTGTATGCAGAGGGAGGCCCATGCCTGAGACCCAGCAACAGACACCAAACAGAGCAGAGAGAACCAGGCAAGGAGGGAAGACAGGTGGAAAGGACAGTATCTGGAGATAATACCCACAAGTGATAGAGGGATATAACAGAAATACAATAAACAGCTGAAGAAAAAACAAACAACTGGAGCAAATACTCTGACCTGTATCCTGCTGGAGCAGCAAAGAAAGAGGAGGAATATGGGCAGACTCAGCCTTATTTATCCTGTGTTTCTGAGTTTTGATTGTTTTTTCTTTTATATGGATATTTGCTGCTGGAGTTTTGAGTAAAGAAATAATGCAAAATAGGAAGCCTCCTGTCATGTGGTAAAATTGAGAATGTTAGAGTTGATTTGGTGATAATCAAATTGGTTGCTTAAAGGCACACACCAAGCACCAGCCATAGTGAGCTGCAGTGGCTATCAAACCCTAATACAGCATCAATGTAAGTAGTCACCCAGAAGTGTTCAAGAAGCCCAATCCAGGTGAAACACGTTAAGTGAGGACTGGAGCACTTTACCCTTATACCGCAATTATTCTTATCACTTTATATATATTTTAAATACAATACATTTAATTGTTACATTATATCCCTATTTTTTATTAGTTTACCTTACCCTGCTGCTATTTTACCACATTTGATTCCTGCACATCCCAGGTTGGGATTGTACCACTAAAAAGTATACCACCAGAGCAAGTCATTGCTCTGAAAATTGTAAGTAGTGTCAGTATATTTATACTGGCAGACATTTTGTGTTAAGACAGAAATGAAAAGTGTATACTGCCAGTCACCCACAGAACAGAGGTGACTCCATTTTTGTATTACAAGGCTAAGACAGACACAAGATTTATCTCTATCACTCTATTCATTCAAGTCTGAGCTAAGGAATGTGATTTATGTAAACAAGACAAGAAAACCAGACATCAAATGACAGATAACACTAAGTAATGAATTTTACTTTCTAAAAAACTGAACATTACTAGAGAAAGGGTGAAATTAAGAGAGAAAGGGTGAAATTAAGGTTAGAATTTGCCAATTCTAAAATTAGGACTGAAATTGCAGACACTCTGTCTGGTATAAGAGTGAACCAAAGTCTTTGAAGTTGACAGGTTCTTTGATATATAGGGGCCATAAAAGTTAAGAAAATTACGTCAAACGCATCACACAATACAGTTAACCCATTATACAAAAAGGTAAATGGACCCCCTGACAAGAATTTTTGGTGATGTAATTGCGCCACCTACTGACCAAAATCTAGATGATAGTCGGTAGGGAAGACACACCCACAGTTCCCTATTGGTCCTAGTAACTAGTGACATGCAGATAATTTCTGTTTTAAAAAGTAGGGACAAAAGGAAGAAGGGAACTCTCTGAAACTCTCTGGGACTTACATATTCTGACTCTTGGACTGTACTCAAGAAACTCTCAACACTTGGTTGGACACACCTAATTCTTAGAATTTTCTTTTTCAACTAACACAACTTCAGAACTCTGAAAACTTTTCTATTTTCCACAAGTCTCATCAAACTTGCATTCGATGTTCCTGGGACATATCTACATATCCGATAGAAAATCTACAACCTAACTGGTAATTATGCTGGTTTTATTTAATTACATTAAATTAATAAATTTTTACTAATAGCAGAAATATATATCTGGATAAATCTTGGTCAGATTTCAATTATTAGAAATCATAATTAGCTAAGGAATATATGGTTATAAAAATTCCAGTCCTGCAGGTGGAATAAAGATAACAATATATTAACGGTAAATTTGCCAAATGTTAGCATAGCAAAATTTCATCCAGAGGTATTGACTTGTTCTGATATAAGATAGTGAATCTTATTTAGGAAAGTTAAAATTCGTCAAACATAAAATCTGGTAGAATTATTATTATTGGATGTACCTAGGAATGGTCAAATGATCTGGTATGAGGATTACTTTAATTGTAAAATTGCAATATAATAGGATATCTTGCCTATGAGGATTGTAGCCAGCAGTGAAAGAGTTAATTCAGTGTGATTTGATTGTCAGACAAAGTTTTTATTGCTTTATGCTGCAATGCTGTGTGTTCTGTGAAGTTCTATCTTCTCTATGAAGTTATTTCTAATTAAAGTAGTGTCCTGTCGTAAATCTTGTTAAATTGCATACAACTGTCGCTATTTAGCTGTCTATATTGTGTTGAAACCATTGCCATATTGTATACTTATGTTATGCCTAAATATTCACTGATTATTGTCACGCATGTTACAGATATTATTTTTATTATTATTGTCACAATAAATTATATTTTTATAATGAATTTGTGATTATTGTGTGAAGTAAAAATCCTCCAGTGAAACTTCCTCTAGGATCTAAGAGAATTAAAATCATGGGTAATTCTCAGCTTTATATCATCATTAATCGGGGGAACAGTCCCAAGATATAAATTTTTGATATAATAAAAATTATTGAATTAATTTTTGATAATTTTTATGAAAATATTATTTTTAATATTTATCACCCCATAAATATACTCACAGTAGGATACCTACTTGTTTTTATATCTCACACTACTTACAATATACTGTGCCATTGGTTCTTTCTCCTTTGTTTTCTCTCTATATGATTGCTGAGAATTGGATGTCCAATACAAGAGAAATCCATATATCCTAAAACGGGGATTATACCGCCCACACGCTAAACAGCAGAGCTCTTAGTAGCTCAAAAAAGTGTGAGTTAGTCTTTTATTGGGTTTTGCATTTTTTTTAACTTCTATGAAATATTGCACTATTATCTTTTCCTACTTATTTTTTTTTGAGGTCATCATATATCCACACAATATTGGACTTCCCAAAGTGTATGTATATATACTGATTTGTTATATATGCCTTACATCTTTGGCGCAGTCCATCACACCTTTTTCTTTCACATTTTGTATTTTAGAAAGGGTTGGGAAAACTTGCTGATTCACTGCTGACTTCTACTCTGTTATTTTAGTAAGCGCCTAGTCATTGTTTTTTTATGTCTTATGTCTTGTCTGAAGTATGAATTTACTATTAAAAGCTATTTAGAGGAATAAACTACACATGCAAACACTTTGGTTAATTACTTCTATTTGCTTCCTGTGACGAACATTTAACAATTATGGAACACTTGCTACTAATAACATGCTTAAATATTGCATACGCACAGATGGAAAATGTTCCAAACTATCTTGTACACTGAGATAACACCACCATTATTTTACTGGTGGGACTGTAAAAGATTCATTCCTACTTAATCATGTCTACCTAAAAATTTGGACTAGCATACGTGCCCTCTATCACCTTGACTTTTTAATATACTGCATGTTAATGAACCTGTGACTTGATCTCCACAGCTGCTAAAACAGAGAAATATCAAGGATATTATTGACATCTTAATGAGCAGGCCATCGTGGTTAGTGTTGGTTGAATTTGGTTGAAACTCTTTAATATGCAAGATGTATCATTAAAGGGATACTATTGAGCATCATAAATATTGTTCTTATTGGTGTTTATATATTTATAAAGTGCCACCATATTGTACAGTGGTTTACAAAATGAGAGCATTGGCTAATAAGTTTATACATACATTGTGCAAACAGTTTCTGTCTGCTGTTTCGGTTGACTCCTTGTGGAAGATTGAAAATTCTTTCTTGAAAGTTATTGAACGCTTCTGGGAAAGAATACAAAGCATACCCAGAAACGGAACAGTGTGAACATAAAACTTGCAGTTTAAAATCAATTTGAAATCAATTCTTCTTCAAGCCTACTTAAAAAGCCAGTTGCATGATGTTTTTCTTTTATCAACTATCCATAGCACAACAACTAGAGGATATATTCCAAATGCTAACTTCACAATTCCTTTTTTTACTTGTCTAGAATACAAATGCAGTGACTACTATTAATTAAGACATTTAAACATTTCACTAACCCTTTTAATTTTCACTTAAGACAGAACCCCCTCACCCCCCAAAAAAAATCACTCGGTGAAACAATGCATTTTTCTTTGTACAAATATTATTTTATCCTTAATCGTTCTTTGTATTTTAAAGAGCACTTTTACAGCAATATGTTGTAATCATGCATGAATTAATAAAGTAAAATTTAAATAGGTCAGGACAGCATTCTCAAAGTTGCATATTCATTCCATCAAGCACTTTGTGATTCGCAGACAAAATAGAGCTAGATTTAAATGAGATTATTTAAATATACAGTTCTCTCATATTCTAGTCAGCAATTAATGCATATATGAAAAGAAAAAAAAAATCATAAATGTTCCCTTTTATTCACCATTTTGTAGTGTTTTTAAAAATGTACAAAAAGAGCATTACAAGTATTAAAAAATGAGTTTGTGCTTTAACATGCCAGCAATAAATGGTAAACTTAAAATGGGCAAATTCATTTCTTCTGCAGATCCAAATAGTTATTTTTTTAATTTTTTTTTGTAATTTTTTTTATAACATCAATAGTATAAATAAATCAATTAGCAAAAATAATAAGAAAATTTGCATTCAATTTCGTGTAGTTGGATGTCCAAAGCACTGGCTCTTGCTGCTTGAGTACCTGTTACACAAAAAAATATGATTGAGGTTTAATAGTTGCAGATATTTTTAAATATTTTTTTTTAATTAAAGCATTTTAAATAGTTCAGAAGCAAATTGCATTTGTATTTAGTGAAACCATTCATATACTAATCTTAAATCAAGGGTGGAGGCACTTTTCTTTCTTCGAAGCATGCTTTTCATGGTTTTCATCGTGATATGTTTTGTATATGAACTTGATAATGTATGTTGTGATAGAATATATATATTTTTATAAATAAACCCTATGCTTTCATCCAGGCATCAAAAAGCACATTTAAAAAAAGAAAAGGAAAACAGATCTTATTGCTAGATAGAATCACCTGTAAGTATGGGTTCTTCCCTCAGTTGACTCAAACAGTTGCTTCTGGGCAGGCAAACGGGGGCACCAAATATTTTATTTATTTAATTAAAAAAAGCAATCTCCTAGCTACCTGACACATAGTTGTCATATCTGGAACATCTGGGGCAAATGTAGAGATTTGCCAGGTGTGAACAAAACTTCAGAAATCTGACATAGTATTGTGTAAGTAATGGGTGGTACCCAATGATGCTTACCCGGAGTACCATTTGGTTTAGGACTGGAATTATATGGGATTTAAATGAACAGCATATTCACAAAATATTGATTGAATAAGTCAACATTAATAGAGGAGACATACTACAACGCCACAGATGGAATAATATCATAAAATGGGATTTTGAAGCAAGCTGGTATACTGATTTACACACCATGTAAAATGGTAAAGATGTGTGCTTATGATGTATGAAAAGAAATGTCTGCCATGCATTATATGTATAATAGACATGCTAATAATGGAATGCATAATAGAATGCATGTTATGTTCATACAGGCATGTGGGATGTACCAGCACAACACAACTCTAAAAGCACATTAACTTTACTTAGTATTCAGCATCTTTTTTATGGGGGGGAATGCAGTGCACTGTCAGTGTGTAGCATGCCCCCCATCAGTGACCTCATATAGGACTGCTATCAAAAAACTATGCACAATGGACCCAACACATCTTCATCCAGTGTACACCTTCTGGTATTCTATCACAGTGAGTACCCATTACTGTGCCTGTGATTGGTTCTGGAGGGGTTCCTTCCAGCCACAGCTTATGTTAACCCTCAATTGCCACAAATGGTACAAATGGAAGGGAAGGGTCATAACAGTGGGTTACTACTACTAACATTGTGTCTGGGGGAACACTATTTCTTTTAGTTAAGCTATTTAGTTATATTTTGCCTGCTGACACATGATCTATTTATTTATGTACTCAGACATATTTGGATGAGTTCAGAGTGTCATCTCCCCTAATTCAATTTGAAAGGTGGTTTTGAGAACAAAGCCAAAAGGTCTCTGAAAGGTAAAAAGAAAGATTCTATGATTCCTATGACTCCCACACCAAACTTTAACACTAAATGCTTTAGTATGTCGCTATATACAGAATAACAAAATACATTATTATGCTAATATTGGTGTAGTTTTGATAAACCTAAATGTGCTAAAAGACCATTTAGGTGAAATAAATCAGCATCTAACAATCCCTACAAGATATCAACCATTTAAAACAAATCTTTCAGTACCATGTTCGAGCAGTTTAAGACTGAATGAGAGTCCCACTAGGAGTATGGCTAAGGCAGAGATTATACATTTCTTTATAGCCATACCAATGCATACCAGCATTGGCAGCTGTGATAGGCTGAATGCAGTCGGCTGACACTCTCAACCAATCACTGCTGCCCATTGCTGCTCAGGCTAATGCTTCCTCATTACCCCGAGCAGCACAGAGGGGATGGACTGTTAAACCATTAAAAACTATTTAACACTAAATGGAAGAATGTCGCCAGGGTACAATAACCACTTTGATTAGGTGAAACAGCTACAGTGCCTATAATATTCCTTAATAATTTTGTTATATTTCAAGATTAAGCTGTTTTGTTACATTTATTGGAGTAACAACCTCTAATAAAAGAACAGAGTTGGGTACCATGTTACAACACAGACTGCCTGAGCATCACAGGACAAGGAATTCACAAAGATCTTTAGCTCCCTGGTCATCTATCAGCATCTAAAGAATTATTAGCAAAAATTTCAAGCGTGCACTAATTAGCAGAGTGGCATGTTTTTATTTGCCTGACTAATCACTAAAGATTTTTTCCAAGGTATTAATCAAATGACATTCCATGGACCCTGCCATTATTCATGGCTTGTCATAAATAACATTAATGTATTCCAATAATTATCTCCAGCATTCACTTTACTCCTGCCCTGACACCATTTCTGCTTACTCACAACATGCTCAGAAGCATTAAAGATGTAAATAGAATCTTATCAGACCTTGCACCAAAACCACAGATTTATTCTTACTATCAATCGTTCATGATACATGATACAAGGTTCCTCTCCTTATAGATAAAAGCGGCTGTCAATAACATGGAGAAACTACCAACGTTCAACAATGAGCTACCGGCATTAATTCTAAAGTGGTTTCGATTTTTCTAAAAACCAAAAGTGGATGTCGACTCACTAGAAAATGTATGTCGGTCTAAATATTGCAAACTGGTTACTAGCTTGACTCTATTTAGTGAATAAGCGTTTTGCTAAAGTAGTTGAGGCACAAAAAAAATCTGCTGTTTTTATTTTAATTTTTTCCCCTCTTTTTATATAATTAATAACCGTTATTGTGCACCAAGGAACTTCTTTTTTAATATATTTAATATTATAATTATAAAACAAATATTTCTATTATAGCCTAGGCACTAACTGTGTCAGCCTACATTTCTTAAACCTGTTCTACTGCAACAAAATACATCCAACGAAAGATATGAGACCATATTATTTACATCTTTTGTTATTTCTTTTAAGGCAAAGGAACGGTTTTTTTTACTGTAAGAACAATCAGGATGTGGAATTCTCTGCCTGAAGAGGTGGTTTTATCAGAGTCCATACAGATGTTCAAACAGCTACTAGATGCATACTTGCAAAAACGGAATATTCAAGGATGTAATCTTTCAATGTAGGGTAATAACTGCTTGATCCAAGGATAAATCTGACTGCCATTCTGGGGTCAAGAAGGAATTTTTTTCCTAGCTAGTTGCAAAATTGTGCTTCAAACTGGGGTTTTTGCCTTCTTTTGGATCAACAGCAAAAAACAAATGTGAGGAAGGCTGAACTTGATGGACGCAAGTCTCTTTTCAGCTCTGTAACTATGTAACTATGTAATATGCTGTAGATCAGGGGTCCTCAAACTGTGGCCCTCCAGATGTTACTGAGCTACAACTCCCATCATTCTTGCCATGATATAGATAGCCAGAGAATCATGGGAGCTGTAGTCCAGCAACATCTGGAGGGCTACGGTTTGAGAACCCTTGCTGTAGATGCTGAAGCACTTAGTTTAAAACAAGCCTAAACAATGAGTTAAAAAAAAAATATTCTGAATGACTAACCCTTTTGTATAATGCTATAGCACAGAACATATCGACTCTTAATAAACAAAGTGAAATAAAATGTGCAGGCTCTTTCTATATCGCAAAGTTTATTTCATAATGCCATTGCTGTATTAAGATGTAGATAATTACAGCTTTGGAACATATGACACAGAACAAGCATTAAATGAGTACATTATACGTCTCAGCCATAAGTAAATATAAGAGGATGGCTAATCTTAGTATCCCATAGTTTTGAAAGGAATTTCCCATGATACGTATCCAAATGGTAAAATGCAAGTGCTTTATCTTATTTTATAATCATGAGAAATTTATATTACGCTAGTATATATTTATTATATAGTAACGGTTGTTGTAAAACAACAATGAAACCTAGTGTTTATGAAACAGAAATAATGTGAGCAATTTGATTTTAATTTAATTTAATCACATCTATTTTTACCATGAGTTAATTTACAGAAAAAAATACACTTCAGCTTGCTTTATGGGTCGAAAAAGTGCTATATTTATGCAGAGTGTGCCTGCTGTAGTTTGAAAAAAGTGCATATTTCAATATAAATTGGCACTTTTTTAAATTAAATTAAATCAGGCAATTACTCAGAGCATCTGCCTTGCAAAGACTTCTCTTGGAACTGCATTTGGAAGTCTGTGATTGGAAACAGAAAGTTTGGGCTGGGCTAGGCTGGGGAAGAAGGGGAGGGCTTGCGAAGGCTGCAGACAAGAGATCTACAGCTTTTGCAAGTTGGTTTTAGATATCACTCCAATTGAATAAAATAGCAATTAAATTCATGCATGTTTTCAAAATGCATATATCTAATAAACTGTTATTTATTTATTTGCATTCGGGCAGTGGAGGTTCTGTTAATGTGTACCCCGATTCTAAAAAATATGTACTTTAAAAAAAAAATACACAACACTGAAGTATGTATTTTTAAAATAAAATATTTGTTAGTATATAAGTGATACTTTTTCTTTAAAAAAGTTTTATTTTGCTATAATATTTTTGATTATTTATTATGCTTATTACGAAACCAAATGTTTTTTTTTTATTCTCAATGTACTCATTATAAAATATCTAATTCTAAGGATTCCAGTAAAATGAGTTAGGATCTCTCCTTTTATCTGGCCTCTGCTCCTGTTACTCACCGAACTTCGTAAATCCGAAGACAGGTTCCCACACCCAGTCATTGGAATCCATGTGGGGAAAGGCAAAATTTAAGAACAAAACCCGCCAGGGCACTCATAGGAGCATGTTGGATTCGTAACTATGTGAATTTATATGGCGGAAAAGATTGAACAGTGATGACGACCCATTACTAAAAATTCTTGAAGAGGTCATACCTTATTGACCCCAGAGTGCCATTGCTACATTATTTGTTATAATGTATATTTCCTAAACAGTTTCAAAATGTATTAAGGTTTGGTTAGGTTCAACATACCAAATATATTGGAGGGCAAATAACGGGAATAGACCAATGGGTTAAACTATTGTTACTTAACCCCTTTCACTATTTATGATTGAAAAAAAATATTAGAATATCTTTTATTTGAAGTAAGGGTTGCATAGCCAGCATGTAAACATATCATAACAAAGCAACTCTGTGTACAGATTTTTGTTACTTTTCCCTTTTTTCATTTATCCTTAAAGGGACACTATAGTCACCTGAACAACTTTAGCTTAATGAAGCAGTTTTGGTGTATAGAACATGCCCCTGCAGCCTCACTGCTCAATCCTCTGCCATTTAGGAGTTACATCCCTTTGTTTATGAACCCTAGTCACACCTCCCTGCATGTGACTTGCACAGCCTTCCATAAACACTTCCTGTAAAGAGAGCCCTATTTAGGCTTTCTTTATTGCAGGTTCTGTTTAATTAAGATTTTCTTATCCCCTGCTATGTTAATAGCTTGCTAGACCCTGCAAGAGCCTCCTGTATGTGATTAAAGTTCAATTTAGAGATTGAGATACAATTGTTTAAGGTAAATTACATCTGTTTGAAAGTGAAACCAGTTTTTTTTTTTATGCAGGCTCTGTCAATCATAGCCAGGGGAGGTGTGGCTAGGGCTGCATAAACAGAAACAAAGTGATTTAACTCCTAAATGACAGTGAATTGAGCAGTGAAATTGCAGGGGAATGATCTATACACGAAAACTGCTTTATTTAGCTAAAGTAATTTAGGTGACCATAGTGTTCCTTTAATAAAAATATTTGGAACAGAAAAATATTTTGGAAGTATGCAGTGTCCTTTATCTTGCAATATTTCACACGGGATATGATTTGTTAGTAAAAAAAACAAAAATACGATTTTACTCACATACAGTAGATGTGGCAACAATGCATAAGTAAAAATGGTCATATACCGTACTTATAGGTATTTTCAAGGACCCAAGAGGCATTACTAGCAGTACTGCTAACCAAAATAGCAGGAACAGAATGTAAAAACAATGTCTGCATTTGAGCAAAATGCTTATTTGGATACAGTTTGCGTTAATGTTTCTACTGCAGCAAAACATTTTGGAAAGCCTATCCCAATATGGGAGTCATATACTCACCATCTCACTAAATTAAAACGGCAGATATAATATACAGATATCTATTCTTCTGGCCCTTATTGTTGTTTAACTCCCTGGTATAGGGTATACCGAAACTATTTTATAAATTGTACAAACACTGTGTATCTAGATAGAACAGGTTAAGGTGGTCATAGGCATGGGGCTAAGCCAGGGCCAGGCCACTGAAGTAGACTCTAAAGCACATAGTTATATACATGTTATCATGAATACACATATATTAATATCTTGTGCGTATGATGTGTCTATATATTGAAATCATTGCTTGCACATAGTGCATACAGGGATATACGTGCAAATCCTGTATATATATATATATATATATAAATATAAAATACATCATATTTGGCAAATTGTATATGGTACAACTTCATATAGTTTTATAAAGATTGCCTGTGTTAATGTACATGTAAACATATAGTTATATGTTTGGAGTGCATTTTAGTGAAAAGTTTACTTCTGTGAATATCATTTAGTTGTCCGTAAATAGCATAAGAGTTTAAGTCCTCCTGCATTGATATAATTTTCAAATGAAATTTACTAAGAGTGCCTTGTTTAAAGGCTGAGTTTTTTTTAAAGGGACACTATCAAATACCTCCAACCTGTTTTACTTCACTAAATTTCAGGCAAATCTTCTTTACATGTATCTGTTTATCTTCGCTATTTCTTGTACAACCATATCATAATATTTCCACAAAGCACTACCTTAGCACTGTGTGTCATTGACGTGGATAGCAGAAATGAAATACGTTGAATGATAAAACAGCAGGTTTGATTACAGAAGGCAGAGCCAATAGTTTTTCAGCGTAGAGAGGAGAGACCAATCATGGAGGAGGAGAGCCGGACTCAGCTCACACTTTAGAATTAGTTGGGCAATAACATTTAGCCTTTTATTTTATTAAACTGGATGGGTTGGGTTGAGTGGTCCTGTTTGTGATGATGTCACACATTGATGCTGCCCTTTTGGTCTGCAGCTGCAACTTCAACACTTCACAATATAAATCCATATAAATAGCTATATGTCTAACCAAAGTAACTTTTGTTTTTGTAATGTTTGTAATGTTATGTCATTATTGCAGAACCTCCAAACACGCACAACAACTCCCATTTAGCGATGTTTTTTTAATAAAGGTCTGTATGGTAAATTTAAAATTCAACTGCTGACAGTGTGCCTCTAAGTTGCTTTATTTTAATTATTTGCATGGATTAAAAGCTGCATTTCTTTTCTCAAATTACATGAAATGCCTGCCAAATCAGAGGCAGCAGATTATGTTTAATTCCTGAGCTAACACCACAACGTTTTCAAAACCACTAGGAGCTCAATTCCACAACCTATTACCAAACTCAAACTGATAACACTTTGTTAATTCTCCAGTCCCCCTGACTTTAGGGCTATTGTTTCTTCAAGTTAATTAGTACCAGTAGTAACTCTTTGGATACAGAGACAATGTCTTTTTACAGACACATTCTAAGTGTTAATCTTCTTAAAAATAATAAATGCAATAATTGTTTTATTTAGTGTAAGTTCTATACTCTGAATTGTAGGGGAAACCATTACTTAAACCATTAAGTCAATAAAGTGTACTACAAGACCCATCATGCCTACTCAACACTGAATTAGCAAGACTAGCTGCAGCCAATATTGAATAAGTACAAGAAGAGATCTATTTGGATTTACCAATGAGATTCTGACAGACTATTTCATCTTACTATTAGCTCAATAACAATCAAAGTATGCTGTAGAGCTTATTGTACCAGAATTGCTCTATCACTCTCCCAGGTTAAGTAGTCAAGCCACTTGCTAATGGTTTGACAACTTACCTGGGATCTTGCAGGTGCCTGGCACTGGTCACAGCCTTTAGGAAAGCTGGAAGCTCCTCCACGGAGCTTTGTTAGCTTCCCTGAGCCTTTGCCCAGCAGAAGCAAGTAATTTTAATGAGAGGGTGCCAGGGTCCCCCGGACAAAATAAACGCTATAATGCATTGTAGTCTTTATGATGCTTGGAGTATTCCTTTAACCCCTTAAGGACACATGACATGTGTGACATGTCATGATTCCCTTTTATTCCAGAAGTTTGGTCCTTAAGGGGTTAAACAGTGTTACTGGAACATGCTTGTTATATTCCCCAAAGATTGCATTCTAATAGTGTTAGTCTAATAAATACCAAGCAAATGAGAAATGATAAAAATAAACTGAACAACTTTTGCTAGAACAAAGATTTCTTGTACAGGCATCATGCAGTTGTATGTTGGTGAAGTGGATGGATTAATTCACTAAGCATGTCGATTTCCAAAAAAAACATCTGCTTTGCAACTTTTATTTAAAAATAAAGATACTGAAAATATTATAGAAATTTGAAAAACTCTACCTAGAATCACTTGTTTCTGCCAACCTATTGTTCATGATGGCTAATGCTCCAACCCCTCCTGAGAATCCATTTTGTCTCGTATTGATGCACACAGTTCTAGGGTAACCATTGGCTGTCTCAGATAACTGTTTCTGTAGTATGGCAAGGGAAACCTTATTTGATGCGGTGAGGTCTCTCATGGAGATCAACTCGCCAGAAAGTCTCCTGCCCTCTGTGTCACTGTCGTAATTTCCATCTGTGTCTACTGAAATTGGATTCCTGCGGAACCGCGCTCCCGGAGTGATGGCATTGCGGCGCCCAAGACGGGTATTGGATTTATGGCACTTAGAACAGCATCTGCATCTACATTTTTTTAAAAGCCAGTTTAAAACTTGCTTGATTACAATCGATATGACATTAAAAAGAGAGTAAATGCAACAAACTCCCAAAAATATAAACATGAAATTTCCAAACCTGTATAATCCCTGATATCGGTATACTGCATTTTGGCTGCTTACCAAATCTCCAAAGCCAATGGTGCTAAAAGTGACAAAACAATAATATAAAGAGTCAATATAATTCCATCCTTCTACCGGCGTGTACATTGCTGATGCACAGCATGAAAGGGTTATAGCAAATATTCCCAAAATCAGCATAACGTGGTACACTGAAGGCTTCCAACCAACAAGACTGTCCACCTCGGACACGGACGATCCTCTTCTAACCATGGGAGGTAGAAGTCCATTTCTCCTCAATTGTCTTTCGTGACAAGCTTTCATAACGAAAGCCAAAAGCGATATTATCCTTTCCAAGAAGAGGTTGAAAAACAATATAGTGCCCGCACATCCGAAGAGGCCGTAAAAGATGAGGAACACTTTTCCAGTTATAGTGGCTGGAGTAGTCATTCCAAAACCTGTAGGAAAATAGAATATTGCACTCGGTTAATCATTGAAAAGAAACGGAGGACACAGCAATATATTCTGATAATTGTATCTACTGCATTTATATGTAATGTTGTATATAATTGTCTGACAAATATCATTACTGATAACTGATTTTAACTGATTTTAAAATTGTTTAAATGGTAAAAGTAGTGATACAAATATAATGGTATCAATGTTGAAGTATTTTGTAATTTAGTTCTTGCTAGTGCATCCAGATGTTAATGGTGACTTCACGCTAACGAATAATACTGATGTGATCAAATTTGGATAGATGAAGACTGAATTGACATTGTTATGTAATAGAAACACTGCAACTGGTTAATAGACCATCCTTTTAGTTACACTTCAAAAATGTTGTTTTCATTTCAGATTGATAATATTACCACTAACGGCCTCAAGTCTACATTATCTCTATGTTATCAGCAAAACCCAGATAAAAAATATCATCTGGACTAATTTTGATAAAATACTAATATTTTTATCGACTTTCAACTGGATTTTATTCCTGCCAAAATTCTTGCAGCTGAACCCGGTAAAAAGATCAGCTACTTGAGAAAAATCTTCCAATAAATGTACTTTCAAAGCTCATTTATGAGACTATCGATATTACCCGCAAAGTAGTACTAGGTAGGTCATACACCTTCCATATACCCCTACTTTCCACGCCGTGAGTGGGGGCATGACCGCTAAATAGCGAGCAACACATTGCTTTTTACTGTAATAAAATGCTACCGTCTTGGCAGCTGTAATAATAATGAACGTGGGGACCTATTCACCACTCAGTCATGGGTGGGAGCTCTAAATAAATATACAAGAAGCATTTGTGGACGTGCCATGTCCACCCCCTATCTCCTAAAAATGTACCCAAGTCTCCCCCTTGGTGGCTAGGGCCTGATATGCCATTGATGCCAAAGCTGCAAGACCTTTTAAATTAGGTTCGCAGTAATCCAGCATATACAAGGTCAATATAAACAACTCTCTTGAAACTTGTTCATTAACAGAACTGTACAAAGGACAGCGGACCATCTATTGAAACATGAGAAAAAAAATCACAAACAGCAGGGAAAAAAGATTAAAAGTGTAATAAATACATAAAATAAATGTCTTCCCAGACAAGTTGTTTAACCAGATTCAGTGCATATCAATAAAAAAGTATTGGCACTTTTCTTTTTCTTTTTTGCAAAGCAGGGAATTCAGGGCTATATTGCCAAACATGTATTCAATGGCTTGATGTAAGAAGTAAGAGGAAGAATAAATCTTGTTGCCACTTTGAAGTTAAAAATCTATGTTTTCCTATTTGGGGCACAGATGCAATTTGCTTGGTTTGGACTGTAGCATCTCGTGGATCAACAGCAGAAACAATAATATGTTAAAGTTTTAACTTGGTGGACTTGTGTCTTTGTTTCAGCTGTGTTTCTATGCATCTATATGCAAAAATGTTACAGTAAACAAATGCCGATATATAGAAAAGTTTCCGATCTCAAAGAACAAATATATTGTACCTAATATTTTATGTTCATAAAAATCTGCGTCACTCATAAAATAATATATAATTATAATTAAAATAATAATAATAATATAATTCTGAAATAAACTCTACAATAATCTCTATCACAACTTGTGTTTAGATAAAGTGGCGTATCTAACCACCTCATAAAGAGGTTCTAGGAGTAGTCAGTATAGAAATTAACTAATACAACTTACCCGTGAGTCACAAGATCAAAGAAAACAACTATCCAAGTATTGTGACTTTCAATTCACTTGTAAACAATTAAATCAAACACCGAGTTCTTACGGACAATAAAAAAACAGTATAATAACCTAGGTATATCAGTTACACCTTGCCTGTCTTCACATGTTCTCTAAGTTAGATCACAGAATTTAGAAACTGAGCTTATTAGAATGAAAGGAGGATAGACAGGAGGATGTGTCTGAAGTGTAATAGAAGGGTTTAGAAGAGAGAATCAATTTAACCTCTTAAGTATGGAGGAAATTGCCCAACTTCTGGAACCAAAAGAACTTAGAATTTGTTCTGTGTTTGTTCCATCATAATTTAAGGGTTTCTCTTTAAGTCCACCCATATATTGTTTTTAACCCCTTAAGGACACATGACATGTGTGACATGTCATGATTCCCTTTTATTCCAGAAGTTTGGTCCTTAAGGGGTTAAGAGAACAGAAATGGTTTTCTTTTAATACCCTAGCACAACATCAAGTGTGAATAAAAGGTTAAAAATGAAAAAAGGTTAAAAAAAAAAGCCAACATTTCTTCAAAGCTTTGCTCATAACAAGTTTTGCACAGCAAGTTCTTGTAAAGAAAAACAACTCAAAATAGATTCATGTATCAGTCCTGATTGTTAAATGCCTATTATGTCTAGGATCAAAATTGATTGCTCTGGAAAATGAACGCAATCTATCTCACAGAGAGAGAAAGTTGAGGATGTCATGAGTGTGGACATCATAAAGAAGACAATAAACTCCTAAAAAAACAATGAATAAATGCAAGTTAGGCCAGTGTATGAAAGCCACTAGTGGAACACCTGCAGACATAAAGTTAACGTAACATAACTTCTACGGTCCTATTTTCTTTCAAAACTCATTTTCAGTCTTGCATTCTTATTCCTCTCTTTTGTAATATCCCCTTTAAACTACAATGTTTACATCGCTGAGTTAAATCCACCTCTCGTGGCACTTCCTCCTACAGACGGAATAAAACTCGGTCTGGGATTTAAATACTGCTGTGAGCAGCACTTGATTGGAGAAGTGCGGCATATGGCCACTCATTTGTACCTCCAATTCATTGCCTCTCTATGAGACGCAATTGATTGGAGGAGAAGGTGGAGCAACTGAATTCTTCAATTGTGGAGAAGACAGCTGCAGCAGAGGAGTCCTGGCACTGTAAACAAGGTAAGTAATCTTTTTTAAACTTTAGTATTTAGCAGCTAAGAGGGTGTACAGAAAGGGTCTGGACATGAGGGTACCTATAGTCCAAAAACAACCTATAATGTAAGTTTGCCATTGTTGGCTTTGATATATTGCTATACACGTTTTAGTGTTTGCTACTGCAAGATAAATCACTCTCGTACAGAATATAATTTATATGGAATCAGTGATGTGTAGTCCAGTAAAATGGAATGCAGTGATGGAGAACTTGCATATGGTAGACTTTTTATACTTTGGAAATGTACATCTGGTGATTCTTGTTATTACAGAGAAATCAAAAGTTAGTGGTTAGAGACAGGTGATTACCTGGTGGCTTTATAAATATGTGAATGTAGAAGATCACTTCTAAATTACGAATCTTTACGTTATTTTGAATGTGTCAACATCTTCTTTTTGTCTCTCTTAGACCTCAAATATGTAAGTTAAAAAAACTATGAGAAAAAAATTACAACCAATGTTTCAGTCATTAAATGTTGCAATTAATTCACAGAGAGATTGTGTTATTATTTAAATATTCAACAAGAGGTACAGATATTCTGTAGTCAATAATGTTTGATGCTTTCAGTTGGGGAAAACACAAGTAACCCGGTAGATTTGATTAATTTTTCTTTTTCCTCAGTCCTCGAGCCAATATAATCACAACATGTAAATATGAATTTAGTTTTCAGTTTCCCAAAGTTCCTTTATTTGACAATCCTTGGTTTAGGTGTGGGCATCAATATGTATCATCTCTGCCTGGGGCTGGGGATTGGTCATTGGATTATACTTCCATGTACCCATAGCAAGCATCACCTGAGAGATAGAGAAATAATAGGTCTTCATTTTCAAAGAGCCTCCTTCAATGCCATTTATACATAGTAGCTTTAGGGTATTCAAGCAAGAGAACTGTGGGTAGCAGTCACACATCCGACAGTGTCCCTTCTCCGGAGGTCAAAAGAGGAAAAAATATAATGGATGTCATACAGGCAGGGTTAGTCCTGGGTACCCAGTGCAAAGAGGCAGATCTGCAAGATGTACAGCATGTCAGATCCCGCCTCCTCTTGTTAGGCCCCACCCCTCGCGAATGGCGCCTGGGCGGCAGAGCTGGAAGGAAATGGTTATAAGCTGACAAACTGTTTGAGAACATGAGGACATGTTGTCCTAAAACAGATTGTCAGCTTGTAACCTTTTCTTTTCAGCTCTGCTGACTGGCACAGATTGTGAGGGGGTGGAGCTTAAAAAGAGGGGGCAAACATAACGTGAGGGAGGAGCCTAGCATTGCACACCTTGACGATCGGCCTGCATGCACCCACCCAGGATCTGCCCTGCATTTAAATTTTATAGGTATATTTGTGGCTTATGTGTACTTATGTGTACTATAATCAATGGCACCTAGAGGAGGGGAGGTTACTACAAGAAAGTGTAAAAATTAGTCCCTAAGTGCCCAGCTTATTAACACAATCAGTTCTTATTTGGAAAATACTGTTTTGTATATAAACTGTTGTTCAGACTTATAAAAAAATTAACTTGTGCAAATTTGCACAATTTATTCATTAATTGATTTTTCATTTATTTGTTCATTCTTTATATATCTTGCAATATTTTACACAGGGTCTAGAACAAGCATGTCAAACTCAAAGGCTAGCACAGACCAAATAAACAAGGTAGTTGCCGCTACTCCTTGAAGCCCTGTGAAGTGGAGCACATTAACGTCACGTTGGAATGTGACATGGCATTGCGTGTCTCCGTGCACCCCCAGTTCCTCCACTGTCCAGCCACGGTCATCGCAACACTGACCAACACACACTCACTGACACACACACACACACACACACTCTCTGACAGACAGACAAACATGCACACACTTCCTTTCCTCTAGCCCCACTGTGTGTCTCTTTCTACCCCAAACTCCACCTGTGTATCTTTGTCCTCCTAGCCCCTCTATGTCACATTCTCCCCTCAGCCCCACTGTGTACCTCTGTCCCCCCAGCACAACTCTGTGCCTCTTTGTCTACCCCCCAGCCTTCTGTGTGTCTCGTTGCTCCCTCAGCCCTATGTGCATCTTTGTTCCACTGTCCCTTTATGGTATCTACTCCCCAAAACATTCTTTGTGGAATGCCAAAAAACAATTCTACCTCAGGTTCCATTTACCTCAAGTATATGTCTGAATAATGCTCTTAACTCGACAAAGGGCCAAATAGTCACAGAATACCTATTTAATATCCCACGTCCATCAGGTAGCACTACCTCCAGCAATGAGCTCCAACACAGGGAACAAATACAGGGAAGGTTTTCAAGTCTCCTAACACTGTATTGCCACTTTTACTCTTAGTTCCTGTTTCAGGTTGTCTTCAGTCCTCCCCCGCCGTGCCAGCTCACGCCCCTCCTTGTAGCGTGGTCTTGTAGAAGAGCTCTGGTAAACTCTTCCCAGTCTGACAGGAAACAGTTTGGTGCTCCCTACGCAGACTTCCTGTCAGGGTAAAGTACACAGAGGTTCCACTACCGAGGTCTTCAGGTCTGCCACGCTACGGGGCAATGTCCATTTCATTTTTTACTATGTTGGCTTTTGCAATTGAGTATTATTTTTTATTTTACATTTGTGTCAGGTTATGATGAAAGTTTTGGCCATGTTTTTAATAGCAGAATACTTTAATAACTAAGTATGAAGCTTTTTTAAAAATGTAAAGTATGCATATTTGCACTAATGCTGGGGAACAAAATCCAATGAAAATAGTAAATTATGCTCAGAGGCCAGCCGACAAACTCTGATAATAATAATAATTATTTTTAATTTAAATTACTTCCATGCACAAGTTTTTTTCAGATATACTGTTTCTTACAGCAGCTAGTAAACTGACTTGATTATTTGAAACGTTTCAATATTATATACTATATATAATATAATATTAAATCATATAATTTATAAGATAAAAGAAAATATAGAATAAATAAAATAGAATTAAAAATACAAAAAAACATGGAGACTGTGATAATTATACAAAGAAGAACTAAATGATACAATCTTTGATTTATTTCAGTTTATAGAGTTTATAGAGTGTATTAGAGCATTTCTGATTTTTAGAATTATATGACTTAACCCATTTTCGTGAAGTTATCACTTGTTAGTTTTAAGCATTTAAATAAAATGACATATATTGCAATATGGTCCATTAATCCAAACTTATTATTCTGGAGGAAATGAATTCATAGTCATTTGGCTCTGGCAAATTTGTTAATGGTCTTATTCTATCACAATGTTCAACTTGTTTTATATTTCTGCTTGCAGCCCTTGTTCAGAAATTAGTGAACAAATCTATCTTGTATCTATAGATGACTTACTAACACATGGATTTTGGACAGATAATGGTGCCACACTTTGAAAAAATAACTGATCAATAGCCATCAGGTAAACCTTCACTTATTGGGAAAATACATTTCACTTGGTACATTTCCAGTCAACAGGTGTACAAGAAAACGACTCCAGCAATCATTATAACCCTCACTGTATGGCTCTAATAAATATTAGCAATTATACAATGTATACATATGTGGTCGGGGACAATAATTCAAGTTATAGTAGTGGTGGTAGAAGTCGGTTGTAGTGAGCCAAAACCAACATTATGGTAGGCCTGTAAATAGAGGGCCCACCAAAATTTAATGGCTTAATAAAGGAAGAGGTGGTGGACTGAACTAGGCAGTATCAACTCAGAGGAAGGGGTGGCCTGTGTATTTATAGGCTGTGTAACCCCTCCCAGAACTCCAGGATCCACCTACCGGCTCGGCCTTTCTATACGTGAGATTCAGAAACATATTGAGCTAAATTGTGTGGGTTTTTTTATGGGTCGTCCCACTCCTCTTCTGTGTCTCTTCCGTCTTGTCTTGTGTCTTTGTGTGTTTCGTAAAAAAACATTCTAAAAATAAATATATTGAGATTTAATTTTGAGGTATCCCCGTTAGTGTTTCGATTCGGAGGCCCTCTCACATTTTTGAAGAAACAGTGAACAATGGCTATTAAACTTACCTGCAATCTAGAGCTGGGTCAGTCTCCTTAGTGCAGCTGCTCCACCATCTATTAAGTCATCAATAAAGATGACTTTTGACCAAACCAATGCTTTTCATAGAGAAACATTGAACACATAGATGCATGCGCAGTAATTGCCATGCTCCATCAAAGAATCACCATAACAACCTGCTGCAGTGGTTTTGGTGCGAATAGTGCACTAGTACTGTGCCAGTATTATCAAAATATATAATGTGGATTTAATTTAAATGTTTTGCATCCATTGTTTATGAATCTTTTAAAATAAATAAATAAAAAATAAATTAATATAATATATATATATATGTAATAATCATAACAAAGTTTTCAACCAGGAAAGGTTACTCTGGTTTCCAAGTACGTCCGAGGGATGCATTTGCAGCCTCCAGTATTGACACCTCAGTGCATACCATCAAAATACCGAGGAGATGGAAATCCTCATTCTATAACACATACATCCCCAATCTGAGAAATAACTTAGAAAGCTTTTAAAGTTTGGCTTTGTAATTGCTGCAATAAAAGGTGTTTTCCTGTTATACCTATTTGCCCTCTTTTTTACAGGCATACCTGTATGTGGGTTTTTAGCACACCCCACCGCCTTATCACCACCACTTATTGATACATACTACTATCACATTTCTGACCTCAAGTTTAAGGTCAAATGCCTTCATTTGTGGGAGAACTTTGTCCTAGAAAACCCCTCTCCCCCTCCTCCCTGGACTGTTCCGTTTCAGGTTATCCCACGCACCTCATTCATTTAATTTATTTATTCCATTCTTCTCCTTGGTGCGCACTCTTTGATTTACAGGCCTATACGTACGTTTTCGGCACAGCACAACTGACTTATCACCACCACTAATTGGTACATACTACTATCATGTATCCAACCACAAATATATATATATATATATATATATATATATATATATATATATATAGCAACTCCATTAAAACAACATTAATCTACATTGACATTGTAGATAATCATGGTGCATGCAAAAGGGAAAATAACAAGTGCGTTCTCTGCATCCTTTGACCTACATACTCCACACATAACCAAATAGTGGTGAAATACAGTGATAAAATAATCAATTGGAAATCTATAAAAGACAACCTCAAACATTAGAAAAGAAACTCACACTTTGAATCTGATATAGAAACAAAATAATAAGGAAATAATTAGAAAAAAGAAGGCCGTTTGAACGCACACACAAAGAATAAAAAAATAAAAAATATCAAAAAGTAAATTTCTGTAATGCAGAGATTCACATCTTTCTTCCCAGTCATATAATTCTTCAAACTGCTATTTCCCGTGCCCTTATCCTCAGTCAAATCTCTTTTCACTGTATTTGTAGCATATAAGCAGAAGAAACAGTTTCAGTTTGAGATCTTTTGAAGCATATTATTGCATAGCTGAAAATCTATACTGTACTTGTCTATCAATAGCCTCATACAGCACACGCACAGAGTAAGTCGTGTCTCCGAGAACTAATGTAACAGTTAGGAAGTGCTAATGTAATTATATTTTTGGGGTCAGCTCTGTTTGCTTGAGGTCAGGAAAAATATCTGTCTTGGTAAAAATAAATTCTTACTATAGACAAGTTTGTTCCAACGTGTATAATAAAAGCCGACTCACACAGCCCAGAGAGGTAAGAGTTGAGTTCTATTTGAAAAATTGCCACTTGGCTGCTTCAAGTACAAAAAGTTGACTATGTACTACTTACTGTCTTATTTCCAATTTCTGAGCCTGAATCAGAAGACTCTACACTTGTAAAAGCCTACTGTTTGGCGAAACGCGTTGTGTATTTTTACTTTTACTGTTTTTAATTAAAGTATTTTGTGACTACCACTTATCTTTGGTTAGTACATTTACTTTATATGTTGCTGTTTTATCCTGGCTGATTTTTTTTAAACAAGATCCAGTACTTCAAAAGAAATCCCTGGTGGGGATTATTCCACCCACGCTTGGTTCATAGAGCAGTGTGGCTGCTCTGAACACTGTAAGTACGTTTCTTTTTTATTCCACTGTCATTTTATATATGGAAAACACTATGGGCCCTCTCTTGTGATTTTATTTTCATAAGACCGGCACTGCAAGCATCATTAGAGGAATATCCTACACGTGGGGAGTTAAAATACCACTGTATGCTGTTTTACTCAGAGCTGGTCATAGCTCTTTAAATTGTAAGTTGGCACTCTTAGGACCTCAGTGTTGTCTGTTGTTGCAGTATTACCAAAGTTATTGCACCATTGGGTTTTTCCATCTTTTATATATTTTATATGCTGACGTCTGTCTGGGATGGTGTAAAGAATCTTGTGAAGACACCTCCAATTGTCCAGGGACAGAAGGTGCCTGTAGCAAGTGTGTTAAAAAATGATAAGCTTAGAGTCATGTCTACAAATGCTCGCAGTTTAGGGAATAAGATCCATGAACTTGTGGCAATAATGGCAACTGATAGTGTAGATTTAGTCGCTGTTACTGAGACATGGTATAATGAAAAAAATGACTGGGACATAGCAATACCAGGGTACTCTTTATATAGAAAAGACAGGAAAGGCAAGAAAGGGGGAGGGGTGGCCCTGTATGTGAAGGATAGCATAAAATCTAGCCTAATAAAGGTTAGTGAGACGAACATAGAGTCCATTTGGGTTACGTTAGAATTTGGTAATCACACAGTAGTTCGTGTAGGTGTGATTTATAGGCCCCCAGGACAAATTGGAGAGTTAGATAATCTACTAGTTGAAGAAATAGCTAAAATTACAATGAAGGGGGAAGTTATCACCATGGGTGACTTTAATCTTCCTGATGTGAATTGGAAAACAAAAATAGCTACTTGTGCCAGAAGCACACATATTCTAAACTCCCTACTGGTATTGTCTCTAAAACAAGTCGTTGAGGAGCCAACTCGTAAAGAGGCCATACTAGATTTAGTGTTAACAAATGGAGATTTGGTATCAGATATTACTGTAGGTGAAAGTTTAGGATCCAGTGATCATCAGTCAGTGTGGTTTAATATAAGAACAGTGACTGAGTCACACCACACAAAAACAAAAGTTTTAGACTTTAGAAAAACAGACTTTTCTAAAATTAGAATATGTGTAAAGGAGTCATTATCAGACTGGAGCAACTTAAATGGAGTCCAAAATAAATGGGATTATTTAAAAGCTGCACTACTGAAGGCAACAGAAAATTGCATTAGGCTTGTCAGTAAAAGCAAAAAATTCAAGAAACCACTGTGGTACTCCGCAGATGTGGCCAAAATAGTAAAAAACAAAAAGTTAGCATTTAGTAATTATAAAAAAACCCAGAGTGAGGAAGACAAAATGACCTATAAGATAAGGCAGAAAGAGGCTAAGCAAGTTATAAGAGCTTCCAAATCACACACAGAAGAGAAAATAGCACAGTCAGTAAAAAAGGGGGACAAAACTTTTTTTAGATACATAAATGAGAAAAGAAAAGTAAAACAAGGATTAGTTAGATTAAAAACAAAAGAAGGAAGGTATGTAGATGAGGATAAAGGTCTAGCTGACTGCCTCAATGAATATTTTTGTTCGGTATTTACAGCTGAAAATGAAGGAAAGGGACCTCTGTTAAAAAAAAGGATAAATGAGTCATTTATTACATGTGAGTTTACAGAGGAAGAGGTTCTATTTCAACTGTCAAAAGTAAAGACAAATAAGTCAATGGGACCTGATGGAATACACCCAAAGCTATTAAAAGAGCTTAGTGGTGTACTAGCAAAAACCATTAACAGATTTATTTAACCAATCATTGTTAACAGGAGTAGTCCCAGAAGATTGGAAGTTAGCGAATGTTGTGCCCATTCACAAGAAAGGTAATAAGGAGGAGTCGGGCAACTATAGGCCAGTAAGCCTTACTTCAGTAGTGGGGAAAGTGATGGAAACCATGTTAAAGGATAGGATTGTTGAACATCTAAAAACACATGGATTTCAAGATCAGAGACAACATGGGTTTACTTCAGGGAGATCATGCCAAACTAATCTTATTGATTTTTTTGATTGGGTAACTAAAATTATAGATCAGGGTGGTGCAGTAGACATTTCTTACCTAGATTTCAGTAAGGCTTTTGACACTGTTGCACATAGAAGGCTTATCAATAAACTGCAATCTTTGAGTTTGGATTCCAATATTGTTGAATGGGTAAGGCAGTGGCTGAGTGACAGGCAGCAGAGGGTTGTAGTCAATGGAGTATATTCAAAGCTTGGGCTTGTCACCAGTGGGGTACCTCAGGGATCTGTACTTGGACCCATTCTCTTTAATATTTTTATTAGTGATATTGCAGAAGGTCTTGGTGGTAAGGTGTGTCTTTTTGCGGATGATACTAAGATATGTAACAGGGTTGATGTTCCAGGAGGGATAAGCCAAATGGCAAATGATTTAGGTAAACTAGAAAAATGGTCAGAGTTGTGGCAACTGACATTTAATGGGGATAAGTGCAAGATAATGCATCTTGGACGTAAAAACCCAAGGGCAGAGTACAGAATATTTGATAGAGTCCTAACCTCAACATCTGAGGAAAGGTATTTAGGGGTGATTATTTCTGAGGACTTAAAGGTAGGCAGACAATGTAATAGAGCAGCAGGAAATGCTAGCAGAATGCTTGGTTGTATAGGGAGAGGTATTAGCAGTAGAAAGAGGGAAGTGCTCATGCCATTGTACAGAACACTGGTGAGACCTCACTTGGAGTACTGTACACAGTACTGGAGACCATATCTTCAGAAGGATATTGATACCTTAGAGAGAGTTCAAAGAAGGGCTACTAAACTGGTTCATGGATTGCAGGATAAAACTTACCAGGAAAGGTTAAAGGATCTTAACATGTATAGCTTGGAGGAAAGACGAGACAGGGGGGATATGATAGAAACATTTAAATACATAAAGGGAATCAACACAGTAAAGGAGGAGACTATATTTAAAAGAAGAAAAACTACCACAACCAGAGGACATAGTCTTAAATTAGAGGGACAAAGGTTTAAAAATAATATCAGGAAGTATTACTTTACTGAGAGGGTAGTGGATGCATGGAATAGCCTTCCAGCTGAAGTGGTAGAGGTTAACACAGTAAAGGAGTTTAAACATGCGTGGGATAGGCATAAGGCTATCCTAACTATAAGATAATGCCAGGGACTAATGAAAGTATTTAGAAAACTGGGCAGACTAGATGGGCCGAATGGTTCTTATCTGCCGTCACATTCTATGTTTCTAATATCCTACATGTGGGGAGTACTAAATACCACTGTATGCTGTTTTACCTAGAGCTGGGCTTAGCTCTTTAAATTGTAAGTTGGCACTTCTCCACATCTGTGTTGTTCGTGATCCTTTCCGCATTACGGTTTTGCACTATTGGTCTCCCCTCTCTGCTTTTGTATTCCATATTCGACTACTGAGATCCCAAAGAAAGAACCTAAGAACACTCACTCAAGGTCCACATTGTACCTAAAGACTTTTTCATCTCCCTTTATTTTATTTAGCGCACCCTGTATTTGTTGTCTTTTGTTCTCTCCATTCTTTGAAGGGTTTGAGGGTTACCCTTCCTTTCAGGTGTGCAGCTCTATCCCCCCTTGTGATCAGTACTGTAGCGCTGTTCCCCTCCCTTTCTATTTACTGAATCAGAAACGTTGTTAATGTTGGCAGGATGTCAAGATGCATTCTTCTAATCCCAGATGGAACAACCGTGCAATGCCAAAGTGAACTGTCATCAGGCAAACACTTCTAAAATGTATATACGAGTATTAACCCCTTAAGGACACAACTTCTGGAATAAAAGGGAATCATGACGGAATATATCCGTCATCTGTCTTAATACATAACAAAAAGGAATCAACTAGAGTCACACTAATTTTACATTTAGAGACATCTGCTCCCTTAACCCGCACAATATGCTAGATGTGCAAGGTGTGTATGGGTAGTTAAAAAAACCCTTGCGGGGATACCAGACCACCTAAAAACATGGGGTTAAAATCAACGGTTTCTCTTTTTGGGATGGAGAGTGGATTAATAATTGGAGGGAGGAGGCTGGGGTGTTCCTAATTATTCCCATAATTTTGTGGCTATTGGGATGGAATTAACATTAAATGTGTGGTTTATGAATCACTTAGAGTGAGAGATGATGTATAAATCAAGGATCTAGTAGCTGTTACCTGGAGTATACTATTGAATGGGTCTTCTTTCCCCTAAATATATCAGGGATATTGGGAGGTCTTCAAAAACACTTACAAGACCCAGTTTTTGTGATTGATTACAAAAAGCCTTTTTTTTAAAAAAAAAAAAAAACAGCCAAAATTCTGTGTAAAAGAATGGACGTTCAGACACTTCTGGATCGTTGTATGTTTGAACAAACAATGTGATATCATGGTCAGTTTTGCTCATGAAACAAATCTGTGATAATTGCTGCAGCTTCAGCATTTCTTGTTTCTGTTTGATCTCTGACAAGGTTGACTCTACCTTTTATCCTTCCAAGGTCATAGAAGTAGTTTCATTACCTTGGATACAAATGTAGTATCATTATCCTCAGATAACAAAAATATTTATATCCAAGAATGTTCTTAAAAGCAGCGAAACAAGGCTAAAATATATTTCCTGGTCAATTAATCTGATGTTATCTTTATTAGTATAACAGTGAAAGTGAGACTAGATTATGTTTCAGGAGGAGTGTGGAAACATAAAGGGTTTTATTAAAGCGCTACGGAATTTGATGGCGCTATATAAATAATAAAATAATAATAATAATAATGAAAGAAACAGTAATTTGAGGCAAATTGACAACGAGCTAATTAGGACCACTCAGCTAGCAAAAGAAAGGAGATCCCACGAGGAATACATTGTGCTTCTATACCAAGAAATAATTTACCAACCAATCAAAACACATGGGCTGTGGAATGGCAATATTAAAGTGTCAGTTGGTACAGAGGAATTACAGCACGCATGAAGCTACTTCTAGTTTCAAACAACCAGAGGAAAGCTCATAAACAACAGCCAGCTCACATGCATTTTAAAACACAACTTTTTCAGTTCCCCAGATTAACTAATAAGAAAAACTAAAAGGACAGAATTCTCACTTCCTGAAATAACTGAAATGTTTTAAAATAACATTTGAGCAACATTGTACTTAATATGTTTCTATTTAAGTCTACCATGGATGGATTTAGTCATAGTTGGAGTGACAGAATCACTTGTCCTTGGCCATAAATGACTTGGTTTTTTTACGCAAACATGGCCCTGTTCTCCGGCACATTAGTTTACTAGAGGTTTGCCAGTCCAGATAAGTAGGTATTTAAATGATAAGTCTAGGCGGGGCCTGACTGTGATGGCGGCTGGACGCATTATCAGAGAGCTCCGGGCAAATTGTTGAAATTAAGCGACTTACCCGTACTACCGGTGCTCTCTCCGAATCAGAAAGCAAGGTTTTGAACGCCAGGTGTAAGGCGACCGGCTCTGCACGATAGGTGGCAGCCGTCCAGACTAAGCCCTCAATGGGTCGGAGTAAGGCCTAGCAAGCAGCGCGGAGGGGAGAGGCGGCTGCTCTCTCAACCAAGCTCAGGCAGACCTCTGTACAACCCTTGATGGCACCCTGCAACCCCCCCCTTTGGACCGACGGGGTAGATCCCGGTCCCCACCCTGGAGGCTTACTCCCTCCACCAGGACTATGCGACCCTGCCTCAAACAGCATTGACACCCCACATGGCATAACCAACATGGCGGACGCGGCGGACCCCACGCCTGATTATGGCGCTGTGATGCCCAGAACGATGGCCTTCCTGGACAACCTACTTGCCGACTTCTGGGGAGCGCTGTCCCTCCAAAACCCAGTACCCGCCCAACAAACCTCGCAAGAGCACCCATCCAAACCCGATCCCCGGCAGCCTCGAAATAAGCGTAGCACAGAGAAAACACAAACAGGGCAAAAAAGACCGGGTCGGCGGAGCACAAAGGGCGGGAAGCACAGGCCAGCATCGGACAGTGATGCCTACTGAGCCATTAGCCGGAAGGCCAAGCAAGATGAAGCAGGGAGAGGAAAGCAGGGGATACAGAAGAAGACACTAAACGTTATGGACACTCCACCGACCTTTTCTGGGTCACTACACCTCAGGACTCATCCCAACACATGGTACTGTACCCTGCTCATGACGGGCATAGGCTGAAAGCACAGAAGGTCGCCGGACCCATATCACACCACACACAGCCAGGATAAATCAACCATCTTTACCTAAGACTGCACCATCTGTTCCACACATCCCCACACAATATAGTCTACTGATATAGTCACTCAGGGTGGCAAATCTCGTTTGCAAAATGCCTTTAGGATGTAACTGTATATGCACCATATATCAAACAGCTACTGCTATACTGAAAAACATGTTCATACATTATAATTACGCTAACATAGTTAACCTGTCAAGCACCAATCAATTTATTTTATTTACTGTTACTTTGACACACACGGCTTATAACTTGTGCCCTAGTATATGTTTCTTGTTAACAGCCTAACCTAAGCAAGCTCACTCTAATGTAAGAGATAACAGCTAAGAATTAGCCAGTATTATTCACTCTAAATGTTTATATGGCCTGTGACATCAACAGACTAGCTAATATGCTGACTAAGCCTAATCACAGTTTAAACTTACTCTTCAAAGTCATTTACTTAAGCTGAGTTTTAACGTTGAACCACTAGTTACTTAAAAATGTGCAAGTCTTCTTCATGCCATGCTCATGTTATATTATGTCTCTGTATTCGCGCTTGAGACTGCTGTTGTGGCACTCCAAGCTTGTTATATTCAACTGCACGACAAAAATAAAGAATAAAAAAAAATAAAAAATGATAAGTCTAAGCACCTGAAATACTTGAAAAGATGACATTAGAGCAAAACAGCAATGTGCAGAGACTGCTGTTAAGGGATCAATAAAAAAATATGCATTCTTTGACTTTTTTTTAATTAACCCACCTTTTGTCTTTTGCAACATATTGGGTCTGTAAGATATTACGGTAACTCTTGTCTTGTCAAGTTCAGAAAAAGAAGGTGCAAAAGGACAAATAGCAGTTTGCCTCATACATTATTTGGGCAATAAATAAGCAAATGTCATGCTCAATGGCATACACAAGATGTGCTCCTAGTTTTGGTAACAGATTCCAAACGCAGCATAAGCAATTTATTTATTTATTTATAAAATATTTTACCAGAAAGGATACATTGAGATGTCTCTAGTTTTCAAGTTATATGTAGGCATCCACAGGTAGTATATACACTATACTGGCTAAAAGCAAGTATACATTGTAGCAGTCCTGAGACCAAATATCTCAGCTGAAGTCCTCTCGAGCTGAAACAAAGTACTCCTTAGTGAATATAGCCCATTCCTCCAGAAACTGGATGACACTCAGCTTTAAATTCACAGACCCCCAGCATGGCATCTCCATACAAAACAGGGATTCTAGGTTTCCCTGTGTCTGGGAGATAATTGAGACAAAGACTGGTAACTCAATTATCTCTAAGTTACAGGGAACCAGACAAAAAATACACAAAACACTGCAAAACTACATTCAAACTAAACAGGAACCCCACATGTGTTATATCCCCGAATAGCAGATATGAGCACCAGTTGTCCAAATAGTGCTCAGATCCATTTGGTGTAACGGAATCGCAATTCGGGTAAAGTTCTGACTGGATGGCCATGAGGTGGTAGCCCAAATTAGTTCCAGGGAGAAAGAGGCAGTGGCAGGTCAACGTTCGGGAGTTCCTGTACAAATATAAATGAATGCTCCCCCTGGCTCTTAGGGAGCGAATGCGCCCTTCAGACAAACAAGTATTTTCCCTGAAAAACGCTCTCCTGGCTTGTCTGTGAGCGGAGCAGGCAGCGGTACAGTTTCTCCGAGGTTCACAAGCTATGGTATCCGAAAATAGTTCCAGGCGCTCAATGACCAGGTACTGCTGCCTGAGTTTAGGAGACAAAATGGCTGCCATTCCATAAAACACATGCGTTCGGTCATACGAATGGAGGCCACCAAGAGAGAGCACTTTAGTTAATGGTTCCTTTTGAAGTTAATAAGCAATGAGCGGGTTGTTGGGGTTCTGTAGTATAAAAAGGGGAAACAAGTTGACGTTCGGGAAAATCACATGCAGATACGGGCAAATGAATGACATAGGACAGTGTCCGCCACATACATATTATAAACGACACAGTAGTAATCTACATATATGTGTTGATGCACAATAACAACTGGAGTACATATTGGAAATGTAGGTAACTTTATTATTTATTATATCAATTTACATAGATCGATATATACATTACATGCATCCAATTTTTTTTTTTAATTCTTTAATTTTTGTGCAAATATATAACATTGTTGCAAGCTTAGCCACAACAGCAATTACTCGCAGGTATCATAGACATTCAAATCAATCGTGGCATTTAGTAACATTGCACTTTTTATAATGCCTTTAACTTTATACGAAACAATAGTGGTAACATCTGCTTGTCCTCTATGGGTATGTGTAGAATGTAGTGCTACAGTCTATATGTCTGTCCTAGAGGGTTTTACCCCGTGCCGATATTCCGTGTGGGTATATTAGCGTGGTTCTTCGTGTGTCAGCTAAGGGGGGGTGGGGGGGTTGGTAAGACATGGCATAGGCTTGTGGCTAGGTGGCACGCCTTTGCTGTGTGCATCTGCCTCCTGTTATGGGTATTTGTAGTGTAACCATGGCGTTAGGTGTTTGTATACCCTATATTGTATAGGCTAATCGGTCGTGTCTCGTTGGGGTGGTGGACTCGTAGAAGGTGAGTAGCAGGTTATGTCAAACTGAAACAGAAGGGGGCTGTGTACATACATCAGAAAACAACATAAGATAAAGAATGAAATAGAGGAGAAAAAAAAAAACAACAATAAAAAAACAACAACAACAACAATGCAATTGTTTCTAAGCGGACCAGGAGATCCTTGGTACACTTGACTTGAGTTAGTCTCTAACTTTGCAAAAGTCTCCAAATACATATACGGTGGAATGAAAAGGAGAGGAGAGTTCCATAGGCTAATTGGTCTCTGCTTCCTCAAGTGGGCAAACCGCCATGAGAGGCTCCGGAGGGATTCCGTGGGGCAAATTCTCGGATGGTAGCCGGATTTATCTGGGATAGTCCCTGTCTAGCTGCCAATGCCGCTTGCATTATGCCTGTTGATTGCAGATGAGTTTCAAGTTCTCGTTTATCTTGCGCTTTGTATACAGTCCGTTGTGGGTGAACATTATGGTTCGAGGAGTGCTCCATCTGTAGGGAATTTCCCTGGACCGGAGGTGGTGTAAGAGGGGTTGCATATTTTTTCGCCAGGCCAAGGTACTCCTGGTAAGGTCTGGGAATACTGTCAGCGATGCCCCTTCAAACAGCAGTGGGGTTTTTCCCCTCATTGCAGTCAGAAGCGAGGTCTTGTTGGTCAGAGTCTGAAACCGCAGTATGAGATCAGCTGTCGCTGCCGCCGGTGCTCGTGGTGACTTCGGCAGTCTGAACATCCCATCCAGCTTCATGGACTTTATTTGTTTTGGAGGGAGCAGGACGCCTGATGTAGTGGGGTAAGTCCGCAAGGACTACCGATTCTGTTATCCCCCTTATTTTCAGATTATAGCATCTCCTCTGGACATGCATCCAATTTTTGAATGACTAATCCAGTTTAAGTGGCACTGTATTGTTGACTTTACAAAATACCAAAAAGACCATTTTGGTCACAGAACATGCTTTCATTTAAAAAGCTGTGTTTGAAACAGCACTCGGTTGCTAAAGGTACCAGCAGCAATGATGTATGATGTTATATGAGAAATGATGACTGCCTGTCCTTATTTGCAGGAGTGTGCTGTTGAATTGGGGAAACATCATTTCTCAGAACTGCTTTGCCAACAAAGCGTTTTACTTTTTCCAAGAATATATGTTGTACTGAAAGCCTATTACAATCTTTGCTGTTATGTATTTTCACAATACATTATATTATTAGGTTATAGTTAGTGCTAGAGTTGAAATTATGGTTAGGAGAGTGTAGGGGTTAAAGTGATGACTCTAAGCACTCTCTTGCACACATTAGCTGTCACACACATCATAGGAAAAATATGGTTTCATTTTCAATCAGATGTTACAACACAGTGTGCTTAATTTAGAAGTTTTTATCTCCTGCTCTGTTAATTGAACTTTTTTTTCTTTCTTTCTTTCTTTCTTCCTTTTTTTTTAAAATATATTTCAGACATGTACCTGCCTCGTATTATTTTTGCAGATGCTTCTGTGATTCAGGCATGGTACTCTTGTCATCATAAATATCTGCTAAAATTCTAAAATTTATTAAGTTTCTGTTTCATGTTAAACTCCCCGAGTCCCACCCCTACCCCTTCCCCCACCCTGATAATTAAATCCTATTGTGAATTCCTGTCTGTCAGTCTTGGTTTCCCTGCTTGCTTTGGAGAGAGAGAGCTCATCTTACATCCTTTATATTACAAATAATTTTTATTCTGTTTATCTGCTCGTTTTGGGGAATTCTATGTGTTCGTCTTTTTTCCTCGTCTCCACTCTCTGTAACTGGATGTGAATTATGCCCCCGTTGATTATTACACACTGTATTCAGAGAGGAGAAAACAATAATAATAATACAAATTTAAAAAAGGTAAATAAAGAAGGAATCAGGGAAGGAGGGTGTCTCTAGAGGAACTTTGACACTATAGTGCTGTTTATTAGGTAGCCATTTTCATTGTTTATCCATGTATCCCAGTCTTCCATTTGAGTGTATCTGTTTCCTAGGTTCACCAAGATACCCCTTCCCATTTTTGCCTGCCACGTGACTTGTGTGATTAATTCTTGGATGCATGGGATTGTCCCTGTTTTTCATTTTAGTGCTAAAAGTAATTTAGCTGCCGTGTTAATATGTATTTTTTGTATGTTGTCATTTTTGGACAGTTCAGGTTTAACAGGACCACTTCAGGTTTTAAAACAAATTTCATTTCTGTTATTTGATATATTACATTGATTACACTTTTCCAAAATGTATTTATGGGTGGTGTGCATTGCCACCATACATGGATCAAATTGCCTTCATTAACTTTGCATTTCCAGCATCTATCTGATGACTCTGGGAACATTTTCTTTAGACGTTTAGGTGTTAGGTACCATCTGTTTGAGAGTTTGAATTGCGTTTCAGTAAGGTTTAAGCAATGTATATATCGATATAATTTGTTTAGGGAACCTATCCACTCTTCTTCTGGTATATGTACTTGCAATTCTTTTTCTTATTTATTAATCAGTTCTATCGGTTTGTCGTGTCTCCAACTATATATAACCTTGGCGCATTTTGCCAACAGATTTTAGGTCAAGTAGCTCTATAAGATTTATATTTCCCCCCCCCCCTTGTTTTTAAGGAGGTATTCTGCTATGAAGTCTTTAGTTTGCAGATAATTAAAGGTTTCTTTGGGGGGAATATTATATTCCTCCATAATTTGATTAAAGGACTTGATTTTATGTTCCACTAGTATGTTTTTGAATTTCCTTACCCCACGGGTGTCCAAGTATCTATTTTAATATTATCTAACATATCTGGAATGATAGAGATTGGGAGCACATCTATTATTCTATTTCTGAGTCCTATGTTAGTTGTCAATTTTTCCCACCAACTTGTTAATTCTTTGAGTGTCTGTAATTTAGTTTGTGCCTCTTTAATAAAGGTTTTATTCTTATCGAAGACCCAAAATAGTAGTGAGGATACGTTTTGTATCCCTGTTTTATCTTTTTCCATTTTGTACCATGTGTCTTGAGTTGCCATTTTAATTTGTGAAAGCAGTATATGAAAGAGCCTACTGGCCCGGTAACATTGTGAAATTTCTGGGTACCCCAATCCTCCATCCTGCCTAGACCTAGCCAAAACTTTAATTTCAACCCTTGCTTTCTTACCTCCCCATACGAACTTTAAAAAAGATGAATATTGTAACGATAGCCTATTTTCTGGGACATTTCGAGGGATCATTCTCCATAAATACAGCCATTTTGGTAAAATATATGCTTTTAAGATGTTGATCCTGCCCCGCCAGAAAAAGCCCAAACCTTTCCAATCCCTTAAGTTTTTATTTGTTTGTTTTAGTAGAGGTAAAAAGTTAGATCTGAAGTTAATTGAACTTTAGTCACACATAGAAAGCTCCTACAGGCTGTAACAGGCTATTAACAGAGTAGGAGATTAGAAATGATAAATGAAGCAGACTGCAATAAAGAAATTTAAACATTAGATCTCTCTTTACAGGAAATGTGTATGGAGACTGTGTGGGTCACATGCAGGGGAGGTGTGACTAGGCCTGCATAAACAAGGTAATTTAGCTCCTAAATGTCAGATAATTGAGCAGTTAGACTATAGGTGCATGATCTATACACCAAAATCACTCCATTAAGCTACAGTTGTTTTTGTGCTTGTAGTGTCCATTTAAGGCTTAGTGTCAGTGTACTGCGTAATGTGTTGAAGGAACATTATAGGAACCAAGACAACTTTAGCTTAATGAAGCAGTTTTGGTGTACAGATCATGCCCCTGTAGTTCCATAGCTCAATTCTCTGGCATTTAGGAGTTAAATCACTTTGTTTATATACCTTTAGTAACAACTCCCTGTATGTGAGTTACACATCTTTCCTAAACACTTCCTGTAAAGAGACATCAAATATTTAAACTTTCTTTATTGCACATTGTGTTTAATATAGAATTGTGTATCTCCTGCTCTGTTATTAGCCTCCAAGAGTATACATAACATCATGGGAACATACTAATGCCAATGCTCAGGCTGACTATGTGAGGTTCCTCCTAACGGAGTATACAGGTGATACTCGAAAAATTTGAATATCGTGCAAAAGTTCATTAATTTCAGTAATGCAACGTAAAAGGGGAAACTAATATATGAGATAGACGCATTACATGCAAAGCAAGATAGTTCAAGCCGTGATTTTTCATAAGTGCGATGATTATGGCTTACAGCTCATGAAAACCCCTAATCCACAATCTCAGTAAATTAGAATATTGTGAAAAAGTGCAGTATTCTAGGCTCAGTGTCCCACTCTAATCAGCTATGTAAGCCATAACACCTGCAAAGGGTTTCTGAGCCTTTAAATAGTCTCTCGGTCTGGTTCAGTAGGAATCACAATCATGGGGAAGACTGCTGACCTGACAGTTGTGCAGAATTGACACCCTCCATAAGTAGGGAAAGCCTCAAAAGGTAATTGCGAAAGAAGTTGGATGTTCCCAAAGTGCTGAATCAAAGCACATTAATAGAAAGTTATGTGGAAGGGAAAAGTGTGGAAGAAAAAGGTGCACAAGCAGCAGGGATGACCGCAGCCTGGAGAGGATTGTCAGGCCATTCAAAAGTGTTGGGGACTTTCACAAGGAGTAGACTGAGGCTGGAGTCAGTGCATCAAGAGTCACCACACACAGACGGATCCTGGACATGGGCTTCAGATGTCGTATTCCTCTTGTCAAGCCGCTCCTGAAGAACAAACAACGTCACAAGTGTCTTACCTGGGCTAAAGAAAAACAGACCTGGTCTGTTGCTCAGTGGTCCAAAGTCCTCTTTTCTGATGACAGCAACTTTTGCATCTCATTTGGAAACCAAGGACCCAGAGTCTGGAGGAAGAATGAAGAGGCACACATTGCAAGATGCTTGAAGTCCAGTGTGAAGTTTCCACAGTCTGTGTTGATTTGGGGAGCCATGTCATCTGCTGGTGTTGGTCCACTGTGCTTCAAGTCCAGGGTCAACGCAACCGTCTACCAGGAGATTTTGGAGCATTTCATGCTTCCTTCCACAGATGGGTTTTATGGGGATGCTGCCTTCATTTTCCAGCAGGACTTGGCACCTGCCCACACTGCCAAAAGCACCAAAGCCTGGTTCAATGACCGTGGGATTACTGTGCTTGATTGGCCAGCAAACTCACCTGACCTGAACTCCATAGAGAATCTATGGGGCATTGCCAAGAGAAAGATGAGAGACATGAGACCGAACAATGCAGAAGAGCTGAAGGTCGCTATTGAAGCATCCTGGTCTTCCATGACACCTCAGCAGTGCCACAGGCTGGTAGCTTCCATGCCACGCCGCATTGAGGCAGTAATTGCTGCAAAAGGGGCCCAAACCAAGTACTGAGTCCATATGCATGCTTAAACTTTTCAGAGGTCCGATATTGTTCTATGTACACTCTTGTTTTATTGATTGCATGTAATATTCTAATTTACTGAGATTGTGGATTTGGGGTTTTCATGAGCTGTAAGCCATAATCATCGCACTTATGACAAATCACGGCTTGAACTATCTTGCTTTGCATGTAATGCGTCTATCTCATATATTAGTTTTCCCTTTTACGTTGCATTACTGAAATAAATAAACATTTGCACTGTAACGGACCGTTTCAGCATAAAAGGGGAAAATCCGTTTAGGCGATAATCCCCTTTGCTAGAGACAGGCACAGCTACTGCAGAACACCAAACTCCCGATCTGGATACGAAATAACACTCCGAACTGGAACAGCTGAACAAGAAAAGCATACAATCCGCTTACACTCTTGGCAGTCAGCTTACAATCCAATTCCCCCCAAGAACGAGACGACACTTCATTTTGAGGGTTAAACAGGAACTCTGGACTGGGACACCCAGTCTGGCTTTTATTACAAACAAGTACATACAGGACACTCCCAGGGGGAGGATGAAATTAACCAATCACAGGGATGTACCTCCCACACATTTCCTCCCCTTAGATTAGCACTTAATATAATTATAACGTACACCCTTTTCCCCAATTCCTGGATGTACCCCAAATACATATGCTACACCTCCAAAACAGGTATCCCCTGATAGCCCTTATTCAGAGGGACAACATATGCAAGAATCAGGTCATTCGGATGAATGGTTCGGGAGATATGAGGTTCCAAAGATTTGACCGACCGCATGGGTAAAGTATCCGAAAACAGTTCCATGCATTTTGGCCCTGCGGTCGGTCACAAACAAGTGAATGAAACAGACGAATTACTGGTGTTATAGAGACTAAGGGGGATTCGCATGAATCCCCTAGTTCGTACGTTTCTTTCTACCGAACGGCGGGTCGTTCGGTAGTTTCCCCACGAAATCCTGGAAGTCTGGAGGTCTCAGTGGTGTTTGCCTAGTCGAGTGTCCGATTTCAGTTCCAGACACTCGACAGCAAAACACCGCTGTTCGGTAGTTTAAGATGGCCGCCGCCACGTGTTTGTTTCCCGAATGGCGGCCACCCAGAGGACAAAGACCACACTACACTGATTGCCAATTACCCGTTTGCAACATTGTTGCAAACGGTAATTGGAGGCACACTTAGTCCTGGGTGGTCTGGTTGTTCGGTAGTTTCCTCAATACAATGAATGGAGTGATTCTACCGAACAATCAGATGAATGCTGCATATATATATAACCCAGGTTAACTGCATACAAAAATACATACATGACATTAAAGTATTAAAGGCAGGATTACTGTACTACGCTCCACAGTCTTAAAGGTACAGTATCCCAAAAGTCCCCATAGATCCACGGATGGCCCTTAAAGGCCCAGTAGCAGTAATATACATTATTACATGCCCCAATATAGTTTTTCCAGTACAATATGTCCAGGGGCCATAGTCGCAGGGCAGGAGGCTAGCAACCAGGCTTCTCCAGTTCACAGTGGCGAAGTTGGTTTCGCCACAATTCTCCCCTTTACCAATTAGACTAACAGGGTATCTGACCTCCTGCCGGTCAGTGCCCTGGTTAGTCCAGCAACCCACCCACAAAACAGAAATAGTAAAGCAGCCCACCCACAATAAATAGTTACTACACCTGGGTGAGGGAGGATCTTGTCCGGGTTCAGGTGCCTCACCACGGCTGTGTGGGGGGCTGGTAGGCTGCCTTGGTGGGTTGCTGAGGGGGCAGAGACCAGCGGTACTCTGTCCTGTTGCCAGCACTACCACGGGAGTAGTCTGGTTGGAGCCTGGTTGCTGGGGACCGATTGTCTCCCCTTTGGATATACGGCTCTGTGGCTGGGGGACAGGACCGACCGTCCCTACCCCGGGTGTTGTAAGTGCAGAGACTACGGTCCCATCTGCACAGATGTGGGGCTTAACATCTCCCCTTGGTGGGTTAGGCTGCCGCTGGAGAGAGGGTGTCACAAGCTCCTCTCTCTGGACGGTAAACTGCTGCTGGGGAGAGGGGTTAGCAGGCTCCTCTCCCTGCCACTCTCTCTGCTGGTGGAAAGGGGGACCAGCTGTCTCCCCTTTCATTCTCTTGTCCGGCTGCTGGGGTGCGAGACTGACTGTCTCTGCTCCCTGCAGGACACACTGCCGCTGGGGAGGATGTACGACACCATCAGCTCCCTGGGGTACACACTGCCGCTGGGGAGGATGGACAACACCATCAGCTCCCTGGGGTACACACTGCCACTGGGGAGGGAGGACGCTGCTCTCCTCTCCCTTCACTTCACACTGCCTTCTTGGCATATCACTTTGCTGCTGGGGGGCAGGAACAACTACCTCTGCCCCCTGTAATTCAGCCTGCCGCTGGGGAGGAAGGACTGCACCTTCGGCTCCCTGGGACACACACGGCCGCTGGGGAGGATGGACGACACCATCAGCTCCCTGGGGTACACACTGCCGCTGGGGAGGATGGACGACACCATCAGCTCCCTGGGTTACACACTGCCGCTGGGGAGGGAGGACGCTGCTCTCCTCTCCCTTCACTTCACACTGCCTTCTTGGCATATCACTTTGCTGCTGGGGGGCAGGAACAACTACCTCTGCCCCCTGTAACTCAGCCTGCTGCTGGGGAGGAAGGACTGCACCTTCGGCTCCCTGGGACACACACGGCCGCTGGGGAGGATGGACGACACCATCAGCTCCCTGGGGTACACACTGCCGCTGGGGAGGGAGGACGCTGCTCTCCTCTCCCTGCACTTCACACTGCCTTCTTGGCATATCACTTTGCTGCTGGGGGGCAGGAACAACTACCTCTGCCCCCTGTAACTCAGCCTGCCGCTGGGGAGGAAGGACGGCACCTTCTGCTCCCTGGGACACACACTGCCGCTGGGGAGGATGGACGGCACCATCAGCTCCCTGGGGTACACACTGCCGCTGGGGAGGATGGACGACACCATCAGCTCCCTGGGGTACACACTGCCGCTGGGGAGGAAGGACGACACCATCAGCTCCCTGGGGTACACACTGCCGCTGGGGAGGAAGGACTGCAAACCCCCTGGCCCGCTCTGATTCCCACGGCAAGTACTCTCGCACTGCTTGCTTCACACGCTGCACTCTATACTCTGAGGGGTTGGGTCCGCATAAAGCCAATATCGCGGTGACCTCTCTGTCATACGCCTCTTGAGTGTAGCTGGGTGCCATGCTTGCTCTGCTGCAGTTGGTTCCTTGAAGATAGGGGCGCTGTACGGGTACTGGCGTTGCCCTCACTTTGTAATCCAGGAATGGTGTTGTCTGTAGCTGTCCCTCTGGTTGTAGGAACGATCCCGCCGCTTGCCACCAATTGTAACGGACCGTTTCAGCATAAAAGGGGAAAAATCTGTTTAGGCGATAATCCCCTTTGCTAGAGACAGGCACAGCTACTGCAGAACACCAAACTCCCGATCTGGATACGAAATAACACTCCGAACTGGAACAGCTGAACAAGAAAATCATACAATCCGCTTACACTCTTGGCAGTCAGCTTACAATCCAATTCCCCCCAAGAACGAGACGACACTTCATTTTGAGGGTTAAACAGGAACTCTGGACTGGGACACCCAGTCTGGCTTTTATTACAAACAAGTACATACAGGACACTCCCAGGGGGAGGATGAAATTAACCAATCACAGGGATGTACCTCCCACACATTTCCTCCCCTTAGATTAGCACTTAATATAATTATACCGTACACCCTTTTCCCCAATTCCTGGATGTACCCCAAATACATATGCTACACCTCCAAAACAGGTATCCCCTGATAGCCCTTATTCAGGGGGACAACATATGCAAGAATCAGGTCATTCGGATGAATGGTTCGGGAGATATGAGGTTCCAAAGATTTGACCGACCGCATGGGTAAAGTATCCGAAAACAGTTCCATGCATTTTGGCCCTGCGGTCGGTCACAAACAAGTGAATGAAACAGACGAATTACTGGTGTTATAGAGACTAAGGGGGATTCGCATGAATCCCCTAGTTCGTACGTTTCTTTCTACCGAATGGCGGGCCGTTCGGTAGTTTCCCCACGAAATCCTGGAAGTCTGGAGGTCTCAGCGGTGTTTGCCTAGTCGAGTGTCCGATTTCAGTTCCAGACACTCGACGGCAAAACACGGCTGTTCGGTAGTTTAAGATGGCCGCCGCCACGTGTTTGTTTCCCGAATGGCGGCCACCCAGAGGACAAAGACCACACTACACTGATTGCCAATTACCCGTTTGCAACATTGTTGCAAACGGTAATTGGAGGCACACTTAGTCCTGGGTGGTCTGGTTGTTCGGTAGTTTCCTCAATACAATGAATGGAGTGATTCTACCGAACAATCAGATGAATGCTGCATATATATATAACCCAGGTTAACTGCATACAAAAATACATACATGACATTAAAGTATTAAAGGCAGGATTACTGTACTACGCTCCACAGTCTTAAAGGTACAGTATCCCAAAAGTCCCCATAGATCCACGGATGGCCCTTAAAGGCCCAGTAGCAGTAATATACATTATTACATGCCCCAATATAGTTTTTCCAGTACAATATGTCCAGGGGCCATAGTCGCAGGGCAGGAGGCTAGCAACCAGGCTTCTCCAGATCACAGTGGCGAAGTTGGTTTCGCCACATGCACGATATTCAAATTTTTCGAGTATCATCTGTATACTGCATCAACAAAGGGGAAATCTACCAAAAAGAGAGAACCCAAAAGAAAGGACTCTAATGCAAATTTCACACAACTCTATTTCTGTTGTTAAGTCAATAGAACTTGACTAAAATTTGAATTTTCTTCACTTCATGATATCTGTCTGATTTCTCTTTGGATCAGAAGCCATAGTCACACCTCCTTACAAATGCACTTACACAACCTTCCTAAACACTTCCTGTAAAGAGACATCAAATATTTAAACTTTCTTTATTGCACATTCTGTTTAATATAGAACTGTGTATCTCCTGATCTGTTGTTAGCCTCCTAGAGTCTACAGGGGCCTCCTGCATGTGATTAAAGTTCAGTTTACAGAGCATGAAATAAAGCAAGTTAACATCTTATTAAAATGAAGTTGTTGTTTTTTCATGCAGGCTGTGCCAGTCACATCCAGGGGTGGTATGGCAGGGGCTGTATAAACAGAAACAAACATTATCCAACTCCTAAATGGCAGAGAACTGAGCAATGAGACTGCAAGGGCATGATCTATACACCAAAACTGCTTCATTACGCTAAAGGTGTTTTCATGCCTCTAGCTTCTCTTTAATTGTTGGTATTAGGGTAGTGTAGAGGTTAACACTCAGTGTTAGTATAAGTATTAGGCTATTGTAAGTTTTAAGGGGTATTTCTTTACTTTTAGAGGCACATGGGGGCATACATGAGATTAGTTGGGTCTGTAGTTCTAGACATCAGCTATTTTAGATGCCACCATTGAATTAGCTTGGGGGAGCACTGCATTAAAATGGCAGCAACTGCTGTTTGGAAGTGTAAGTCCCACTATTTTTAGGTAGACAGGGTCATGTATATCTTGCCCCAAACAACGACTCGGCAGCTATATAACTAGGCAACTAACTTTTTTTCATTAATGTATTCACCTCTACAGCTTCTGCTAGAAGTTTATTTCTTTATCCTGCTCAATTTTTAGCTGACGCCTTACTATACATGGTTTGTATCTGTTTTAATAATACATTGCTTTGATGAATCGCCCTATATTAATAATCAAACTCCTTTTCTCCCTCCTTTTCTCCCAAGTTCCTTGTTGATATAAATGATGATACACAGCAAATACATAGTGATTTTATGCATATCTCGTTTGCTCTGCATGACATGATTAAAGACTTTGCTCGATTACATCACTGAGTGCATTGCTTCACGCTGCAATGCATTGATTGGGGTCGGTAACTGATAATACTAAAAAATATAGGGTAGACCGCTCTCCATAAAGTATTTTTGTATACAGCTATTAAAAAAAAAATGAGAACCCAAATATTTAGACATAGCTCCACTATTAGTTTAATGGATACCCTGAAGGTTTTTACAATAAGGCATTTGGCAGTGGTACTGACACAAAATGTTGCATTTGTAACTTTTGTGCCATCTTATACATTAAGTATTACATGACGGAATAAGATATATAAAACATAGAGGCAGAGAGATACATACAGAATGTCGGATTATATGTCATAGAAGAAAGCCTATGTGTATTATAAAAAAATAAAAACCCTCATTAAATATTCGGGGGGGAGGGGAATTGAAAAAAAATTTACATTCTCAGGCAGTTTTATTTCAGGAGACATTCGGCTTTTTGGTGCGAGTCTAGTTAGTGCCAGTGTGATATAAACTGAATATATGGAGCAGTAGCCCATACAATCTGTTACATTTATGAACCAAATAAAGATTGTCTGCTACTGCGAGTTTCAAGAGGGTCTATAAACACAGGAAGCAATAATTACACAGAGCAAAGGAGAACAAAGGAAAATGATATACAAGAAACTACAGCACTTGATATAAACTTCTGCAATTATTTTTATAGTAAGCCATTGATCAGTTCTATTTCACGATAGAACACTCGGTTACTCTGTGATAAAATGGAAACACTTGTTTTGGGATTACCAGGGCTGCAGTACTGGTTATTTAAAGATAGAAAGAAGTACCTAGTTAACCCAAAATATCACGCAACATTTAGATGGTGCGGGAATTATGGTGTCCAATGTACTAATCCTAATGTGGGTCCTGTTGTGATTAAATCCTGCACTGGCACTTATTTTGTGGCAATCAGGAACACTGAGTTTGTAGGTGTCACATAATATCTAGGTGGTTTTACACACCTAGAGACTGTGAAAAGGCTCTGAACACGGATCAACAAATATCTATACATTCCCATTTAACACATTTATATTTTCAAACTGATAAAAACTCTTGGTTTACATATAGCTAGTTACATAGTAATAAAGGCTAAAAAAAAGACTCAAGTTCATAAGGTTCATCTTTCGTGTATCTGTATAGATGCTGCTAATCTAAAAGAAGGTGAAAATCCTTAAAGTGATTTTTTAACAAAAAAAAGTTTTTTTAACAAAATGAGAAAATAATTCCTTCTTGACTCCAAAAGGGCAGTCTGGCTTCTCTTTGGTTCAACAAGCCAATAACCCACATATCAACTATTACTATTTTTCAAATATTCTGCTTTGCCAAAAAAGCATGTAGTCATTGTTTAAAAAGCTGTTTAGTCCTTAGTAGACATTTATAATTTAGCATCCAAAATGTCTTTCAGTAACAATTTTTATTTTTGTTTTCTGTTTTTAGGATATAGAAACATAGAAACATAGAAACATAGAATGTGACGGCAGATAAGAACCATTCGGCCCATCTAGTCTGCCCAGTTTTCTAAATACTTTCATTAGTCCCTGGCCTTATCTTATAGTTAGGATAGCCTTATGCCTATCCCACGCATGCTTAAACTCCTTTACTGTGTTAACCTCTACCACTTCAGCTGGAAGGCTATTCCATGCATCCACTACCCTCTCAGTAAAGTAATACTTCCTGATATTATTTTTAAACCTTTGTCCCTCTAATTTAAGACTATGTCCTCTTGTTGTGGTAGTTTTTCTTCTTTTAAATATAGTCTCCTCCTTTACTGTGTTGATTCCCTTTATGTATTTGAATGTTTCTATCATATCCCCCCTGTCTCGTCTTTCCTCCATGCTATACATGTTAAGATCCTTTAACCTTTCCTGGTAAGTTTTATCCTGCAATCCATGAACCAGTTTAGTAGCCCTTCTTTGAACTCTCTCTAAGGTATCAATATCCTTCTGAAGATAGGGTCTCCAGTACTGTGTACAGTACTCCAAGTGAGGTCTCACCAGTGTTCTGTACAATGGCATGAGCACTTCCCTCTTTCTACTGCTAATACCTCTCCCTATACAACCAAGCATTCTGCTAGCATTTCCTGCTGCTCTATTACATTGTCTGCCTACCTTTAAGTCATCAGAAATAATCACCCCTAAATCCCTTTCCTCAGATGTTGAGGTTAGGACTCTATCAAATATTCTGTACTCTGCCCTTGGGTTTTTACGTCCAAGATGCATTATCTTGCACTTATCCACATTAAATGTCAGTTGCCACAACTCTGACCATTTTTCTAGTCTACCTAAATCATTTTCCATTTGGCTTATCCCTCCTGGAACATCAACCCTGTTACATATCTTAGTATCATCCGCAAAAAGACACACCTTACCATCAAGACCTTCTGCAATATCACTAATAAAAATATTAAAGAGAATGGGTCCAAGTACAGATCCCTGAGGTACCCCACTGGTGACAAGCCCAAGCTTCGAATATACTCCATTGACTACAACCCTCTGTTGCCTGTCACTCAGCCACCGCCTTACCCATTCAACAATATTGGAATCCAAACTCAAAGATTGTAGTTTGTTGATAAGCCTTCTATGTGCAACAGTGTCAAAAGCCTTACTGAAATCGAGGTAAGCAATGTCTACTGCACCACCCTGATCTATAATTTTAGTTACCCAATCAAAAAAATCAATAAGATTAGTTTGGCATGATCTCCCTGAAGTAAACCCATGTTGTCTCTGATCTTGAAATCCATGTGTTTTTAGATGTTCAACAATCCTATCCTTTAACATGGTTTCCATCACTTTCCCCACTACTGAAGATAGGCTTACTGGCCTATAGTTGCCCGACTCCTCCCTATTACCTTTCTTGTGAATGGGCACAACATTCGCTAACTTCCAATCTTCTGGGACTACTCCTGTTATCAATGATTGGTTAAATAAATCTGTTAATGGTTTTGCTAGTACACCACTAAGCTCTTTTAATAGCTTTGGGTGTATTCCATCAGGTCCCATTGACTTATTTGTCTTTACTTTTGACAGTTGAAATAGAACCTCTTCCTCTGTAAACTCACGTGTAATAAATGACTCATTTATCCTTTTTCTTAACTGAGGTCCCTTTCCTTCATTTTCATCTGTAAATACCGAACAAAAATATTCATTGAGGCAGTCAGCTAGACCTTTATCCTCATCTACATACCTTCCTTCTTTTGTTTTTAATCTAACTAATCCTTGTTTTACTTTTCTTTTCTCATTTATGTATCTAAAAAAGGTTTTGTCCCCCTTTTTTACTGACTGTGCTATTTTCTCTTCTGTGTGTGATTTGGAAGCTCTTATAACTTGCTTAGCCTCTTTCTGCCTAATCTTATAGGTCATTCTGTCTTCCTCACTCTGGGTTTTTTTATAATTACTAAATGCTAACTTTTTGTTTTTTACTATTTTGGCTACATCTGTGGAGTACCACAGTGGTTTCTTGAATTTTTTGCTTTTACTGACAAGCCTAATGCAATTTTCTGTTGCCTTCAGTAGTGCAACTTTTAAATAATCCCATTTCTTTTGGACTCCATTTAAATTGCTCCAGTCTGATAATGACTCCTTTACACATATTCTAATTTTGGAAAAGTCTGTTTTTCTAAAGTCTAAAACTTTTGTTTTTGTGTGGTGTGACTCAGTCACTGTTCTTATATTAAACCACACTGACTGATGATCACTGGATCCTAAACTTTCACCTACAGTAATATCTGATACCAAATCTCCATTTGTTAACACTAAATCTAGTATGGCCTCTTTACGAGTTGGCTCCTCAACGACTTGTTTTAGAGACAATCCCAGTAGGGAGTTTAGAATATGTGTGCTCCTGGCACATGTAGCTATTTTTGTTTTCCAATTTATATCAGGAAGATTAAAGTCACCCATGATGATAACTTCCCCCTTCATTGTCATTTTAGCTATTTCTTCAACTAGTAGATTATCTAACTCTTCAATTTGTCCTGGGGGCCTATAAATCACACCTACACGAGTTACTGTGTGATTACCAAATTCTAACGTAACCCAAACTGACTCTATGTTCGCCTCACTAACCTTTATTAGGCTAGATTTTATGCTATTCTTTACATACAGGGCCACCCCTCCCCCTTTCTTGCCTTCCCTGTCTTTTCTATATAAAGAGTACCCTGGTATTGCTATGTCCCAGTCATTTTTCTCATTATACCATGTCTCAGTAACAGCGACTAAATCTACACTATCAGTTGCCATTATTGCCACAAGTTCATGGATCTTATTCCCTAAACTGCGAATATTTCCCTTGAATATTGTCTGCTCTGACTGCACACGTTATTTTATTAAGAAATTGTTATTTGCCTTGATTATGTTACATTATTTACAACTCTCTATTCATGATTGATTGGAAAAAAATATTGTATATATATTGACTTGGAAAAAGACCTTGGTAAGGGTTACAAGCTATATATTTGGGAATCTTATTTGAAATCTTTAATTTTTGCAGGACATATGAACATATGTGTTATGCCCAAAACTCAAAATATTCTGGCACAACATACATGGGCTAATAACCAAAATATTTGGCAAGCCTGTTCTCCTGATTCCTAAACCACACCTATTATCCAAGTCCGAAATATTGATATCCTTAGAACATAAAATGTTTGCTAAAACTGCTTTAGCAATTTATAGAGCCTTAATCCTGACTAGCCTTCTCTTATAATCTGTGTATAATTCTAGAGATTAAAATTACAATAGCTGCTGTTTTTTATTCCATTGATAAAGCCTATATGGTGAAACAAATTTTGGATATACTGCACTGCTTTTTAAATTGTTAATACATAGATTTTGGTCCTTTTACCTTTTGTACCATCATCTTTTATTTGCATTTTTTTATATTTTAGGTTATTTTTTTATTCCAACCCGGCTTTTACTTCTCTCCATTACTCCAAAGAATCCCAGGTGGGGATCATATCACCTATGGTGTTGTCATAGAGCAGTCAGCCTGCTCTATATCTCGTGAGTATATTTATTATATTTTGCATACCAAAAATATTTTATTGAGAGCACTATTGCTGTTTTTATTATCTTCCTTCTGGGCTCCTGACACCACCATCTTTAAGACCACTCATCACAAATCACGGAGGCGGGGATTGTACCGCTGTATGCCTACCACACTAGAACTAGTATAAGCTCTACCAAATGTGAGTGTTACTACTATATTTTATCATCTTTACCCACTGTGGAACATACTGCAACTCAGGAACTTCTATGGTTACATATGGTGTTGTTATATGATATTGTATGGTATTACTCATCTTCTAGTAGCTAGAGGTTGCTATAGTCATTTATAACGGTTATAGGCACTCCTGCTATATTTAATTTACATCTAATTTACATAGTAGATATCTTGTCTATCATACCATAACTGGCTATCACTTCAGATGCCTTTCATCTCTTTCTGTTTCTTTTCAGTGTGATCGGTGATTTCTACATCTATTCTGCAATCTGCGGCTGTTATGGATGTTTCCACAGCTACAGTTTGGATTTGTTATGTTTGATTGTAATTGTTTGATGTTTGGACTTTTCGGACATTTGAACTTTTTCCTTTATTAGTTTGCTATAAAGAAAGAGGAAGCGATGAGTGCAACAGGTCCTTTTGTACAACGTTGAAGTGTTTTTTGATTGGTTGTTCTAAATATGATCTGTGCTGCTGGGAGTTTCAGTAAAGAGATTTATGCAGATATTTGCCTCCTGTCATTACTAAAATTAAGATTATAGGTACACCATGTTAGCATAATCTACAGTTATTTGCCATTTCTTACTGGTATCTTTTTCCTAACCAAACAAGTGACTTGTTCTACGTAATGGGAATCCCTCTGCCTTTTTTCTCCAGGTAAATGTTAAAAAACAAAAAAGGAGCAGTGCAACCACGTTTAGTTTACAAACCAGTGCTACCACAATTTAATGAAGGAACAAGAATTACAGGCAGACGTTTCAGGTATAACCCTTATTCAATGCATCTTATCACCTTTTTTCTATTTACTCTGTTGTTGTTTTTGTTTTGTTTTTGTATTATACCTTTTAAGGATGTAATCGCAACATTTTCTCTGTTATAGGTGAAATTTCCTTTCTTTAGGTCTAAATGAGTGACTTGTCATTTGTACAATCCTATTAAAGAATTTGTATATAGTTATCACATCCTATCTGATAAGTCTTTTTTTCAATAATTTTTCTATCCTTTATTCATAACTAGGATCTTGCATTCCCCTTATTTATTGTGTAGCCTGCCTCTGTACTATTTCTAATTTCATAATATAGTCCACACACACAGTACACCCCTTCAAACACAGTTCATCCCCCTCACACACAGAGCAACCCACACACAAAGTACTCCCGCAAAACAGTGCTCACCCTCCACATACAGTACATCCCCGACACAGCATACACCCACACACACACACACACACACACACACACAGAGTGTCTCCCACACACAGCGTTCACCCACATACACTAAACCCTCCCCATACACACTATACCCCTTATACTCCTATAAACAAATACTACAAACCCTATACCTACACACAGACTACACCGCCTATATGTAAATATATACACTACATCTCTTAGATACATACACAATACACATAAACACAAACACAGTGCAGCCCACACACTATATCTCCTAGATACACACGATGCAACCCCAATACATATACACTAACACACTATAGACTCACACATCACCTGCCAACACACACACACACACACACACACAATCTCTACAGCCCTATACATGAACACATGCACACACTATAGCACCTAGCTTTACCTAGCACACCACAACAGATCCCATTGCACACACTACACCACAAACAACCCCTTCTTCAAACACGCAAATGTCCAATTTTGTTTTATGGAGTCACACTTATGGGGACAGCAGAGACAAGAAACCAGCAAATGCAGAGCAAGCGTATCATTAAATAAACTAACGCAGGGCATTTTCCAATCTGAGAGCGCTTCAGCAGGGCTCTGCATGTGGGATGCCCGGGGGATGGGGAAGGGGAAGGGGGCTGAAATCTTGAGTGAGTTTGCACTCTTTTTTACTCAGGACTTGACCCCTGGAAGCGAAGCATATAGGATAAAGTAATCCTTATGTTTAAACAACAAAATCTTGAATTCAGGACACATTAAGAAAATTGAATTTAGCAAAGATTATTTTTTTTTTTTAAATGGGTCTGTTTTAAGGGTTCCTGGACAGTAGTATAATGCAGAAGCCTTCAATCATATGTCATGTAGTATAGATATAATAATCAAGCAAGGAGCTATTATACAGACATATCCCGAGTGAAGCAAATTAAAATTGTTAATACTGTTTCTGTTGTTGTTCCAGTAGCTCCGTCTGTGAATTTGAATAGGATGATTTATTCAATTCATGTGATTATGTGTTACTCAATAGCAGGAAGCGTTAACATAGCCTATTGAAATTATTCTGGTATTTATAGCTGTTTTACAAAAAAAATATGAAAAATGTATGATGTGAATAACCAGGAATCACTTGTATTAATTAAATTTGTTCACAACGGAAATCTCAGACAATGGCTTCAAATGCTATGAAGAAACAGGAATCATTCTACGTCACCATTATGTTCCACAAACCCAATAAACCAAAATAAGCCAAAAGACCAACATGGGCCATGATTTAATATTTTTGGATAAACTTTTAAAATTATTATTTTTGAAGTTGATTAAGATTTCAAAAAATATATAAAAAGTAAAAATATTCATCAATGTATCAACATTAAAAAAAAAAAGATTTATCACTATATTAAATTATTTTAAAAGTTTATCCAAAAATAATAACTAATTTGAAAAGCTTATGCAACAATATTAAATCATGGCCATGATAAGAAGTCATATGTCCCTTATTACCTCGGAGATAGCTGTTTTTTTTTTTTTTCGGGACTTTGTAAACATCTTTTATGAAGAGCAACCTCTTGAAATACAGTCCACTTTGTACAGCCCAGTGTTTGAAATGAATTAACTTTGCTATTTTTTTCCAGACTGTAATTGACATCTACAAGTTTTACAAGAAGTAAAGTGATATACTGGGCATGCATAATCATTTTTGAAAAAAATATTGTAAAATAAACTTGGATCATTGCAGACTGGACTGTGCCAGAATTAAGTTTGTCGGCAAAAAGAGTAGCATATATAAACACAAATTTATTAGCAATCATCATCCTACTATGGTTTTAGCATAATTGCAGCAGCAAGAAACAAACGGGGAATGAGCAATGTCACCTTTTCAGTCCTATCCGTGATGCCAATCCTTTACAAAAATGTCTAAAATATTTTTATTAGTATAGCACACTTTGAGTTGGGGAATTCAATACTGTTCCTTTATTGCGTCATGTCGGATCAGAAGAGCGCTGAAAGTAGATGGACCAAGTTCGCAGTACAAAAGGGATCAAATGGAGAGAGTAGTCAAGGAAGCCAAAGGTCAGGACAGGCGGAACAGGTTCAGAGACGATAATTCAAGCAGGGGTCAAAAGCAGGGTACGGTAAGTAATCACTGAAGGTCATCACACAATCAGGAGCACAGTACAACTGAGAGAAGAGTCAAGGGATAGTGGAGTTTAAATAGGGAGAGGGGGCAGTCTGCCTACTGTAGCTCCTTCCTGGTCTCCACCTCCTGTCCCTTTAAGTAGCCCTGTCTTGGTGCATGTGCCGTATGATTCTCCCAAAGCCAGTGGTGTACACACAACCCATGGGGCCCGGTGCGAAAATTGATCCGTGCCCCCTCCCGCGCTTACTTTGCGCGGGTCGGGGTCGCAACACATGGCGGCAGGCACCTGGTCACAGGGGTCGCAGGGCTGCGACCCCTGCGACCGCGGTATGTACGCCAGTGCATGCAGATACACATATAGCTAAGGACCACTACAGACACCCAGATCACATCAGCTCAATTAAGTGGTCTGGGTGCCCAGTCCCTCTAGTTTTAATATACAAAAGAAAGGGAACAGTGCTAAAATAAACCAATACTATAAATATGAAAAGTTGAAGGCAGCAAACATTGAGGTAGGACTCCCTCTAAGCCCTATAGACAAAGAGTTATTTGTATTACCCTCTAGTTTTAACCCTGCAGCTGAAAACATAGCAGTTTCATAGAAACTGCTATGTTTCACTGAGGGTTAAGCCAGCCTCTAGTGGCTGTCTCACTGACAGCAGCTAGAGGCGCTTCCGCGATTCTCACAGTGAAAATCACAGTGAGAAGATGCTGGACGTCCATAGGAAAACATTGAGTAATGCTTTCCTATGGGCGGTTTGAATGCGCGTGCAGCTCTTGCCGCACATGCGCATTCGGAGCTGAGAGGCGGATCAGGGACGGAGGGATCCCCAGCGCCAAGGGAGAAAGCTGGACGCTGGAGAAAGGTAAGTGCTGAAGGGGTTTTAAACACACACACACACAAACAGATGCATACACACTAGCTAACAGACACACACATTTACTGACAGAGACACACTCAGTGACAGACATATATAGACACTCACTGACAGACAGACACACATACACACTTACTTACAAAACATACACTCTCACTGACAAACACACACTCACTAACAGACACCAAACAGACTCACTAACAGACACACACAGTAACACACTCAGTAACAGACACACACTCACTGACACTCACTAGCAGACACACACACAGTAATACACACTGACACAAAAACACTAACACACACACACACTCTAACATTAACACACATACACAAACACGTTTTTTTTTTTTAAATGTGATCCCCCAGCCTCCCTACCTTTGGGAGTGCTGAGGGGATTCCCTGGGGTCCAGTTGGGTTGCCCGGCAGCAGGTCGGGAGAGGAGAGGGAGACACAGGAGCTCGAGGTAGATGAGTGGGAGCAGGAACCTGATATATCAATTTATTAAATTGTTCTAAAAATAGTCTAAAAAGTGTTGAGATTTCTCTACCTTATTTACAGGAGTGTCCAATTCAGAAAAATTGCAGAAAAAGAAAGAAGTGGAGCAGAACACATTTCTGAGGGTTAGGAGTAGGGCCGAAGTGCCGAAGTCACGAATTGCCAAAGTCCCGAATTTCGGAAGTGCCGAAGCGGAGTGCCAAAGTGCAGAATTGCCAAAGTCACGAATTGCCGAAATCACGAATTTTGGAAGTGCCAAACCGACTTTTTTGCCCATGCACATCCCTAGCAGCAATATAGTATGCAATGGATTTCACTAAAAGATCAAAGGAACCATTGAGTATCTCCTGGTGATATGTTGGCTTGTAGATCAGATAAAAGGGCTTTTGAGGACCTGGCTCTCTGTGGACAAGGCTTTCTTTACACCCATATACCCAATACCTTTAATACATCCATAAATGAGATGATATAGTGATCTATAAAATCAGTGACTATGCAGAATTCCGATTTATTTAAGGTGGGCTATGCAGATCTACAGAGTGGGGACAGTTTAGCGAATCTTTGACATTTCAGATTTGCTGGTGTTAAACAGAGCCCTTAAAGGGACACTATAGTCACCAAAAAAATGTATCTTAATGAAGCAATTTTGGTGTATAGATCATACCCTTGCAGTCTCACTGCTCAATTCCCTGCAATTTGGAAGTTAAATACCTTTGTTTAAGCAGCCCTGGGCACACCTGCCTGCATGTGACTTACAAAGCTTTCCTGAACACTTCCTGTAAAGAGTCAGCTAATGTTTACACTTCATTTACTGCAAATTCTGTTTAATTTAACATGTTTTATCGCCTGCTCTGTTAATAGCTTGCTAGACCCGCGAGGAACCTCCTGTATGTAATTGCTTCATTAAGCTAAAGTTGCTTTGATGCCTATAGTGTCCCTTTAAGTTTGTGCATTTAGCAGCTAATGTGGAATCAACCTGTAAGTGGCTAAAGCAGTGTTAACATCAGAACTGGGAAACTCAGTTTGAATCCTGACAACCTCACCAGTAAATATCCTTGGGTTAGACCTTAACAATATACAATGTGTCTGCCTACCTCAAATCCTCATAGATGGTGAGCTCATTTGGGCAGGGCCCTCTTTGTATAACTGTAAAGTGCTGTAGAAGATGCAGATGATATATAAGTGAACCGAGTTGTACTGCATAGTCTCCAATTACCTTAGAATTATCACTTTGATAATGTGTTATGGTCAGAGTTTGTTTGGAACACCATTAGTGATTGTGACATGTTAGTTATTATGGTCACAATTATGCTTAGGCAATTTCAATGTGAATAACACGTTTTTAACTAGAGATAGGATAAACCTTCCACTGTTCCAAGACTAAGAAAGGCTCTTAATAAATGTCCATGTACCTTCCCCTAAGAAAGTCACTATCACATAGCTTTGGATCAAATTGAGTAGACAGCAAATTCACATAATTGGATTTTACCTTGAGCTATTGTGTTCCTTCTACTATAAATTGTATTGTAGCCCCATGATTCCAAGGTGATAAATGTCAGTATAGTACAATATAGCTGCTAAAATGGCTTGTTGTTATTAGTGATTACTATCTGTTTCCATGTTCGAAAATGTAAAGGAACACTCCACTGCCCAAATACACAAAAGAAAATGACTGTTTAGTAGATATACACCTAATTATGCATTTTATCATTGGGGATGTATGTAAAAACATCTTATAAAAGCTGCAGAACTCTTGTCTGTTGTCTTTGTCAACCCTCCCCTTCCCACACATTCTGTGGCTGTCCAATCGCAGTCTTTCCAATGCAGCTCAATGAGAAGTCTTTGCAAAGCAGGTGCTCTGGTCAATGGGTGCCTCTCAAGTTTAGCTTCACTGAGCTAACCAAACCAGGAAGTGACAGGACCTGCTGTCTGATTGAAAGCCAGTGGGGTGTAGCAAGGGTAATTCATAAAACTGCCAATTTCTATTAAAATCTTCACTTTTTGTAAAATTAATTTCTAGTCAGATAGCGAGAGGAGTTAAAGAGGGAAAAACAATCCAAGACAAGTACACAACTACAAACCCCTACATACTTTAATATTGATTGGAAATATGAACATTCCTGTATTTATTACTGTATTTGCATTGTGCTTTTTTTCTCTGCACTGTGGGATATCACTCTTTTCTATAAAACATTTCAAAATGCACGATTGTAAATTACATTCAGTCATGCTTTGAGAGAACTCTCATTGGACTCCGGTGATAAATCTGCCACTAAAAATATATATTTTTTTGTCAGATGTTCGTTTTACAAGTAGTCCACAGAGACGGTGTTTTAGCTTCACAAGCTCCAATTTCCAGTCTATTTAAATTGCTTTTATTTATTTATTTCCAGAACATGCGCCTGCTTTATATTGAATATTGATAATGCTTAAAGCCCACAGGCTGTAGCAGAAAAAAGCATAAGTAGAGCATCTTGGATACTTCATGCGTTTTTCACCTGTCCCAATGCAAATAACCTTGTCGGTGAGTAATACAAATGATCAGATTTATTTTACACACTCTTAAAGGGACATATAGCCATCATAAACGCTTAATTTTATGTAAATGGTTATGGTTCCTGAAGTGCTTCGCTGCATCTCAATGTTCAGGCTCAAAACTATCTCAATTGGTTTGACATTGAATAAGGGTCCCGTGAGAACTCAAGAGAATTCAAAGTGACGTCAAAGAGAATTTCAAATGTTAGGTTAAAATATAGAGAGTATATCAAAGCCAGCTACAGTGTGCTTTCAATTTGGCTACTTTAGCCTTAACTTTGAAATCTAGCTTGAATTGACTTTGAATTCCCACTTTAGCAAATAATCATTATTGTCAAACTGCTACTTTTCTAAACTGAATTTTTTTAAATAAATAAAACATATAAATCACTGGGCAGTGAATGAAATTGTTGCCCGATAGTATATAACAAAAACAAAGTATACCAAATTTCACTGAAAGCAGGCATGAGAATGTTTGGATTGAAAGTCCCTTTAATAAAAATCAGAGTTTGCTAGAAGACCCAGCATGTGGCAGAAAGAATACGATGGGTAAGGCAGGACTACAGAACACTTTTTATTAAAAAAAGAAAATAAGGAAGGAACCCTCTAACAAAGACTCTCCAAACCATCTAACCCTCTGCACAGATTCTGTACTAACTGACAGTCAGCTTTCCATCAAAACACCCACCCCCGCTGCTTCTTTAGCTATAATTCTTAAACTTTAAGAAAAGTGTAAAAGTTTAAAAATGGACATGGGAGATGCACACTACTTTACTCTTAGGTTGACTACTTAATTTTCCTTTATGAAAAGGAAATTCCAGATACTTGAGGTGCACGAATACAGCTGTATTTGGCTGAATGAGAAAAGTACCAAAGTACCAATTACTTTCTTTGTGATCAAGACAAGGATGAAGCCGGGTCATAATACAGGACAAGGGTCATGTGCCTTTATTCAAGTGGTGTGTGTGGCTTACTGTATGAATCCTGAAAGCCCTGCAGGAGATTGGCTGATGCAAATAGGCCATTGCCTTGTTTCTGATGTTACAGCAAAAGTGAAGATCCTGGGGGTGTATGCTGATCAGTCAGAACATTTAAACCACCTGCCAATTATTATTATTATTATTATTATTGCCATTTATATAACGCCAACACATTCCGTAGCACTTTACAATATTGTATTTAACTTTAAATAGGACAATTACATAAACACTTACAGGAACAATAGGTTGAAGAGGACCCTACTCAAATGATCTTACAGTCTATAGGAGGTGGGGTGTAATACACAATAGGACAGGAAATAGCAATCAAATAAGGTGAGAGTGAAGCAGAGCTGGAGGAGAGAGCAAAGTGCTGCCCTTTAGGAGAGAGCAAAGACAGGTATGTGAGATAGAGGTTAGTCTGGGAGGCCATAAGCTTTCCAAAAGAGATGGGTTTTAAGGCACTTCTTAAACGATTGAAGACTAGGGGAGAGTCTGATGACAGTACGCAGGCTATTTCATAGGCAAGGAGCCGCCCGGGAGATGTCTTGCAAGCGTTAGTTGGCCGTACGGGTGCGAGCAGTGGACAGGAGAAGGTCACAAGCAGAGCAGAGAGACCGAGAAGGGGCATACCTATGGATCTGTGAAGAGATATAAGAGGGGCTAGAATTGTTCAATGCTTTATAGGTATGGGTTAGCATTTTGAATTGACTCCTATAGGATACAGGAAGCCAATGTAAGGACTGAAAGAGGTGTGAGGTGTGAGAGGACCGACTAGAGAGGAAAATCAGTCTGGCGGCATCATTCATTACAGACTGTAGCGGGGCATTATAGTTTTTGGGAAGACCAATTAGGAGAGAGCTACAATAATCCATGCGAGAAATTACTAGAGCATGGACAAGCTCCTTGGTAGCATCTTGCATAAGAAAGGGACGGATGCGGGCTATAGTTTTAAGATGGTATCTACAGGATTTGGTAACATGCTGGATGTGAAGCTCAAAGGTGAGGCCAGAATCAAGTATTACACCAAAACAGCGCACTTGCAAGGATGGACTGATGTGGATACTACTAACTTGAAGGGAGAGTGAACGAGGAGGATCAGTATTAGGAATGATGAAAGACAAGGAGCTCAGTTTTAGAAAGATTTAGTTTCAGAAAGAGGGAGGACATCCAGTCAGAGATGGAAGAAAGGCAAGCAGGGACACGTTGCAGGACGGGGAGAGGTCTGGGGAGTAGAGATATATCTGAGTGTCATCAGCATCCAGGTGGTAGTGGAATCCAGATGAGGTAATAAGTTTTCCAAGAGATGCAGTATAAAGAGAAAATAGAAGGGGACCAAGGACAGAGCTTTGGGGGACTTCAACCGAGACAGGACGAAGGGAGGAGGTATCATTAGAAAAGGAGACACTGAATGAGCATTGGGAGAGATAAGAGGAAAACGATGAGAGAACAGAGTCACAGAGACCGAGTGATTGAAGAGTTTAAAGAAGGAGAGCATAATCAACGGTGTCAAAGGCAAAAGAGAGGTCAAGAAGAATTAGTATGGAGCAGTAGCCTTTGGATGTAGCTGCAATTAGGTTGTTAGTAACTTTGATAAGAGCAGTCTCAGTAGAATGGAGGGGGTGGAAGCCAGATTGAAGAGGGTCAAGGAGAGAAAAAAGGCAGGTGGGCTTATCCTCTCATGGCCATTGGTGGTAACTAAAACACCTCTATTTGTTTAAAAATACATAGGGATTAAGGAGAGAGCGCAGGTAACTTGTTTTTCTTAGGGTCAAGGAAAGAGTTGTTTTTTTCAGCATAGGTACTACAGTGGCATGTTTAAGGTCAGCAGGGACAATGCCAGAAGAGAGATGTTGAAGATGTGTGTTAAGAAAGGCACAAGACAAGGGGAGAGAGATTTGATAAGGTGAGATGGGACAGGATCAAGTGGGCCACCTCTTGTTCAGTAGCCAGGGGGAAAGGTTGAAGGGTAGGAAAGGCATGATCTATGTGTGACTGAGAAAGAGAAAGGCAGGGTGGGGAGAATTTTTTCCATAGCTGTTCAATCTTGTTGTTAAAGTGGCATGCAAAGCTATCGGCTGTAAGGTTAGTTTGAGGGGTGGCCACAGCAGGGAGAAGAAGAGATTTAAAGGTGTCAAAGAGACGATTGGGATTGCGGGAGCATGAACTAATGAGAGAGGAAAAGTTTGACTGTTTGGCGAGGTCAAGGGCTGTACGAACATAATATGAATCTACAATGCAGAAAGTCTCACTGGGTGCGAGACTTCCTCCAGGAGCGTTCAGCACAACGGGAGCATCTTTGCAGGTAGCGTGTAGATTTAGAGGAAGAGTAACATGAGATGGATATGAGATTGGTGTGGTTCCTTGAGTTAATATGTGGTGGGTTTGCCGAGGAACCGGGGTTTGGAGAGACATCACCAGCTGCTAGGAGCAGAAGGATAGAAAGGAAGTGAAGGTGGAAGTAGGATTTGAAAGTTTTTTAAGATGGTATGTATATAGAGGATTTGGAAGGAGTTGGTGGAGATAGGCTGGAAAGGTATATGTAGAGTGCATGGGGTGAATAGAGAGGGGAGGGGAGTAAAGTTTGTGTGGCCTCATATTGTGTAGGTCCCCCTTTGTGCTGCAAAAAGCTCTTCTATGTCGAGGCATGGACTCCAAAGACCTCTGAACGTTTCATGTGGTATCTGGCACCAAGACATTAGCAGCAGATTCTTAAAGTCCTGCAAGTTGCGAGGTGTGGCTTCTATGGATCAGATTTGTTGTTCCAGCACATTCCACAGATGTTCACTTGGATTGAGATCTGGAATATTTGGAGGTCAAGACAACAACATGAACTCTTTGTCATGTTTTTTTAAACCATTACTGCACAATTTTTGCAGTGTGGTATCGTGCATTATCCTGCTAAGAGAGGGCACTGCCATCAGGGAACATGATTGCTATGAAGGAGTGTACATGGTCTGCAACAATCTCTAGGTAGGTGGTATGTATCCAAGTAATGTCCACATGAATGCCATGACCCAAGGTTTCCCGGCAAAACATTGCCCAGAGCATAGCACTGCCTCAGCCGGCCGGCCTTCTTCCAGTAGTACTTCATGCTGCCATCTCTTCCCCAGGTAAACAACAGTCAAATATTCTTCACAGATCCAAATACAGATAAAGGAAATTTTTATTGAATCCAATGATTTAAAAAAAGAATATATTAAAAGTAGCATGTACTGGTAAAACACAGGTACATAAAATGAATGATAAAAAAACACGTTTCCTATCATTCATTTTATGTACTTATGTTCCTTTATCTATATTTAGATCTGTGGAGAATATTTGTTTTGGAACCAAAGGGTGGCATCCCCCTCAAAATTAGGCGCACTGCTATTCAAATAGAGCCTATTGAAAGGCTCTGGAACACGTAAAAGGCCACCAGTGAAAAGAGGGAAGGAGTCCCCCAAAAAGAGGCTCCAAGGTGCATAACCCAGAGCCAGGCATATAGGCTCTGAAGAATGTGAGTGGGAGTCTTAAGGGACCCAGTGGGAAAATGTTTGTCCTTTATATAAACCATGGGTCGTCAACCTGGTCCCTACCGCCCACTAGTGGGCGTTTCAGGATTCCAGGTGGGCGGTAGGGATTTTCAATTTTTTTTTTATAAATTGGGCAGGCGGGCGGGCGCGCGCGAGCCGGCGGTACCACTGTGACTGGGTACCGCCATCACCACTTGCGGCCCCGGCGGCAAACCGCCGGGGCCGCATATGGAGGGGTCCATCGGGTGGCCCATGCTGTCAGGGCCACCCGATGGATGTGGATTGTGAGGGGGCCCGGTCAGCGCTGGGCGCTTTAACAGCGCGACCGGGCCCCCTGTGATGACATCAAATCTGCTGGGAGGAAGTGATTCCCCGGTCACTCCTCCCAGCATACAGAGAGCCGCGCGGGAGGAAGGAGGAGGAGGGAGTCAGAGTGGGAACTCTGACTCCCATGCACCTGAGCCACCACTGGACCCCAGGGAAAGTCACCCTCCTGCACCTTAAAGGTAGGAAACAGGAGGGTGACTTAAATATAATGTGTGTTTGTTTGTGTATGTGTCTTTGTATGTATGTCTTGTGTGTGTCTGTATGTATGTCTTGTGTGTGTCTTATGTAAGTGTCTTGTGTGTGTATGTCTGTATACATGTGTCTTGTCTTTGTATGTATGTCTTGTGTGTGTCTTATGTATGTGTCTTGTGTGTATGTCTGTATACATGTCTTGTGTTTGTATGTATGTCTTGTATGTGTCTTGTGTGTATGTCTGTATACATGTGTCTTGTGTTTGTATGTATGTCTTGTGTGTGTGTATGTGTGTCTTATGTATGTGTCTTGTGTGTATGTCTGTATACATGTGTCTTGTGTTTGTATGTATGCCTTGTGTGTGTGTCTGTATGTGTGTCTTATGTATGTGTCTTGTGTGTGTGTGTGTATGTCTGTATATATGTGTGTCTTGTCTTTGTATGTATGTCCTGTGTGTGTCTTATGTATGTGTCTTGTGTGTGTGTATGTCTGTATACATGTGTCTTGTCTTTGTATGTATGTCTTGTTTGTGTCTGTGTGTATGTCTGTATATATGTGTGTCTTGTCTTTGTATGTATGTTGTGTGTGTGTCTTTGTATGCATGTCTTGTGTGTGTGTGTTTGTATGTTTTGTGTGTGTGTGTGTGTGTGTCTTTGTATGTATGTCTTGTGTGTGTGTCTTTGTATGTATGTCTTGTGTGTGTGTGTCTTTGTATGTATGTCTTGTGTGTGTGTGTGTGTCTTTGTATGTATGTCTTTGTGTGTGTGTGTCTTTGTATGTATGTCTTTGTATGTGTCGTGTGTGTGTGTCTTTGTATGTGTCGTGTGTGTGTGTCTGTCTGTATATATGTGTGTATGTATGTGTGTGTGTCTGTCTGTATATATGTGTGTATGTGTGTCTGTTTCTTGTGTCTATCTGTATGTGTATGTGTCTTTGTATGTATGTCTTTGTGTGTGTGTGTGTGCCTGTCTGTCTGTATGTCTGTATGTGTGTCTGTATGTCTGTATGTATGTGTGCCAGTCTGTTATAGTGGGATACCTAGCTCAGCCTTCCTACTGGGCATTGCTATAAGGAAGGTTAAAAAAAGGGGGAAAAAGGTGGGGAGGGGAATTGAGGAGGGAGAAGAGGGGAGCTGACGCACAGATGAGAAATCATATTATGCGCAAACAGAGAAGTCGTCTGAATATCACCGAAAGAGGAGACCTTCGTTTGTTCCTTACAACCTCAAGGATCTCATTAATCACTAGTAAAGGTAATTTCAATTTACTTTATTGTTTTCTCATTAAACTTTTTATAAAGTTAAAAACATTATAAACATGCATTAATTGCAAATAAAAAGATAAATGTACGTACATTTATTTTTTTTAAAACACCCTCCTTTCGAAAAAAATATTCCGCACTTGCGCGAAAACTGGTGGGCGGTAAGGAAATTTTTTCAACCAAAAAGATGCATTAGTGGGCGGTAGTTAGAAAAAGGTTGACTACCACTGATATAAACAGTCTTCATTATTGTTGTTTTTCTTTGAGTTATATTTCATTTAAAGAAGCCGTATTGCTGCTAAGTATCTTTATATATAATAAACTAAGTGAAACACTGTTCTTGTTTACACAGTTGTAATATTATATTGCACATTTTGCACAAAATTGTTCACTAAGCACTTTAAAGGAATTTTCCAGCATTGATCATAATATTTGCTTTGCACGAAATTGATGTCTCTGGTTGCATGAGCACTTTGTGTGACTAATTGGATTTTATTTTATGAAAAGGTTGTGACATTTCTGAAAAGTGAATTTTCTTCAATCACTTGCTGTATTTTTAAGCGCTACACTATTATCTTGTATTTTTTTTTAATAATATAGGCCTGCCAGAAAAGTGAACTGGTGTTCACTATGTTGTCGTGTGGGAGGAGAAAATATCGAAGCATAATTACAGCAAGTGTCAGAGTTAGCATATAAACGGCAATGAAATAAAGGACTGATTGTTCTATAAATGGTAAGTCTTTGAAAAATCGTTAAATCCAGATATCTATTTATTAAACAATGTGTTGTAGCTAGATTTGTTTCATTATGAACTGCAAGTCGCCCGAATTTGGGCTGACCAGATGATCATTCGAATTCCCGAACTCTAAAACTAAATGTAGCCGAATCACAAACAAAACAAAATGTGCAACTATGTACTTTGTCAAACTAGCAGTAAGAACAGTGACTTTTGCAACAAAGCATCCCTTACTTTTCAGTTACATTGCAATACTCTGTTATGAAACCTTTATTAAACTCTTTCCGTTTTATATAACATGTTTTCACTAGCTTTATTTTCCCTCATTTCTAGTCTTACTAGTGTTTACTATTTGCTTTATATATTCACCTATTTCCTCTGGTAATTTTTGTGTCATTTACTTGTTGTCTAAATATCCCCTTTCTATAACTGTAAATCGATGTGGAGTACTAGTATAAATGCTAGTAATAATAATATTAATATATTAATGATTTAAGACGTAAGCTCTGTCGGTCATAGTGCCATTTCGTAGTCACGGACATTAAAGGGACACTATAGTCACCAGAACATCTACAGCTTATTGAATTTGTTCTGGTGAGTAGAAACATTCCCTTCAGTCTTTTTGCTGTAAACACTGTCTTTTCAGAGAAAATGCAGTGTTTACATTACAGCCTAGTGATAACTCCACTGGCCACTTCTCAGATGGCTGTTAGAGATCCCTCCTGGGTCATGGCTGCCTAAAATGCATCCAAACATTCAGTATCTCCTCCCTCTGCATGCAGACACTGGACTTTCCTCATAGAGATGCATTGATCCAATTCATCTCCATGAGGAGATGCTGATTGGCCAGGGCTGTGTTTGAATCATGCTGACTCTGCCCCTGATCTGCCTCTTTGTCAGTCTCAGCCAATCCTATGGGGAAGCATTGTGATTGGATCAGGCTACCACTTCTGATGATGTCAGCAGACTGCTTGTTTTTCTGAGGCAAACAGCATGCAGATCTACAGCTTTAGGCTTGAATACAGTAAGATTTTGCTATATTTATGGAGGCATGAGGGGCCCAGGGGGGCTAGATGGTGGTTTTAACACTATAGGGTCAGGAATACATGTTTGTGTTCCTGACCATATAGTGATCCTTTAATACTTAATATATTCTGCCAATAAACCTTTAGTGGCTCCATTTCTTGTTGATGCCACCTTCCCCAAAAAGCCACAATAAGCCAAATTTCACAAAACAAGACTCACACTCCATGTGGTAAGCGAGCAGAATTGTAAAATATTATAGTACTAAATATAGGATTAGATTTAGGAATATAATATAGGATTGATAACTCCTCTCTCAGATAATGGTAACAAAACCAAGCTAGCTTGTGGTTTGATGTTAACGTATTTGATTTTTTTATTCCTTAGACATGTCACTATAATCTGAAAGCTTTCTAATGTCTTGTTTCCTCAGCATGAAAACCTATCATTAGCTTTAATCATACAGTACATTATGTAATCAATCCCCAGCTCTTCTCTTTACAATGCACTGTTTTCATTTCAGCACATAACACTGATAACAGAATATGAACCAGCCTTCACTGTATAACCCATACAATTGATGTGGGATTATTAAAAATCTTTATTGTACTTGTATTGAATTATTGTACTAACTCCATTTTAACTTTATACTGTGACTTCTTCCTCCATTTTGTCCCCCTAACCTGACTTCTTCAATCCTCCATTTTGTCCTCATGACTTAACTTGTTCATTTTAAAACTACCTTACGTCACTGAACTTCTCAACCCAATTAGTATAGTAGACAAAGACTGTGTTTCCTGCAAGGACAAGCACCAGGAGGTGCTGGCTACTCCTTAAACCTTGCTGGCTACTCCTTAGAACTTGTAAGATAGTATAGTTTGAAGGCCACGAGAACACAGTAGTAATGAAATGTTCTATTCATAAGAGACCTTGCACCTGGACATGAAGCCTGATATCATTGACCGTGTAAAATGACGCTCAGGACCCCCTTATCCCCACCCGTGTCCAGAATAATCCCACCTCTGGTGGGTGGGCACGGGACTAACCTCTTAATTTTTCGAACCAATAGGTAAGACACTAACCCCGACACTTAACAATTAATCCAATTGATGATGTTTATTTGCTGATATTCTAATAATCAATGATGACGCAAAATGCCTCTTAAAAGGGCCTGCGCGCCCGCTTTTACTTCACTTGCCAATAAACTTTCTCGAAGTTATTTTAACCTGAACCTTGTGTGTCAGACTTAATTACTTCAGCGTATATACGAAATTCAATTTTATTGATTTGGACAGGAACAGATAGACATTTAAACATTTTGGTTTACTTTTAAAAAGTACCATAACAACTTGGCGCCCAACGTGGGGCATCGGGCTATGTCCGGCCGGTGAGCCGTCCTAAGGAAGACAAGGGTGGACGGAGGAATCCGGGGGGAAGGAAAGGAGATTGATCACCTCCAGGTACACGGTAGAGACTTCTGCAGAGCCACCGGTATGTTCCGGCCCCTTTGATTGACCCGTCCACGTGTCTGTGACTGCTTCCCGGGAGGACATCAAAGACAGGTAATATCTTGCCCGGTGTCTCGTTACTCACTTGTTTACCTGCATTTTAGTCTATCTGTTGCCTGGGTGTGTTTGAATTGTTTGCCTGTTTCCCCTTTTTGGGATAAAGAGGGGTGGACCTGCGGATGCGTTCCTGGGGGTCTTCTGTGTGCCTGTCTATCTGTTTGTATTTTACCCTTTTTGGGATAAAGGGGGGTGGACCTGCAGATACGTTCCTGGGGGTCTTCTGTTGCCTGTTTTACTCCTTTTAGGAACCACGGTGCTGTGGTTGTAAGGAAAAAGGGGGGTTGACCCGCGGATGCGTTCCTGGGGGTCTTCTTTACCTGTTTACCTCTTTTAGGAGCCTCGTGGCTGTGGCTGTAAGGAAAAAGAGGATTGTTGGAACTGTGGATTTTGTGTAGACTCATAATTTCCTGTGATCCTTCTTGTGTCACTTTGAGAGCCTAGCTAGCTTCCTTGTGCACGTGGTAACCCGCAGCTTCAAGTGTGGAGGCTGAGGGAATTCCAATTTTCTTTTGGTAACCACAACCCCGAGCGCTGGGGCTGGTGGAATTCCAGTTTTCTGTTTATTTGTGGTAGGGGACTTAGTCTTGTGGCAGGGGACTCTGTTTCCTGGGGGGATTCAAGTAGGCATTGCTTGTTTTCCGCATCACGGGGTAGTGAGACTTATAAAGTGGGTTTTATAGGGGCACTACGGGAGTGAGGATAGAGGTGGCCACATTCTTGTGGACTGCTGTGTAGAGGGAGGCTGACGGAATTCGGACCGGTGTTAGTTGTTTTCCGTGGCCGCTGGTAGTGAGACTTACGAAAGTCGTTCTCCGAGCGGGGACACTACGGGGTTGAGGGAGGTGACTTTGGAGTAAGCACACGAGTAAAGGAAAGGGATTATTGTTGATTTTGAACTGTGATGCATGCACTGTATTTCAACTGTATTGTTGTCTTGTTTGTTTAATGAGGAGTCTCATGAACTCCTGTGTCTGTCTCTAAGGATTTTCCTTGCCTTTCATCTTTTCTGTACTTCCTATATTATTATACTATCCACTCCCATTCCTCTTAAAAGAGAAGTGATTGGTCACACACTTCTCACCTCGCTCCAATCCGTGTCTACCATCCCGGGTAGGCGGATTCAGTGACTAGTCTACGTTTTGGGAAGACGCACCGGAGAAAGTCCCACGGTTCTCGGGTGGCAGTCGAGCATTGTAGACGTTCTTGTTCAGTTTTCCCTCTCTCTCTCTATATCTAGGACGCTGGTATAGGGGTAAAGGGACTATGGGACAGGATTTAAGCAAGCCCAGTAAGGGCTGGTTAGCATGTGATTTGGTAGAAAACAGAGAGGGTGAGGAGATGGTTAAAGGTGTTGAAAAGATTGCAAAAGTATGTAAAATTACTGTACCAACGGGTGGAAGATTGCAACCAGAAAGTTGGCGCAAGTTACTGGCAGAAATGAAAGGCAAGCTTACAGATAATGGTTTATTAAAGACTGCTGAAGCATGGTACAGAGTAGCGAAGGCTATTCAGCTAGAAGGTTGGGTTGAGGAAGAAATAAATCACAAAGGTGTGAAATTGTTTGTGTATCATAATAATTGTGTTACTGGGGTTCACCCTCAGCCAGTGCCCCAAAGTGGCGCCCAGGGGATGTCTATCCCCAAGGTTCAGTCAGCAATAGGTGATAGCCAGCTGACCATGTTCCCCACTCCCAATCCTCCTAACACCCATCCCGTCACCTCCCCTGTCTGCCCGGTCCTGAATTCTGATGGATCTTTCTTTTCCCCTTCCCCGTCTCTAACATTCCCATCATCCTCATCCATCCCTACGCTACCTGCTGTACCTCCCCCTAACATTTCATCTGCCATTCCTTCCCTACACTCTCTCTCCGTTAATGATCCCCTCCCCTCTTCATCCGCCCAGCTAACCACCTCTTCCACCCTTGCCCCGGCTCCTCCCTCTACACCCACCCCTACCAATCCCTCTCCGTCCCCTCCCATCTCCACCCCAGTTCAATACCCCACCTCCTTCCCCTCCCCAGCCTGGCCCTACCCCTTCCCATATCCCATGGCCCTGCCCTATCCCGGATATCCACTACCCCTTCCCCAAGCCACTCCCCAGGTTCCGGTCATGCCCAGTCCGGCACAGTCTGCCCCGGATGTGCCCACATCCAACATGGCCGCCACTTCTTCCCTTAACCCTAATGCAGTACCTTTTCCGGCCACCAATATGTCGGCCCCCAGTACAGCCCTGATGCCGGTAATTCCCGGTGACTACCTATCTAGTTATGATCCGCTAGCCACCCCTGCATCTGGGACCCCCTCTCATCCCCCGGTCCTGTCACCTTACTCGGGCCCTGCACGAAAGAGAGCTCAGATCATAGAATTAGACGAGGGAGAGGAGGATAGGTTATCCCAGGACTCGTTGGAGGCTGCAGGAGCCGCTGCAGGAGCCTCAACTCATCGTTCTATCGATGATCCCTTTGGACACAAGGGTCGGGGAGAACGGACCCCTCCTAAGTATGTTGCCTTTAACCCCACTCAAGCTAGTGCATTAATGAAATCGCTCCCTGACCCAGAAAAACAGCCTATGCCTTTTTACCGAGGGATAGTTCAAATTCAAAAGACTTATTCCGCCGCATGGCGTGATCTACTCAGCATTTGTGCTATTAAAGCAGGGGATGCATATTGGCCGAGCATGGCCCGTCACCTCAGTACAGATCTGCTTTCCAGTGATGTTGATTACCCCTCCGGGGTAACCTTTTGCACCCAATTAAGAGAATGGGCTAAGGACAAACTTGCAGATCAGGCTGCTGGCCTTACTGATGTTATTCAAGATAAAGGAGAATCAGTGGAAAGGTTTAATGCAAGACTGTATCAAATGTTCACAGATTTGGGGTTTGATCTTACTGACAAAATTCATTCACAAATGCTGTCAGGTGCGTTTGTCCAAGGCGTTAAAGACTCTATACGCAAGGGAATCATTGCTGCACGCCCTGAATATAAGGTTGTTCCCCTGGATACCCTGCTTTTAGTTGCTAGAGGTTTGGAATCTGTTCAGACCCCAAGAAGACCCACTTCAGCTCCTCTCATGGTATCCCGCTCCACTCCAGTCCCAAGAGGTACCAGACCGGAGGAGGGGGGACATTGCTTTAATTGTGGAGCAAAAGGGCACTTTAGAAGTGACTGTCCAGAACCAAAAAGGGAGCAGAGGGAATCCAGAAAGCCACCCAAGCCTGCCCCGACTCCCAAAGCCACCAAACAGGTTCCAATAGTTGAGGAACCCGATGACTAGGAGATTGGCAAGCCTGTGTCCGTAACCCCTGTTATGGCAGTGTCTACAGGGGATAAGGGGGGGCCACTTGCCACAGTGACTTTACCCATTGAAGGCCACCCTACCACATTTCTAGTTGACACAGGTGCAGCCCGTAGTGTTCTACGAGAACAAGACCTGCCAGACCCATCCTTCCTGTCCAATATTGATGTCTCTTGTGTTGGAGTGGATGGCCAGCCAAGACATAGCCCTTTAACAACTCCACTACGAGTTGGCTCTAGCCTGCTTGCTCGCTTTGTGGTATCCTCCACATGCCCAATTAACCTGTTAGGTGCTGATGTCCTCTCACGCCTGCAAGCATCCATCACCTTCACCCCAGACGGGCAGGTAGAAATGTTCACACCTCTATCTGTATCAGACACCTCAGCCCTGTGCTCCTTGCCTCTGATGCTGCATTTAGAAAGGCCCCGTGAGGAAGCAGCAGAATTAAGGTCCAATTTCCCAGAGGAATTAAAAACACAGGTGCCCGCCAAGTTATGGTCCTCAGGCCCAGAGGACATAGGTCACCTAAATGTTCCCCCTGTGGTGGTAAAGCTTATTCCAGGAGCTAAGTTACCAAGAAAGCCACAATATCCATTAAAACCAGCGCAGTCTGCTGCCATTTCTGTCCACATCAAGGCACTCTTGGAGAAGGGTGCCCTGGTAAAATGTAAATCTGAATGCAACACCCCATTATTTCCTGTGAAAAAGAAAACTCCAAAAGGTGAGCCAGAGAAGTACAGGATGGTCCAGGATCTCCGTGCTGTCAATGAAGCTACCGTCCTGGACACCCCTCTTGTACCAAATCCCCATACTCTGCTCTCTGGAGTCCCACCATCTGCAAAATTCTTCACAGTCATTGACCTGGCCAATGCCTTTTTCAGTGTCCCACTGGACCCATCCTGTCAATACCTGTTTGCTTTCACTCATGAGATGCAACAGTATACCTGGACTGTCATGCCCCAAGGAGCACAAAATTCTCCAAGTCAATTTGCAAAGGCCATGGGTACCATTCTTGACCCATGGCAAGCTGAGCACCCAGAAGTTGTCTTGCTCCAGTATGTGGATGATTTACTGCTCTGTGGAGATGATATACCCACTACTGAAAGGTGTTCAATTAGTCTTTTTTCCTATTTGGCAGAACAGGGATGCAAAGCTTCACTCACCAAGCTGCAATTCTGCCACTCTTCAGTGATTTTTCTTGGACATTGCCTATCTCAAGGTACCAGACATCTTACTCGGGACCGGGTAAGAGCTGTTTTGGACATTCCACCTCCAAGGACTTTAAAGTCTCTTCATGCCTTCCTAGGCCTCATTTCCTACTGCAGAGCATGGATCCCAGAAGCCTCTCTGCTTATGCAACCTCTCTATGATGCTCTTAAGACTGAACCATTCTGTCTGACCAATGAAGCTCTGGACAATTTCAATGCTCTAAAACGTGCCATTGCTTCTGCTCCTGCCTTGGGCCTACCTGACTACTCCAAACCTTTCAAATTATTTGTCTCTGAAAGACAAGGCCATGCAACAGGAGTGCTCACCCAAACAAATGACTTAAGAGGCCGCCAGAGGCCTATTGGATATTTCTCATGTCAACTGGACATTGTGGCCAGAGGGACTCCTTCCTGTCTCAGGGCTGTTTTTGCTGCAAGAGAGCTCATAGAAAGAACCTCAGACCTGGTCCTTGGCCACCCTCTGGTTGTTCTGGCCCCTCATGACATTTCTGCTATCATCAACCAAGTCCAGCTCAAGCACGTGTCTCCAGCCAGACACCTGCGCCTACAGTGTCATCTTCTTTTGCCTGACAACATTTCCATCCAAAGATGTCAAGTGCTTAATCCATCCACTCTTCTTCCACTCCCTGAGGGGGGTATCTATTATGGATTTATCACGGATGAAACCTACATTTACCTGCTCTGTGGATGTATCAAGAAAGTCATGCATCCACATTTGTCATTTTATGAAGATGAGACACCTCTTTGTGAGGGCCCGGATTACGCCTTCTGTACCATGTGGTACAAACCGAACATTACTCCTGAACCTTGCTATGAAGATGAGCTTTACCACTGGACCGATGTAAAGCTCACTGCACAAGATTTCTATTGTGACTCTGAAGGCAATAGCATGGTCTTGGTCCAGCTACCTCAACAACTTAACTACCTCTACCGCCATTGGGATACCGCTATCCCATATATTCCTGTTACCAAGTTGAAGACAAGGTCATGGAATGATCTTGGGCCCATGGCAAAACTATGGGCCACCATGAATGAAGAACAGCTACAGGAAAATGGTATTGCCAAATACCCAACAACTGACCTTCTAGAAGCATGGCCACGCCATTTCCTGGAAAAGGAATTTCAAGATCTGGTCATAAAGAATGATTATGACCCAGAAACACCTCATGACTGTTTCGAACAGATGAAAATGGAAACAGTGCACTTACCAACTGTGCATGAGAATCCATTACCAGATCCGGGTTTTACCCTGTTTGTGGACGGATCAAGATATGCCGATGAAGAAGGAAGATATCATACAGGATATGCCGTAACCACAACAGACGAAGTCATCAAATCATCATCCTTACCGCCAGCAATGTCTGCGCAAGAAGCTGAATTACAGGCTCTGACTTCAGCATGCAAAATTTCCGAAGGAAAACGTGCCAACATCTATACAGATTCAAGATATGCTCTGGGTGTGGCACATGACTTCGGCCTAATTTGGAAGACAAGAGGATTTCTTACCACCGCCGGTACACCAGTCAAACACAGCACTGCAATCAAGGAGCTAATGGATGCCCTCCTACTCCCCAAAGAAGTGGCCGTTTTGAAAGTCAAGGCCCATGGGAAATTGGATACAGATGAAGCAAAAGGCAACCATTTAGCTGATCAGGCTGCTAAGCTAGCGGCCAGGGATCTGCAGGAAGTGGATGAAGAAGTGTCCGGACAAGAAGAAGAAGAAGTCCCTATTTTTGCTCTGCAAACTCTTCCTACTGATTTGCGAATTTTACAAGAACAGCAAGCTGCAGTCACTCCTGAAGAAATCCAGAAATGGAAAAAGAAAGGAGCTGTCCAAAAGGACGGAATATATTACAACAACTTCAAATTTTGTCTTCCCAGAAATTTGTATCCAGCAGTTGTCCAATGGGCACATGGGCCTACACACCTGTCAAAAGAATTGATGGCCGCCCTCATACAGAAGTATTATGAAGCACCTGGAATCACAACATTGATCAATAGCTTCTGCAAGGCCTGTGTCATTTGTGCAAAATGCAATCCAGGAAGACCAATCAAGGTGCCTGCAAAACACCTGGCAAAGCCCATGTACCCCTTCCAGCGAATTCAAATTGACCACATCCAAATGCCCAAGAGTGGGCCCCATGAATATGCACTAGTAATAGTGGACATGTTCTCAGGCTGGCCAGAGGCCTACCCAGTGGCCAATATCACTGCAAAAACAACCGCAAAGCGCCTACTTACAGATATTGTATGTAGATTCGGACTCCCAGAAGTCATTGAGAGTGATCAAGGCCCAGCCTTTACAGCAACAGTGACTAAAGAAATTTGGACTGCTCTAGGGGTGACTCTAGCCTTCCATACCCCTTACCACCCACAAAGTAGTGGTAAAGTGGAGCGCATGAATGGCACTCTAAAAACCAGAATGTTAAAAATGTCACAAGAAACAAAGATGCCCTGGCCAGAAAGCCTGCCAATAGCCTTATTTAGTGTTAGGCACACACCTAGAGGGAAGCATTCACTGTCCCCATATGAGGTTCTATTTGGGACAGCACCCAGGCTAGGTTGTTATTATCCGCAGCAGTTGCAACTCCAATCAGATGTTTTAGTAGACTATGTAACTGAACTTGCAAGTGTTTTAAACAAAATACATGCCCAAGTTTTCTCTTCAATTCCAGATCCCGAATTGGATACAGGTTCTCATAACCTGCTTCCCGGAGATTGGGTCCTGGTTAAGAAGTTTGTGCGGAAAAATACCCTGGAACCAAGATTTGACGGTCCATTCCAAGTTCTCCTGATTACCGCAACCTCTGTCAAACTGGCCGGTAGGCCAAATTGGATCCACGCTTCCCACTGCAAGAAATCTCCTGCCCCAGAGGAAGCGAATACCGCACAAACATGTATCTCTGGTACATCTTCTCCTTAATTAGCCTTATGAAGGCCCAGCAAGTAGCCATTACCAAAGATATTAGTGGGTACATCTTCTGGTATAATTCATCGTGCACCCAAGTGGCTACTTATACCTTTGACTACTGTGATATTGTAGAATGCCCATTTCCCACACCACAAATCCAGAGCATCTATAGAGATATCCCTCATTCGAAAGACCCATATGTTTGTGTAGTTGACAAGCAATGGGGGCACAATTGTGACCATTGGGGGGCGGCGGGATGGAATGCCGGGCCTGCCTGGGGTTACAAACCAAAAAGTGCCGTAGCTAAAGTAGATGATCATGGTAGATCTCTTCTCCAGAGAATGACTTTGAGAAAACCTGGGGGGAGTACACCAATGAAATTAATCCTTAACATTGAGCATCCAAGCCCAACAGATGCGGACCAGTATGTGATGGGAATGTATTGGAAAAAGGGTTCCTACCGTAAATTAGGGCATTTCTACCTCAAAGATATGTGCAACTCTTCTGAGTGGCAAGGGGCCACCCATATGGTCCCTAACCCGTTAAAACCTCATATCCAGACCTTTCAAGACATGATGGCCATTGCTAACCCCACCTTTGAAGATACCATGGCCGCAGAAACAGGTTTTAATGATGTAAATCTATGGTTAGAATGGATGAAATATAATGCTAATAAGCATAATAGAACTGCATGTTATGTGTGTGGCGGTGCCCGGCCTCACCTGGGTACCGTGCCTTTAATCCTACCAGTAGATATAGAAGAATGTGTTTTAAGCCTTTTTGCCTATCACTATAATTTTAACAGGTCCATATGTATTGCATGGACAAAAGAGTATCCTCTCCTAACCCAGGATGTCAAACCCCCAGATGGTATTACCGTGTATAAAGGTAATTACACTTGTTATGCTAATTATGATGGAATAGGTAAATTCTTGGGTAACTTCTCCAAGGGGTATTGTGCTACCTACAGAAATGTCTCTATGGACTTGTTGCAGTTTCACACCAGGTCATTAGGGGATATTTACTGGTTGTGTGGGGATTTACAGCTAAGATCCAGAATGGACAAACAGTGGTGGGGGGAGTGTACTCTGGCTAAAGCTATTATGCCTATACATATCATTTCTGACACACACCTCGTCACCCATGGGTCCAAACACACTAAGATTAAGCGTGACGCCCCAGTGAAAGGAAGTTTTGATCCTCATGTGTATATTGATGCCATTGGAGTGCCTAGGGGGGTGCCCAATGAGTTTAAAGCAAGGGATGAAGTTGCCGCAGGATTTGAATCAATTTTTACCATAGTTACCGCAAACAAGAATTTAAATTGGATAAATTACATTTATTATAATCAACAGCGTTTTGTTAATTACACCAGAGACGCCCTCCAGGGGTTGGCCGAACAACTGCAGGCCACATCCCAAATGGCTTTCCAGAATAGAATGGCCCTAGATATGATCTTAGCCGAAAAAGGAGGGGTTTGTAAAATTTTGCCCGACACCATGACATGTTGTACCTATATCCCAGAAAACACAGGCCCTAATGGTAAAGTTACATTAGCCATAGAAAAGTTAAATGACCTGTCTGAAGAATTAAAAAGGAATTCTGGGATAAAAGATCCCTGGGAAAGATGGTTTGGTTGGATGACAGGATGGCAAAAGGCTTTAATGCAGATTGGTATGGCTATACTAATTTTCCTTTTTATTTTTGCTCTTCTCTTTTGTTGTATCCTCCCATGTCTGAGAAAATCCCTCATGAAGACTGTTGACCAAGCGGCACCCACTTTCACCCATCTCGAAGTTGATGACCAAGATTTCCAAGACGTCAACTCACCCTGTCTGCCGCTGCAAACAATCCCTTTTGTTGATAAAGTGCAGTAATTCTAGGAAGGAACTAGCTTAGGGACAGCATCTGTCAGTGAATGGTAAAGGCCCCGTGTGGAGAAGTGGTGGGTTAGCTGCCATGGGACACCCATGGGTGTGAAGTGTTCGAGAGCCATACTGATGGATGAGTTAGCCTATTAGGGTCAGCTCTAGGGACAGACTTGCACTTTGCATTAACACCTAGCTAGCGGCCACAGGGTTTATGTGCCTTTGGGTTAACACGTCTTCTGATACTAACATAATAAAGTTTTATCTCTTAGAATCTAACATTTCATAACACTGATAACAGAATATGAACCAGCCTTCACTGTATAACCCATACAATTGATGTGGGATTATTAAAAATCTTTATTGTACTTGTATTGAATTATTGTACTAACTCCATTTTAACTTTATACTGTGACTTCTTCCTCCATTTTGTCCCCCTAACCTGACTTCTTCAATCCTCCATTTTGTCCTCATGACTTAACTTGTTCATTTTAAAACTACCTTACGTGACTGAACTTCTCAACCCAATTAGTATAGTAGACAAAGACTGTGTTTCCTGCAAGGACAAGCACCAGGAGGTGCTGGCTACTCCTTAAACCTTGCTGGCTACTCCTTAGAACTTGTAAGATAGTATAGTTTGAAGGCCACGAGAACACAGTAGTAATGAAATGTTCTATTCATAAGAGACCTTGCACCTGGACATGAAGCCTGATATCATTGACCGTGTAAAATGACGCTCAGGACCCCCTTATCCCCACCCGTGTCCAGAATAATCCCACCTCTGGTGGGTGGGCACGGGACTAACCTCTTAATTTTTCGAACCAATAGGTAAGACACTAACCCCGACACTTAACAATTAATCCAATTGATGATGTTTATTTGCTGATATTCTAATAATCAATGATGACGCAAAATGCCTCTTAAAAGGGCCTGCGCGCCCGCTTTTACTTCACTTGCCAATAAACTTTCTCGAAGTTATTTTAACCTGAACCTTGTGTGTCAGACTTAATTACTTCAGCGTATATACGCAATTCAATTTTATTGATTTGGACAGGAACAGATAGACATTTAAACATTTTGGTTTACTTTTAAAAAGTACCATAACACAATCAAATCACCATAACAGCAGCGTTTCCTATATTCTTTACCATAACAAGGTCAATAAAAATATTCATATAAAGGAAGGACGGACGAACAGAAGGAAGGAAGAAAGTACGGAAGGAAAAAAGACGGATGGATGAACGGATAGACAAACTAGACTGGACACATTAAACTTTTTCTGGTGAGGTGAATCTTGGCAGAGTATCAGAAAACTTTTCCAATGATACCACCACTTTGTTACTTTAGAGTTGGAGCCACAAGTAGGAGCAATTAACAGCTCCAATGATTAAGAATATGTCTTTCACTTGAACTATTCAATATCTTCATACCCGAACCTCTAGTGCAGGCAACCTACGGCACTCCAGATGTTCTGGACTACATCTCCCTTGATGCTTTGCCAGCATTATGGTTGTAAGAGCTTTATGGGAGATGCAGTCCACAACATCTGGGGCGCCAACGTTGGCTCAAAGTACCTCCAGTGCAGGGGTAACAGATGCTGTTGCTTTTCAGTAAAGAAAATATAAAATACTTCAAGTATTACTAAGGAAGTCTCCCAATAGCAGTAGACTTAAATTATTGTTTACATTTATACAACAAATAGATCAGAAAAATTATAATGTGATGAAAACTAAGAATGATCAACTTGGATATTCATTAAATGCAATATACTTAAAACATACTGCTGTATTCTATTCCTATGTGACCACTAAATAAACTGTTAGGATATGTGATAAGATTGTCCTGTGGGAAAGCCATGGCTTTATCTAATATACACTTCCATGTATTCAGCACAATAATGCTTATCCAACTAAATAAGGGCTATGCATTTTCGAGACCTTTAAATATTTTACTCTAAGCTGTAGACATTCTTGCAACAATCAGCATTTTAGCTCAATATGGAAAGGGAATACAGACTATACAGTTAAAGGAAAACTGCAGTGCCAGGAAAACAGAGCTGTTTTCCTGGCACTATAGCTCCATATAGTGCTCCCCTCTCTAGCGGCACCATCCCCCGTGGTGCAGAAGGAGTTAATAAAAAAACCTTATGCCACGCTCGCATTAGGACTTCCCCCATAGAAAAGCATTGTATAATGCTTTCATATGGGATTTCGGATGACGCTGAATGTCCTCATGCATAAAGTCTCCTAACAACCCGGAAGTCCCTCTAGTGGCTGCCTTGTAGAGCTGGAGTTAACACTGAAAGGTAATTATCGCAGTTTCTCAAAAACCTGGGACATGGGACTATGCACCCAGACCATTTCAATGAGCTGAAGTGTTTTGGGTGCCTACATTGTCCCTTTAAGATGTGAATTTATCGTTAGTGAATAGGAGGTTATTTCACCGAACTGTGGATTATTTTGAATTTAGAATTTAGATTTGGAAAAATCTTAAACTCAATTATAGCCACAAGCGGACAGCATGGCTCTTTTAGTCTTAATACTAGTTTTAGGCAATTTAAAAAATATATATACCGTATTTATTCGAGTATAACGCGCACACGTGTATAACGCGCACCCCTAATTTTCGATTAAAAATCGGTATAAAATTTTATACCGATTTTTAATCTAAAATTAGGGTGCTTGTTATACTCGAATAAATAATACCGACCGCCGGGCTCATTACAAGCCCGGCGGTCCTGGGGGGGTGGGCAGCAAGCGTTTACTCACCTCCGTGCAGCTCCTCCAGCTTCCCAGTGTAAATCTCGCGAGACCCGCGGCCAGCTCTGACGACGTCAGAGCGTCAGAGCTGGCCGCGGGTCTCGCGAGATTTACACTGGGAAGCTGGAGGAGCTGCACGGAGGTGAGTAAATGCTTGCTGCCCACCCCCCCAGGACCGCCGGGCTTGTAATGAGCCCGGCGGTCCTGGAAGGTATATTTATTCGAGTATAACGCGCACCCTTAATTTTAAATTAAAAATCGGTTAAAAAAAATGCGCGTTATACTCGAATAAATACGGTATATATTTTGCTTTGCTATCTTTTATTCTGCAGCATCAGATGCTGCTTTCTGAGCAAGTGACTAATTTCTGTGCAGATTTAACCTTGTAGGTTTCACTTTTTTTTTTCTTAGATTTTTTTTATTAATGGCCCTAATGAGTATTCACTTAAACGGGAAGTGTGGGAAAACTGGTAAGGGGATTGCTTATTTTATGTCAAAATAATTGAGATGACAAAATAGTTCAATTATGTTTTTATTTTTGATATTGTGTCCCAATGTTGCTACCCCCTGGATCATTTTTAAAACCTCCAAGTTAAGTGGATAAAAACCAGAGAGGTTTATTCAAACATAGTCAAACTTTTTTGACTGCAACTTTTTTATAATCCCCAAATCAGCTCTTTTTGCTTACATTTTGCAATCCAGTTTTCAATTTATTATAATTCAATTTTCAGTGAATAAGCTCCAAATACTTGTCACAGTGTATAACGTCATGGTAAGATATTAATTGAGCAGGTTTAGACGTGCATCAATATTGCAGATATTGCAGATAATTCCTCCCTTATGCCCCTCCTCCATCATAGCGCTCAAAGGGTTAAAAAAAACCTTTTGTCACTTACCTGACTCCAGTGCAGATGTCCCTTGGCGCTGGGTCAGACTCAGCCTCCACTCCTCCAGGCCGATGTCAGCCGCAGTGGTGTATCCTGGTTTTGTGCTGCCCTAGGCAGGACAAAACTCAGACGCCCCCCCCTCCCCGCGCCCCCCCTCCTCCCGCGCCATCCCCACCCAACCTTTCCCCCCGCCCCGCATACTAAATACACACACACACATTCACTGACAGATACGCATACACTAGCTAACAGAAACACACACACACTAACAGACACACTCACACTCAGTAACAGACAAACACACTCACTAACAGACACACACTAACAGACACACACTCACTCACTAGCAGACACACACACACTCACTAACATACACACTCACTAACATACACACACAGTCAGACACACACAGTCAGACACAGACACACACACTAACAGATACAGACACAAACACTAACAGACACACACACTAACAGACACAGACAGAAACACTAACAGACACACACACTAACAGACACACACACTCACTAACATACACACACAGTCAGACACACACACACACACACACACACTAACAGACACACACACTAACAGACACACACACTGACACACACACACACACTAACAGACACAGACACATACACTAACAGACACAAACACACACTCACCCACCCACATTAACACATTTTTTTGTAAATTTATTTTTAACACATTTTTTAAAAAAAATTATTTTTAACACTTTTTTTTATATTTATTTTTAACACGTTTTTTTTTTTTATTAACCCCTCCCTCCCTCCTTACCTTTGGGAATGCTGGGGAGGGGGGCTGTCTCTTCTTCCCCGTGTCTCTTCGGGCGGCACTGCCTGCCTGCCTGCCTGGCGGCCTGCCGGCGAGGGAGCACTTCCCCTGAGCTGTCTGCTCAGCTCCCTCGCGCGCCTCAGAGTGAGGCTGGGAGCCGGAATATGACGTCATATTCCAGCTCCGCCTCCGACCCTCACTCTGCGGCTGGCGAGGGAGCTGAGCAGACAGCTCAGGGGAAGTGCTCCCTCGCCGGCCGGCCGCCAGCCAGCCAGGCAGGCAGGCAGGCAGTGCCGCCCGATCGCCCAGCAGCCCGCCGGCATGTCTGTTAGCCGCAAGGCTAACAAGACATTTGCCTTGGGCATTTGGGGGCGGCTTTTTTTGCCGCCCCCTGGAAAATGCCGCCCAAGGCAAATGCCTTGTTTGCCTCGCGGCTAATACGCCCCTGGTCAGCCGGCAGGGGGACCTAAAGCGCATCACATTAGGACTACCCTGTAGTAAAACACAGAATGTATGCATTCCGATGGTAAGCGTGCAAAGCGCGAGGACATTCAGCGCCATTAAGTGGACCAAATGTCCGCTAAGGACTCTGGTAGACAGCCACTAGAGGTGGTGTTAACCCTGCAAGGTAGTTATTGCAGTTTCTCAATAGCTGCAATAATTATGATTGCAGAGTTAAGTGGAGAGGGGCACTGCTTCCAGACCACTTCAATGAGCTGAAGTAGTCTGGGTACCTATAGAGTCCCTAGAAAGAAAAAAATATTTTACAGCGTGCTTTGTTTAAGTATCCTCATTGTTTTCAGCTTACATATATCAACAATTTTGCACAAATTAGTTTCTTCCTAAGTTGCAATCAGCAACATACCGACACATTGTCCAGAATCACACAAACAGGCATCGCTGACCCTGAGCATCATACACCCAGGTCCAATAAGAATCAATAAATAACCATATAGTTAAAGCAGCTATTCATTCACATTTATAATTATAAAAACAGGCCATTTTTTTATGTTGATTATTGACAAAGAGAAGATGTTTTTCAGATATTGTATATCCCACATACTACCTCTCCTTTCTTAATCTCTCGCATGCCCCCGAATGTCCCACAAAATACAGCACCAGTGTCTAAAAGCTCTTAGCTGTTACTTAAAGCTAAATAATGCTAACACTGAACTTTCTACCAATAATCCAACATCTCACATCTTCCTAAAGGCCAATAATAGGACAACCAATCCAACAGTAAGAGCTTGCTGTCATTATTGATTCTGCCCTCTCTCCCATCCAAAAATCTAATCAATCTCTTAATTCTGCAGTTCAACAATTTAGTTCGCAAAATGCAAAAAAAAATTATGCAGTTCTTGTTAACTGTAACCTCGTTGTTAATGGTGTGCCAATTAGCCACCGCTCTTTAGTAAAACAAATGTATCTGTTCAAACTTATTCTTCTTACTACTCATTACTAAATCAACACTTTGCCGCTCTGTAAATTCTTGAGAGAGGGGGGAATCAGAGGGCCTCATGCCTCAGATATGGGACTATATACTCAGATCTTGCCAGCCGGGAGAGACTGAAGCTGCCTCTTCTTAGCTCTTTGCTAAATGTAGACACACATGCACTGCACAATAACACGCTCTGATTCCATTCAAATGCTACACATCTATACACGTGCACACCACAGACACACAGCTCAACAGCACAACGTAGAACTGTGAGAAGGCAGCATACTAAGAGCAGAGAGGCCCTGCAGGTTCTCTGAGACTGAACTTTTGAGGGATGAGGGTTGTATTACCTCTTCAGTATGTATATATCTGTGTGTGTCTGACTTTATGCAGTTGCTGTGTGTGTGTGCATGTATGTGTGTTTCTATATAGGTATGTGTGTCTGCATTAAGTATGTAGGAGGGGAGCAGCGCCTTGAAAAAGTCCTAAATGTAGGTCAGTATGTAACAAGAAGAGAGGACAAGGAACAGAAAAGAATATAGTGTAGAAGGTAAATTTTTGATTGAACAAAACAAATGTAATTGCACTTACAGTGTATACAGCTGATAATTACTATATTTTTCACTCTATAAGACGCACCTGACCATAAGACGCACCTAGTTTTTAGAGTAGGAAAACAAGAAGAAAGAAAAAAGTGTTACTTACCACCCACTCCCCTCCCCTGTCCCATAGTGTTCTTCCCCCCCTCTTCTGTCCCATAGTAATCTCTGCACCCTTCCCTGTCCCATAGTGTTCCTTATCACCCACTCCCCCCCTGCCCTGTCCCACAGTGTTCCCTCACCCACTCCCCCCCCCCTCCATCTGTCCCTTAGTGCCCCTCTCTCTCCCCCCCTTGGTTCTCGGTAGGTCTCCTATCTTTATGTAGCGTGGCCGAGTGGAGCAGTGCGCACAGGGAACAGTTTCCTGTTCCCGGTCGGACTGAAAGGAAGTGAGCACATTCACACTCACATTTATTGGAGCCTTCCGATGGCTCCTAATTAAAAGCATAGAGTGGAATATCCCCACTGTTGGATATATATGTTTTCCACTCTTAGTGGAAATCCTCACCACTGAATATATAAAAAATATAAATAAAACAAGAAAAAAATATGGTGCTCAATGTATAACAACACTTTAAAAAATAACAGAAAATATACTCAGTCTGTAACGCATAGGTGGTATGTTCCCTACCAAGGAAAATTATGTCCAAACGTCAGGAAAATAACTGGAAGGTCCATAGATGATAAACAACAGGAAGGTCCAAAGTTGCCCACCTTACTATACAATCCTAGAATCCTGCCAGCCCTATCTGTCTGTGTGTCACAAGAAAGGTAGTAGGGGGGAGTCGGGCAACTATAGGCCAGTAAGCCTTACTTCAGTAGTGGGGAAAGTGATGGAAACCATGTTAAAGGATAGGATTATTGAACATCTAAAATCACATGGATTTCAAGATCAGAGACAACATGGGTTTACTTCAATAAACTGCGATCTTTAAGTTTGAATTCCAATATTGTTGAATGGGTTAGGCAGTGGTTTAATAACAGGCAACAGAGGGTTCTAGTCAATGGAGTATATTGAAAGCAAGGTATAGTTACCAGTAGGGTACCTCAGAGATCTGTACTTGGACCCATTCTCTTTAAAAAATTTATTAGTGATATTGCAGAAGGTCTTGATGGTAAGGTATGTCTTTTTGCTGATGTTACAACAATTTGCAACAGGAGGGATAAGCCAGATGACAAATGATTTATGTAAACTAGAAAAATGGTCAGAGCTGTGGCAACTGACATTTAATGTGGATAAGTGCAAGATAATGCATCTTGGGCATAAAAACCCAAGGGCTTAGTACAGCATATTTGATAGAGTCCTAACCTCAACATCTGAGGAAAGGAATTCAGGAGTAATTATTTAAGATAACTTAAAGGTAGGCAGACAATGTAATAGAGCAGCAGGAAATGCTAGCAGAATGCTTGGTTGTATAGGGAGAGGAGTTAGCAGTAGAAAGAGGGAAGTGCTCATGCCATTGTACAGAACACTGGTGAGACCTCACTTGGAGTATTGTACGCAGTACTGGAGACCCTATCTTCAGAAGGATATTGATACCTTAGAGAGAGTTCAAAGAAGGGCTACTAAACTGGTTCATGGATTGCAGGATAAAACTTACAAGGAAAGGTTAAAGGATCTTAACACAGTAAAGGAGGAGACTATATCTAAAAGAAGAAAACTACCATAACAAGAGAACATAGTCTTAAATTAGAGGGGCAAAGGTTTAAAAATAATATCAGGAAGTATTACTTTACTGAGAGGGTAGTGGATGCATGGAATAGCCTCCCAACTGAAGTGGTAGAGGTTAACACAGTAAAGGAGTTTAAGCATGTGTGGGATAGGCATAAGGCTATCATAGACTTAAGATAAGGCCAGGGACTAATGAAAGTAGAAAATTGGGCAGACTAGAGGGGCCGAATGGTTCTTATCTGGCGTCACATTCTATGTTTGTGTATGTCTCTATATATATATGGATGGGCCTGTATGTGTGAGTCAATGTATGTCACTATGTATGTCAGTGTGTTTATCTATATGATTGAGTGACAGTTGCATAGGTGCGTCTTTATAAGTATTTGCCTGTCTGCCTACATGAGTGCTTGTCTACCTGCATGTGTCTGCATATGTGTGATAAATTGTGTCTATATGAGTGTGTGCTTGATAAAGCCTAGTTGTCTTGGATGTCTTTTGTAGTTTTAATTGACTTATTAACATTTGCAATAAATACCTATGATGACAAGAATTACGAGCAGATAGGATAAAAGAACCCCATTTGTCCTTAATGGTATTTTGTAGCAATGCTGCTTTGAAGGGTGTAATTATGACTCATTGGAAAGCTGACAACTGTAGTCTATGAGATAATAGTTGGAAACAAGTAATAAGACACTGAGAACACAGTCTGCAATTTAAAAAGGTTTGATTTTAACATACACTGAACAAAACTATAAACGCAACACTTTTGTTAATGCCCCCATTTTTCATGAGCTTAACTAAAAAATCTAAGACTTTTTCTATGTACTCAAAAGGCCTATTTCTCTCAAATATTGTTCACAAATCTGTCTAAATCTGTGTTAGTGAGCACTTTTCCTTTGCCGAGATAATCCATCCACCTCACAGGTGTGGCATATCAAGATGCTGATTAGACAGCATGATTATTGCACAGGTGTGCCTTAGGCTGGCCACTTAGGCTGTTCAGTTTCGTTATGCATTTTCTTTTGGTGTCAGATATTTTTTGAATAATATTTGGTGGCAATATTAATCTAGTAAAATTAAATTTAAATATATATTTATTGTAGTTAGTATATATATATATTTACATATTTTTAATTTCGACAGTAAATTATTTAAAATTAATATTCTTTAGATATACGAAAGACATAAAAAATTTAATTAAAAATATGTATCAAATATTGTATAAAACAGTCCAGGTTTACAACGTTTTTAATGGGATACTATTGCTGATTGCTCCATTATAGAACAGTACCAGGTAACTGATCTTTATAAATAATTCTCACAGTTTCTTTTAAGCATTAACAATGTATGGCGTGCCCAGGTTCTGGGATGAATGAAATGTAGATCTACAAGAAAAATGCCTCTTGCGTCAATCAGCGACAGAATGTACAAGGTATTTGTTTGTGGGCCAATATTTTGTATTGCTACTGATAAAAGTGATTGTCCCTGCTAATGTCCAATATCATTCTTTTGTATTTCATAAAAAATAAACAAGATGGTTGTAAATAATAAACTTCAATCAGAACCCAATGCTAAATTTGAATATGAGTTTATGTTCTCTGCAATGAAAACTGAAGGACTTTTTTTAAAAAAAGGAGAAAAAGTAATTGGAGATTGGTCCAGAGCAACTCATGTCACTATTAATGATAGAAACTGTAGATATGGCATAGAGTCAAACTTGACAATCCTTGCCCTGCAAACAATGGAAGAATAAAAAAATGACAAAATTATGAATGAAAGTGAACCTCGATCACCTTTGTGAATAGAAATACATCGCCTTTTCCCTTCAAATGAACATAAACTTTACTACCAGGCCAGCACTTGCTCAGAGATGTGGATCTCTTACTAACGCCATTATTTTCAATCTATTGTTTCATAATTATCTAAATGTTAAAGATTGCAGATGTGCTATTAACAATGTCGGAGTGATCAAAATCAAACCTCAGTACTTTCTACAACACTTTTAGCATTTTTTTGTTTGGCATTAAAGAGCTTATGCCTTATATTAGGAAGTCTCACTTGTAGGGACATTAATTACTTGACAATTAGTTTTTTTTTAAACCAGAAAACACTTTGAAACAATTATACATATGAAAATAAAGCAAGACAAGCTTTAAAAGTATGTAACAAATGTTTATAAACTTAATATAAGCTTTAAATCATAATCAACTGCACACCACACATGATAAAACTATACGTTTTATAAATTATATCATTCAAAAGATTCAATATACATATACTGTGTGTATAGTATATCTATATATATATCTATAAACTTTGTCAGCTTGCGTTACTGGGCACACCACTCAGCAAGGGGAGTTACTTCAGCCCCGCCCCTCCCTCTTACATACTCTTTTCAGGTTCAGAACAGTCCACTAATGACAGAAATAGGATATAATCTTGCAACAGCAGGAGAGAGAGATCAAACACCAGAGCCGGCTCTGCATGAGCCCACTGATCAGACGGTTGTAGCAAGGTGAAGAGATCTTTCAACTGCACATGTGTAACTTTGTTAAGCATGCCCATCGCACTCTGCCAGCATTCCTAGGGATAGAACACTGATTTGTTAGATCAGTGTTCCCCTGAAGTGCATGTGGAAAGCAAAAGAAAGAAGCTAAACCTTTTGAATGAGACCATTTGTAGTTAAGCTGCAATCAGGAGACCAAATATCTCCTCTGAAGTCCTCTTGAGCTGGAGCAAAGCGCTGCTTAGTGAATATATCCCATTCCCCCAGTAACTGGAGGACACACAGTTCTGAGAGTACAACTGATTTTGTTGTGCCAAACTCAGCGTTTTATGCACAGACCCCCAGCATGGGGTGTCCATACAAAATAGCACATGCTCCCCCTGGTTCTTAGAGAGCAAATGATCCCCTCAGACGAACGAGTCTTTTTCCCGAAAAGCGATCTCCTGGCTTCTCTGTAAGCGGAACAAGCAGGTACAGTTTCTCTGGGATTCGAGAGCTATGGTATCTGAAATTAGTTCCAGACGCTCAAAGACCAGGTACCGCTGCCTGTGTTTGGGAGACAAAATGACTGCGATTCCATAAAGCATGTGTGTTCTGTCATACGAATGACCGCCACCCAGAGAGAGCACTTGAGTTAATGGGTTCTTTTGAAGTTAATGAGCCAAGGGATGGTCGGTGTTCGTTAATATAAAAAGGTAGAAAAAGTTTACGTTTGGGAAAATGAAATGGCGATACGGGCAACCGAATGAGATAGGACAGGGTCCGCCACACCATTGCCTCAACGTGATGCATGTCCATTTAAGCAATCACAATCACACATGTTCTCCTTATTGAATTCAATAATAAAAGGATTTGGTAAACCATCTGCAGTTTACTAAAGGGGGGGGGGGAGTTAAGACATTTAAAACAAATTTCTTCTAAATTTCTGCTTAAATTGAATGCGTGCATCTTATATTCCAGTCCGTATTACATTTGGAAAATATGGTAGTTTTTGATCTTTATAAGATCCCACAATAATTTTTTTTATGACGTGAACCACTCTTATTTTAAGTTCATTTTACCACCGAATTTTAATACATTCATGTTTTCACTGTACATTTATTTTTTAGTCCTTGCTCCATCCGATGCTGATTTATTCTATCTTTGGCAAAGCTCTGTTACTCTTCTGGGAGCTACATAATGACAGCCTTCCCTACTAAGGAGTGAAATGGTGTTTGCAGCAAAAAAAGCTTAGCAGCTGTTTGTTAAATTTGGAATAGAAGGGATATTAAGACTAGGCAAGGGGTTTTATGCTTTAAAAACATACCATAGGCATCACAATAAAAATGAAATGAAATAAAATGGAACCCCGTGGAATGTTGTAAATACATTTACTCTATTACAAACGACTTTTTTAGTAAAATTTGGCAGTCGAATTACCCAGTGGAATATTTAGCATTAGAGGTTTTAAAGGTAGGAGACTTAGCCTTAACTACCATATTAGCCTAGATTTTCTAAGTTGCCAGTTTATCTATTTAGCTATTATATTTTTTGTGAACAGACTAATGTTTTTCATGTACAATTATTTTTGTACTTACTGGCTTTTCCAGGTAAAATGAGATCTAGAGCTCTAAGCTAGTTTGTCTAGCTACATGTCTCTCTGTCTGTCTAGCTATCATTTTATCTCTACATGTCTTATGAAAAATATAGATAAGAGAAAATGATCAAAAGATCGCAAATGTATTAAATAAGCAGTATGGTACCTGCTTTGGGTATATGACACAAATTTACAGAATTGTCTACAGGATGTGTTCTAGATAGTTGATTCTTGTATTGCAGTGACCCACATATATACTCTATAGCGTCACCCCCCTCCAAAAAATATCATCATTTTAGTGCATGGTGATTATTTTACACTTTCTAGCATGTCAGGTATTGATCAAGATAGAGACAAACAAAGTCTAGTGAAACATTTGCCAATTATTGCACGTTCCTTAAGGAACTGGAAACCCTTGAGACCCTTCAACAACATTCAAACGTCTCAAGTTAATTGACAGTGCCTTGTGTACCTTTCCTTATAACACCATTATAGAACATGTATGGATATAAATGCCAAATATTGAATCTTGTTTTTTTTTTCTAACACGTTTATTGGTTTCCTAGCAGTCTTAAATATATATAATCCAGTGCACTCATTTATTCACTAACCGACAATATCAAAGCTCACGAAAACTAATAGTTAAAAAAATTTTTTTTAAAAATTAAAACACGTGACCATGGAAAAAAATAAATGGTGATTTAGTTACAGTATATGATCATACATTGCATAAGCCTGCCACAACGCCACTGTACCCCATTTCTGGCATGTCCTATCATACCAACCTAATGCCTGCTCTTATAAGATTAACCCAATTGCTTTGAAAATCCTTCCAAATTGGGAACGTTTAAATTTTGTGAGCTTTGAAGATGGTGGTTAGTGAGTAAGTGTGCTGAGTTTTGTATGTTGTATTAGTTGGCTCCAGCAGAAACAGTCTGCTGGGACAGGCCGTAGACATCAAAACAACTACATTAACCTGTAGTTGTTCTGATGACTATACCTTTAAGTCCTTCCCTCCCATCACCTCTCTGACTCTTGAGAGAGCCGAGAACACACTCTCGGAGGCTCAGGGAATCTCTGCGCATGCTCACTTCTATAAAACTGTATAGACTGCTGTGCATAAGCTGACAGTAGCTACAATATGACTGCTATCAGCTAATTGTGCAGTTCAGCACATCTTATTTAAAGAGTGGATCTGATAGTGGGGCTGATCTATATATGGCCTGTGCATGTACTACATAAAAAGTGTGTGCGGGAGGCTTACATTCTCATTGTGCTCATTTAGACCAGTTTTCTATAAAATCTAAATTTTTAAAGAAGAATTCTGTGTGGAACTAAACTGAATGTGTTAGCATACGCACACCTTGATCTATAGTTCTACAGATTTCTTTATAGAATACAATGAACTTAGTATAACATGATTTTTCATATAATCATGTTGATCCCTACAAATCGCATTGCTATTTAAAATGTCACAACTGATATAAGGTAACAGACAAAGAAATATTTTATATTAATCAAATGTCGGGCTGCATCACATACAGGAGAGCGACTTAATACTACTTAAAAATACAAATTGGTATGTGAGCGCTCCAAAAATCAAATATAATAGAATAGTCATAGGCGTGCGCAGTCTGTTGCATTAGGGTGTGCACCCTAAAGCACAAACACACGCCGCGTGTATATGTATTTTTATATACACATACACACACATACATATATATACATACATACATAAACAAATACATATATACAAATACGAATATACATAGGTGCAGTGTGTGATTGTGAGCAGTGCAGTGTGTATGTGATTGTGAGTGGTGCAGTGTGTGTGTGATTGTGAGCAGTGTAAAGGGTGCAGTGTGTGTGATTGCGAAGGGGTACAGTGTGTGTGTAATTGTGAAAGGTACAGTGTGGTGTGATTGTGAGGGGGACAGTGTGTGTGATTGTGAGGGGTACAGTGTGTGTGTGATTGTGAGGGATGCAGTGTGTGTGGGGTACAGTGTGTATAATTGTGAGGGGTGCACTGTGTGGGCGACAGGGGTTAGGGGAGTGGAGGGGCAGCGACAGGGGGTAGGGGGGTGGAGGGGCAGCGGCAGGGGTTGGGGGGGTAGAGGGACAGCGACAGGGGTTAGGGGGGCAGTGACAGGGTGGGGGGTGACCAGTGAGAGGGGTAAGGGGGTGGAGGGGCAGTGACAGGGGTAAGGGGGGTGGAGGGGCAGTGACGAGGTTAGGGAAGTGGAGGGGCAGTGACGAGGTTAGGGAGGTGGAGGGGCAGTGACAGGGTGTGGGGGGGTGAAGAGGCAGTGAGCGGGGTAAGGGGAGGTGGAGGGGCAGAGACAGTGGTAAGGGGGAAGGAGGGGCAGTGACTGGGGTTAGGGAGGTGGAGGGGCAGTGACAGGGGTTGGGGGGTTAGAGGGGTAGTGACAGGGGTTGGGGTAGAGGGGCAGTGATGGGGTTAGGGGGGGTGGAGGGGAATTGACAGGGGGTAAGGGGGTGGAGGGGCATTCACAGGGGGTAGGGGGGATGGAGGGGCATTGACAGGGGGTGGGGGGGGAGGGGCATTCACAGGGGGTAGGGGGATGGAGGGGCAGTGACAGGGCTTGGGGGTAGAGGGGCAGTGACAGGGCTTGGGGGTAGAGGGGCAGTGACAGGGGGTGGGGGGTGGAGGGGCATTGACAGGGGGTAGGGGGGGAAGAGGCAGTGAGAGGGGTAAGAGGAGGTGGAGGGGCAGTGACAGGGGTAATGGGGGGTGGAGGGGCAGTGACAGGGTGTGGGAGGTGAAGATGCAGTGAGAGGGGTAAGAGGAGGTGGAGGGTCAGTGACAGGGTGTATGGGGGTGGAGGGGCATTGATAGGGGGTAGGGGGTGGAGGGGCATTGATAGGGGGTAGGGGGGTGGAGGGGCAGTGAGAGGGGTAAGAGGAGGTGGAGGGTCAGTGACAGGGTGTATGGGGGTGGAGGGGCATTGACAGGGGGTAGGGGGTGGAGGGGCATTGATAGGGGGTAGGGGGGTGGAGGGGCAGTGAGTGTCAGGGGGCAGAGGGTTTAAATACCTTCCCTGGTGGTCCAGTGGGCGCCCTCTCTCTTCAGTCTGCAGCTCCGCCAGGAGTGAGCTGCAGACCACATGGTCTATATATATTTTTTATAGGTGCACAGTCCTTGCCAGTAGCCTATGTGCCAGTGTTTAGGGGGCCCCACACTGTGCCTATACTTCTGTTTTCCTGACATTTGCTCTGGACTTTTATGTTGCCGATATATATGTACCGTATTTTTGTGGTATAAAATTTGTTGCTTTTATATTGTGTCTATGTTGAATAAATATGTTTTATACTTTTGACACATGGCAAGATTATTAATGCTACCTACTCATTTATTTATATTAACCCTGGTTTATTACTAGGTTTTATTTTATTTTATTTTTATTTGCTGTATAAATTGAGGTACAGTACTTCAGTGGTCACTATTCTATTATATTTGATTTTTGGAGCGCTCACATACCAATTTGTATTTTGCTATTTAAAATGAACAACTGTATATTATTCCCTAATAAACCTTTCAGAAATGGTCAATCTCAGATCTCAAGCTCACAGACCTGTGATTTAAAGGTTTCAGTTTTTGTCCACTTTTTATATTGGTTGACATTATGTTCTTTAAATGAACTGCCCACTCAAGTGTATCATGCCCCATATGTCAGTACTACCAATTATGTCAGAAAGCTGATCATTAGTAGGCTGACCCTCGAGGCTGCCATTTATTTATTTATTTATATATTATTTTACCAGGAAAGATACATTGAGATTTCTCTCGTTTTCAAGTATGTCCTGGGTCCACAAAACATTGCATTGTTACAAAAGGGTACAATAAAATGCAAAAACCATATTAATACACAATATATACAACATTTTACATAGAACAGGTCGGAAATATATAATCAACCATAACACGTGCATTCTGTTTTGTGGTATGTAGAGAGGGATCTCTTAAAGGACTTTAGGCTTGGGGAAGATTTGAAAGTGTGCGGGAGGTCGTTCCATAATTGCAGCACTCTGTAGGAGAAGGAGGATCGGGCCGCTTTCTTTTTGCATTGAGGTAGACTAAATAAAGTGTTGGTACTAGATCGGAGGTTATAGGAGGTGGGAATAGCTGGGGAGAGCATTTTGTTCTGGTAGGGAGGGACCTTCCCAAAAAAGCTCTTAAACACAAGGCTGGAAAGATGAAGGGTGCGCCTGGATTCCAGCGACAGACAGTTTAGTTCTTTTAGCATGTCACAATGGTGGGTCCTGTAATTACATTGTAGCACAAATCGGCAGAACGAGCTATACAATGTATTGAGTTTATTAATGTGGGATTGAGGTGCAGGTGCATATACTACATCCCCATAATCAATGATTGGCATCAGCATTTGCTGTACAATCTTTTCCCTTACTGTACTGTTTTAATACTCCATCAGCCAATGACAGTCCTGGAAATATATATCCCAGTGCTGAGAGATTGGCTGTGCTTTGCATAATGAACCACATTATGAAAGATAATTGGATTATATCGCACAATGCAATACAGAATATGAAACCATGGTCTTTCCAGTAAAATTGAAAGATCAGCAGGTGTTTAACAATTAATGTGCTTATTAATGGAGACATTTTGGATCAGTAGATGTTTGAAATCACTTTCTTTAGCAAGTATAAGGTTTTTAAATACTTTAGCAGCACATTGCTCCAAAATGTAACAGTTAGCATATGAAAAGGACTCCTGCTAATCTAAAATGCACCTGGCCTATTTTTTTTTGGTTACCTCTCTGTCTGAAGTGGACATGGATTAAACGTTTCTATTTTTGTATGTATTTTGTCTGCTGGATTGGTTTTTGGATTTTCAGTCTGGGAGAAGAGCAGAGGAAGTCACGCCCCCTCTTCCTGACATCATCAGGAAAGGCGGCCGACTCCACTGGCTGCAGGCTGCAGGCTCCAGATCCTGTCCCACCCCTCCTTGACCCAAGGTAAGTCTCTGGGAGGGTGGGAAATTCACTTTAGTTTTTTTTTTTTTTTTTGCTATTCAGCCCCTCTCCCCCTATGCAGCCCCTGTTCCCCTACTTAGCCTGTCTCCCTTACTCAACCCCTGTTCCCCTACTCAGCCCGTCTCCCTTACTCAGCCCCTGTCTCCTCTACTCAGCCCCTGTCCCTTTCCTCAGCCTTTGTCCTCCTTCCTCAGCCCCTGTCCCCCTTCCTCAGTCCCTATCCCCCTTCCTCAGCCCCTGTCCCTCTATTGAGCCCCTGTTCCTCTTCCTCAGCCCCTGCCCCCTTCCTCAGTCCCTGTTTCCCTTTCTGAGCCACTGTCTCCCCTATTCAGCCCCTGTCTCCCCTTACTCAGCCCCTATCTCAATTCATCAGCCCCGTCTCGATTCCTCAGCCCCTGCCCCCCTTCCTCACGCCTTGTCCCCCTTCCTCAGCCCCTGGCCCCCTTCCTCAGCCCCATGCCCCCCACCACAGCCCCCATACCCTCATAACGGCCCAATAACATCTCCACTACATCCCCTTTCCCCCAATTGCAACCCATATCATCCACACCAAAGCCCCTTTCCCAAATTGTAGCCATCAACCTACTTTAGCCCCTATCCCCCCACTACATCTCATAACCCCCAATTACAGCCCACACACTCCACTACAGCCCCTGTCCCCCCACTACAGCCCCCTGCCACCTACTTCATCTCCTAACCTTTCAATTACAGCCACTACAATCCAGGACCAGTGCCAATCCCAAAATTATGCTCTGGATCCGCCTCTGCTCTGTATGCCTGTATCTGTATGACTATAAGCCTGTGTATGTATGTCTTTGCATGTCTGTGTCTGTATGACAGTGTCTGAATGTCTCTTTGTGTGTCTGTATGTCTGTGTTTGTATGACATTGTACCTGTATGTGTAGATTGCATAGCGGTGGGCCTGTATTTGTTTGATTGTGTGCCTGCATATCTCTGTGACTGAGTGCCTGTATGGTTGTGTGTTGCTATATATCTATGTCTATATCACATGGAAAAAGACACAAAATGTGCTGAGGGGAGAGAGCCACAAGAAGAATCTGGGGGGAAGAAAGAGCCATGCAAAACAAATGGGGGAGACACACAAAGGGGCTGGGGAAAGAAAGATATAAGAGACACAAGAGGGTGTAAGACATGATAAAGGGGGATAAAATACACTAATGAGGGTAAGAAAATGAAAAGGGGGGGTTACAAGACATACAGGTGAAGACGCATTTGTTTGTTTTTTTTAATGGGGGGGGCGGCAAAATTCATCTTTGCCTGTGTAGCCAGAAATCCATGCACCGGCCCTGCACTGCACCCAGTCACTTCAGTGAAATGAAATGGGTGCCTTTTAAGTATAGATATTAAAATTCCTACAACATATGAAGGCCAGAAAACACCAGCATTTTAAATGAATATAGCAACAAATAAAAGATTTACCACCTCAAAAATATTCTCCTCTGTTTTAATCACGGTTACCGGGGCTACAGTCATAGGCGTGCGCACCGGGTGTCATAGGCAGTGAGGGAGGCAGGAGAGGACCCGGGGAGCTCTTGCCAGCAGCTCCGCCGGGTTCCTCTTGCGAGGTTGGAGCGTTGCCGTGGTTACCGCGGCAACGCTCAGATCTCGCAAGAGTGAACTCTAGCCCCGCAGGATGCTGGGCTAGAGTTCACTCACCACTGGACCACCAGTAATGGATGGCAGCACGGTCCCCCCTCCCTACATAAGGTAAGAAGGGAGGGGGGATATTAACTAAACGGCCCCCACACCCCCACACATTACACACAAACATACAGCACACATACACATACAGCACACATACACATACATCACGCTTACACACACAGCACTCACATTAACAGCACCCTTACACACACACACATACATCACCCTTACACACACAGCACTCACACTAACAGCACCCTCACACACACACTAACAGCACCCTTACACATACACACATACTAACATCACACAGCACCCTTACACACACATACAGCACCCTTACACACACACACAGCACCCTCACACACACACAGCACCCTCACACACACAGCGCCCTCACACACACACAGCGCCCTCACACACACGCAGTGCCTTACACACACAGCGCCCTTACACACACAGCCCCCTCACACACACAGCACCCTCACACACACACAGCGCCCTCACACACACACAGCGGTATATGTGTGTGTGTGTGTATATATATATATATTCAAACAGTGTTTCTTGGCACTCACCCTTTCATGTGTATAGTTCATTCTAGCCTGGGTGCAATCCCACGTTGAAAATATATAAACAGAAATAGGTATAGCATTAAAAAATAGTCGACGTTTCGACCCGTTCGGGTCTTTTGAGAAAGACCCGAACGGGTCGAAGCGTCGGCTATTTTTTAATGCTATACCTATTGGAATAAACTACCCCTTTTTTCATCTACCAAGTCCTTGGAGTGCATCTCTTTATTTCTGTTTATATATATATATACGCGGCGTGTGTGTTTGTGCTTATACAATAGGCTGCGCACGCCTATGGCTACAGTATTTAAATTGGATGCAAGTTTACTGCAAGTTGCTGAATAAATCCAGTGATTGCCTTATTGGGTATAGTGGAATCTCTATAGTCAAAATTTCATACATTTTGTAGCCTCAATTAATCTCGTGAATGCTTTCATTACATATAAGTATAAAAAGCTATATAAATATATATAAATCGTAAATCCTAATTATTTAAGGTTTAAAAACCTTCTTTCTTGACAAAAAAAATCACTTTAAAATGTTGCAGAGTATTAGGATTAAAACTCTATACAATTTCAAAGACATACCTTAAATGACTGATCGGTTAATTAAACTTGAATAAAACATTGCTAAATGAAACTAGGATTAACTTTGGGCATTTTAAAATGTACTATTTTTTTCATGTTTAAATTTTAATACCTTATATTCTAAATACACCATTTACAAGTGACTGAAACTTTATCTTACCAGCTGGAGCGTCTAAATTGATCTATTATTTATAATTTTTATTGCATTTAGCCATAATATCTAAAATATATAAACTTCAATGAGAGATTTCATTTCCCTCTAACTTATTAATAATTGAAGAACAGAACTTCATGGCAGATAAGAGGCAATGTATCTGTCTCCTCTACAGACAGACACAGCTGAAATCCCAAGGCCCCTTTTTAAAGCAAGGAGTCCCAAAGCCTTGTTATAGCCAGTGATGCCTCATCTTGGCACGGTAGATTTTTGAGGACTGCATTTCACATGATGCTTACTGGGACTGAAAATATATTTTCCAGATAATTTGATGAGCATTCAGCTTCTTTGCACACTCTGAACAGTAGCGGAGTGAGAGAGGGAACTCTGAGATGTGGATATCGTTTAATAGCCCAATACAGTCCATATGTCCTGCATGCAGTGCTGACAAGGGGAAGAGCCAAGTTTACAATGTATACAGAGAATTTTCAGAATAATCTGTACTTCCCGAAAGGGAAAACCCAGATCTGTGTAACCTACTCCACACTTTGGATGGGACACAAGAGAGTCGGAAAGAACTTGGCTCAATTTCTCCCTCACCAGATTAAAAATAAATAGTAAATAAAATAAAAAAATAAACATTAAAAAAACATTAATTCCCCCCCTTTGGACCGCAAGACGGTGGATGCTGAGTGATACTATGATTCTGACGGAGGGTCCAGTGATGTCCTGCAGCACCTGGACCGAATTTTTGAGGCCTTCTGGGACAAGCTGAAAGCACGTCTGAGCCCTGCAGTAACATGCAACCCATCAGCCTCTGCGACTAGACAGTCAGTGACCCCGCGGGAGGCAGGTGCGGTCTACCGTGCCTGGGCCCGAGTAGCGCAACAACACTACTGGACACTGAGACAGGCAAAATGCAGTCCATCGGACCGCCGCAAAGCCATCACCCGGCACCATGCTCCATACGGGCTCTCGGAACCAAGAGGGAACAGGCAGACACCAGCAAGCTTACTCGACTAACTTCCTGTGACCATCAGCCTACTCGTATGTGGGCACTTAGGCCTGAACTAGAGACACTCGTGGTGGGACTCTGTGCTGTCCATGCAGGGCATAGGTTAAACCCAAAGTTGAGCTATTGCATTCTCTAACTAAGGCATAATGTCCTAGTATTATACACTTAGAAAGAATCTTACCTGTTCCTTTTATGTGGGACTCAGGGCTAGCCTGCCTAAGGGGTCTTCCGGGGGTTCTTTCTATATTAATACTCCCCATGCACTCCACTTAATTATGCATTAACCTACTGTTCAACTTCATATGCATGGTGTTCTTACTTGTCTATTTTTTTATTTTTCCTTATGCTCCTACTAAAGTGCAGTATAACATAACACTACTTTCACGTAGATACACTACGTCGTTAAGTATGTTCTCATTTACTATTTGTAAGCAACTAATCTCTATGTTTAGAACATTTTAATAACATTTTCACTTAGTCGGTCCTACTCACTTTAGACATACATGACTAGCCTGAATATACCAAAACATTAAATTAGTGCTGTACTCTCGCAATGCCACATGTCTATGTTACTGTAATTGTTGACGTGCTTGCCTTTACTGTTGGGGCATTGCAGGCTTATTTTTATTTTTTCTGCATGCACTGCAAAAATAAAGAATTATAAAAAATAAAAAAATAAAAACATTAAAAAAATATTATATATATATATATATATATAAAAATATATAGCCCCGTCCCTTGTAGACAAATCCCCTGATTCTCCTTTGCTATTTTTGCACAGTGCTCCTCTCACCACACCTAAATGTATCCTCTACGTTAGGATTCTGTTAGTTAAGTTAGGGTTATTCTTTACTCATAACAATATACACACATTATTAAGAGGATGGAATTATCTGCATACTGTAGGTATATTCCACAACCAGAACTTTAAATAAGCCTTTAATGAGCCGTTAAAGGGACACTATAGGCACCAAGACCACTTTAGTTCATTGAAGTGGCCTGGGTGCAGTGTCCCAGCACCCTTAACTCTGCAAAGGTAATTATTGAAGTTTTTTATCAACTGCAATAATTATTTGCTAGGGTTAAATTCTCATCTAGTGGATGGCTAACAGATAGTCACTAGAGGGATTTCCAGATCATAAGGTGACTTTTGGTTGTTTAACTGTCGCTGGATGTCCTCAAGCTATGCATGAGGACTTTCAGCATCACCGGAATCCCCATAGTAAAGCACTGAATAATGCTCACCTATGGAGAAATCCTAATAGGAATGCTGACATTGCAGCGCATGCGCCAACGAGAAGGCGGACACTATACAAGAAGGAGGTACACCCTCAAAAAGTGCCTTATGTGACAAAATTTGTCCAGTGGCAAATAGCATCACCCAATGGGAGTTACGTTACACAGGTGCACAGACTCAATTTAAAGTGTTTTCAAGTTTGGAACGAATACAATTGGTCAATTGCCAGTCACATGAGGATGAAGAGGAGGGATCATGAGACAGTTAAATATGAAGGATTCCGGAGCCTGGTTTACAGCTAAATGAAGAAGCTCAGGAAGAGTGAAATACGTTTTGGCTACAAGGACTAATTTACTTTTATTTTATTCTACTAATATTTTGTTTTTATTACTATTTTTTAAAATATATTTTGTTAATACATTACTGTAGTATTTTAAGAGTCCTTTATAGCTTCAGGAACCTTCATTGGGGAGAGTGCTAACCCCTTTATAGTGGCACTATAACTGCATACCTCAGAGCCGGGACTTAGGATCTGAAAAAGGTGAGCTCAATACCTACCTTTACATTTAATCAATTTTGAATTGGTGATTTTACGCACTGGCGGCTCTGTTCTTCTTTCTTTTGGGAGGATATCGCACATTAAAGGAGAGGTGTGATGCTGCCCCAAAAGCATAACTGCGCATCTTACGGAGCCAATTTATATAGGCTCCACTACATGTGAGTGATTTACCATCTATATGTCAGTACTTTGTAACTCACTCAATTACCATCTGTACTAAGGATTGTGTAGTTTTTCTTTTCTTTTGTATGTATTGGATACATCTCCTGATATATCTGTTTGTACATGTGGGGTAAGTTATCTCTTAGACCACTAGAAGGTTTATAACAGACAAGAAGGTTTTAGCCTGGAGTTGTGTGTGCGAGGTGGGGGGTGGTAGGGGGGAGGGAGTGGGGGAGGGTATCTGGCCTAGTTATTCAGCAGGGTATAATGGCAAGAAATTTAGGGTATCCCAACCATTTAGTTCCTCTCTCACAAGTAAAAGGCATCTGCTATATTTTCAATCTATGTGAATTATTAAAATGTTTGTACTTGTTGTTTGATGGCTTTTTTAATCTTCCTATTGTTTGGGGTAATGTTATAAAAGTTTACACCTCCTCCAAAATCCCTTTAATTTCCATTGCCAATTAGTATTGTAATAAGATGAGTGTATTTATATTGGCAAATAAAAATTAAACTAAACTAAAATTCATCACAATTTGCCATTTATTGAACAGACCACAATGCACCAATGTTTAACATCTGTTACATTTCAAAATGTAAAGGGGACCATTGGCATGGGAATATATAGCGTAATTGGAAAATGCTTGTTTGAGATTTCATTTTATTTTGCTGTGGCATATTCAGAGCAATCTGCAGCAGCAGGCAAGTTAGTATGTGCTGAGATAACGGCTGGTAACATAATACGTTTTTTCATCCACCTATCGTTACCAGCAATTTTATTGTTATTTTTATACTATCTGCAATATATCTCTGAGTGTTTTATTGTTAGTGTGAGATTTATACACAATTTACTTCTCAGCTATGTTACTTGTTATATTGCCACTTGACACATAGATACTTCTAGTTCCAAGTATTTTTTAATTTACTGTATTTATAAAGTATTTTTTGTTACAAAAAAGAATACATTGAGAACTTTCTATATTTTCTAAGAGTGTCCTGGGATGCACAAGCAATGCAATCTTGTTATAAAGTTACTTAACATACATAGATTACAAACACAGATAACCATGAACATTTACTATAGGGTTTGTTACATTAAATAAAGAGCGAGAGAGTGTTTTTTTTTTTTTCAGAGATTGTAGGCTTGTAGCAGATTTGATATTGTAGGTTTTTCTACAGTTCTAGAGCTCTGTATGAGAAGACAACTTGCTTCTAGTGGTAACCGGGAACAGAGAGTAAGGTGTTAGGTGTGGATCTCAATATAGAATTGCTACAGCATGGTGCTTAGGTCTGCTACATCCTTAGTAATCAACCAGGCAAGATGAGTCAAGAAGAGTAGGTCTCCATTCAAACTATAGCAATGTTAGTTCCGTTAACATATCTCAATGAAGGGTAGGATCCAATTAATTCAATGCTGGTCTTAAAGGGAAACTCTTGACAGCTAAATCACTGTAGCTTGCTGAAATGCTCTATGTGTGAAGTGTTGGGTCCTTTTTTTGGCATTTTATAAATTTAACTTTTTTTTTTTTGCAGTGGCTTGTCTTTTAGGAATAATGCTGTGATCCAGGAAAAGAGTTGATATATGTAGGGGCACATGATTTTCTGTTATACAGAAGGTCATATTTATTTTAACTGCTCACTTTGTACATACTGCATGATGGGATTGGAGAAAGATTGATGGTTCCAGTCTAGTTAATAAGGGGACCTAAGTACCTCTACAGCACTAAAGGTCACCCATTTCAGCAGTGGGAGTGACTGTGGATGAACAAATATACAAAATTAAGTCCTGCGCTCAATCTCCCACTACTCCTGGGAGGCAGCAATGGCTAGAGTACACACCAGCCCAATACATACAATAAAAAACAAAAACAAAGAAAAGAGTTACTTCTTATAAAACTTGCTATAATGAATATACTTTAATCTGAGCTAACATACGATGCTACTTTTTAGTATTGATACTAATTTTTTTTCTACAGCAGATGAACATGATTAATATGTTATTCAAGTGCCCAATGATGACATGTATTTTATATGGTGTAATTTGAAGATATCTCAATTAATGCTATTGTTTCTGTTTAATCATTTTATTTAAAAAGTCCAGCAATTCACCATTTTTATGAATAACCCTGTTTTTGAAGAATGAATGATGTTACAGGGTTTTCACAGGTTACCAAGAGACTCCAACTTGGCAGTGTCTTGTTTCAAGTCTGCTAGTGCTACATCATAAATTATGAAGGATGATTTGAGTAATCATATGGAAATATACTCCGAGGAGGATGTCAACATTACAAATGAAAAGAGAGACTGAATTTAGAAGATACATAGCTCTTTCTCTCCCAAGTCCTAATTGCTCCTAAAAGTCAAAAAAGTCATAGAACAGCAACACTTCACCCAGACCACTACTTCTAATACAACTGTGCTCAAGTCTGAGGGAACCGGATTGTCCATAGAACACAGAACAACAGGCTACAAAAGAAAAAGCAACATAATGTTGCATAATGTTTATCTTAAGAAAGTGTAAGACAGTTATTTATTAACGTGAGAATTCAAAGTGGATTTAAAGTGGATTCAAAGTGAATTTCAAATTTACAGCCAGAGTAGTTAAACTGAAAACTGATCATTTTTCTATATCAGCTATTTCCACCTTAAATTTGAAATTTACTTTGAATCCTCCCTTTAGTAAATAATCCTGTTAATGTTGAGTTGCTCAAAGGAAACTTTAATTTCTCCTCCCCCGTCCATGTATTTGTACAGAACGCACCCATCGGGCTGGGTTTTTGGAATGTGCTTGGCTCCAGCAATGGAAAAACCAATCATCGCTAACAGAAGTCAGAAATGTCCTAGCAGACATTGAAACATTAGGTATTAGCAGCAAAAGCAGCAACTTCAAAGTATATTTCTGATTTATTTTTTTATAAATTGTTTAATTTTTGCACATTTTAAGAGCATTATCTATATAACATCTAGCCTTGATTGCCCTTTTACCGAACCACTGCAAGCCAATTTATTTCCACTGACTGACACTGACAGTGAGAGCCTCCTGACCATAATTACAATATTACTCAACAGCCCTGCTATAAGTTTACTTTTTAAAATGTCATGTGAAGAGATCTTTTAATGACACAGTTTTCATTTAATATTAATAATATTAGCACTGACAGTGGAACTATCCCCCCCCCCCCCCACAGATTTTTCAGAGATGATGAAGAGACTAAACCTTGTCTAAGTATCTTGTTTTATGGTCGATGGTACTGCATTATAAATTCTGATTAAGGATTCAAGTTATCAAAAGAAATATATTCAGAGTGGGTTGTCATCTGTTTAAAATAAAACTAGGAACTATGGCCTCCATTTAATTCATTTGTATTAGCATTAGAAATGATCACAATACATTAGAAAAAGCTTTTCACATATTGTATCTAGAACAATTCCCACATGCTTTCACAGTGACTTCTGTACATAAATCATGTCAAAAGATTTTTTTTAAACAGATTGAAATGATTTCTGATGCTGAATCAACTGTCGCTGTCATCGGACACTCTCAGTCTTTCAATGGCTCCCACTCCAAGCATTCACGATTGAAGCCTCAGACTCAAACAGAAGATGCTGGACAGAGCTGTTGGCCGCAGGACTGAAAACTTTAGGGTTAAACTGTTCATGTCTCTGTTTGAATTATGTTGCTGTTTTTGCCCCATAAAAGCTGCTATTTTTGTTATCCCGGAGTGCCTGAACCATTATTTATTCTGCATTAAAGATCATAGGCATCTACTTCATGCCTTGGTGTTGCATTACAGAACTGGGAAAGCATAGAGGCATAGCACCACAGTCATAAAGGCCATTTTAAAGCTTGTTTGGGTAGGGCCCTCTTTATTTACTATTTGTGACGGACCGCCTGGCACTCCAACTGGGTAACTCAGTCAAGCCTATTCTCCCTAGCTCTCCTCTGGGACACAGGAGTGCTTCCGCCCCTAGCCACGACAGCTTGGCTGGGATCTCTCCGTCGCTTCCTGCCCTGGGTCCTGGGTACAGCTTCAAGTGATTAAGCTCTCCTGTAGAGAGTATAGCTGATCCACCCAAACACTAGCCCAGTCTGAGTGAAGGGTGTAAAGGAACTCGTTTATTATGGCCCAAAATAGTTCCAGGGCATTTGGTGCTTTGGCCAGTCAACTTTCGGGAGCTCCTGCGTTCGATATATAATATGAGGTGCTCTGCCTGGCTCATAGGTAGCATTTGGTGTCTCAGACACCTTCCCTCCAAAAAGTGCTCTCCAGGCAGGTTGCAAAGACATTCAAAATCCTGGACCAAGTTGTCCGGGAACGGCACAGTCAATTCAGGCCTCCGTATGGCCCATAGTCCTTGGGCAGGAGGCTTGCTAGCAGACTCCTCCAGGAGCTCATAGCATAGGCACATTTGTCACACTATTCTTGAATGTCAAATGTGTTTTGTCAGAATAATTTTCCTTGGTTTATCTATTGTAAAGTATTGAATATGTAGGAGCTATATAAATAATTGTAATTGTTATAATTGATAATCAGGTTTCCATTTGCAGTTTTTAGTGCCCCAGCAGGTTTGGAGAATCAAAAGATTTAAGGACACAGTGTTTTGATCTTAGGAGTGTGGTAAGGAGCCTTCATATCAGATAGAATATTTCTCCAATGTCCAAGTCATCAGGTTAGTCCCAAACTTTCACATGTTTCCATTGTTGATTTCAGGCTTAGCTGTGTATGTTCCTGGGTCTTTTGCAAGTCATCACTGCATGCTCAAGCACAGACTGATAGTTGGGCATTAGTTTTGAACACACTTCTATGAATTACCATCTGCCCAAAGGACTGTCATGACTGAAATGGGGGTGGTGTGTTAAGGTATGTAGTATGAAGGTGTCTTTCTTTGAATCATGAGGTTGGTGGCCTGAAAGGTTTGAGGAGCTGCCTATTTGTGATGCCCTCTTAAGCAGTGTGGTATGGTGAGACCTCCACAGGAAATTATAGATGTTATGGCATTTTTAGGCCTACCTTGCTTGTATTTTTTGTTCTTCACTTGCCTCAATATGGGTAGGAATTCCACAGGGACTTGTGCTTATTAATTTCATGTGAAATCCAGGTAAAAGGAGAATTTAGTCAGATATGAGAGGAGTTCATGTATTATACTACTGTCCATGTCGGTGGTTGCCTCCATACTCCCGTTTCTACTATCACACATCCTGAGAAGGTAATGAATGCATTGCCCTTGCACTACGAATCATGTTACATAATAGCTTAATGCTGGGAATTAATGGCCAGTGATGGCAAACCTATGGCACGCGGCCATAGGTCGCCTGGGAATGGGGCCGCAGTCGCCGGTCGGCAGCAATGTAGAGTAGGCACCTGCCTGCCCAAAACAGCAGGTGCCTACCTCTGCTTTCATATCGGGAGGACCCGGAAGCACAGGGAGGGATGTGGGAAGCAGCTCTCCTGTCCTCCCATGAGCAGGCTGTGTGGAGCGTTGCCACGCATTACCATGGCAACACTCCACACAGCATTCTGCGCACAGGAGGACAGAAGAGCTGCAGCCAGAACCTGTCCTACATACTTACCACCACTGGACCTCCCCCACATACAGCACTCCCCCCACACACACAGCATCCCCCCCTCCCCCCCACCACACACAGCACAGAGATATGGACAAACACAGAATGACACACAATAACACACTCAAACAGATATACACAAAGTGAAAACTAGTATGTAAAGATAGAAACACAGCAAATATAAAAGTTACTACTACATGCACCATAATTGTGGTAGTCTGTGGCGGTTTTATCTCTTGGGCAGAATGTAATACCCACTTGCATCCATAAACATATGTTTTTATTTTCCAAATTAATAACGTACATGCAGCAGCATATATTTATAACTCTTCATACTGTATCATTTTACATCCGCACTAGTGGAACTTCAATTTTATACTAAGCTAACTTTTAAAAACAGTGGTTCACAGGTTACACATTTGCTATCACAATGGGTTACAGTCAGATATAGCATGTACATACTGAATATAAGACAATTATAGTGTACAATATAAAGTAGTACTGAATCAATTCTGAATCAGCAACTATTCTGAAATTAATCCCATTACTAGGACCCATGCTATTTTTGTGGCTCCCCAGTCATTAGAACATTAACGTCACATTCAACAGATCTCAATCAACAGCTCACAATAACATGTTTACTGTGACAATACTGCTTTTCCCAGCACAATGCACTTCTGATATTGAGAAGAGTCGATCGAATGGGCAGAATGTATTTTGCTATACATGCTATACAATTAAAGAATGGGTCACTAATGTAAATTCCGCAATAGAAGAATGAGTCAGAAAGCAATGTTATGTATGTAATTTGGGTTCCTTTCTAATACGTTTACGAACTGGCATAGAATATAGAAGCTGAATTTCAATTCAAAGGCTATTATCACAATTTTGAAAAAGACTACAAGAGTACAATAAACTAAGCTTTGGCATTGTTGGATACACATACTGTTATTACCACTAATGCATGTAACTTGCATGAATCATACCAAATAATAATATAACCATATTAGCTTGGTGGACGCTAATAACTGTGCCCTACTGTAAGTATGATATCATTCTTGGCAATCTTTGTATGGGTTATAATTGTCATCATTTAGCTAATTCTTTGAAAAATTAAACCACATCTCTTGATCGTTACATGTTTTTCCCAGAATAACATGTAAGTGCCTCAAGGGTTTTAAACTTGATTCACTGCTGATGCATGTTTATGTTTCAGAAAGGAAACGGTAAATAGAGGATGAATTCAAGATTACTACTCATAAAAATTCCAAAGTGCTTCACCAATAAAATAGAAAAATCAAGTGCTAATGACACAGTTTATAGCCTTTATTGGGTTTTTAATAAATCAAGAAAAAAAAAAACCATCTGAGGAAAATTAAATAAAAGAAAAAACATTAACCATAAAAACAAAAAATAGAGCACATGTCCTTGTGTCTTTTCAGGGAAACCATCTAATAATTATAGAGGACAGAGAGTTATTTGTCCTGGCTTTGTAACATAAAATGCCAGGAGTCTGCTTCTGTCATTCTGTTAACTCCTACGTGGCCATAGAGGACATATTAAAGGACATCCTAGACATCATAACAATTTCATGTAATAGATTTCGTTATGGTACCTGGCACCACTTCATCGTTAAGTGTTAATCAGTTTTGGATATTGTTGTATTTGGTGGAAGTACAGAATATGGTGTCTTTAGAGTAATGGGACATTTGGGTAATGTGTCTGTGAAATTCCACATGAAAATTAAACACAAAATGTTACATTAGGTTATACTTAAATATATGGTCAAATGAAAAGTGTCAAAATACCGACGGGGCATTCTACTTTCTACATATATATATATACTTTTGTGTAGCAGTTTTTGTGTAGCAGTTACAGTTTCAGCATATCACATGTTTTAGAAATTTAGTTTTGAAACCTTAATTCACTCATGGAATATTTGTCCTATAACTGTCAATAGATATGCTAGACATATGAGGCATTGAAAAATCAGAACTAACAACTGAATCTATTTTTACAATAACAAAAGGTATTTAAGAAATAAAATAAATATCGTATTCATACTTCAGGGAAATTATTGTTGAATAAGCACAAACCCAAGATGTTGTCTTGGTTTTGAAGCTGGACAGCTCCCTTAGTCCTTGAGAGGTTTAAACATATTACATGCGTCAAAAAGCCCCAGATGTTACAGGGTTATTCACTATACCATGAATTGTTGGTAATTCACCAGCAATCTGTAAATTAAAGGTCAAACTAGCACATATGGATGACTTTGAAGTTTTGTTTTAGAGTTCAGCTACGTTGGCTGCACATTCCCAAACCAGTCCTCATGTCCCACCAACAGTCTAGGATGTATGTATGTCCCAGTTTTATTCCAAGGAGATGCTGACAAAACCTGAACTGTTGGTGGGTTTTGAGTACTGGTTTGGGAAATAAAGGTTTAGTAATTAATTCTGACTAGCCTGACATATTGTAGGCATTGTTATATCCTGGAGTAATGAATCCCTGAGGTCTAATACATGCTTCTAGTTGAATAGCTACATGTGTACAAAAACACACAGTTTAAAAGCTTTACATATGTTCAGGTTAAGGTTATTAACAGGTTACACTGCCCATCGTCCTAGCATCATTGCATTTGAGAAACTAAGTCTCGGAGTCCCACAGAGAAGGTTTATCTACTGCAGCCCCCCTAAGTTGCCAAACTACATCTCTAATAAGTCTATTCCAGCTTAACTTTATCAGAGAAGGACAGTAAGTCTTGTCTAATATCATTGGGGAGAAGTTCAACCACCTGCTGCAAGACATGATTTATTAGACCATCATCTGAAATAGATTTATGCTATTAAATTGTATTCATCTCTTCAATGGAAATTACATCATAAAATAAAATACAAAAAATAACCTAATAACATGACATGCTCTGTTTTCTTTTAAATTTGCATTAAAGGTTTAGCAAATTACATCACAAATCAGTTTGGTGTCATCAGATCCAGGGCAAATGTTGCAAATGAGAAGAATTTTTTTTTAAACAAAAGTCTAATTCATCTTCTCCTCCTCTGTATGCTTCCTCTACGCTGACTGCCAGGTGGAAAGGACAAAGCTTAAAACAATGGCTGACAAGGAGCCAAGATGGATGGTGTGCCCTATTGGAGGATAAAAAGGTGTTGATTTCTATGTTTAATTTAATTTTTCACGCCTTGGAAATACATTTTGTTAAATCTAAGGGATAAGAAAACATGTCATTTAAAATCCTGGGACGTGACAGTTCTCTTTTATCTCAGCGCGTAATTTCGGAGATATTATTCTGGTCTGCCAGCTTTGTGGAGGGTTGCCGCATGATGATTTTGAAGCGTTAGAGAATTTTATATGTAGGAGAAAGCTGAAATAACTGGAGCATTGAGCTGCCAATATAGATCTTGATTTAATATTTTTGGATAAACTTTTAAAAACAAAAAATTTTTTTTCAAAATATTAAAATATCCAAATATATATAATATATAAAAAATATACCAACCCTTCCATGCCCAATCTATGAAAATGACTTAGATTCTCTCCAGAGCACCATTGACACCTTTATATAGGGGAACTGGAGGCATAGGATAGCTAAAAAGTTGTTGCACTGCCCTAAACATGAGGGTTGAGTCTTCTGAACCTACTTGTGTATTATATCGCAGCCCGGTTATTTCAGCTTATTGCTTGGCACTCTACTCCTGGATAAAAGAAGTGGGTGGACTTGGAGGATGCCCTTGTAGGACATGACTTTCCACAGTATACGTGACTGGATAAGTCGATGAGAGCACTTCCCAAGTACTGGGCCATTCATAACTCTTTGGAATTTGGGGATTTCCTAAACTATAGCTTCACAATGACCATTTCCCTCTTCCCATGATACCCTTTCTTAGGAATAGGGATTTTTCTCCCAGGAATGGTGCCTCACAAATTTAAGGACCTGGAGGAATCTTGTTTACAATGATGTTATCATCTCTTTAGTGGTAACTCTATTGTCACCTTGCCGATCTTAGAAAGTCAGCCCACCTGCCCACTAGGGATTGCTTTTGTTATTTGCAATTGATGGATTATGCTAACCAGGAGAGGATTAGGATAGCTGCTATTATTGTGGAGACAACCTACTTCAAGACATTGTGTGATCAACTTGTGCTATAAAAGGGACTTATTACACAGATTTAGACTACTCTCTGTTCCCATCCTGTTGCCTGGGGTCCTCTTACTTATTAATAGAAACATAGAATATGATAAGAGCCATTCGGCTCATCTCATCTGCCCAATTTCTAAATATTTTCATTAGACTTTTATATCTAGGATAGCTTTATGCCTATCCCATGCATGCTTAAACTCCCTCACTGTGTTAATATCTACCACTTCAGCTGGAAGGCTAATCCATGCATCCTCTACCCTCTCAGTAAAGTAATACTTCAGAAAGTAATTACAAGAGAGGGCACACTGCAAAATCAGAAACTTAAAAAAGCATGAATGCAAATGAGATCACAATGCAAACAGGGTGCTCACTCAATAACTCTGTTCCCAGAAGACTCTAACAATAAAGCAAATGGTAAATGAACGGGGAGCACAACCAATAAAACATAAACAAGCCTTTATTCAATAAATAGAATCCTGTACAAAATCACTCATAGATCAAAAATAAAAAAGAGAACTCTGTCAGACTACATATCTCACATCATAATTAGGTCTGTACACACAAATCACAAGAATGCCACAGCAATAATAATTGTGGTAATTGCCAATACACAATGGAAAAATTACTAACTAAACAAAAAACAAACAAACAAAAAATTGATGAGCAGAAATCATCATTAATAAGTTATTTGAAATGCACAAGATCAAAACAAATACATATCAGAAAATAAATGGAAAAATCCATTAAGTGTGAGAAGAAAGAAATGTCAAAACACAATCCCAACGTTTCAGCTAAAAGCCTTTATCATGCTCCCTTGCATGCGTTACATAGAAAACCAAAGGCAAATACCGGTAATTAAAATATAAGAAGTGCATAGTGTGGTGCAAGAAGAGATATTGAGGTTGGAATGTAAGTAGGGAATGAGCAACCCTGCCTATTGAAGATTGAAGAGTTATGCTTAATGGTTTTATATGCTTTTTGGGAATAAAGGACAGTGGGTATTAGTATACAGGGAGTGCAGAATTATTAGGCAAGTTGTATTTTTGAGGATTAATTTTATTATTGAACAACAACCATGTTCTCAATGAACCCAAAAAACTCAATATCAAAGCTGAATATTTTTGGAAGTAGTTTTTAGTTTGTTTTTAGTTTTAGCTATTTTAGGGGGATATCTGTGTGTGCAGGTGACTATTACTGTGCATAATTATTAGGCAACTTAACAAAAAACAAATATATACCCATTTCAATTATTTATTTTTACCAGTGAAACCAATATAACATCTCAACATTCACAAATATAAATTTCTGACATTCAAAAACAAAACAAAAACAAATCAGTGACCAATATAGCCACCTTTCTTTGCAAGGACACTCAAAAGCCTGCCATCCATGGATTCTGTCAGTGTTTTGATCTGTTCACCATCAACATTGCGTGCAGAAGCAACCACAGACTCCCAGACACTGTTCAGAGAGGTGTACTGTTTTCCCTCCTTGTAAATCTCACATTTGATGATGGACCACAGGTTCTCAATGGGGTTCAGATCAGGTGAACAAGGAGGCCATGTCATTAGATTTTCTTCCTTTATACCCTTTCTTGCCAGCCACGCTGTGGAGTACTTGGACGCGTGTGATGGAGCATTGTCCTGCATGAAAATCATGTTTTTATTGATGTTTTATTGAAGGATGCAGACTTCTTCCTGTACCACTGCTTGAAGAAGGTGTCTTCCAGAAACTGGCAGTAGGACTGGGAGTTGAGCTTGACTCCATCCTCAACCCGAAAAGGCCCCACAAGCTCATCTTTGATGATACCAGCCCAAACCAGTACTCCACCTCCACCTTGCTGGCGTCTGAGTTGGACTGGAGCTCTCTGCCCTTTACCAATCCAGCCACGGGCCCATCCATCTGGCCCATCAAGACTCACTCTCATTTCATCAGTCCATAAAACCTTAGAAGAATCAGTCTTGAGATATTTCTTGGCCCAGTCTTGACGTTTCAGCTTGTTTGTCTTGTTCAGTGGTGGTCGTCTTTCAGCCTTTCTTACCTTGGCCATGTCTCTGAGTATTGCACACCTTGTGCTTTTGGGCACTCCAGTGATGTTGCAGCTCTGAAATATGGCCAAACTGGTGGCAAGTGGCATCTTGGCAGCTGCACGCTTGACTTTTCTCAGTTCATGGGCAGTTATTTTGCACCTTGGTTTTTCCACACGCTTCTTGCGACCCTGTTGACTATTTTGAATGAAACGCTTGATTGTTCGATGATCACGCTTCAGAAGCTTTGCAATTTTAAGAGTGCTGCATCCCTCTGCAAGATATCTCACTATTTTTGACTTTTCTGAGCCTGTCAAGTCCTTCTTTTGACCCATTTTGCCAAAGGAAAGGAAGTTGCCTAAAAATTATGCACACCTGATATAGGGTGTTGATGTCATTAGACCACACCCCTTCTCATTACAGAGATGCACATCACCTAATATGCTTAATTGGTAGTAGGCTTTCGAGCCTATACAGCTTGGAGTAAGACAACATGCATAAAGAGGATGATGTGGTCAAAATAATCATTTGCCTAATAATTCTGCACTCCCTGTACAGAAAATAGTATGTATCTTAAAATCTTCTTCATCTCTCATATCAATGCTATATTTCATTACACGACCGACTGACACATGCCGCTCCCCCACCCCCCCCCCCCATTCCTCTATCTATGGCCTCGATTTAATATTGGTGGTTCAGCTTTTCAAATTGGATAATGTTTTAAAATTACTTAATATGATGAAAAATATTTTGATATTTTTTTATATTTATTTTCAATTCTTTACTTAGCATCCAGTGCAATACACAAGAAAATGTAATCCAGTTCATAAGTGACAGCACCAGCATTTTGTAATAAGAAAACAACACACATCACACAAACAACAAAAAGGAAAAACAATCCCCCCACGAGCCAATGAATCAATGCATGTCTATAAAATCCAATAGGATTAGGAAGAGGATGAATATGTAATTTTCATTCAAGCTCAGTAATCATCCCATGGATACCGAATCTTTTCATTTGCTGGTGGAGTTATGCAACGTAGCAATGAGCTTTCCATTATGTGAATATCAGTCAATTTAGCAATAACCTATAAAGCAGACAGTTAAATCTGCAGCCAATTAAAGTCCTTATGGGCAGCCAAGGTAATCTTATCATTCATCTTTTGGCAGTGAATAGGAAAACCCTCCTATGGTATGGACAATAAAAAGAACAAGGGGTCTATGAATTTAAAATGTAAGGGTCTATGTAAGGGTCTATGAATTTAAAATGGAAGGCCGGATTAGTCAAATTGGAAAAAAATCTCCTAGTCAGCTATACGTCCAGTTTGATTACCTTGGTCTTAAGATTTAAATTCACTTAAAATTCTGGACAATTCCCACTTTCTTCAATAGCCAAGTAAGCTTCACATAGATTGTGTTATATCTATTCACAACTATTTGCTTTTATCTATGCTGAACTACCTCAATTCCTCTATTTTTGTCTTCCTTGAAATACACCCACAATGTTTACCCCTCCAGATTCTGATCTAGTTAAAAGTTAAGAAAAGTTAAGATAAGTTTTAGTTATTTTTTTAAACTGAACTTTACAGTCAGGTAAATTTACAGCTCGATTACCCCAGGGTTTTAGTTAATGTTAATTTGTGTATGAAATACTTTGAAGTGGGCATAGAATGCAAAATATCCATATTTGCATATGGAATCAAATTATGAAAGTCAGAGTAGGAGGAAAAGAAAAATCTTTCTTCTTCCCCTGGAGATAACATACAGGTTTGAGCATATAAATAAAGATTAGTAGTGGTTAATAGAAATAAACATTTTACAGAGCTATAAAGAGTGCATTAAGATACCAGTAAATATATACAAGAGCATAGGTGCAGATACATTAGGTAATTAGTCTTGATATATTTTGTCCAAAGTAGTACAGACAAAATGAGCCTTCAAAGATTCTGAAAAGTTTTCTAATTCAGATATTTTGGCTGAAATTTTACATATTGATTGACAATCACTACAACTTGTTGTTGACTGACTACTATAAGACAACGGAGCACAAATCTATTCTTAGTTCTGCTGACAGTGACGTACCACTGTGAGAAAGTCAATTACTCATATTGTGGAATAGAAGCTGATGATGTGAGAGCAATTCTAAAGGAGTGGCCAGCATCTTGGAGCATCGATGATTCCCTTGGTAAATGGCAGATGCCTGTAAACTACATTTAATATGAAGATCTACGAGCAATAGGCATTGTAGAGCACAATGGGCATTTTAGCTCACAAACACCTGCAGTACTATTGTCCACTGTGAATGTGAAATCAGAACAGTGTCTTTTACTAAAGTGAGAATAGCTGGGAATTAAAAATGAAGTCAAAGGGAGTTTCAAAATTTAGCCCAAAATAGCCAAATTGAAAAAATTCTCAAAAACAATCCTTTTTTTTTCAACTTTGCTATTTTGTCCTTTGAATTTGAAATTCATTTTGAATTGACTTTGAATTCCCAGCTATTGTATCTTTAGTGACAATACCTTAGGGAAAAAAAAGGAATAAAATGTAAGTGTAAGGCGCTTCAAGTGTGATAGTAATTGTGTCAACTAGTAAAATACGTGCTTCCCCAAATACTCAATAAAACATCAAACAAAATAAAGTAGGTATACTAAGGGTTTATTTCCTTGCTAGTATACCCACTTTATCTTGTTTGAATTCCTTAGGAAAGTTAATCAGTTTTAATATATTTTTAATAATATGGTTCTACTCATAGGCATGCACAAGGGGTGCGCAATGTGTGCCTAGGCACAGCCCAACGAGGGCCAGTTTTCCCTCAATGTCTCCTACTAATGTCCCCATTGGCACTTTTGCATCACTTCTGGTTAGCTCAGGCTTCCCCAAACTCCGGCCCTCCAGATGTTGCTGAACTACAACTCCCTTGAATGAAATAGATAGGCTGAGAATCATGGGAGTTGTAGTTCGGCAACATCTGGAGGGCCGGAGTTTGGATAAGCCTGGGTTAGCTTGTGATGTTTTTAAAGAAAAAAAAATACTATTTCAGTACATATGAAGTTAATTATATTTATATATTTGGTTTAAGTTAAGCTGGTAATATACACTGGGTGCACACGTTAATGCAATGTGCTGTACACACTTATAGTTGTATTAATATTGCCAATCGTATTCGTATAAAATTACATTTACTTATCAGACTTGTTCTTCCTCGTTTTACTACTTTTTTAATTATTGTATGCATTTCGTTTTATCACTGATGTAGCATATTACAAGAAGAATATCACAAGAAGAACGAGTCTTGCCATTTCGAGCTTTGTTGCCCTTGGGTTGGTAGTTATCATTTAAAGTGTATTAAAATCAGCCAAACTGCTTTAATAAAGAGTTAGCAACGCATATAATTTTTTTATGCTACTTTGATTAAGTCAATGTTCTCTAAGGTGATAGCTTAATTTTAACTATGCTATTGGTTTCTATAATAAATTGGGAATAGATGTTACAGGAATATCATTGGCCACGAAGTAATGTTCCAATTGTTATGAACGTGCTATTATAATGAAGCATTGCATACCATAGGCTGTTTGGATGTTTCTGCTTTAAAGAGTCAGTGTGTCCAAATTAAGTTCTTAAACTGTATAGGAACACAGAAACATGTATTTTATTGCTAATGAAAGAGAAATATCTAATTAAATCTGCCAATTTCCTCTCTAAACATTTTTTATATTTTTTATTATATTTCTTCTCCAAATCTCCAAATCTCCAAACTTGTTTTTTTACGGTATTTGTATTTTATCATCTCTGCTGGAAGGTTGGTCAATGCATCTACAATGCTTTCTGTAGCAAACCATTTCACATCAGAGACATAATGTTCTCTTTTTAGAATACTGGCATGCAGATACAGAGTTATATGTAGTTACACACACAAAGTGGTTTTGTATGTCACAAACTTTGCATTATTTCCAATTTCATTGCTTTTATAATAAAAAAAATAAATAAATGTGATGTTCAAAGCTAACCTAAAAAGTAATGAAAGAAAAACATTTAGAAGGACACATTTGTTCTCTTGGTACAAGTCAGGGTTGGTACTGAATTGCAGTAAAAGCCTCTGTGCCTTCATGCAGATTAATGATGTCATATGAAATTGAAAAATATGTAATGGTGTAATTGAATTTTCAAGCTAAATGGAATATTGTGTCTGTTCAATTATGCCTTTATGTTTAAAGTGGATTTCAAACTATTCCTTCCACTACACAGGCAGGAGACTTTGGGATCTATCCACTAAACCGTTGATAACCAACGTTTACACTAATTTAACGGTGTTAATACAATTTGACCATGTAGGCTAAGTTGGTAATTTTTTTCTAACATATATCTATATACAGCTTATCATAATGCACTGCTTAGTAAACAATACCCCTACTTAATCACCAAATTGTACAAGCTAGCTGATCTGGATCTATGCCATATAACACCATTCTGGCCACTTCACACCTTGAAGGTATAGCTGTGTGCCAAAAATTCCTGGTACAAGACGAACCTGTATCTAAAACTATGCTCTTCATCCTTTTACACAATTACCTTCCCTTTGGGCAGGATCTCGATCATCAAACCATGGGTACGGCAATGGGTACTCAAAAAGCACTTTAATATGCCAACCTGTTCATTGTAAAACTGGAACTGAATTATCTATCCACCTGTCACTCCAAAGCACTAACCTATCTGCACTACATAGATGATATTACAACCATTATAAAGAGGTATTCAGTAGAAATTTCAAACATTCAATGTGACACTCAAGACCTAATATCATTTTTCTAGACAGTGGCGTTGCAGCGGCACTGTCATGGCCACATCTATTTTTCTTTAACCTTTCTCACAACTTCCCAAATTTCCACACATGCCCACTTGCAGACTTTAACATTCTGAACATTGCCTGAATTTTTGTACCAAAGTTTCTGCTCTTCCTCCATTCGTCCGAAAGACGAATTAACAAATAGAAATTACAACACCTTTTAACTTTGGAAGATTCTAAGTTCTAAGATTCTAAGATTCTAAGAGATCAGAGAGTGGGCAATAGTTCAGAGAAACCTCAATAGCATGCCCATCGGTTAGTCCCTGCTCAGATCTCAAAAATGTTTTTACTTACTCGTGCTATTACAGAAACAACCAATACTATTTGCATATGAGAATTATCTGAAACATTTATACTACAGACAAGGGAAATAGACTAACCTTTATATAAAATATTTTCTTCCATGAGATACAATATTAATAAACAAAAAAATACACTTCTCTATCATGAACATTACTTTCACTGTACTAATGGAACTGCTACACATCCAAAGAGAGAACAACTTGACATCTGAAATGAATATGTCAAGATTGGACTAAACCAAAATAGGGGCCTAGGTTATTCACCAGCAGTGAGCCAAACCATGCATTTTTGTTTCCACAGCTTGCATCAGCTTACAGTTGTGCATTGTTAAGAAAAATGCACAAAAAATTAAAAACGACAGCTCTTCTATTTATCATATAAGTTGAAAGTTTAAATGCATGTAAATGAGTAAATTATAGCTGTGATAAGTAATAGTTGCTGAAGTGATATTTTTATAAAATGTGCTCTGATTGTATCTTGTCTCTGTCAGCAAAACCTTAATGTACATTAAATTCGCATCAGCACTAGATTAAACTGGTGTTTAGATTTCACTCAAATAGAGCAATTACCGAGTCAGCAGTTTCAGCTCTCCATGTTAGAACGCTGTAAGTGGAAATTCCAAAGCTGTGTATAGCCAGCCTGTAACCTTTTAAACTCCATACCGTGTTACATCTCAAAAATTGTCATCATCCCACCAGTTTCCAACATGACCTTGGAATTCTTATAGAACACAATTTCAGAACAGAAGGATAATATATACCTTCTCATAGTCAGCAGATGGACATGCAAAGAGCAGAGGATAGTCAATAATGAAATTGGTGTTCCTGCTGATAGTTTCAGGGGAGATAAATAAGCCAGATTTGTTAAACTCCATAATCTTCACTACAATCATAAATTCCCACTACAATTCCTAAATTCCTAACAGTATAATCTTAAATGTTGGGTGCATAGCTTTTCTTCTGAAGAGAAAGGCTACTTGATTTGACTCTCCTCCTCCTCCCTCAATAAAAGCTTCAGGTTCACCTGCAAGAAACCTTATAATAATGAAATCTACTCAAGCCCCCCAAAAGCTGCCAGTAACTAAAAGAGGTGTGAATAACGCTACACTATCTGTAATCAGATGCAAGAATATAGGTGTGGTGAACACATGGAGAACACTACCTTCCAGCCTGTTTGGTAGAGGAAGAATAATGTTTCCAACATTTGTGCTAGACCCCTTAGCTTTAGTAAAGGGTTATTTTAATGATGCATGATAAAAATACATTTTAGACCATTTGGATTTTCCACCTTTGTGGCAGCAGTTTGGGGAAGACCCTCTACAGTTCCAGCATGACTGGGCTTCTACAAACAAAAGTGAGTTCAATGAAGACATGGTTTGATGCGTGTGGTGTGGAGGAACTGCATGTGCATGATCTGTACATAGAGCTGAGGCCTCAACTCCACTGAACACCTTTGGAAGGGTTGCTCTCAACTCCATAATAATACTCATGGTTTTGAATGGAATGTCCAAGCTCATATAATTGTGATGGTCAGGGGTCCACATTTTCTACAGATACTGATGGACACAATACCACATTAATCCATGTACAGCTTCATATTTACTACACCTCAACAAGGTACCACTGTCCTTCCATGGACAAATCTAACCTAATACTCTTTGCACTCTATGATATTTTCTATTCTTATTGGGGCAGGGAGGATGAATCTCTATTTCATCAGTTATTCTCTTTACTTAAATAATCACTGCCCTATTTTGCCATATTTTATTAAATATGTCACATGAGCACCAATATTTAACAATTGAACATTTGAAGAAAAAAATAAAAGGATTTTATTTGTAAAATATGCAATCTTAAATTTGACTTACTCTCCTAACTCTAATTATATATTTCTCAGATTGTATGAAAAACCTGAACTATATCCTGAGAAGAACCATAAACTCTTAAATTTGACTTGCAAAGATAATTAATTTAAAATGTCTAAATTATTTATCCTGAAAACAGCAACCTCAATTTCTTTATTTTTTTTTTACTAAGGTAAGTAAACAGTACAGATAAATTATTACATTACAAGTGTTATATAAATTTGTATTTAATCCTATTTCTAGAAATATTCAAATTGTGCAGTTTAGGTTTTGAAATAAAGTTTCATCAGGGCAGGATTAACATAGGGGCTGATGGAGCTGCAGCTACATGCTCATGGAATACGCCCATTGATTTCTTTTTAACTACTCTTCACATGCTCTTGCTTCAGTATGGAAACTTTAGAAGGATGTAGGGGAACAAAACTGGTGTGGACTGGCTAACAATAAAATTATTTTAGGTAATGCTGACTTTGCGCACTATGCAAATGCATGTTCCCTTTCTTCTACACTCACTACATACACTTTTTCTCTGTCCCAGACTATATAACAGAAGCTTTTGTCTGCTAATAAGAAGATAAGGAGAGGAGGGGACAGGTGAGTGCTAGGGGACAGTCCTTAGAAAGCATGGAGTGAGCGCATCATTAGACGCATGCCAACCTTAGGGCACTGTCTGTATAACACGCCATTAGTTGACCTGCCTGCATGATTGGCAGGCAGCCTGAAATGCATTAACATCAGGCTGGCCTTCCAATTCTTCGGGAAGACACGCCATCTTTTGTGGGCATGTTTGGCCCTTTAGGCGGTGTCGGTTATGTGATTTGCATCAGTGGCCCACCCTTCTATCCCACCCCCCAATGTCCTGATTCACAGACACTGCTGTTAGGAGGGTATGGACTTACTTGAGAGATGAAAGCAAAAGATTAGAATAGGGTATGTGTTTTCTGATAGCTATAACCTTTGAGCTTTCCTCCAGCACCACCTCCACCAGATACATGACTCTTGGGAGGTAGGACTTTTAGTGTTTTCTGTCAATTAAATCTGTAATTAAGCCCATCATAATTGTCAGCACCAGGCCCAATGGGTTTTTAATTTGGCCCTAAGTATCAAAGATACACTTTTACCTTCACTTGACTTTTATTATCATGCTATCGATACATATGTGATCCATATGCACATATATGATCAGTATTTTATCATATAATTTCAAATTGTTATATATATCTTTTTTTTATATAATAAACTCTTTCCATCTGTGATTGATATTCTGGTTGATTAAGAATCTTGGACATATTACATTTTATGGCAAGACAGGAGGCTTCATATTTGCTAATCTGTCTTTATTGAAACTCCCAGGAGCAAAGAAATAGTTAACGTGAGTGTAAAAAAACAAATCAATCAATCAGAATGCATAACAGTAATATATAGTGCCATCAGACTCCTCCCAATGCCTCTTTCTTTGATGCTTGCCTCCCAGGTGAGTCTATTCTGATTACATTGGCTTTTACGGTTTAGTTTGTTTATTCAGCATTAATTACACCTACAGTTTCTATACATTTATTTATGTATTTAGTTTTAATTTTCACTTGTGTACCTTTACATCACTTGCTCTAGGTTTCTATACCTATCACAACCGTATTCTATCAATTGTTACCCTTCATCACTGCTGTGATTTTTTTTCCCCTTTTTAGGTTTTATTTCATGCCCTTTTAGGGTTTCTTCCGCCGGGTCGTTCTCACAAAAGGATGGCCGCTGTGTTTTCTTTCTTCGGTTTACTCTTAATTAAAAATCTTTTTTACAAGCTGGTCATGTTCTTGAGGATTATGGTGCTTCTTACTCTGAGGAGGAGTTTCCGGCGAATATGCTTCAGGATTCTGCCACCTCAGAGTTTTTTTAAGGAGATGTTTATTATTAATCCCAAGGATGCTGGCTCAGATAGTTCTAAAACCAAGGAGACTTCCTCAGACATCCTCCTGGATGCTTCTGGTCTCCCATTCTTTAACCCCAGGATAATCCGGCACCCACACTCTGCCGAATGGGCTCCCCCAGACCACATAGCCAATTTTTGTAGAATGTGGTTACGTAAACCTTCAGAGAAGGAGATTAGGGCTAAGTTGAGGGCTGAATGCCCCTGACCGACTATCCCAGACAAAGTTGCCTCCACACCTAAATTTGACCCCATGCTGGTCACCTTATTAACTAAATCTGGCATAGACCCTCGTAAGGGCATTGAACAGGGCTTAAAAGCAACCCAAGACAAACTGCTAGACATCACAGGCCCTATCATCCAAATTTTCATATTAGCGGACGAGGCACTCACTAGCGGTGAGTTTGATCTGTATGCTGTGTGGGAGTGGGCTCAGAGAGCATTATTCCTTTCTAGGCAATGCCAATATGGCTATGTCAACTTAAAGGCGTAAAGCCGCACTTTATAAGCTCAAAAGAATTGGGACCAGAGGCCAACAGCCTACTGTTTGGAGGCAGATTTATGCGAAACCTCTCTAAGCACATCTCAGTTTTCACAACTTTAAACAAAGTCCGGTCTTTCGCTCCCAAACCCAACTTTTTGTTGGTCACTATAGAGACCGAGCCACCAGCAGAGCTGCCTTCACAGGCTACAGGCCTCGCCCAACAGACTATTGGGCTTCAGGGCCCACCAGACCCTATCATCGACAGTTCTTCAATAACAGAGGATCTATCCAAAGACGTGGCTCTGCTTCCCTACACGGTCGCACTGCTTCTGGTAATAAACCTTACTTATTTAATAAATGTACCCATTGCAGGTCAATTAAGAAATTTTTTCCAACAGTGGAAACAGCTTTCTCGAGATCAATGGATCTTGCACACGGTCAAGGGATTCAAGATAGATTTTATCACTCATCCCATGCAATACCCCCCGACACAATTATGGATGTTGGAGACAGACAATCTCACCTTAAATTTAGAGTTACACAATCTCAGGGTGAAAGGTGCCATTGAGCGGTGACCTTTCCCTTGTACCTTTCTCAGCAGCATATTCCTGGTACAGAAAAAGAGTGGGGACCACCACCCAATTATCAATCTGAAAGACCTGAATCAATATGTCAGATACCGAGAATTCAAGATGGAAGGCATCCATCTCTTCAGGGACCTCCTTTGCGTGGGAGACTGGTTCTCCTGATTCGATCTAAAAGACGCATACCTCACAGTCCCCATCGCCCAAAGCCATCGGGCTTCCCTTCAATTCCTCTGGCAAGGGAAATTCTGGCAGGTCACCTGCCTTCCATTCGGCCTTTGCTCCGCACCATGGTGTTTCACCAAACTGATGAAACCGGTGATGGACTCCCAGGGAGTTCGATTTATTATTTTTATGGATGATATCCTTATTATGGCCCAGGAACCATACCTACTGCGCCATCAGACATGTTGCTTTTGCATTATTGTGGTTCAATTGGCGAGTGATTGATCAGCTCTGTTACCTATTAAATAGAATCATTGTTTCAATATTAATACATTTCTGTTGATTTTATCTATTTTTTTCTTTGATCCTATTTTTTATACTATATATTTTTCAATATAGCAGTTTTGTGGGTCCAATTTATTGAACTTTTCTATTGTTGTCACGTTCTATATATATAGTTGTTGTAATGGTAGTTCTCTTTTATGTTTCTCTATGAAACCAATTTTGATGAATTGTCCTCTTATTGATGCCTTAAAAGCACACCAAACTGATTTTTTTTTGCAAGTTGCAAGTTAGAGTATTTTTTGTCCTCAATATAATTATTTATTTCAAAGCGTTATCTGTGATTACATTATTCTACAACAATAGCTAACTTAGTCTCCAATTTCTTTTAAATATTTTTTTTTTCTATTGTCTTTTATTGTTAAGGCAATGGGAGCATGGTCTGACCAAGTAGCAGAATCTATCTCACAACCAATTTCATAATCAAACAATAATCTTTCTGATAAAAAAAGGAATCAATTCACAAGTACAATGTATGTGGTATAGAGAAAAAAGTAAAATCCTTAGCTTTTGCATTTAAAACTTGCCATACAGCATGAAATGTGTTTTTCATAAAAAAAATGCACGACGTTTATTAACCAGGTGTGTATATTTTGTGCTTATATTTTTACTACTTTATAATTTTCTGTCTAAGTTTATATCACTAAAATCACCACGTCATTTGGACTCATCTATTATTTTCTTCTTTCTTCTACTCCTCTCCTTATTCTGATGTTACACCTCCATTATCCTTTTCTGCCAAAGTACTTACTCCTGATTATTTCTTACTTCCTTTTTCTCCATTATTATTCATTGATCTCCAAATCGTTTCTTTATAAATGTAATTGTGAAAGCGTATAATTGTATCTCTTGGAACATGTTGTGGAGTTGATCCATTTTTATACATCCTGTGGAATGGTTCAAATCAATATCTCCTGTAAGTTCATGGAAGAAATCAAAAAGATAATTCCTTAGTTCATCATGCATAAGGTCTTTTGGAACTCCCCTAATCCTAAAATGTTCCTTTCTTGCTCTATTTTCCATATGGGCAATTTTTTCTTGCCTATCCTTGCTTATTTAAATTCAATTCTTTATTTATATCCTGTTGTTTCACTAGATACAATTTAAGAGATTACATTTTATCATTATTTACTTGTAGTTTTTCTATCTCATAATGTAATTTTTCCTTTTAATTCCTCCATGTTTTTTTTTGTAATCTCCTCTTATTGTATCTCGATGCTCCTCTAGTATTTTAGTGAAACATTCTCTTATTCTCTTCTCTAGTTAAATTATTGTATCTTGTTGAAAATCTTGACTTATATTTTCTGAGTGATTTGAGGAATCTGTTTCATTATTGCCCTGTTTCTTATTCCTTTGTTCTGGGAGTGAAATTATTTTAGATTTTTTTTTTTTGCGATCCTTCCGGAGACATTGAAGCAGAGATTTATTTTGCTTTTGTATCTTTCTCCTCATTCCCTTTTTTATGTTCAGGGTTTCTTCTTACTGCCATGTTTTATTTATCATCTTCTTTTGTTTTTATTCTCAGAGAGAATCTCCCATGTCACCAGGTCCAATCTAAGGTAAGTTATCATTTTTTCTATTATTTTTTCTTCTCCCTCTATTTTGTCAAAAACAGTCACTCATTCGTTCAGTGATGGAAGCTAATCTCCAGATGTTTCATAAAGAACTATCTTCATTTTTGACATTGAGACAAAAAATAATGTTCACTTTGTTTGTCCAAATGTGTTTCAAAAACCAAAAAATTCAAAAACTTTCAATTGAATCCAGTTCTTCTATTCATAACTCCAAAGGGACTTCAATAGGTCAATAACTTATGCTTACACTCGTTAAACTTAATAAACCCTTGTTAACAGTTTTAGATCTTAACCATGAGATAGCATTTTGCGATTGTGGTTTCCTTAAAAGGAATAGTTAAAGGAACTGTATAGGCAAAAAAATTCATATAATTTTTCACCCTTAACAATAAACTTACTGTCACTAACGGCTTTTTTCCATAAATAATGTAAAAATGAGCTTTAGAGGAACCTGTTTTACTCTTTACTCTGATTTCATGTAATATCTCCCTGCTTCTTGTATTTCAACCAGACTGTCCACCAATGTCCATGCTCCAGTGATTCTCTATGAGATTCTCTATGCGAATCAGTAATGACACGCCCACAATGCCTGCTCACCAATGGTCATGCTCCAGAATCAGTAATGACACGCCCACAATGCCTGCCCACCAATGGTCATGTTCCAGTGATTCTCTATGAGATTCTCTATGAGAATCAGTAAGGACACGCCCACAATGCCTGCCCACCAATGGTCATGTTCCAGTGATTCTCTATGAGATTCTCTACGAGAATCAGTAAGGACACGCCCACAATGCCTGCCCACCAGTGGTCATGCTCCAGGGATTCTTTATGAGAATCAGTAATGACACGCCCACAATGCCTGCCCACCAATGGTCATGCTCCAGTGATTCTCTATGAGAATCAGTAATGACACGCCCACAATGCCTGCCCACCAATGGTCATGTTCCAGTGATTCTCTATGAGATTCTCTACGAGAATCAGTAATGACACGCCCACAATGCCTGCCCACCAATGGTCATGTTCCAGTGATTCTCTATGAGATTCTCTATGAGAATCAGTAATGACACGCCCACAATGCCTGCCCACCAATGGTATATATATATATATATATGTATATCTATCTCTATAACTATCTATCTCTCTATAACACTATCTATCTAAATAGAAGGGTTTAACACTGGCAGAGAATGGGTTAACACTGGGTAGGGAGGTTGTCTGACAAGGGATAGAGGATAATTTATTACTTGCATTACAGGGGGAGGAAGAGAAGCACATAGTAAAAAATTAATTTACATATTTAACAGTTCTATTTTGCATATCACATGCCATAAGCTCAACCTTTGATTTGCATTATTGCAATGAATTGCATGAAATTTGTTTATTGCAAACTAATTTATTTTGCAAATGATGACTTTAAATAGTTTTAAACATACAGCTCAGCGGCACTAAAAGTCACTGAGCAGTGACCTCCATAGCGCTGAGCTCCGTTTTCAGCTTTTCCCCTCAGTGCTGTTACTGTCCCTTCCTGATTGGAGGGGGAACTGGCTGCACACTCATCTATTATGGCTTGAGTCCATGAGTATAGGACTGACGACTGTGATTAGGCTGAAAGGGTAAGAGGGTGAGGGGAAGAACTGATGCCTCTTTGGTTACAGGGAGCTGGCTACTAATTATGCAGGTCCAAAAATGGAAGCGGGAGAGAGCTTTCATATCTCCTCTGCACTCTTCCAGTATTCACAGGGAACTGCTGGCAGATCAATGTTACAGTCACACTCCCTTGAAGAGGAGAAGCTAGTAGGAGGGGGGCCGAGGCTGATAGAAGCTGGCAAAGAACAAAGTGTGAATGTGCTGTGACTCCTGGCAGCAGGCAACACATTCTACTCTGCTCCACTCACTATGCGATGCTACAATACATATCATTATGGAGCAGGGAAGCAGCATGATGGCTGATGTTAGGAGTTACAGCACACTATCACCACTCCGCCACTAGGGTAAATGTATGTGTCTGTCAGCATGTATAAGTGTGTATGTGTCTGACAGTATGTGTTACTGGCAGTGTATGCATGTGTGTGACTGTGTGTGTCTGTCATGTGTTAATGTGTCTGGTAGTGTGTTACTGCAGTGTATGTGTATGTGACAGTGTGTGTGTCTGACAACAGGTACATGTGTCTGATAGTGTATTTTGGTCCCTGTGAATGTGTATATATGTATCTTACATTGTACACCTGTTTGTGTCTGAGAACATGTGTGTATGTGTGGTGGCATTGAATATCTGCATATGTTTAGCTTTTCTGGCGGTTTTATCAGTGAGTGGAATATATGTGTGTGTATATATGTGTGCATGAACTTGTGTATGCATGTCCATGTATCAGTGTATATATGCATGTGCATGTATTAGTGTGTGTGTGCATGTCCGATTAAGCAATGTGTCTGCAATGAGAGTGATATTGTATGGGCAAAGTCATGGCAATGTGACCACATATATTGTAATTTTACGATACATATATATTGATTTACAACACTGCCTATTACTTCATTATTTATTTTTTAAACATTTTCCTGTCCACCCAAAATTTCAATTTTTGGAGGTGTTTTTTTTTTTTTTGCAAACGACTTGGTAGTGAAGCGGTTATAGAGATTGAAGGCTCATCAATTCAGAAGAGGGTGTCTTATGTAGACAAGATTACTTAATCAACGGATGTAAGGGAAGAATTAATTTGGTGGATAATGCTTGGAATGCAAAAGTAATTTTAAGGTCCTACTAGTCCTAGGAATAGCATTAGAACACACAAATTGGACAGGAGGTAAATGATCGTAAGCGGAATTTAGCCTATAAATCAATTATTTAAAGTTATTGGCATAATATTCCACTCTCAATAGTTTAGCCAAAGACATAATTAATTGTTCCTTTTAAACATGAACAATGTCTCTGCAGTTCAATACATCAACTGTTTAGGATGCACCAAACCAAAGGATTTGTGTAGATTAGCCAAAAGAATATTGAAATTTGACTGCAGAATTACAATAAAGGCAAAACATCTTCCCAGTTGGAAGAATGCAATAGTCAACTGAGATTTTTTATGGATCTAAGTCAGGCTTCCCCAAACTCCGGCCCTCCAGATGTTGCTGAACTGCAACTCCTATGATTCTCAGCCCATCTTTTTTCAGCCCATTTGAACTTTATCCAGACTTCATCCTTGTTTTTATGGTAAATCTATCTTGCCGCAAGTTTTTTCAACTTATATTATTTTTGTACAGTAATCAGGATTGAATAAAGAGTTAATTAATATGCTATTCACTTTTAATTACATTAAAGTAAAACGTGTGATCAGCATACAGAGTTTATATAGACTGGAATTCAACATGATTGGACACTCGGGTTCTATTTGGATGCAAAGTCTTTTCCAAGCATTCATGTTATTTATTTTGCTGCAGTGTGACGCAGTAAAGAAAGTCTAAGGATAATACTTACCTCTCATTATAAAGTTATAAAGAACCTTGAATTTTTATGGAAAAATAGACAAACTGTGACTATAGCAGAGTTGGAAAAGTTTTCCAAATCACCGTAACCTAACCTACTTTTTGCAATTCAATTTTTATTCACTAATGTCAGAATTATGTCTACCCAGCACACAGAACAGAGGACAGAGCAGTCATTAGAATGCAAATGCCTAGAGAAAGCAGAAAAGCCAAAATCAAGGACACCAAAAGGTGCAACAATACAATTAAGATACGCCAAGGTGCAGAATAATGGAATGTGGAATCAAATGCCAAATATCAATACCAGCAACAATGACTTGGGGGGGGGGGAAGAATCAGAAATGTTGTAGAAATTATACACAACCAAACAATATGCAGCGGAACAGGAGTAAGTACCAATCTGGTGTTTTGTGAATAAATCCAATGTAGAGAGCAGCAACGCTCCAAAGAAAAAAACATATTATTTTATTAGAAATGGTTTAAAAGAATTTCCAAAACATAGACATAAGGAATGATGAAAGATCGGAGGAAGCAAAGTTTCAAACAAACATCACCCTGGACATTTATTCATAGGCACATATAGTGGTGATGAATAATCGCAAAACAAGTGACAATCAGCACCTCTTCCAATCCTCTGTAATTTTGCAGAAGCACCTTTAATCCTGTTGTCTGAATAACTTTTTTTTTTTTGCATGTTTTGAAAGAAATTCGCTTAGAAATGTTTCACCTCTAAAGGGAAGTCCCATGAAGCGGAAACAATGTAATCACAAGTAAAGATTTTTTCCTGCAGGTATAAGGTAATTTTCCATGTCCAGAACAGTAAATCAGGCAGAAATTCTCTCACTATAGCTTCATATGAATCATTTGTTGAAAAATCTCAAACGTACAGCACAGAACGGAAAATTCCTATGAAGCACAAGGCGGTGTTGTGGTGTTAAGTGGTGGAATGTGAACCTGCAGTAACCTAAAGCACCTGGCAAGTAGTGTGTTCGTTTTGATGATTGTTTGTTCAAACATTAGTTACAAATAGACTGACACAGCAGAACAATTTGGCTTGGTCAAATCAATTTGTCCCAAAAATGTTTAGTTTTGGGCGGTTCTGGGCTAGTCCATGCCGCGTTTTGATTCTGACAAATTTGGACAATTTTGTCCATGCAAAAGCTTCACTAAAACCAGTTCAGAAGAACCAAATGGGTGAGAAAATGGGCCAATCAGTGTATTGTGAAACAGAAATATTATGTATCTATTTTGCAGGGCAGACATAGGCACATCTTCCCATTATTACGTTTACAGATCCAGTGAGAATCAGTAATCAACAGATGGAAATAGAGAAGAAGCAGTAAAACAATCTATATTTACATATTTAAATATGATATATTTATTAAATGTATTAATAAAGATTTTATTTTGCTGTCTTTTTTTCTCCTCCTCCTTTTTTTCCTCTCTATTGGTAACTCACTTGATGTGTCAACAAAACGAAAATGAAAAAATGCCCACTAGCCATCAACCTTCTTTTTTTTCCCATCAATATTCCATTTTTCTTTTGGCTCCACCAATGGAATTTTGAATCACAAATCAAATTAAATTTTTTATGCATTGTCCATTTAATTTGTTTTGTTTGATTTATTCACAAAGTGTCTTGGACAGGGATTAGGACGACCCTCTGATCGCCGAAAATTTGGACGAATCGCAATTTGTTTGAAACTGATAAAATGCATTTTAGTTATAAATCTGTATTACTGTTATAGGGGAATACAATACACAATGTAAGTCTGTTCTTACTGCAAACAGAATATAATGAATTTATAATGAATAAAACAAATCTAAGCTTTCCAACAACCCGAGCTTAATACCACTCAAACAAAATATGAAAATCAGCATGTCTTCTTATCCCTCTATTATTATTAACATATCATATTAGGCAGAGCCGGATTTCTATTTCAGGTGCTTGTAGGCACAGAATTCTAAGATGCCCAATTAGAATATATATCTATGTACAATCTTCACCCAAAGAAAGTGCACAGGCAGACAACCCTGTCCCAGTGATCTCCTCATATAACAGCTAAAAAAACAATATATATAAATACAATAGTCGAAGTACTCTCTAATTTTAAGAATCCTTTCCACCGCCTTATTTTTTAAGAACACTTACATAATAAATACCTACATAAACAGGTTATCACACAAACTGTATAGCCTTGATCTGCAGTATTTAAAGTGCAATTTAACAGTGTAGGTAGATATGGAGTGATAGCAGGAGCGTAGCTTGAAAAGCACTATTGTACAATGGAGGTCCCCAAACTCTTCCAGCAAAGCAAAGCTGAGCTGAATGGTCCTTATAAGAGACAAAGAATCTTACAGTATAAAACTGTAGAACACTTTGTTCACAGCTTAGGAACATAAACCACATTCATTTTTAACAAAGTTCTATAAAACAGTGAAAACAAAGTATATAATATAAAGTGCAGGTAAGGTCAGCCAGAGCCTCTCATCCAATACATTTGTTTTAATTTTTTGCTTCAATGCTTTCTTATGGGGATGTTACTGATGCCGGATGTTCTCATGCAGTGCGTGAGGATGTGCAGTGTCAGGCGACCAAGTCACATAACCACCAGGAAGTGCCACTAGTGGCTGACTGATTGACAGCCACAAGAGGCAGTCTTAGTCCTGCAATGTAATCATTGCAGTTTCTTAAAAACTGCAATGATTTACAGTGCAGGACTGAGGGGGACAGGGGCATTGCACTTAAATGCACTGAAGTGGTCTGGGTATCTATAATGTACCTTTAAAGGTTACTTTAGGTGACCCTGGATTCACAAATATTACTTTTGCTGTTTTCACAAAATGCCAAGTATTAAAAAAATAACTTCCCCAATCATCAAAACACTGAAAGAAGCCAATGTGACTAAACTTTAAAGGATCACCCTATTGATTTTAATTTAGTAGATAGACCACCAAAGAAGACATGCATGTATTTCTTTTTTCTGCATGTTTTCTTTGGGAGTATATAACAAATATAACATGCAAAAGTTCTCGTAAGCCTTTACAAGTGCTCTGTTCCTGGAGAATAGATAAGCCTCGCTGCTGGAGCCACAGGCCTGGGTATTGCTAGGGTCAAAAACAACTGGGGCTTGAGCCCAAAAATAATTTGGTGATACCTTCCTAAAGACGCACCCTGGCCCCTCCCTAATTCCACCACTTAACACGCCTCTTTGCACACTCACAGTTACCTACAGACACACACACAAGCACAGACAAGCAGACACACAGCAGCACCCCAGCTCATTTAGAAGGAGGAAAGAACAAGCAAGTGCTAGCCCAGAGCACCTGCCACTAGCTTTTTGGAGCTAACACAAGTGGAAGAATACATCCTCAGCTGTCTGATTGGAAGCTAAGAAAGTGTTCTGGCTATGTTTTATGAAGCAGGACTTTCATAAACTGTGACAAATATAAGACTCCAGGCACATAAAGCACTTTGGCAAGCAGAGGTGCTTCTTGGCTTCTTGTGCCAGTACTGTTCATATAGATCCCCATTGATTCTGGTTGTCTGTATCTCTGTACAAAGTCCCACAAATCATGGGGTGTAGGAATAGGGGGAGCTGAAGTGAACTCAAAGTGAATTTCAAATGTAAAGCCAAAATAGCCTAAGTGCGAAAATTCCTAAAGGCAGTTCGCTTTCATTTCGGCTACTCTGTCTTAAGATGGAAATTCACTTTTAATTTACTTTGCATTCTCACTATAGTAAACAAAGTTTATAAAACTTTCTGTACACTCCTGATTTGTATAATTACCCTGTGCCATTAAGTAACAGATGGAGATAAAGAGCACACATAAGTAAGATTGGCTCTATACCATTTATAACACGGCCGTTAATCTTTTATACAGGGTTACTTATCTAATTTGTGAACCTGAAATACAGTGTCACAGAGACATTTACATAAAGTGATTACCAGGGTAATCAAGAAAAACTCCGCTATACCTATAGCAAGGACATGGAGAGGGTTATTGGTGAGGATTGTGGATGAAATACAAGTTTTAGACCAACAGAGCCAAACAGGGAACTTTTCCAACTCTTGTTAGTATATTATACGTGACTTTCATTCATGCCGGCTGGGCTCCGAGAGGTCAGTATATTCATGAATAGTGATGCACCGAACTGTTCGCTGGCGAATAGTTCCAGGCGAACATAGCGTGTTCGCGTTCGCCACGGCGGGCGAACACATGCGCGGTTCAATCCGCCCCCTATTCATCATCATTGACTAAACTTTGACCCTGTGCCTCACAGTCAGCAGACACATTCCAGCCAATCAGCAGCAGACCCTCCCTTCCAGACCCTCCCACCTCCTGTACAGCATCCATTTTAGATTCATTCTGAAGCTGCATTCTTAGATAGAGGAGGGAAAGTGTAGCTGCTGCTCATTTGCTAGGGAAATGTATAGCTAGGCTAGTGTATTCAGTGTCCACTACAGTCCTGAAGGACTCATCTGATCTCTGCTGTAAAGACAGCACCCCAAAAAGCCCTTTTTAGAACTAGAACATCAGTCTGCCTTTTTTTTGTGTAATCTAATTGCAGTTGCCTGCCTGCCTGCCTGCCAGCTTCTGTGTCAGGCTCACAGTGGATACTGTGCCCACTTGCCCAGTGCCACCACTCATATCTGGTGTCACAATAGCTTACATTTAAAAACAGCGTGTACTCTGCCAGTGTGCACAGTGCCACTCATATCTGGTGGCACAATAGCGTGAATTTAAAAACCCACAAACTTTTTTTTCACTGTAATAGATTGAATAGCAGTTAGTTGTCTGCAAGCGTCTGTGTGTCAGGCTCACAGTGGATACTGTGCCCCCTTGCCCAGTGCCACCACTCATATGTGGTGTCACAATAGCTTGCATTTAAAAAAAAAAAAAAGTTTCACTGTAATAGATTAATTAGCAGTTAGTTGTCTGCAAGCGTCTGTGTGTCAGGCCAACAGAGTGTACTCTGCCAGTGTGCACAGTGCCACTCATATCTGGTGGCACAATAGCGTGCATTTAAAAACCCACAAACTTTTTTTTCACTGTAATAGATTGAATAGCAGTTAGCTGTCTGCAAGCGTCTGTGTGTCAGGCTCACAGTGGATACTGTGCCCACTTGCACAGTGCCACCACTCGTATCTGGTGTCACAATAGCTTGCATTTAAAAACAACATTTTTTTTTCACTGTAATAGATTAATTAGCAATTAGTTGTCTGCAAGCATCTGTGTGTCAGGCCAACAGCGTGTACTCTGCCAGTGTGCACAGTGCCACTCATATCTGGTGGCACAATAGCGTGCATTCAAAAACCCACAAACTTTTTTTTCACTGTAATAGATTGAATAGCAGTTAGTTGTCTGCAAGCATCTGTGTGTCAGGCTCACACTGGATACTGTGCCCACTTGCCCAGTGCCACCACTCATATCTGGTGTCACAATAGCTTGCATTTAAAAACTAAATAATTTTTTCACTGTTATAGATTGAATAGCAGTTAGTTGTCTGCAAGCGTCTGTGTGTCAGGCCAACAGCGTGTACTCTGCCAACCTCTGCCAGTGCACATTGCCACTCATATCTGGTGTCACAATAGCGTGCATTTAAAAACAAAAAACGTTTTTCACTGGTATAGATTGAACAGCCGTTACTTGTCTTCAAGCGGGTGTGTCAGGCCAACAGCGTGTACTCTGTCAACCTTTGCCAGTGCACATTGCCACTCATATCTGGTGTCACAATAGCGTGCATTTAAAAACAAAAAACTTTTTTCACTGTTATAGATTGAATAGCAGTTACTTGTCTTCAAGCGGGTGTGTCAGGCCTACAGCGTGTACTCTGCCAACCTCTGCCAGTGCACATTGCCACTAAAATCTGGTGTCACAATAGCGTGCATTTAAAACCAAAAAACTTTTTTCACTGTTATAGATTGAATAGCAGTTAGTTGTCTTAAAGCGGGTGTGTCAGGCCTACAGCGTGTACTCTGCCAACCTCTGCCACTGCACAGTGCCACTCATATCTGGTCTCACAGTAGCTTGAACGCATAGTACCACTAATCCCCCAAAAAATGACAGGCAGAGGCAGGCCACCCCACAGGGGCCATCGTGGTCGTGGTGCTGTGATTCCCTTTTGCCCTAGAATAATGCCCAGTTTTCAGAGGTCACGTACCCTGAACTTGAAAAGTTCTGAGGACATAGTTGACTGGCTAACACAGGACACCCAATCTTCTACAGCTTCCACTCGGAACCTTGACGCAACATCCTCCTCCAGCTTAGCTTCGGGCACCTCTCAAGATACCACTTGGAATGTGTGGCTCTGCAGAGGAGTTGGTGACACCGCCACGACTTGCAGGCAGGCCTGCTGCCACCTCCTCTACTCCTCCTACTCCATCCTCTTCCATAACCTCCTTGGTTGAGTCCTCTTCTGCTGCTGCGTCTTGCTCCACATCAACGGCACCCCCCCAGCTCCCCAGGTACTATTCCACATACCGGATACGGCAGTGTCACGCCGTCTTGGGTTTGACTTGCTTGAAAGCAGAGAGTCACACCGGACAAGCACTTCTGTCCACCCTGAACGCACAGGTGGAAAAGTGGCTGACTCAGCAGCAACTGGATATCAGCAAAGTGGTTTGTGACAACGGAACAAATTTGTTGGCGGCATTGAAGTTGGGCAAGTTGACACATGTGCCGTGCATGGCACATGTGTGTAATCTGATCGTACAACGCCTTGTGCATAAGTACACAGACTTACAGGACGTCCTGAAGCAGACCAGGACGGTGTGTGGCCATTTCAGGCGTTCCTACATGGCCATGGCGCACTTTGCAGATATCCAGCGGTGAAACAACATGCCAGTGAGGCGCTTGATTTGCGACAGCCCGACACGTTGGAATTCAGCACTCCTAATGTTCGACCACCTGCTCCATCAAGAAAAAGCCGTTAATGAATATTTGTATGACCGGGGGTGCTAGGACAGCCTCTGGGGAGTTGGGAATTTTTTAGCCACGTTACTGGACGCTCATGTGCAATGCCTGTAGGCTCATGCATCCTTTTGAGGAGGTGACAAACCTAGTCAGTCGCACCGAAGGCACCATCAGCGACATCATACCATTTGTTTTTTTCCTGGAGCGTGCCCTGCGAAGTGTGCTGGATCAAGCCGTAGATGAGCGTGAAGAGGAAGAGGAAGAGTTGTGGTCACCATCACCACCAGAAACAGCCTTATCAGCATTGCTTGCTGGACCTGCGGCAATGCTGGAAGAGGATTGTGAGGAAGAGGAGTCAGAGGAGGAATGTGGCTTTGAGGAGGAGGAGGAAGGCATCCCAGGGTGCTCGTTGTCACCTATCTGGTACCCGTGGTGTTGTACGTGGCTGGGGGGAAGAACATACCTTCATTGAGATCACTGAGGAGGAGGAACGGGAAATGAGTAGCTCGGCATCCAACCTTGTGCAAATGGGGTCTTTCATGCTGTCGTGCCTGTTGAGGGACCCTCGTATAAAAAGGCTGAAGGAGAACGACCTGTACTGGGTGTCCACGCTACTAGACCCCCGGTATAAGCAGAAAGTGGCGGAAATGTTACCGAATTACAACAAGTCGGAAAGGATGCAGCATTTGCAATATAAATTAAAAAGTATGCTTTACACAGCGTATAAGGGTGATGTCACAGCACAACGGGAATCTAACAGGGGAAGAGGTGAAAGTAATCCTCCTCCTCCCACGACCACGCCGGCAAGGAGAGGACGCTTTAAAGACGTGTTGTTGATGAAGGACATGCGGAGCTTTTTAAGTCCTACGCATCGCCACAGCCCTTCGGGGTCCACCCTCAGAGAACGACTCGACTGACAGGTAGCAGAATACCTCGCCTTAACTGCAGATATCGACACTCTGAGGAGCGATGAACCCCTTGACTACTGGGTGTGCAGGCTTGACCTGTAGCCTGAGCTATCCCAATTTGCGATAGAACTTCTGGCCTGCCCCACTTCAAGTGTCCTGTCAGAAAGGACCTTCAGTGCAGCAGGAGGTATTGTCACTGAGAAGAGAAGTCGCCTAGGTCAAAAAGTCTAGATTACCTCACCTTTATTAAGATGAATGAGGGATGGATCCCGAAGGGACTGACAGTGGGCGATACATTCGACTAAAAAAGGCCTGATGAGATGAGCTGCCTTGGGCTAAAAATGGTGACCCTATGTAGGAGGAACAGTCCCTATTCTGCTCTGTCCTTGAGGACAGGTGTCAATCCATATCTGCCAAGTGACCCTATGTAGGGGGAACAGTCCCTATTCTGCTCTGTGTCAGTGTGTATCAGGGTCGCTGAGGACAGGTGTCAATCCATATCTGCCAAGTGACCCTATGTAGGGGGAACAGTCCCTATTCTGCTCTGTGTCAGTGTGTATCAGGGATCCTTAGGATAGGTGTCAATCCATATCTGCCAAGTGACCCTATGTAGGAGGAACAGTCCCTATTCTGCTCTGTGTCAGTGTGTATCAGGGTCCCTGAGGACAGGTGTCAATCCATATCTGCCAAGTGACCCTATGTAGGGGGAACAGTCCCTATTCTGCTCTGTGTCAGTGTGTATCAGGGTCCCTGAGGACAGGTGTCAATCCATATCTGCCAAGTGACCCTATGTAGGGGGAACAGTCCCTATTCTGCTCTGTGTCAGTGTGTATCAGGGTCCCTGAGGACAGGTGTCAATACATATCTGCCAAGTGACCCTATGTATGGGGAACAGTCCCTATTCTGCTCTGTGTCAGTGTGTATCAGGGTCCCTGAGGACAGGTGTAAATCCATATCTGCCAAGTGACCCTATGTAGGGGGAACAGTCCCTATTCTGCTCTGTGTCAGTGTGTATCAGGGTCCCTGAGGACAGGTGTCAATACATATCTGCCAAGTGACCCTATGTATGGGGAACAGTCCCTATTCTGCTCTGTGTCAGTGTGTATCAGGAATCCTTAGGATAGGTGTCAATCCATATCTGCCAAGTGACCCTATGTAGGAAGAACAGTCCATTTTCTGCTCTGTGTCAGTGTGTATCAGGGTCCCTGAGGACAGCTGTCAATCCATATCTGCCAAGTGACCCTATGTAGGGGGAACAGTCCCTATTCTGCTCTGTGTCAGTGTGTATCAGGGTCCCTGAGGACAGGTGTCAATACATATCTGCCAAGTGACCCTATGTAGGGGGAACAGTCCCTATTCTGCTCTGTGTCAGTGTGTATCAGGGATCCTTAGGATAGGTGTCAATCCATATCTGCCAAGTGACCCTATGTAGGAGGAACAGTCCCTATTCTGCTCTGTGTCAGTGTGTATCAGGGTCCCTGAGGACAGGTGTCAATCCATATCTGCCAAGTGACCCTATGTAGGGGGAACAGTCCCTATTCTGCTCTGTGTCAGTGTGTATCAGGGGCTATGAGGACAGGTGTCAATCCATATGTCAAGGTGTCAATATGTCATATGTCAGGTGTCAATCCAATCCATTGTGATTTAGGAATGTTAGGTGATTTATGCCCTTTATGGATTAAAACCAGACTCTGCATCAACTGTGTAATTTTCCATGGGAGTTTTGCCATGGATCCCCCTCCGGCATGCCACAGTCCAGGTGTTAGTCCCCTTGAAACAACTTTTCCATCACTATTGTGGCCAGAAAGAGTCCCTGTGGGTTTTAAAATTCGCCTGCCCATTGAAGTCAATGACGGTTCTCCCGGTTCGGTTCGTTTCAGGAAGTTCGCGTTCGCCGTTCGCGACTTGAAAATTTTATGTTCGCGACATCACTATTGATTATTTTTTCTGCATTCCCAGAGTTCCGTGGTGTTTGAGATTGACAGGCTGATTTTCTGAGTTGGTAGTAAAATGATCAATAATGTTTGTGCTTTTTAGAAAAGGGATAGGTACGCAAGGCAGACTAAGTAGTGTTCATCTGCCATCAAAATATATGATTGTGACTCCAGATTATTAGCTGAACACTTTTGCCTCATACATTTCTAATCTGGTATTAATTTTACACTAAACCTTTGTGTAGATATTCTAAACACTGTTCAGCTTCACATTCTCAAGGCTGCACGTACATGCATACGACACCAAACTGAAAACCATATACATAATATATTACAAACATACACATCATTGTTTTCACTTACACAAAAGTACAGCGGGAGACAAAGAAAAATCAATGCAGCAATATTACAGGATGAAACGTCTTCTACATTGACATTGTCAGCAGCAGATCCAAGCTATGTGTGCAATTGCCTTTTTTTAAAGAATGCCTTGCCATTTAAAATAATAAGAAAAAATATTAAGAAAAAACTTCTATTCTACCCGTCTGTTTCTTAGTCTAATCTTTTTTTTGTGGCATCAAAAAATGACTGAAGCAGCAGACAATAATTTGCAGGCCTCGGGTAATGCACACTATTTTCTTTGCGTTCATAAAACAGTGAGCAAAGTCTAGTGCATTCCTAATGGTTGCCAGCACATGTCCACTTGGACCAGAAAAAAAAATACACATTGCTTTAAAACTACTGAATTTTACACCATCATTACACTGGCATGCACCACTGCTTTGCGGTCATCAATGAAAACAATAACTCACGTGCCTTGGACATAACTGATTTTTTAGCAAAAAAAAAGCAGTTTTTGCTTTATAACGTTAGAACATGATGAGAAAGAATCTTCGAAAATTCCCCATGATTACAGACCCATGCTCATATAGTAAAAATAAACATACATTGCATTTAAACCTCTGTAAACGTAAATGGTATTCCACAATATTCCAATAAATATTCCAATAAAAGCACAGTTTTTGTATTGACCACTTCTTGCATTGATCACTCTTAAAACCAGTTGAATTTTGTTTTTATGTATTGATTATTATTAATGATTTGTGCTCTGAAGTCATAGTAAACATGTATTCAATCATCCAATGCATATCTAATGGTGTCTTGTGATATCTCAGCAAGGCAGATTTGCCACCCAAGAGGCGTTATGAAGTTTGAGGAATACAGAATACATACACTCTACAAATCCTACACAATCTTTTAATAGCTTGGTCACCGCTATGACAAATGGGATGTAATTTATTAGGACAAAAAGGATACACAATTTGTTTTGTCAGTTTTGCTGAACAGTTTTTTTCTTTTTTTCTTTTTTACAGAACCTCATTAAAGGGGAACAACCTTAGCATTGTGTGTGTTTTTCATTATTTTTACAATAAAGGGTTTATGCCCATACCTGGTGGAGCTGGTACCACCAATTCTGACCCATTTCCCTAGCCATAGATTTCACGCTTTTGTTAATCTAGGACTAAGGGGAATTTTTCTGTTCTTTATATTTAGAACCTCATTAAATCCTTGAAAACCACGCAAGCTCAAAGCAGGAGAAATCTAAAAATATTTTAATCTATAGCCAATCTCAAAATCAATGCTTTTGACATAAAAACAAATAAATATAAAACATACAGCTCACCAATCCCTACATGATATGTTATTTTACACTGCCTGACATGCTGTGCTATATATTTACGTTCAGTGCTGTTGAATCATGATATAAACACACTGCATACTTTCTAAGGGCAATCCTTGTACCTGGTTACTCACATGTGTTGCCATGACAGCATACAATAAAATAAGATGAATATTTCACTTTCAAGCCATATCTTTAACTTCACCAATATCATAGCACACCCACTTGACTGATTTGTTTAGACATTTATGTATAAACTGAATAGCAGGTCCCAATCAGGTTATCAACATGTTAAATAAGAAAGATTGTTAAAAAGTATCTTACCAATAGTTGACACCACTGTTCCTACAAAGTAGAAGGCTCCAGTAAAGTCCCACCTTGGTCTGAGGACATCTGCCCTGATCCCTGCAGCCATGGCAGCCTCATAATCTCTCAAGAAAGAGCGAAGTTCTTGGATGCTGATATTAAAAGAACTGCTGAAGTTTTTTAGAATTGTATTCCAGCGGTTATGAGCCACTGCTTCAGATGGCCTCTCTATGGTTGAAAAGACAGTAGCTCCAGCAATTAAGTAAAGTACAATAAAAATGGCAAGGAGGAGGAAGCGGCCGTTGTCTTCGTTCAGTGGCAACAAGCAGCAGCAAGGTCTAGTTCTCCTGCCAGACATCATCCAAATTTCAGCACCACTGAGCTTGGGGATAGCAACCAAGGCCTCATTAGATAGAGAGGCATTGGATCAGGCTTCATGTGGACACTCTATCCAGAAGAGCAAGGCAGCTCATTTCTCTATGGTTTCCATTTCCACAGACACAAAAAAGGCATTGGTTTGTTGGTGTCTCTTAATTTGGTAAAATGGGTAAAATTGTTGGGGCCAGTACTTTGAATGCATAGCTTGACCTTCCATGAATTAGAAGGGTACAGTTAAGATATGTTTTTTTTTTAATTATAAGTGCATTGCACTATAACTATTTGATATGTTTTAAAAAAAAAAAAAACAACAACAACAAGGTTGATGTTACTATATTTATTTTGTGTTAAATAATTACGCCGTTGACTAATTTCTTATACATTTCCCACATCCACCAGGCATGTATGAGTCCACAATGGAGATTTTCTTTACATTCATTTTGCAAAGGAAATTGCTTTCTGTTTACTTAAGGTTATAGATCCAGCTTTGCATGTTTTGTTTCTTTTAGAGCATAATGAATCTGCCAGCACCCCCAACACACTTCACTTGCTGTGGGAAGTTCAAATAAACTGATCAGATATCTTATCTCCAGGGCTTTTGTAGTCAACACACATCCATAAGGGCTCTCTCTCCGGTTCAGAAAAAAACAAAAAATATCCACTACGTCCTGTGCCTCCTACAATGTGACATTTTAAGCTTTAGGAAACATGTCACATATGGTTGAAGGTATCATTACTTTAATTACTGTTTATAAAACGCCAACATGCTCTGCAGTGCTGTACAATGGTTAACAGTAAAAGTGACCACTGCTTGTTCTCACTGTCCGATTTGCCTTGTCTGGGTGTACCTTGAAAATTAAAAAAAAATGTTTTTTAAATCAAAATCAAAGCTTTTTGACTGAATTTTTTTTTCTGATAAATGCAATGGCAAAAAAATAATAATAATAAAAAAAAACACAAGGAAAGAGAATATAGTCACGAACTTTTACACATAATTAAGTCATTTTTAGTTTGCAATATTTATGGAAAGTCTTAAATACAATAATCTAGAAAATCACCTGCTCACCCTGGCACTGCAGATGTTTGTGAACTACATTTCCCAGCAAGCTCAGCCAACCTTCCTAGAATTGATCCTGGGCATTTAATTCTACTATAAATGTGTGTCTGCTCATAGAGAAACATTATACTAAGACATGCTGCCCGTCCTGTGTCTGTAGCCCTATTCACAGTACGGTGTGTTCCACTCATTTTGTAACCATCATCCCCATTAAACAGGAAATACATTATTTGTCTTTTCTCTGAGATAACATCTCCCCCATGGCAGAAAATGAGTTAATTAAAGGCTTGAGTTTGTGCACGGGAGAGTAAAAGTAGCTTCACTTACCTGGGTCCTTTGGTGATGTTCAGGGAGGGATCTGCTGCAGTCAGCATGTTACAATGTTTCATTGGAGAGAGAGAGAGGAAAAAAATTAAGGCGTTTTCGTTGTTACTGAAAGCTAATTTGTAGCATCGTGGAGGAGACGAGCTGCTATTTCATCCGAGAGTCTGTATTCTGTTGCATAATCAGCTGAGTCTAGTTCTCTGTGCAGTTTGAAGGCTAGTCTCAGTTCAGCACCTTGGAGAGCGCAGCAGAGCCTAGCCCACTGTTCTACATAGGAGAGCAATCAGCAATGCTCTTCCAGGGCAGACATGGAGGGGCTGCAGGCTGATACACTGTATCACCCACTCTTATAGAACTAGCAGTAGCTTAGTTTCAGAGCTCAGTTTAATTCCAGGGGTGCTCCTTCATCAGTTCCCATGGAGAGAATAGCACCACAAAGATCAGATTATCAGAGCAGGTGGTTCCTCACAATCTAGAATTGTGTGCTATTGGTGCATTAACACGTTGAACAAAGCATCTGCAGTCCTGCAAAAGAAAAAAAAAAACATGTATTGAACATGCAGTCCCTGTGACTGGCTCATTCTGGAGGGAATCTACACTTGCAATGCCCTGTAGTGTAGAAACAGGATGTGATTACAGGAAATCTTAGTGGAATCTCTCACACATGCACAGGCTGGTTCTAGAGGGCAATACATTATAAAACACACACTGGGTAATCTAGCTGGTAAAAAAAAAAAAAAAAACAAAAAAAAAAAACAGGAAGAGATTTTTGCTTGGGCTGATGCAAATTAGTCTCAAAAGAAATGTAGGATCAATTCTGCTTTGTGAAAGAATAAAGCCAAGGACTGAGCAATTGAACTAATTTTATATGCAATTTATTGATCTTTGTAATTCTATAGAGCCTGATTTCTCAACCTGTGGTATGAGGACCTAAACAGGTGCGCCAAGAGCTGGCCCGCTGGACACCTTAGGAGGCAGCCGCCTGTGTGCAGTGCTGATGCATAGTAGGCACCTGCTTACCTAGACGTCAGGTGTCTATTCTGCCCAAATACAGTGTTCAGTGGGATGCTGTAGCTGGGCGGCGAGGGAGCTGTAATCTCTGTCCTCTTCCAGCACTGCTCCCTTGCATGTCCTACAGTGATGACAGAAGCTAGGTTATGACATCACTCCAGCCCCGGCATTACTAAACGGCGCATGAGGGAGCAGAGCAAGAAGACCATAAGCAGCCACACTAGATTCCAGGGAAAGGTTCGCCACAGAACTGACTAGGAAAAGGTACTACTTAAGGGGTAGTTTGGATTTTTTTCAGACCGGAAGGGGTATGTCTCCCTAAAAGGGTAACAAACACTGCTATAGAACATATTAATTTTCCCAAATTAAGGAAATAAAAATGATGAATCACAAATGCATGTATAATTAAATAGGATTAAAGGGTAAAGAGTATAATAGCTCCCTTCAGCCATTTTCATGTAAACACTGCCTTGTCAGAGAAAAGGCTGTGTTTACATTGCCCCTAAGGACACCTCCAAGTAGCCGCACCTCAGATGGCCACTGGAGGTACTTCCTGGCTCAGTGCTGCACAATAAGCAGCCCTGCCGTTCAGCATCCCCACGCTCTGCATGGAGATGCTGAATTTTCCTCATAGAGATGCATTGATTCAATGCATCTCTATGAGGAGGTGCTGAATGGCTAAAATGGCATTTGGCCCCACCCCCTTGCAGATTTTAGCCGATCCAATGCTTTCCCAATGGGAAAGCATTGGATCGGCTAAAAATTGGCAAGTTTGATGATGTAACAGAAAAGAGGGCGGTGGTTGCGCACACAATGAATGATATCCTTGGTCTTAAGTGTAGACCCTTAGGTTCTTTTTTAATCTGTGCCTGAACGACTCCACAGGTAAATCCTGAATGATGAAAGTTTGATGATGTCACCAAGGGGCTGGCAGACCCATGGAGAGCTGAAAATAAAGTGAGTTTTAACCCATTCTGAGGGGGCTAAATGGTGGGTTTTTACTATAGGGTCAGGAATACATGTTTTTGTTCCTGACCCTATAGTGGTTCTTTAATATACAAAACTAGAAATTATGGAGAATTGACAAGGGAATTTCACTTTTTGGAAAAAATGGCAAAATTGTAGCCTCAACTGTTCCAAGCTGTTTATTGTGGTTTAAAACCTGCAATTTTCAGTTCTTTACATTTTTCAGGTTAGTGAATTAGTGTTTTACAATTGAGATATTGTATCTGTCTGTTTGTTCTTTGTAAATATATATTATATATGTGAAAGACAAATAACAGTACGATTGAAACGATGCCATCGATGGGATCTGAAGACATCAAAATAAACAAGTCTGAAGGGTAAGTTGTATATGTCTCCAGAATGCTGAGATGGCATTATTTTCTCACAATACATGCTTCATTGTCATGTATATTTTATGTTACATTTTATGGTTTATTTTTAGGTTTTGTCAGTGTAGTGAATGGTATTAGGGTAGTGTATGGTTTAAGGATTACTGTTAGACAAGTTTAGGGGTTAAATTATTAGAATTAGTGTAGCATAGGGGTTAACAGTTCCTGTTAGTGTACTTTTCAGTTTAGTATTTAGTGATAGTGTAATGCGGTGTAGTGTAGGGTTAATGTTTAGTGATATTGTATTGTAGTGATGTCCCAGGGCTGCCCAAGATTAGTGGGAGTTATAGTTCAGAGCAGCTGTTAATTCACCTGTCACCATTAAAAAGTTGTCATCTGCCGCTCATAAGTGTACCTTCCACTAATCTAAATCAGACAGGGGCATATATGTCAAGGTTCTACCCGAGATTAGGGTCCAGAACTTCTTAAAGATGATTTGTGCATTGTTTGCTGTTCCTTATGGGAAATAATTGCACAGATGACATCACTACCCATGTGGTATGCAAATCTAAAACATCATCTGTCCGACGAAGCAATTTCATCACTAGAAGATTGCACATAATTGCATTAACAGACAGAGTTGGATAATAGTTTTTTTCTATATTTGTAGAACTGACTGCATGCCGCAATGGTTCTCCACGTGTTTTGAACCAGGGCACACTTCAATGAGAGAAAAAAAAAATCCAAGTCACTTTAAACCCATTGCAGATTAAAGTAAGAATTGTCAGGAATACAAAATGTATTTCTAATTTATTTAACTGAAGTTGCAGAAGTGAAAACAAGCTGACTTAGATAATGTAACCAACCAGTTCAGTTATATTGGCTTGAAATTTGAAATTCACTTTGAATCTCTAACTATTTTCTCTTTAGTGAAAAACACTGAGTACATATTTGTTGCATGTTGCGGTAGCATCAGTAGATGAGACACACCAGTGTGCCAGTGTGTACCTGCTTAAAAGCCCCTGCTAAACAGTGCAGTTTACAAGCTATTCTGGGTCTCAGTAGACATAACACATTTGCATAAAAGCATCCTTCTTGGCATCCTTTTAGGGACAGTTTACAGTGTTACACTGCAGATAGCTAGCTATGGTATTATTTGGAGACAAATGATAAACTGCATCACCATTAGTGATGTCCCGAACTGTTCGCTGGCGAATAGTTCCCGGCAAACATCGCTTGTTCGCGTTCGCCACGGACGGTGAACACATGCGCTGTTCGGTCAGCCCCCTATTCGTCATCATTGAGTAAACTTTGACCCTGCCTGTACCTCACAGTCAGGAGACACATTCCAGCCAATCAGCAGCAGGCCCTCCCTCCCAGACCCTCCCACCTCCTGGACAGCATCCATTGAACATTCATTGTGAAGCTGCATTCTTAGTGAGAGTAGGGACAGTGTCGCTGCTGCTGATTTGATACGAAAATTGATAGCTAGTCTAGTGTATTCAGTGTCCACTACAGTCCTGAAGGACTCATCTAATCTCTGCTGTAAGGACAGCACAACAAAAAGCCATTTTTAGGGCTAGAACATCAGTCTGTTTTTTATTTTATTTTTTCTGTGTAATGTAATTGCAGTTGCCTGCCTGCCAGCCTGTGTGTCAGGCTCACAGCGTATACTGTGCCCACTTGCCCAGTGCCACCACTCATATCTGGTGTCACAATAGCTTGCATTTAACAAAAAAATAACTTTTTGGACTGTAATATAATAACAGTCAGTTTCCTTCACTAGTGTGCGTTTCAGGGCCTGCCAGGGCACAGTGTCACACCAGTGCAACTCATATCTGGTGTAACAGTAGTGTACATTTTTTAAAGAAAATAGAATTTTGACTGTAATAGATTGAATAGCAGTTAGTTGTCTGCCAGCGTGTGTGTCAGGCTCACAGCGTATACTGTGCCCACTTGCCCAGTGCCACCACTCACTCACTGGTGTCCCAATAGCTTGCATTTAAAAAAAAAACACATTTTGGACTGTAATATAATAGCAGTCAGTTTCCTTCACGAGTGTGCGTTTCAGGGCCTGCCCAGTGCCACCACTCACTCACTGGTGTCACAATAGCTTGCATTTAAAAAAAAACAAAAAACTTTTTGACTGTAATATAATAGCAGTCAGTTTCATTCACTAGTGTGCGTTTCAGGGCTTGCCCAGTGCCACCACTCACTCACTGGTGTCACAATAGCTTGCATTTAAAAAAAAACAACAACTTTTTGGACTGTAATATAATAGCAGTCAGTTTCCTTCACGAGTGTGCGTTTCAGGGCCTGCCAGGGCACAGTGTCACACCAGTGCAACTCATATCTGGTGTAACAGTAGTGTACATTTAAAAATAAAATAAAAATTTTGACTGTAATAGATTGAATAGCAGTAAGTTGTCTGCCAGCGTGTGTGTCAGGCTCACAGCGTATACTGTGCCCACTTGCCCAGTGCCACCACTCACTCACTGGTGTCCCAATAGCTTGCATTTAAAAAAAAAAAACACATTTTGGACTGTAATATAATAGCAGTCAGTTTCCTTCACGAGTGTGCGTTTCAGGGCCTGCCCAGTGCCACCACTCACTCACTGGTGTCACAATAGCTTGCATTTAAAAAAAACTAAACATTTTTGACTGTAATATAATAGCAGTCAGTTTCCTTCACGAGTGTGCGTTTCAGGGCCTGCCAGGGCACAGTGTCACACCAGTGCAACTCAGATCTGCTGTAACAGTAGTGTACATTTAACAAATAAAATAGAATTTTGACTGTAATAGATTGAATAGCAGTTAGTTGTCTGCCAGCGTGTGTGTCAGGCTCACAGCGTATATTGTGCCCACTTGCCCAGTGCCACCACTCACTCACTGGTGTCCCAATAGCTTGCATTTAAAAAAACAACAACTTTTTGGACTGTAATATAATAGAAGTCAGTTTCCTTCACTAGTGTGCGTTTCAGGGCTTGCCCAGTGCCACCACTCACTCACTGGTGTCACAATAGCTTGCATTTAAAAAAAAACAACAACTTTTTGGACTGTAATATAATAGCAGTCAGTTTCCTTCACGAGTGTGCATTTCAGGGCCTGCCAGGGCACAGTGTCACACCAGTGCAACTCATATCTGGTGTAACAGTAGTGTACATTTAAAAAAAAATAAAAATTTTTGACTGTAATAGATTGAATAGCAGTAAGTTGTCTGCCAGCGTGTGTGTCAGGCTCACAGCGTATACTGTGCCCACTTGCCCAGTGCCACCACTCATATCTGGTGTCACAATAGCTTGCATTTAAAAAAAAAAAACTTTTTGGACTGTAATATAATAGGAGTCAGTTTCCTTCACTAGTGTGCGTTTCAGGGCCTGCCCAGTGCCAACACTCATTCATATCTGGTGTCCCAATAGCTTGCATTTAAAAAAAACAAAACTTTTTGGACTGTAATATAATAGCAGTCAGTTTCCTTCACGAGTGTGCGTTTCAGGGCCTGCCAGGGCACAGTGTCACACCAGTGCAACTCATATCTGCTGTAACAGTAGTGTACATTTAAAAAAATAAATAAAAAATTTGACTGTAATAGATTGAATAGCAGTTAGTTGTCTTCCAGCGTGTGTGTCAGGCTCACAGCGTATACTGTGCCCACTTGCCCAGTGCCACCACTCACTCACTGGTGTCCCACTAGCTTGCATTTAAAAAAAACTACTTTTTGGACTGTAATATAATAGCAGTCAGTTTCTTTCACTAGTGTGCGTTTCAGGGCCTGTCAGGGCACAGTGTCACACTCATATCTTGTTTAACAGTGCAACTCATATCTGGTTTAACAGTAGTGTACATTTTAAAAATAAAAATAAAATTTTGACTGTAATAGATTGAATAGCAGTTAGATGTCTGCCAGCGTGTGTGTAAGGCTCACAGCGTATACTGTGCCCACTTGCCCAGTGCCACCACTCACATCTGGTGTCCCAATAGCTTGCATTTAAAAAAAACTAAACTTTTTGGACTGTAATATAATAGCAGTCAGTTTCTTTCACTAGTGCGCGTTTCAGGGCCTGCCCAGTGCCACCACTCACTCATATCTGGTGTCACAATAGCTTGCATTTAAAAAAAAAAACATTGTTTGGACTGTAATATAATAGCAGTCAGTTTCCTTCATGAGTGTGCGTTTTAGGGCCTGCCAGGGCACAGTGTCACACCAGTGCAACTCATATCTGGTGTAACAGTAGTGTAAATTTTTTTTTTTTTTAAATACATTTTTGACTGTAATAGATTGAATAGCAGTTAGTTGTCTGCCAGCGTATGTGTCAGGCTTACAGCGTATACTGTGCCCACTTGCGCAGTGCCACCACTCATATCTGGTGTCACAATAGCTTGCATTTAACAATAAAAAAACTTTTTTGACTGTAATATAATAGCAGTCAGTTTCCTTCACGAGTGTGCGTTTCAGGGCCTGCCCAGTGCCACCACTCACTCATATCTGGTGTCCCAATAGCTTGCATTTAAAAAAAAACTAAACTTTTTTGACTGTAATATAATAGCAGTCAGTTTCCTTCACGAGTGTGCGTTTCAGGGCCTGCCCAGTGCCACCACTCACTCATATCTGGTGTTCCAATAGCTTGCATTTAAAAAAAACTAAACTTTTTGGACTGTAATATAATAGCAATCAGTTTCCTTCACAAGTGTGCATTTCAGGGCCTGCCAGGGCACAGTGTCACACCAGTGACACTCATATCTGTTGTCACAGTAGCTTGCATGCATAGTACCACTAATCAAAAAAAAAATGACAGGCAGAGGCAGGCCAACCCACAGGGGCCTTTGTGGTCGTGGTGCTGTGATTCCCTTTGGCCTAGAATAATGCCCAGTGTTCAGAGGCCACGTACCCTGAACTTGAAAAGTTCTGAGGACATAGTTGACTGGCTAACACAGGACACCCAATCTTCTACAGCTTCCGCTCGGAACCTTGACGCACCATCCTACTCCAGCTTAGCTTCGGGCACCTCTCAAGTTACCACTCGCCCGCCTACCGCCACCATCAACACTAGCACCACAGCCGCTTCACTTGATCTGTCAGAGGAGTTATTTACACATCAGTTGGAAGAAATGAGTGATGCCCAACCATTATTGCCAGAGGAAGTAGATAACAGGGATATGTCTCAGTCAGGCAGCATTACATACGTACGGTGTGATGATGATGATGTTGTACCCGCTGCTGCTTCCTTTGCTGAGTTGTCAAATACAAGTGAAGCAGTTGATGATGATGATGCGTCCGTGGATGTCACGTGGGTGCCTGCTAGAAGTGAAGAAGAACAGGGGGAAAGTTTAGATGGGGAGACAGAGAGGAGGAGGAAGAGTTGGAAGCAGGGGGAGGTCGTTGTAAGGAGCTTGTGGCACAGTCAGACAGCATGCATCGGCACCCGGGGTCAGCCAGACAGCACGCCAATCAACGCATGCTGTTGCCACCACCAGAATGCCGTCATTGCAGAGCTCAGCAGTGTGGCATTTTTTTTGTGTGTCTGCCTCTGACAACAGTGATGCCATTTGCAACCTGTGCCAAAAGAAACTGAGTCGTGGGAAGTCCAACACCCACCTAGGTACAACTGCTTTGCAAAGGCACATGATCGCACATCACACACGCCTATGGGATCAACACATGAGTACAAGCAGCACACAAACTCAAAGCTGCCATCCTCCTCCTGGTCCAGCATCTTCAGCCACGTTAACCACTGCTGTCCTCCTTGCCCCCTCTCAACCATCCGCCCCTCCGTCTCTCGCCTTGAGCAGTTCCTGCTCATCTGCCCACAATCAGGTGACTGTCAAGGACATGTTTGAGCGTAAGAAGCCAATGTCACAAAGTCACCCCTTTGCCCGGCGTCTGACAGCTGGCTTGACTGAACTCTTTGCCCGCCAGCTTTTACCATACAAGCTGGTGGAGTCTGAGGCGTTTTTTAGCTATTGGGACACCGCAGTGGAAGGTACCCGGACGAAATTTCTTTGCACAAAAGGCAATCCCCAACCTGTACTCGATTGTGCAAAAGGAAGTAATGGCATGTCTGTCACACAGTGTTGGGACAAGGGTCCATCTGACCACTGATACCTGGTCTGCAAAGCATGGTCAGGGCAGGTATATCACCTACACTGCGCATTGGGTAAACCTGCTGACGGCTGCCAAGCATGGAATGCGTGGCTCTGCAGAGGAGTTGGTGACACCGCCATGACTTGTCGGCAGGCCTGCTGCCACCTCCTCTACTCCTCCTACTCCATCCTCATCCATAACCTCCTCGGCTGAGTCCTCTTCTGCTGCTGCATCCTGCTCAACATCAACGGCACCCCCCCAGCTCCCCGGGTACTGTTCCACATCCCGTATACGGCAGTGTCACGCCGTCTTGGGGTTGACTTGCCTGAAAGCAGAGAGTCACACCGGACCAGCGCTCCTGTCCGCCCTGAACGCACAGGTGGATCAGTGGCTGACTCCGCACCAACTGGAGATCGGCAAAGGGGTTTGTGACAAAGGAAGAAATTTATTGGCGGCATTGCATTTGGGCAAGTTGACACATGTGCCGTGCATGGCACATGTGTGTAATCTGATCGTACAATGCTTTGTGCATAAGTACCCAGGCTTACAGAACGTCCTTAAGCAGGCCAAGAAGGTGTGTGTCCATTTCAGGTGTTCCTACACGTCCATGGCGCACTTTTCCGATATCCAGCGGTGAAACAACATGCCAGTGAGGCGCTTGATTTGCGACAGCACGACACGTTGGAATTCAACACTCCTAATGTTCGACCACCTGCTCCAACAAGAAAAAGCCGTTAACGAGTATTTGTATGACCGGGGTGCTAGGACAGCCTCTGCGGAGCAGGGAATTTTTTTGCCACGTTACTGGACGCTCATGCACAATGCCTGTAGGTTCATGCGTCCTTTTGAGGAGGTGACAAACCTAGTCAGTCGCACTGAAGGCACCATCAGCGACATCATACCATTTGTTTTCTTCCTGGAGCATGCCCTGCGAAGAGTGCTGGATCAGGCCGTAGATGAGCGTGAAGTGGAAGAGTTGTGGTCACCATCACCACCAGAAACAGCCTTATCAGCATCGCTTGCTGGACCTGCGGCAACGCTGGAAGAGGATTGTGAGGAAGAGGAGTCAGAGGAGGAATGTGGCTTTGAGGAGGAGGAGGAAGACCAACCACAACAGGCATCCTAGGGTGCTTGTTGTCACCTATCTGGTACCCGTGGTGTTGTACGTGGCTGGGGGGAAGAACATACCTTCAGAGAGATCATTGAGGACGAGGAACAGGACATGAGTAGCTCGGCATCCAACCTTGTGCAAATGGGGTCTTTCATGCTGTCGTGCCTGTTGAGGGACCCTTGTATAAAAAGGCTGAAGGAGAATGACCTGTACTGGGTGTCCACGCTACTAGTCCCACGGTATAAGCAGAAAGTGCCTGAAATGTTACCGAATTACGGCAAGTGGGAAAGGATGCAGCAGTTCCAAAATCAATTAAAAAGTATGCTTTACACAGCGTATAAGGGTGATGTCACAGCACAACGGGAATCTAACGGGGAAGAGGTGAAAGTAATCCTCCTCCTCCCACGACCATACCGGCAGACAGGACGCTTTACAGACGTGTTGTTGATGGAGGACATGCGGAGCTTTTTAAGTCCTACGCATCGCCACAGCCCTTCAGGGTCCACCCTCAGAGAACGACTCGACTGACAGGTAGCAGTCTACCTCGCCTCAACTGCAGATATAGACACTCTGAGGAGCGATGAACCCCTTGACTACTGGGTGTGCAGGCTTGACCTGTGGCCTGAGCTATCCCAATTTGCGATTGAACTTCTGGCCTGCCCCGCTTCAAGTGTCCTGTCAGAAAGGACCTTCAGTGCAGCAGGAGGTATTGTCACTGAGAAGAGAAGTCGCCTAGGTCAAAAAAGTCTAGATTACCTCACCTTTATTAAGATGAATGAGGGATGGATCCCGAAGGGACTGACAGTGGGCGATACATTCGACTAAAAAAGGCCTGATGAGGGGGACTACTTAACACACCACTCCTATCTGGTGGCACATTAGATTGCACGCGCAGTGCCCTAAATTTGAAGTAGGAGGACCGACCAAGCATCTTTTTCCATCTCCCGCTTCCTAAAATCGATGCCTTATATACATGTCCCCTGATAGGGAACGTAACAGGGATTAAACTGATAGGAATAGTACTACTTAACACACCACTCCTATCTGGTGGCACATTAGATTGCACGCGCAGTGCCCCAAATTTGAAGTAGGAGGACCGACCAAGCATCTTTTTCCATCTCCCGCTTCCTGGGTGGAGGAAGAGAGACCTTCAATGACATCAGTGAGGACAAGGAACGGGACATGGCTAGCTTGGTATCTTGTGCAAATGGGGAGTTTGCAGTTGTGCAAATGGACTGTTTGCGGTTGTTTGCGGTGCGTTAAACGGGGAGTTTGGTCTGTCACTGTGAAGCGGGCGTAACCCTTACACTACCTGATCGATACAACATCATACCGGATGTTTTAAAGCACGTTATTCCAAACAATTTAGGAATGTTAGGTGATTTATGCCCTTTATGGATTAAAACCAGACTCTGCATCAACTATGTCATTTTCCATGGGAGTTTTGCCATGGGTCCCCCTCTGGCATGCCACAGTCCAGGTGTTAGTCCCCTTGAAACTACTTTTCTATCACTATTGTGGCCAGAAAGAGTCCCTGTGGGTTTTAAAATTCGCCTGCCCATTGAAGTCTATGGCGGTTCGCCCGGTTCGCCCGTTCGCCCGTTCACGAAAATTTGCGGAAGTTCGTGTTCGCCGTTCACGAACCGAAAATTTTATGTTCGCGACATCACTAATCACCATACAAACAGTCATTGATTATTTAACACAAGAAATAGTAGGTCCTCACAAAAGTGTTGAGCTCTGGCAATGCATAAGCCATTTCAAGAAAAGTAAACTCTAATACTACACTTTGAGTGTCTCTCTCTCTTTTTTTTCAATTTGACAATTTTTATTGGTTTTTAAATTTAGGATACAGAAAAGAAAAAGGGAAGGGGGGAATTTAAAGATATACATTTCAGCATTGTCGTTTCATTACCACATCAAATGTCTATCTTTTTTTTTCTCTAACTTAAGTTAATAGTAAGTATATGCAGAGTTGACACACAAAAGTACAATAAGACACAGTTATGTGTCATTTGCATGTTAGCGGTAGTTCACGTAATAGCACTACAAGGTTCGACAGTAGCCCCTGTGTGTCCTCCCCTCAACATGGTGAGGTATGCCTAGTTTGCCAAATATTCAATAGGGTCTTTTCTGTTGTACAACAATGTGAGTGGCTCTCTTCTTCACATCTCAGTGAACTATGGTGAGTTGACAACGCTCTTGCAACATGTTGGATAGAACAGTCTCACAAAATGACTGTCCACAACAGGAACAAAGGAAGTAAACAAAAAGATGTATATACTCGACACATTGCATTGTAAAATTTCACTTTGTCCCCTATTTAAAATGTCTTCAAATCAGCACAAATTCAAATCAGAAGCTATATGGAGAAGCTATATAGATCTATATATTTTTGGTTTAAGTTCTGTTAATAATAGGCAAACTCGTCATTTAGGCCTTTATTGTTTGTTATAGCTCTGTTCATGCACCTAATGATTCTTTTGAAAATAAAATCTAATTATTATGTGAATTATCTGTAAAGATGATGAAATTCCCCATGTATACATTTTTCAATAGAAGATCTAATCATATAATTTGTCAGGGAGTCACTTGTCGTACATATCTAATCCTTGGTTCTAGTTAAGTTAAATGATATTTTCATCTGTTTAATGCACAACGATATGTTATGAATGTGTGGATCGCTTGAACCTTTACATTCCTTTGGCATTGCAATATGCTTTCAGTTACATAGTTATAGCGATAGAAAAATAACAATGATGAGTAATATCTACAGAACTATAAAACTGAATTAGTCTATAGATTACTGTTTAACTGTGAAATTGCAGGATTAAACATGCATACATAAAAAGAAGGGATTCACGACTCTCACAATTTAAAGGAAAACTGGAAATGTATATATTTTATTAACAATATAGTAGATATACCCACATATATTTCTGATTGTTTTCTTTGAGCGTTTATCTAAAAAGAGCATGCAAAAGAAGCAGTCCTCCCCTTTTCCCACAGCATAGACTTGCTGTCTGTGCGCGGGGATACTCCAAACAGAGGCTTATCATCTCAGTGAGCTCAAATTTAATGCACCTGCCTCTTCTGTTAGCTCTGATTGACAACCAGGGAGGTGTTTACGCCACCCAATTATAAAAGTATTGCTTGCTATAGAAATCATCTTTTTTATAGGCTGTCACTGAAGTGATATTTGTGAGTGTTCCTTTAAGAAAGTTTGGGGGTGATAGGCATGGAAGGCGAAGAAGCTACAGTGTCCCAGTTAGGATAACATTATGCTTCAGGAAATATAGTGTTTCAGCCAAAGAGTGTAGCTGTTTAGTTAGGTCAAGTTGTCAAATACCAAGCATGATGGACAATAATTTTATAATCAGTACCCACTTGGGTCCTGCCAAGCAATGCCAAAAAAAAACTGTACAGTGTCATAAAACCAAAAATCCCAATTCTAGCAGTTAAAACACAGAATAAGTAAAGAGAGTGACTTCGAAAGATACAGTAACAATTATTTACCTGGGTAAAAGATAGATAATTTATTACTCAATTCAAAGTAAATTGTGTGAGTGAAACACATCTAAACTTCTCTGAGATGAAATATTGGTACGTAATATTTTTCCTTATGTTTACCTATTTTCCCCCAAAAAATCAGTTTTATTTTTATTTTGTTTAAAAGCCTTTTTCCATCATAGTGGAATAACGGGTCTTCATATGTCTTACATATTAATGTACTCATGTAAGGAATATTTATTAGTTGTATTTTTCAATAAGAGTTTTATTATTAACATGCATTAAATGATTTATATGCTTTTTGTGGGTGACAGGTTTTGCCTAGAATTGTAGGTAGCTAACGAGCGCTAACCCTTACCGGAGGCATACAGCAAACATAAAACTTCTCATTGTTATGTTTAGGCCTCTTGTGAGCATTGTATCAATTTACCAATCGTTACCATTGCCTAACCGCTAATAGATAGTAAAACAGGCTTTTAAAATCACCAGTGGCTATTTTCTCTTCCGTCAGATGGAATATAATCAACCCTTTATTTCCACATGAAGTATCTCCTTTGCGTAAACACGGGATGTGTATCCCTTTAAGGAATTGATTACCGCAATGACTTTAACAGCTCAATGATTGATCGTCAAACTGGTTACAGGCACACACAGGGAAAAATGTTTTAATATTTTAGTAGTAACAATAAGGGCAATGAACATCATAAGGCCAACCCAGAGAGGTCATTGATTTATGGAGCTAAGAGAATTAGGCAGTGGAGAAAATCAATAGCAAAGTGTACGTTCGATTTTGGAAATACAATGTAGAAATGTAAACTTGTTTAAAACTTCATGCTGAAGATTAGGGCTTTATATTAGTTAACTTATCAAATTAGATGAAGCATTCAAGACTTCATTCGTAGTCAGTAAGTGCATGAAAATTTCAGAAAAATATTGGGCATCCCTTGGGCACGTTACCTATTGGTGTGTTATATTTAATGAGCCTATTAGCCAACACTTAATCACGTGTAGTCATGTGTATTTTTTGATTGCAGTACTCATCAATTAAGGATGTGGTCTGATGGGTAGAAAAACGTCAGAGACATAAAATGTTCTAACTTTATGGTTGATTGCTATGTTGCTTGTCTTTCCAAATCCGTGGACCAAGAAAAATTGTTAAATAAAGCCGTTCTGGTGAGATTAAAATCAAGCTGTAAAAACCAGGCCAAAAATAGCAGACATGGGAAAAATAGCTGATATGAAGAATTTTTCCAATGCTGTATCTTGGCCTATATATTTCAACTCACTTGTCAACGCATATTAACTCGAGATTTAGAGAATAGAATGCTTATTTTAGCAAGCAGCATAGTCAGCATCAAAAACATATTTTTGACAGATTAGCTAAATAAACAATATGATAGAGCCATAGAGAAAGATGCTAATTATATTAAATATATGCAACACAAAATGCCGATCTATGTAGTAGGTGTGATATTTCCTAGAAAGGTGCAGATCTAGCTTATAAAGAATATTACCTTTTGCATACAACGAACAGGTGGATCCAAGCTTATATAAAACGTCACATTTTCACAGTATGTCTACTGTACGATATGGAAATGTACTTTAAATTAGCAATTCTCTTCAATTTGCAATTTAATTGCGCGTGACGTTAATGTGTGTTAGATCTGAATTGCAGCATATGTCCTCTGTGTCATATGTTAAAAGCTCAGAGCTGGTATCTGTGACACCTGGTGACAAACATTGTAATAATGCACTATTCATTATATGAATAACAGAGAGATTATATGTTAGACTTAATTACCACAAACAATTTCGAAGTCTTTTGCCACCATGTGTTTGATGTGATTATTTGTAATGGGTTGATGTATATATGAATAAATGGAAGTAGTCATCCTACTATTTAGTAAATTACAGGTAATTTCATATTTGTAGTACAAGGTGAAGATATATTCAGACCAGACTTACATCTCAGGGCCGGACACAGAATTCCCAAGCCCACTTCTTCCCCAAATTTCCTACATCGATATCCATTGATGTACATTTTATAGGGAACATAAGAGTTTGAAGAGACTTTTCCTTTTTTTTTTATTATACAATTAATACAATGCAATTACCACCTTATATAAAGAGAAATCTTCCACAAATATACAAAACTGTATTTAAACACAAAAAGTGCAATGCTAAAGGGCCACCTCCAGCAGTCAGGCTTTTTGCGCACATTCTGGCTGGATTTGCTATATATAGTGCCCTCCACTAATATTGGCACCCTTGGTAAACATTAGCAAAGAAGGCTGTGAAAAATAGTTTATTGTTCGACCTTGTGATCGTTTGCTCAAAAAATACACAAAAATACTCTGTTCTTATGGATATCGATAACAATTGCAAGCACAATAAAGGTTTATCCAAAAACCAAATCTTTTTTTAAATATATGTGTGGCACATTTTTTTTTTTTTTAAATATATAGAAGCCGTTGCCTCCATATTTATCAGACCCTGATCCAAATTTAGGTGTGCATGCTGCACTCTTACCCGTTACTTGTTTCATGGAATCTATTCTATTTTTTTATTTTTTTAAATATTCCAATCAAAAGACATTGTATTAAGAATAAAAAAAATAAGATTGCATAGTAACTACAAGAAAATATGATTTTTAGCTCAAATTATGAACAAGCAAATCACAATGTAAACAGTACAAGAAGGCCTCACCTACTTCCCCCAAACAATCAAACTGCTATTTGAATTAAATCAAATTAAGCCACAACCTATACATTAAATTAAACATTAACAGGGTCATTTACTAAACTGAGCATTCAAAGCAAATTTCAAATTTAAGATCAAAATAGTTGAACTGGGAAAATTCTCTAAGTCGGGTATCCTTTCAGTTCATCTACTCTCACCTTAAATTTGAAATTCACGTTGAATTTTCACTTTAATAAATAATCTAGTAGTTTATGATGATATTCACTGCTGTGGTTGCTTTGTTAATGCTTGTACTCATTTTAGTATTAGCTATAGTTAGCTGCCACCCTTAGAATTCATCTCACCCTTTAAAGTAATTTAATTCCCGTCCACCATCATTTGACAATTTTCTATAGAATGAAAAGTCGTTTGACTGCATGGTGGCGCGTTCCAGAGCCGAGCTTCGAAACAACGATTTATCAGTACAAATATTTTATAAGAGACGCTCAGGCACTGAATGAAAGTTACTGTACAGTAGAATTGGAAAAAAAATAGTTATGTTTCTGATCAATATTTAAAAGAAAAAAATATTAGAAAAATATTTGTTTCATATTAATATAACTTGCCCTTTAAGGATAAATTAAACTGCATCTATCAATTTACCCCAACAATTTCCCACAACTTATCAAGGACATGCTACTTCCTCCAATTTTCTTGCTGCAAGTCATGGCCACATGTAATCATATCAATTAAATCAATCTAATATAATCTCAAAGCTTGGCATGTTAAACATGTGTCACAGTAATTCAATATAAAGGTGGTTAACCCCTTAAGGACACATGACATGTGTGACATGTCATAATTCCCTTTTATTCCAGAAGTTTGGTCCTTAAGGGGTTAAAGGGACACTATAGTCACCAGAACAACTACGGCTTAATGTAGTTGTTCTGGTGAGTATAATAGCTCACTTCAGGCATTTTATTGCAAACGCTGTCTTTTCAGAGAAAAGGCAGTGTTTGCATTACCCCTAGGGACACCTCCATGGGAAAGCATTGGCTTGGCCAAAAATCGGCAATTTTGATGATGTCACCAAGGGGGCGGAACTTCTTTGTGGCACAAAAGTCATTTGCATCAGGTGAATCAATTATTTCTCTTTTTCTGCTGGTAGTTCAACAGCTTATCCATTCAAAGCTTTGACACAAATGGGCTACTAGCATCATACATTCTTACAACTAATGTTTTTAATCAATATCTCTTTTCAAATAATTTGTATTAAAGTTTTAACATTTTGTATAACAAGTACTAATAATACAAACATTGTATTAGGGGTAGGAAAGGAAGGGGAACTTGGAAATGGGAAGGGGTATCCATCCATCATTGAAATAGGCATAACAATGTATATGGCAAGAAATTTGTAAATCAATGCACTTTAACAATAAATATATCAAAGACCATAAACTGTTTTGATTTTTTCTTCCCATTTATCCCAATTAGATTTTAATATTGGGAAACCATGCATATTAGCTCTATGCGATAATTCGTGTGCCTTGTTTTCTAGAATCAAATTAAAAACTTCTCTGAGAGATGGCACATTTTGGGACTTCCAATGTCTAGGTAAACAGGATGTAGCAGCGATCAGAATGTGGCCTATGATTATTTTATCTGATCTATTAACGGACTCCGGGAGTTTTTTAAATAAGGCTAGTTCCGAAGTTAAAATGCTAATGGTTCTGTCCACTTTAATAATTAGATCATGAATCATTTTCCAATATTTAGTTAATTTAGGGCAGAACCACCAGATATGGGCCATATTGCCCACACCCCCACAGTCTCTCCAACACCGGTCAGAATACATATTGTTCATGTTGTGCAATCTAGACGGAGCCAGGTACCAGCGATATAAAATTTTATAATGATTTTCAAAATGGTCGGTGCAATACGAAATACCTTTTAAAGCTTTAAAAAAAATGAACCATTCTTCTAAATTGTACTGGGCACCCAACTCCGTCTCCCATGACAACATATGTTTTAATTTAACTAAGGGCTTGGCATTATAAAACAAATAACATAGATATCATACCTTTACTAGCGGGGCTGTATAAAAAAAAAACCTCTCTCTAATGGAGATATCTTAAGTGATTTATAGTTTTTATCTGTTTCAGGTACCTGGTATAGTTCTTTCAATTTGTCAATGATTAGCATACATTCCAGTTCACATACATTTGTTAATCCATACTTAAGCTTACATTTTTCCAAAGAAAGAATAGCATTGCCATAAAAAACATTATCCAGATTAGTTATAGAGCAATCCTTCAACAGTTCTATTTTTAATGATGGTATATAATCTTTCAATAACTCAATAGGCATTGCACTATATAAACTGGGAGAATGGTCATTTTTAAAAAATAATGTCCCAGGCTTTAAGCGTAGTCTTGGTAGATAAAAATAATTTTGTAATTCCAGGTCTTTTCTTAGGATTTAACCAAGGTAATTCTGACAATCTAACCGGTAAAATTTTTGATTCTTCTATTTCCATCCATCTGGGTTTATCAACCTGGTTATTAAAGCTCACAACCACTGCAGCGTTAGTGGCGAAATAATATTTGCGGATATCGGGGACACCGATACCACCATTCGATTTATGGTCTTAGACTCATTTAATTTGTAGTACGATATCACGCCAAATTGAGTTAAAATGTCCTTGAGGTGTCTCAAAGATTATTTTGGGTTTTTGACAGCTAGGATTATATCGTCTGCAAACAGGCCAATTTTGTGAACAGATTCTTTAATAGCAATTCCTACAATTTGTAGGGTCGTTCTAATTAGTTCGCCAGGGGTTCTATCACTAAAACAAATAAAATTGGAGATAAAGGGCACCCCTGTTTCGTCCCATTGGTTAGAGAGAAAGTTTTGGATGTGAAGCCAGAAGCTGAGACATGGGTGGAGGGTGCGCAATATAGCGCCTTAATTGCCATGATAAAGGATGATGGTATGTTGAACCTGTCTAACGTTCTCCATAAATATCCCCAATGTATCCTGTCAAACGCCTTCTCTGCATCTAGAGATAGAAGCAAAGAAGGTGTTTTGGTCATATTGATGTGCTGAATCAAGTTTATGGATCTTCTAGTTCCGTCTGGCGCCTGTCTATCCTGTACAAAACCCACTTGATCCTTATTAATTAGCAATGGGATTAATTTGGTTAATCTATTTGCGAAAACTTTAGAATAAATCTTTGAATCATTATTGTGGCGGAACCTACCTCGCCACTGGACATTGGAGGGGCCTGGCTGCCTGCCTCTTACCTGCTGACTATGGCCCCTGGAAAATTGGTACAGTTAAAGATTTATATTTGGGCATATTGTACTGTATATTGCTGCTACTGGCCCTTTTAACAGCATCTATGGACACATTGGGACTTTTGGGACTACTGTCCCTTTAAGACTGTGAAGCATGTTCTAGTGTGCTGCCTGTAATATTGTATATGTATTCATGTGTTAAGTTTAACCTGGGTGATATGTATGCAGCATTCATCTGATTGTTCGGTAGACTCACTCCATTCATTATATTGAGTGAAACTACCGAACAACCAGACCACCCAGGAATAAGTGTGCCTCCAATTACAGTTTGCAACAATGTTGCAAACGGGTAATTGGCAATCAGTGTAATGTATTCTTTGTCCTCTGGGTGGCCGCCAGTCGGGAAACAAACACGTGGCGGCGGCCATCTTAAACTACCGAACAGCGGTGTTTTGCCGTCGAGTGTCTGGAACTAAAATCGGACACTTGACTAGGCAAACACCGCTGAGACCTCCATACTTCCAGGAATTCGTATATAAACTACCGAATGACCCGCCGTTCGGTAGAAAGAACCCCACAAACAAGGGAATTCATTCAAACCCTCTCCAGGCTCTATAACATAGGCAATTCGTCTGTTTTCATTCCCTTGTTTGTGACCGACCGCAGGGCCAAAATGCATGGAACTGTTTTCGGATACTTTACCCATGCGGTCGGTCAAATCTTTGGAAACCCATATCTGCCGAACTATTCATCCGAATGACTTGAATTTTGGATATGTTTCCCCCCTGAATGAGGACTATCCAGCGATGCTGGATTTAAAGGTGTACCCCCTGTTTTTGGGGTACATCCAGGAATTGGGGAAAAGTGTGTACTGTATAATTGGGTTAAGTGGTAATCTAAGGGGAGGAAATGTGTGGGAGGTACATCCATGTGATTGGTCAATATCATCCTCCCCCTGGGAGTGTCCTGTATGTATCTGTTTGTAATAAAAGCCAGGCTGGATGAGCCAGTCCAGAGTTCCTGTTTTTTACCCTCAAAGTGATGTGTCGTCTCATTATTGGGGGAAGGATTGATTGCATGCTGTTCCAGTTGACTGCTAGGAGTACAAGCCTATTCGTATGGTTCCTATTCAATGGTCTACAGCATTCATATGCTTGGGAGAATTTAAAAGGTTTCTCGGATTCGGTGATTGTGGTGTCTGCCAGAGTGCTTGGAGTCCTCAGGAAGCACTAGGGGCATCCATTAACGGAGGTACTCAGTCGGGGTGCCAGGTGATCCGTTACATTGGTGGCAAGCGGTGGGATGGCGTCCTGGTGTGAGAGGAACAACACCCTGGAGACACAGGAATTATTATGGAGCGGCATAGAACCAGCGAGTCCCTGGACAGTGCTCCAAGTGGAAGAGGAGTTTAACTGGAGATTACAGAGCATCTTGGTCACATTGGATAAGCCGATAGCAGAGGCATCCAGGTTGGCATGCAGAGAGGATGCCCGACAGGGGATGTGGGAAGAAACCCTAGAGGGTGTCCAGCGTTGGCGAGGTGAGCGTCTCCCCAGCAAGGAGCAGCGATTACAAGCCAGAGTGGCCCTACGGATACCTATGCTGGGAGAACAGGCTCAGGAGGAATGGGTGATGCAACTTGATTCACTGGCATGGAGAGAACTGGGTCTCGAGGACGCATACCAAGCGCTACGTTGGTACGCGGTTCAGCGGGTGCCTGGAATGGCCAAATTTGGCAAACCCGAGGGCGAGGATTATAATGGCCCTGGCTTATTATGGGGGACATTTGCAGAACCAGACTTTGGGAGTGCGGCAGAGTCACGGCTTTGGGACATATTTGACTACAGAGAAGCCGTGCTGGATCTCCCTATGGCCGAGGACCTAAGGCCAGACTTGACTGAACTGGCTGTCCAGGAATGGGAGCTGGAGCAGGATTACCAACACCTGTTCAGCGCCAGTCAGTTACCATATACCCCACAAGTACCACCAGAGCAGTGGGAGATCAAACAGAATTATGCGGACTTATATGATCCAGTGACACCGCCTGTCTCTAACCTGATGGGGCTTCTGGACTGTACACCATTGGGAGCGGTGAGTTTTGTTCCCCCTCCCCAACAACTAAGCCCGCCAGTAGGAGACCTGCATTTAGTACCCCCTACTGCCCAACCAGCCCCAGAAATGGGGGACCTTATCGACTGGTCCTGGGAAGACCCACAGATGGCAGGTGGAGATGGGACCGTGGTCTCTCTGCCGGCCCTACAGGGAGGCTGGGCAGTTGGCCCAGGTCCCCAGCGGCAGTGTGTAGTACAGGGGGCTGAAGGTGCCATCCTTGCTCCCCAGCGGCAGCCTAACACACCAAGGGGAGACAGTAAGCCCCACACCAGCACAGATGGGACCGTGGTCGCTGTGCCCAAGCTACAGGGAGCTGAAGGAGATGTCCTTGCTCCCCAGCGGCAGTCTACGGGTCAGGGAGAGGAGGTTGTTATTCCCTCTCCCCAGCGGCAGCACAGCTCACCAAGGGGAGACCGTAAGCCCCTCACCAGTATAGATGGGACCGTGGGCTCTGTGCCCAAGTTACAGGGAGCTGAAGGAGACGTCCGTGCTCCCCAGCGGCAGTCTACGGTTCAGGGAGAGGAGGTTGTTATTCCCTCTCCCCAGCGGCAGCACAGCTCACCAAGGGGAGACAGTAAGCCCCACAACAGCACAGATGGGACCGTGGTCTCTGGGCCCAAGTTACAGGGAGCTGAAGGAGCCGTCCTTGCTCCCCAGCGGCAGTCTACGGTTCAGGGAGAGGAGTTTGTCATCCCCTCTCCCCAGCGGCAGCTTAGCACACCAAGGGGAGACAGTAAACCCCACAACCGTGCAGATGGGACCGTAGTCTCTGCACCTACACCACTGGGGATAGGGACAGTCGGTCCTAGTCCACAACAGCCAGACAAAATATCGGAAGGGGAGACAGTCGTTTTTCCCCAACCACAGCTTTGTTCAACCAGAGGAGAGGACACTCTGGGTACTTTTTCCCCAAGCCTTGGACCTACAACTGGACACAAGTGGCAGGGGGCCATCTGGACAACTACCCCCTGTGAGAAAGGCCAGCCGACTATCAGAGCCCCAGACCGACTAGAGGTCTGGAGTCTGGATAGTCTAAATGGGAAAGGGGAGAAATGTGGCGGAACCTACCTCGCCACTGGACATTGCCTGCCTCTTACCTGCTGACTATGGCCCCTGGAAAATTGGTACAGTTAAAGATTTATATTTGGGCATATTGTACTGTATATTGCTGCTACTGGCCCTTTTAACAGCATCTATGGACACATTGGGACTTTTGGGACTACTGTCCCTTTAAGACTGTGAAGCATGTTCTAGTGTGCTGCCTGTAATATTGTATATGTATTCATGTGTTAAGTTTAACCTGGGTGATATGTATGCAGCATTCATCTGATTGTTCGGTAGAATCACTCCATTCATTATATTGAGTGAAACTACCGAACAACCAGACCACCCAGGAATAAGTGTGCCTCCAATTACAGTTTGCAACAATGTTGCAAACGGGTAATTGGCAATCAGTGTAATGTATTCTTTGTCCTCTGGGTGGCCGCCAGTCGGGAAACAAACACGTGGCGGCGGCCATCTTAAACTACCGAACAGCGGTGTTTTGCCGTCGAGTGTCTGGAACTAAAATCGGACACTTGACTAGGCAAACACCGCTGAGACCTCCATACTTCCAGGAATTCGTATATAAACTACCGAATGACCCGCCGTTCGGTAGAAAGAACCCCACAAACAAGGGAATTCATTCAAACCCTCTCCAGGCTCTATAACACAGGCAATTCGTCTGTTTTCATTCCCTTGTTTGTGACCGACCGCAGGGCCAAAATGCATGGAACTGTTTTCGGATACTTTACCCATGCGGTCGGTCAAATCTTTGGAAACCCATATCTGCCGAACTATTCATCCGAATGACTTGAATTTTGGATATGTTTCCCCCCTGAATGAGGACTATCCAGCGATGCTGGATTTAAAGGTGTACCCCCTGTTTTTGGGGTACATCCAGGAATTGGGGAAAAGTGTGTACTGTATAATTGGGTTAAGTGGTAATCTAAGGGGAGGAAATGTGTGGGAGGTACATCCATGTGATTGGTCAATATCATCCTCCCCCTGGGAGTGTCCTGTATGTATCTGTATGTAATAAAAGCCAGGCTGGATGAGCCAGTCCAGAGTTCCTGTTTTTTACCCTCAAAGTGATGTGTCGTCTCATTATTGGGGGAAGGATTGATTGCATGCTGTACCAGTTGACTGCTAGGAGCACAAGCCTATGCGTATGGTTCCTATTCAATGGTCTACACCATTCATATGCTTGGGAGAATTTAAAAGGTTTCTCGGATTCGGTGATTGTGGTGTCTGCCAGAGTGCTTGGAGTCCTCAGGAAGCACTAGGAGCATCCATTAACGGAGGTACTCAGTCGGGGTGCCAGGTGATCCGTTACAATTATTAATCAGAGAAATAGGCCTAAAGTTAGGGCATCTATCAGGAGTTTTTCCCGGTTTTGGCAAGGTGACTATTCGTGCGCACAACGACTCCTCCGGCATCTTTCCCCCGGACTTATAGGAATTGAACATTTTAGTCATATGGGGAATTAAAATTTCTGGAAAAGTTTTATAATATAAAATAGTGAATCCATCGGGACCAGGGGATTTTCCAGATGGCATAAGTTTGATCGGCTCAGCTATCTCTTCTGCTGATATGTCACATTCTAAGCTTTCTAAATGTCCTGGAGACAGCCGAGGCAATGTCACTCTGTCTAAGAATTTATCAATTATTGTTGCAGAAGGCTGGGGAAGGTCTGAATTACATTCCAAGTTATAAAGTTTACTATAATACTCTGCAAACATATCACTAATTTTAGTTGGATGAAACACTTTTCGCCCCTGATCATCAAGTAAATTTGCTATTTTTGATTGGGCATTCACATGCCGGAGTTTGGATGCCAAAAGAGTTGAGGCCCTGTTGCCTTTTAAGTAAAATGTTTTCCTGAGATGTCTCACCATGAGAGATGTACGACCTAAATTAATTTTGTTAATTTTAGCCTTAATTTCTCCTATCATTGCTGATAGGGAGGACGATGGACCAAATGTATTAGCCTGGTTCAAATTGTACAATTCTTTTTCCAATGTTAAATTATTGCTATTAATTCTCTTCAGGTGAGATGCTCTAGAAAAAAAATTACCTATTAACACAGCCTTATGCGCATTCCAAGTCACCTCGCCAGGAATCTCGGGTGAGGCATTTTCCGAAAAATAATCACTCAAAGCTTTCTCCATCAATGACCTGTTCACAACATCATTTAACAAATAATCGCCTAATTTCCAGGTTCTGTTTGGGGCTGATGAAATAATTTCGTCAATATGCATTATGATTGGAGCATGGTCGGACCAGTTGATGTCTAAGATATCAGATTTCAAGATGTGCGGGATTAAAGCACCCTGGACCATAAACCGGTCCAGCCTGGAATACATATTTTTAGAGACAGAATAATATGCAAAATCTCTTTCATTCTCATGCATCAGTCTCCAGGAGTCGTATAAGCCACATTCAATCATGTATCTGGAGCATTTGTACGCTAATCTGTCACTGTCCCCTCTATGCTGTTGATCACGTTCTTCCCTAGCGTTATCCAATTCTCCATCCATAACAAAATTTGTGTCGCCATACATTACCAAGCTGCCTCTCACATTCTCATTCACTAAGTCCATCAATACATGTTCACAATAGTATATTCAGTGATCCTATCCATATTAAATACCTCCCGTCATCATCCGTTATTACTTTGTTTGTTTGTCAAACATGCTACATTCCTGTGAAAGAAAATCGATGTACCTCTAGACTTGGATTTATAAGTGCAATGGTATTGGAATGGGAAAAGCTTTGACATAATCTTATGGTCTTTATCATCTTTGAAATGCGTTTCCTGTACACAAAGGACATCTGATTTGTTGGATTTTGCTTCTTTGAATAATAATCGTCTCTTGTGGGCGGTGTTCAGGCCTCTCACATTAAATTACATATATTTTAAAACCATGGTTTATGGAACAGTAATACCTGGTAAAGGGTAAAAGAACATTCAACTTTGTGAGAGTCCAAGCAACCGCCTTCCAAGAGAGAAACATGCAGGTCCAACAATACTGTCAAAACAAACTCAAGCTGTGTACATGTGTGTACAGGAATAGTGAATAAACAGATTTTTGCAAGTTGCTGATGCCACGTAGTATGCATTTTTGTATGAAGCATTTCAGTGGTTCGTGGTCTGGAAACGTTTCTACCAAACTTTAAAGAATGGATGGACAAAAAATATAGAAACATAAAAATAAAAAAGGGGTACAAAAAACTTGGGTATATACCCCTATCAAGGGAGAAAAAACAAACAGTGAAAGAGGGAGAACAAAAAAAGTTTCTCCATCTCAGGGTGTTAGGCCCAGGTTGGGGGGAGAGAAGGCTACTGGGTACGAGGGGAGCCAATATAAATAGTAAAAAACAAAACAAAGAGCAACTTTTTAAGTATGACATTTGAAAGGATAAAAAGCACAAAACAATTAAAAAAATAAATAAAATTAAATAAATATGAAATTATATATAAAAAAATTTGATTGTATAAATATAGAAAGTTTTAAGTAATCAAATCGATTTCTGAAATAAACCGTAGAGGCACATATCAAATAACCGTTGGTGTGCAAACTAAAAAGTCTGTCATAAAAAGGAGAAACAAGTCAAGATTCAAAGTAATCCCGATCAACCTCTGGACTGGAGCAGGACTAGATAGTCTGTTTCAGAGATAAAGTTCTCAGAGCCATGCCATAAAAATCAATAAAGAGAAAAAAAATCATGAAAAGAAAAGTCTAAAAATAAATAAATAAAATTCCTTTGTGAAGATAGAAAGAACATCTCAACTTGAAGTGTCGAACAACTTACGACAGTGGAAAATGAAGACTGTAGCTCTATGAGCTGGAATCTCAGGAAGTGTCGGATTGGCTTCTCTTGCTGGCCTGCATAAGAGTAGATGGCAAGAGCCTATGAGGCGAAACCTGACGTCTATTCATGGAATTGATGAGTTCCATTCCTTCCTCAGGCGACATGATTATGAAATTCCGACCATCTATGCGGAAAAGGACTTTAACCGGGAATCCCGATCTATATTTTATCCCTCTTCGTCTTAGCTCCACAGTGAAAAGTTGAAATTCCCTGCGTCGCCTCATTGTTTGAGCAGAGAAGTCTTGGAAGACCTTCATGCCGCTGTAATCCCCCGTGAGGCCTGACGTGCGTACTGCACCAAGAAATTTTAATCAATATCTCTAACTGTGAGTTTGAAAAATTGGTTTGCAGGTCCTGCATAGAAAAATGGCTAAATCTCGTCTCACTTGGTATTTACAGATATATGTTCTATAGCTTGGCTAGATTCAAATATTATTAATCTGTGAGTAACATTGTTCTAAAACAATTTTTGTCTTAAAAGTGTCTGGTGACTAATTTAGTTTATAGGGACACTAGACATTACACTTTAATATATTAACCTTGTTCTTTTTTTTATTTATCATTTTTATTTTTGTTTGCTAATATAAAAGAAATATATAAAGTACTATTAAATCTAATACTTGATTGCAGTTTGGCAAGAAATTCATATACATAATTTTCAGAGGTATAGCAGATTTTGTGGCAATATACATATATACAAGACAATGAAACGTAAATACATACAAAAGGACTACATAGAAAAGGACTACAACCACTGGGGCTCGATATAATAGAGAGGTTATATATATCCAAAGGATCTCTTGTTAGGCCTGGGGATCAGTAAAACTGACCCGGTTAACTAGGCCCTCTATCCTGTCCTTTAGCTCAACCGTGTTGGACTTTATTTCTATACATCAACCAAGGAAGTGATATGAGATCAAATAGCCAGAAGATGAAGCAAAATTGCATTCCATTGTGTATTGGTAGTCTATTTGATTTACGATTTCTTGCCATATTGGAGGATGGCTAGATCTCCAATTACGGGCAATAGAGATCTTAGAAACAGAGAATCTGTGTAATAAGATATTTATATTTTTTATCCATTACCGGGAAATCCAAGTTGAATAAGAAAAGAGAAGGTGAGAGTATTATAGTAACCTGAGTTAAGTCTGATATCAGAGAAGAAATACGTATCTTAAATGTAATTTAATACCTCGCAATTGTACCATATATTTAGTATTGGGCCAATCGTTTTATGACATCTCCAGTATACAGCTGAATATGCTTAGTAAATTATATGTAATTTAGAAGGAACCTGGTACCATCTATATAAAATCTTTAGATGTAATTCTAACAAAGATATACAATGAAGGTTTTTTTTTTTAAACTGGATAGTAGTTTGATACCATCCGTAGAGTGTATAATGTACGTTAAGATCCTTCTCCCATTTTTCTTTTGGTTATTAATCCTTTTGTTCCTACTCTATCTGAATATCCTAAAATAGGGTGTGTAGTAATAATCTGTTTTGAATTTAGATAGTGTTTCATCCTTATATACCAAAAAATTTCACTAGAAGGTACATTATATTTATTTTGTAAACATGTAAAACTATTCAATATATTTTATATAGGTCAGCAATTTTGTTTATCGCCTTTATCTTCCAATTATACATGTTCATATCGATCATGTTATACTGAAGAATTTCTATTGGAGCTTGTATAAGTATGGGATCTAAGAGGTTAAACTTGATTTTCAGTTTTTTTTAATACATCCAACAAATCGGCTATCAGTTTATTTGAAACATTTCTTTGATTAAATACAGTCGGGTCATCTGACCAGAATACAGTGTTTAGATTACCATGTGGGTAATTCTCTTGTTCAATCTGAAACCAGGCATTATTTCTGATATTTAGTTTGGTCCATACCATTAAATTTACAACAAGACATGTTAGATAGATGTAGTTTTTCAATATCTGGGAATGAAATGCCACCTTTGTCATATTTGTTTTGTAAGGTCCTCTGGGATATTCTCGGGCATTTATTACCCCAGATAAAATTAGAAAATAATCTTTGAAATTGTAGGATCCTATCTTTGCCTAGTTTAAAGTGTAACTACCTGAATGAAAATAGCAATTTCGGAATAGAATATGCATTCACTATATTCGCCCCAACCATGAAATTTCGATTTTGCCCCACTTAGTCAATTGCTTTTGAGTTATAGTATATAAGTCTTCATAATTTCAGAGTAAAATATTCTGAATATGAAAAGATAGTTTGATACCCAAACACTCAATATACTACAGTTTCCAATTACACTGAAATTTAGACGAGTAAAGATAATTCAGCCTCAGATATTTCAGTGACCAGAATTTGCCTTTTCTTTATGTTTATTGTATAATTTGAAACATTTCCATATTTCTCAATTGTTGTTATAACCTCTGGAATAGAGATGCAGGGCTTCACCAGGGACAAAAGTACATCCTCAGCAAATAGGGAGATTTTATATTCACGATCAGCTGATTTAATCCCATAGATTTCTTTATTCTCTCTAATAATGATAGCCAGTGGCTCGATAGACAAGATATAAAGTAATGGAGTCAATGGGCAACCTTGCCTCGTGCCATTATTTATTGGAAATATGGATGATTCAAAGAAAGTATTTATAATTTCAGAGAAACTGCTAAGTTTATTAATGGGTTAAGCCTTCCCCCTAATCCTCTAGTGGCTGTCTCACTGACAGCCGCTAGAGGCGCTTGCGTGATTCTCACTGTGAAAATCACAGTGAGAGCACGCAAGCGTCCATAGGAAAGCATTATGAATGCTTTCCTATGTGACCGGCTGAATGCGCGCGCAGCTCTTGCCGCGCGTGCGCATTCAGCAGACGGGGAGGAGAAGAGGAGGATCGGAGGAGGAGAGCTCTCCGCCCACCGCTGGAAAAAGGTAAGTTTTTACCCCTTTCCCCTTTCCAGAGCCGGGCGGGAGGGGGACCCTGAGGGTGGGGGCACCCTCAGGGCACTCTAGTGCCAGGAAAACGAGTATGTTTTCCTGGCACTAGAGTGGTCCTTTAAGTTAGCCAACTTAATTTATAATGTAGAAATACTTTCATCTTTGTTTTTCTTTTGTCTCTAGTCTGTTTTATTAGAACCCCTCTAGCGAAATTTTTTATTGTGCACCAAACAATAGATGTAGAAACCATCCCGTTTATTATTTATCATTATTTTGAATAAAGAAGTCTAATTCCCAAGCTAAGTCAGTGGTTACCTCATCTATTCGTAAGAGGCTTTCATTCAGTCTCCATCTATTTCTAATTTTAAAGAAGGTTGGAATTTTAAGTGTTAAAAATACTGGAGCATGGTCCAATAGAATAATTGAGCCAATCCTAGAGTCCATAATCTGATTCAGAAAATCAGGCTTAACTAAAAAAAATATATATATATACGGGAGAAGGTCTGATGAACGTGAGAGAAATATGTATAATCTCTCAAAGCTGGATTTAAAGGGTTCTCCAACAATCGTAAAGTAAATTTTTTAGCAAAAAGTAATTGAATTTATTATCGAATGTTTTAATTTTTGGGTCCCATTCATTTTTGTTATTTTTGCTTTTGTCTAATTTTAAATTGGGAACAATTAAGTTTCCACACGTAACCTTATCAATTCTGGAGATGCAATCATCCAGGAAACTTATTGAGAAATTGTTCAGGGCATATATATTCACCAGAGTAAAAATCTTATCAGTTATCCTAGCAATTATAAGAAGAAATCTACTGTATATCCAATGAGTTTCCTGGATAAAAGCGATATCCAGATTACTGTATTTTAAGAATTTGCACATTGCCCCCTGTTTTTGGGGTGAATTAAGCCCTTGGATATTACATGAAACACACCCAAGTGTCATCAAAAGCCATCATAACCCTTATAATCGAGTCCCAGTAGAGCAGTCCTTTAACATTTACAAACAAAAAACATATCATTATTTGTCTATAGCATTTGTAGACAATTTTCATTTTTAAACAAAAAGTTGAACCAAACATCTTGCTCAATTAGTACTTGCTACTTTTTATGCAGGTAGTGAGGCATGGATATTAACTAGGATATTTACTACAATTGGAAACAACATATCCAAAAAAAAAAAATTATAATAATATTAAGTAGTGATAAATATGGAATCACCCATGTATTAATGTTCTCAAATAAGACAATCGATCAGATAATATTTAGTAACCAAGAGAGTATTATCTCATTAATTAAAAAATATATTACTATGTCTTAGAAATTTTCTTAATGTAATACATTTTCTACTGTATGTGTAATATCAAGATAATATTATTACATTATGTTTTATATTGTGATTTCAAAACTTGTCAATGATTTCAAAGTTAGTCTAAAAATATAGAATAATACCCAAGTACAACAACTCGACCCTGGGCTAATAATTCTGATTTGTGAAAATGCAGGTGCTGTCAATGAATTTAGTTATTAAATTTAAAAAAAAATAATATTAATAATATTTATATATTAACCTTGTTACACCCTCCTGGCTGTTAACCAGACAATAGGTCTTGTTACTAACCTGGTTTGTTTAGCTCAGTGAAGCTAAACTCAAGAGGCAAAAATAGCTCAGAGCACCTGCCTTGCAAAGACTTCTCATTGAGCTGCCTTAGGAAGTCTGGGATTAGACAGTCACAAGAAGTATGGGTGGAGTTAGAAGGGGAGGGCTTGCAAAGGCTGCAGACAAGAGATCTGGAGCTTTTGTAAGCTGTTTTTAGATATAACTCCAATAAAAAAGCATAATGAAATGCATGCATTTTTAATTGAGTTTATATCTACTAAACAGTAATTTTCTTATTAGTTTTGGCAGTTTTGGCATAATGGTGCCAGATTGGCCCACTTTCAATTGCTTCAAGTTTCTGTTACACATAGAAGAATAAAGTGATCCATAGGTTCTTTATCTTCATAAGATTGCATATTAAAAGCATCAAGTTTGATGGAAAGCCAATGAACAACTCTAAATCTCGCCCACTTAGCCTTTTTCGTCAAGGAAAAAAAAAAGGTTAGCTAAATTGACTTACAAGCTTGAAAACTGCAATTTGCTTGTTTTACTATCTTTTAGACAGATTTACTTTGTTGCTTGGCAAAGGTTAAACTCTGTCTTTATATGCTGGTCTAACGGTGTGTCAGACTACTTATCCGATGGTGGAGGGTTCATTTGTACAGATCCAGGAATCATTACTGAGTAAATTTATTGAGTCCCTGAGCACTTAATGGAACTGAAACACCTGCGATTTCTGCATCAAAACATGTTGATTTGGGCAAAAGTTTTAATGTGCATGTTTTTACGAAAGTAGCTACATCTTTTATGTATGGCGTTAATTATGTCTCAGAAATATAATTTATTAAACCACAAGGCACCAGGAACGCAATGCTGACATTTTAGTAGAGCTGATAATTTAGTAAATCCATCTTTCATTAACATCTTCCATGACTGGTGATTGGCTGAATTTAAAAATGTGAATTCAATAATTGACTCCAAATTAAACAGTTAATCTAAATGCCTTGAAGTTGCAAGAACTGGGATGTGGAAATTATAAAGACCCAACAGAGTTATTATTGCAACTATTATACACTAGAAAATCCACAGAAAATCCATTTATATTTTTGTCATTACTTTTATTTTTATATTTTATTTTGCTGGATTATTGGAAATAATTATTGCAGGCCAACAGCTATAGAAGTCCTAATATGCTTGCCATTTACACGATCATGGGTTTGGAAGTAGACAGTAGCTGGACTGTCCCGTCACTGATGTCCTGTGCACATTGAATATGTCATTATTATAGGTCAATATGTCACGCAGTTCTTAATGAAAATACAAATATTAAGGCCGTTTGGCCTGTAATTGTGGGAGGGGCTGATTATTACACTTACCTATTTAAGGAACACCCCTTACCTGGCTCCATACCGTTCGAGGTCAGCGTTTAATGAGATCCACTTCCGGGTTCATACAGGAAAATACCTTTGCTCCACGAGGTCTCCTACTCTAGCTGTGTCCAGGAATCAAGCCGAGGGATTTCCTGGTCGACCAGCTCCTTTTTTCTTCAGTCAATGTCACAGATAGTATTCAGATACTCATAAAACCGTAAGTTAACCTACCCGTCGCGCCAGGCACAATCCCACAGCGTCTAAACGGTCGGGTCCTCACTTCTTTCACTTGTTTCATGTGTCTGATACTTACCTTTACTGTTTCGTGCAAAACCATTTGTTTGGCATCTAGTGATCTAACGTATTCCACTTGTTCTTGCTCATTCTTTGTTTTACCAAACTCCCGAACGGGAACACTGTTCGTTACATTTGCCTGTCATACCAGGCTATTACGTTCATGCACATAGTACTAAATGAACGGCGGTTCAAGAGCACGTTCACTACTGACGCCTGCAGGTCGCCCCCTCATCTCAGGATAGCACATACAATTGATTCGTGGGATTTTGCCGAACACTCATGGTTACAACCTCCAGTCACACACACTCCTGAACGGGAGATAGTTGTCAGGGTACCTGAGGCCTCTACCTCCGAGAGAGGTAGAGACTTAGACGTTTATCCGTCCGGACGCCATGTTTCTCCTGTTCCTCGCGGTCGACCCGTTCACATAGACGCCGGCCGCGAGGGAGTTACTTCCTTATGTAGCATGGTGCCCGGAGACCGACGTCATGACGCCAATCCGGAACGACCTGTCACTCAATCCGTTGGAGACCAATCAGGACTCGTCGGTGGCGTGTCTATCCTCTCTAGCCAGGGTATTTAAACATACTTCGCCCTGTTGCTCATTGCCCTGTCGTGGTTCTAGCTTGCTAGTCACTCAGTGCTCGTGTTTTCTAGTTATCCCTTTTGGTTTTGACCCGGCTTGTTTGCTCTACTCTGCTTATCTCTGTCTCCCTTGATTCGGCTTGTCTCTCGCTTACCTGTCTTCTGTTACCCTCGACCTCGGCTTGTCTTTGACCATTCTCTACGGTACTTCTTACGTTAGTCCGGCCATTCTAAGGTCCGGTATACGTATCTGGCTACTGTTTGTACTCTGCGTGTTGGATCCCTGTCCCGATCCTGACAATAGTCTACTTTAATCATGAGGCACAATGTTTCAGCTACTGATAGTACGAACTCATACGGCAAAACATTTAGTGCGCAAACAAACGAAATACAGCATTTCGTTTAACATACCTAAAATACTGGCACCTACCGGTCAAATAACCATACAGCATGTTTCACAATTTATTATAAGGATATTTTACTACATTATTGTCTCCCTGCAGCCCTTACTACAGCCTCCCACTACATTACAACCTGCATCAACTGAATCTCAATTAGGTGGTTCAGTCACCACTTCTGATGCTCAGAACGTTAACCCTGCCCACATGATTCCATCTTACATTAAGAAAGATATCCTGGAAGGTAAAGATGTCAACTTAGCATCACTGCTAATTGCCTCCCAGGATATTGTCGAGAATAAGACGTATGATGATGTATCTGTGGTAGTCAGATCCAGGGATTCAAGGTTAAACAGAAAACTGACCATCCCTGAGTTTGTCTTAGCCTTTGGTATTTATAGAGAGGTGATTTGTGCTGTTTACCAAAACAGTAGGGAAGAATTTGACCTATATATGCACGAGCTGGTAGACCTGGGCAACAAATATGGTGGTACAGCATTTTACGACTGCCATAGGTCTTTTCCAGTCAAAGTGTCTGGTGCTCTCTCCCAATTCAGGAACAGAACCAACTGGAGCAAACTGGATACCGAGATATTCTGCAGACACTTTGCAGATCTAAAGACACCAGCTTGTGCATACTGCTCTTCCACTACCCACATGACCAACTTTAGTCCCAATACAGCGGATGATCACTCTTATGCTCCAGTCCCTAGCACCTCTGGTAGAATGGAGAAAACTACCAGACAAACTGGGTCGTCCCATTATCTTTTTTGGCAAATTCCAGATTTGTAACAATTTTAATGTTGGTACGTGTAGTTTCAGTGCATGCAGACTGTTGCATATTTGTTCAAAATGTTTCCAGGCACATGCTAAAACCATGTATCCCAATAGAATGTACCCCAAACCATACTTAACATCTGTAAACATCAATGCATTTTCAGAATTACTGACTCATCACCCTTCTAGAAATCTAGTAGATTTCCTAATCTCTGGGTTTTCAGAGGGCTTCCAAATGGGTATCGTACATATGCCTTCAGGATATCTAGAATGTCCAAACTTGCAGTCAGCACAGCAGAACCCAATGGCTGTAAACACACTCATAGCCTAAGAAATTGCAGAGGGGTTTCTACTTGGGCCTTTCCAATCCTCACCATTTACAGCATGGAGAACAAACCCCATTGGGATTGTCACAGGGAAATCCTCCCTGAAACAAAGACTGATCATAGACTTATCACCACCCAACACCTCTGCTACCTCAAGTCTCAACTCCCTCATCCCCTCCAAGGAGTTTTCTTTACAATACGCCACCATTGATCATGCCATTACAGCTATCACTCAAGCAGGGGTTGGAGCTTGGTAAAGTAAGTCTGATATCATCAGCGCATTTAAACTGCTATCAATCCACCCCACACTTTGGCTTTTACATGGCATTAAATGTGAAGGCAGTTATTATTTCTTCTCCCCCTTAACTTTTGGGTCAAAGAGTAGCCCAAAAATGTTCAATATGCAGAAACTCTTTGCTGGTTGTTATTAAACATATCCAGATGCCCCACAGTCATACACCATCTAGATGACTTCTTGATGATCGAAGAGAACAGCTTTCCCCCTAAAAGCCTCAAAGAAGCCATTAGTCTGTTTGACAACTTGGGTATCCCAGTATCCCCTAGGAAAACAGAAGGCCCGGATACTATCATCACATTCCTTGGCATACAACTTGACTCTGCATCCATGCAAGCAAGTTTACCACAAGACAAAATAGGGAACATTCTCAACATCATCAATCACTACCTCCTGCTTGGTTCTTGCAACTGCAAGGAGCTACAATCCCTACTAGGTTCCTTAAATTTTGCCATGCACATCATACCACAAGGCCGCGCTTTCATATCTAGACTACTTTGCCTTTTTCCACACTTCCGACATGACGATCATAGGCTGTCCCTAGATATCCAAGCCACAGCAGACGTGCTCATGTGGAAGAATTTCTCATGGTAAAAGCATGTTTCTCCCAGGATTGTCTGACACATCACCAACCATATGGTCAGAGTCGGCATCTACCACAGGTTTTGCAGCAATCTATGGGAACGAATGGCTTTGGGGCAGTTGGCCTGTAGAAGTCAAGGATTTGGAAGGTTTTTGAGATCTACCCCATTGTGGCGGCTGCTGTGGCATGAGGTCATTTATGGTCAGTGTCGTCGGTACGTTGTAACTCAGACAACCAAGCCACATGCCATATCAAGAAGGGCCGCTCATCATCTTTAACGTTCATGAGATTTCTAAGGAAACTTACTTGGTTGCCCGCATGTCACAATTTCTTTTTAGTTTGCTTTCATGTACCTGGTGTTTGTAACATCGCCGCTGACAATTTGTCTCGATTTAAATTCCAGGCATTTCATCAAGCGCTTCCTACAGCCACTCAAGCAGCCACAGCCACCCCTTCATTCCAGCATCTAGTCATGGATTAGACATACTCATGCAACATAGCAGGGAACTGTCCCAATTAGCACTTTCGTCCAATACTCGTAGGACGTATAATATAGCCTTCACCTTGTTTTAAAGATTCCTGTTGGAACACAACATCTCAACCTTTTGTCATGACATCTCTCCTAGGTTTTGCTTCCTTTTGCCATCTTAAACTATCTCACACCATTAAATTATATTTGACAGGCATTCAACACCACATGCTAACCCTATGGCCAAACAGCCATAGCTTCATGTCATCATACCAGATAAAGAACATACTCAGAGGTATTCAGAAATCAGTTCCCCCACGTACCTCACAGAGATTACCAATAGACAACCACTTTTCCAATCCTTATCTAACCTATTAGATTTAAAACCATTTAATTCCAGTACCAACAAAGTAATTAAAACAGCTATTTACGTAGCCTTCTATGGTTTTCTCAGGCCAAGAGAGTTTACTACTACCACCACACCACAAAACGAGTCAACACGCGCCAACAGTAGAGATAACATACTATCCTACCCACAATAAATGGTGCCCGGTTGCGGTCCTAGATTCCTAACTTCAAAACCCCAACTCACAACCATCACAGCCCTTATTTGTATTACAAGGCTCAGAGCTTACTACCTCTACCTTCATGAAATATTTCAGGTCTCTGTTATCCCAGCTAGGCCGCAACCCTTCTAACTACTCCGGTCACTCCTTCCATATATGGGCGGCCTCCACAACCTCCAGTGCCAACATACCGGTGCACATTATCAAATCACTGGGGTGGTGGAAATCCTCCGCTTATACATGGTACATACCCAAACCAGTACAAGAAATATGTAATGCATTTAAGGAAATGTCTGGTTAATTTGAATGTATTTGTTGACTGTATTAAATCTTTGATTATTCACTGTTGCCCTCTTTATTTACAGGCCTACTGCATCGTCGGTTCCGGCACACCACCACCGACTTGCTCTTTTATACTATCCTATGCTTATACTTAGTCCTTACTCCTTATACGGCTATGTGCCCCTAACACAATGTAGCATTTATTTAGAACATGGAATATATAACTTAGCATAAAGCTCATATTTTATAGAGATTATTGATACACCTTAAAATGTTAATTTTGTACATGTACAGTTTATAATCTTGTTTGTCATGTTCATCCATCAGACAAACATGCAAGGGCATTTATTCATTCTGTACAAGTACTCAGTGTGACACGATCATATATTAAAATATGGTCAAGGAATTTACTCACAAATATATATAAGGAAGCAACAAGCATTTTGGGGAAAGCACAAGCTCAAAAGTCCAACAGAATGTTAAAATGTTATCTAAATTTTGGAATGAAATATGCAGTCTCTGTGTCACTAGTTTATTCGTGGGGTGAGGATTTGCTTAGATCCAGAAGGAAAGGTAATTAGGAGGGGTTCTAATTTTTAATTACTTTCCCATTGTGCAGTAACGTGTTAAAGCAGCTCTGTAAAAATGTTTACATTAAATAATATTCCCAACAGATTAGCAGTGTATAAACAAGTAAACCATAAGCACCCAAACTTTAGATAATGGTATAAATGGTCCTCCACCACATAAATCATTAAAATGTCATTTAGCATACTAAATACTTATCTAATGGATAAAAAGCACTGTTTGACTCGAGGATTGGCTGACTGGTAGCAGTTCAATCCATCAAGCCTTTTAAATTTGTTTCCTGATTAGACACCCCATGGCAGAATTACCCTGCCTCTATACATTAATACATATATCTACATATGTACATATGTGTTATTTCTAATTCTCTAATCACAACTCATTTCCATAAAATAAAAACCTTCATAGATATTACATATTGTCTTCAGCTATAGGATGCATCTGTTGACTTGATTATTTTTTTCTGTATTTTTGTTTCTTTTCTTCTGAATAAAAATCGTTGATTTAAATGTAAAGTAGATTGATGGATTTGTCGACAAAAGACACTGTTTACTTGTAATGCATAATGAGTGAGGTTGCTGTCATGGAAAAATATGTGTGTCAACCAACCATACTGAAACTTGGACTGACATATCCCTGCAAATTAAATACTAACGCAAGGAGGACAGTTAAAGGGACAGTCCGGACATTTAAAGCACTTTAGCTTAATAAAATGCTTAATTTGTGAAGATTGTGTCCTTTTTTTTTATTTCAGAAAAAAATGTAGATTTCAATAAAAACTGTCTCTTTTTTTACTTAACCTTTTCACATCCCCCTGACTGTTGATTAGACACCCACTCATGGTTTCCTGGTTTGGTTAGCTCAATTGCCCAGAGCACTTATTCAGTTGCATTAGAAAAGTCTGTGATTGGACAGACACAAAGTCTGGGCAGGGGAAGCAGGAGAGAGCTTGTAAAAACTGCACACAAGGCATCAGTAGCTTTTACAAGCAATTTTTAGATATACCTCCAGTGAACAAATGCATAATAAAATGCACTTATGTTTTCATTGTAGTGCTAAATAGTGATTTATTTAATAAGCTTTAAATATAAATATAATTCAGTAAGGTTTGTGCCAAATAGTTTTCATCAAAAGCAGTTGAAATAAGGAAACTTATCTTAAGTTATCACTGTCGGCATGGTATTTGCCAACTTCAATGAACGGAGTTTGGTCTATGAAGGAGTTGTGTGCATTGGGGATGAATTGGAAAATGTATGCTCCCATAGGGTCCAATCCAATCTCTAAAAATGGCCTTACAACAGCAACATTGCAGTTTCACATTTAATCTAGTGAAATTCGCAGTCTTCTGCTACAGTTTGAAGCCCAGAAAAGCTATCCTGTGTATCTCAGATATCAGTAAGCTCAACATTAGTTTAAAAAATAGCTCAGTGAGAAAAAAGTAAATTGAGAAACAAAATAAAAACTATAAAAACATAAAAAGCTAGAGAAAGTTTCCTTAAAGTGCATGGTAAATATAGTAAAAAGTGTAAATGATACAGATTAAATAATATTTAGTATAATTCAACAATAAATTTAAGAGCACTAAAGCTGTAGGAACAAATACTCATGTATTCCTAACGCTATAGCATTTCCATACCTATGTAGGTGTCAATCTTATTGAATAGATCAAGTCCCAGAATCGGGAATGCAGGGGGGAGGAGGATAAAAGGGTGGGATAGTGATGCGATTGCATTACTAACTCTGACCAAAGGGAGGAGGACCTGCATGGAAAGGGGTAATCCTGTCCAGTTAGGGGGCATGTCTGCCCACACTACTGGCATGCCAGCCCAGTGCCCTGAATGTAGTGCTGGCTCATCTTATGATGCACTTTCGCTATAATTGTTGAAGACAGTTCCCTGGTGTTGCCAAAAGCAGGGTACCACAGAACTAAGGTGGGATGGTGCGACAGGACCCAAAATTGGTTCATTACACCAATAATGTGATATAAAATAATTGACATGTAAACAGTAAATATATGCACACACAAATGTTTTAACTGGATAAGACTGTGACATTTTATTTGGGGCTTTAATAAATAAAATCCAATATATTTAGAAAGCCATAAATACTAAATAAATAAACAACTTTCCACATTCAGATAAATTTCATTAATAAAAACACAACTAAAGCCAGTCCACCATTATTATTATTATTGCCATTTATATAGCGCCAACAGATTTTGTGGCGCTTTACAATATTATGAGAGGGGGGAATTAAATATAAATAGGACAATAGGACAATTACAAGAAAACTTACAGGAACGTTAGGTTGAAGAGGATCCTGCTCAAACAAGCTTACAGTCTATATGAGGTGGGGTATAAAACACATTAGGACAGGAAATATCAATCAAAAAAGGTGGGAGTGAAGCAGAGCTGGAGGAGAGAGTAAAGTGCTGCCCTTTAGGAGAGAGCAAGAGACAGGTATGTGAGGTAGAAGTTACTTTAGGAGGCCATAAGCTTTCCTAAAGAGATGAGTTGAGATGATTAAGGCACTTCTTAAATGATTGAAGACTAGGGGAGAGACTGATGGGGGTAGGCAGGCTATTCCATAGGAATGGAGCCACCTGCAAGAAGTCCTGCAAGAGTGAGTTGGCCATACGGGTGCGAGCAGCGGGCAGAAGAAGGTCACGGGCAGAGCGGAGAGACCAAGAAAAGGCATAGGTATGGGTTAGCACTATGAATTGACTCTTATAGAATACAGGATGCCAATGTAAGGACTAACAGAGGGGTGAGGTGTGAGAGGACCGACTAGAGAGGAAAATCAGTCTGGTGGCAGCATTCAGATACAGACTGTAGCGGGGCAATACGGCTTTTGAGAAGACCAATTAGTAGAGGGTTACAATAATTCATGCAGGAAATTACTAGAGCATGGATAAGCTCCTTTGTAGTCACAGAGACCGAGTGATTGAAGAGTTTGAAGGAGGAGAGCATGATCAATGGTATCAAAGGCAGCAGAGAGGTCAAGAAGAATTAGTATGGAATAGTGGCCTTTGGATTTAGCTGTGATTAGGTTGTTAGTAACTTTGATAAGAGCAGTCTCAGTAGAGTGAAAAGGGCAGACGCAAGATTGAATAGGGTCAAGGAGAGAGTTGGAATTGAGGAAGAGAGACACACGGGTAAAGACAAGTCTTTCCAGAAGCTTTGAGGAAAAAGGGAGTAGGGTTATGGGACAATAGTTAGAGGGGGAGGACGGGTCAATAGATGTTTTTTTCAGGATAGGTACTACAGTGGCATGTTTAAGGTCAGCAGAGACAATGCCAGAAGAGAGAGAGAAGTTGAAGTTGTGTTAAGGTAGGCATAACACAGGGGGAGAGAGATCTGATAAGGTGAGATGGGACAGGATCGAGCGGGCAAGAGGTGGGGCGAGACGAAAGGAGAAGCACAGCCACCTCTTTTTCAGTGACTGGGGAGAAAGTCTGAAGGGTAGGAAAGGCATGATCAACCTGTGGTTGAGAAAGAGAATGGCAAGGTGGGGAGAGTCCTTTCCTTAGCTGTTCAATCTTGTCGGTAAAGTAGTATGCAAAGCTATCGGCTAGTTTGGGGGGCGGTCACAGCAGGGCGAAGAAGAGAGTTAAAGGTGTAGGAGCATGGGGTTGTGGGAGCATCAACTAATGAGAGAGGAAAGGTATGACTGTTTGGCGAGGGCAAGGGCTGCGCTGTATGAACACAATATGAATCTATAATGGAAATAGTGTGCCTGGGTGTGAGACTTGCTCCAGGAGTGTTCAGCACAATAGGAGCATCTTTGCAGGTAGCGTGTTGATTTAGTATTCCACGGTTGGGGGTGTCCTCCTAAAGGTGCATGTTTGGAGCGGGGCTACAACATTCAAGGCAGAGGTGAGGGTAGTGTTATATGTGGAAATGGCCAGTGAGGGACAGGAGAGGGAAGGGATGGATAGCAGTTGTGAATCAATATCAGCTGACAGCTGCTGGAGGTCAATAGAATTAAGGTTCCTTCTGAGTTGAGGGGGGTTAGGCTGAGGTTGTTGGGTGAGGGAGTACTTGAGAGCAAACGATAAGAGGTGGTGATCAGAGAGAGGAAATGGAGTGTTGCAGATATTAGATACTGTACATACATAAGAGAAAATGAGGTTGAGAGTATTGCCAGCTACATGGGTGGGAGAATTAGCCCACTCCGATAGCCAGAGGGAGGAAGTAATTGAAAGTAGTTAAGAGGCTGCTGAGGTCAAAGGTGGGTTAATGGGAATATTGAAGTCCCTGAGAATTAGGGATGGAATGTTGGAAGAGAGTAAGTAGGGTAGTCAGGCAGCAAAGTGGTCAAGGAAAAGGGTTGATAAATAACGGCAATGTTAGCAGAGAAGGGTTTGGAGAGGCGAATTGAATAAATTACAAATGATGGGAAAGAGAGGGAAAGGGTGGTGGGTAGAGTTTTGAAGGAGCAGTGAGGTGAGAGGAGAAACCCTACATCACCACCTTTATATTCAGAGTGTCTTGGGTTGTGGGTAAGTTGAAGACCACCAAAGGATAAAGATGTAGGGGTAGCAGTGTAAGAGGGGGAGAGCCATGTTTCTGCTAAGGCTAGTAAACCTAGGGAACAAGAGATGAAGAGGTCATGGACAGCAGTGGATTTTGCAATATTGCAAACAGAGCGTGCATTCCAGAAGGCAGTATTGAAGGAGGATTTAAACGCAAATAGCCAGACTGCCATTTAAAAATAAGAATGTAAAATATCCATCGCCCTTAATCAATGGGTGACTTAACACAAACAACACCATGACAATAAAATAAAGCAAATACAATAAATAGGGAGGGTGGGATCACAGCTATACTGCTCTACGACATCATGTTGCAGAACTGCGGTGAGACTGAGCTGTCACGCCACACCCTGCACATTTATAGAGAGCTGCTATAGAGCTTTTTGGTGCCAAAATGCTGAGGTCAAATCTGAAAGCGACAATGCTGTCGCTGCTCGTCAACAGCAAGTAACAACTGCAGCAGCCAATCAGTGAGCATGCATCCCGCCACTAAACCAGAAACAGTGGAATCTCGCACTACATTCTTCGGGCAAATGAACACAAGTCGCCTCATTCGCTTATCCACAAAACAAGTTTTGTGGAGTGCCCCTGTATAATACTATAGTTGATAAAATAACTTACTTTTAGCCTGCTGTGTTCATCATTCGAGATGAATTTTCTGTCAGATGATATCCCCCTTTTCATGTGAGGTAATTAGGGAGTTTCCTAATCGCCGAAGCACAGTTTTTCATTGTTAAGGATAATGCATGTAACTCAAATCTTAGATCATCTTTCATTTTTAATGATATCTCCTGGGCCTATGCCACATAATTAGGTAATCACTATGTTTTATCCTGAATTATAATTATTATAATTCCATTATTGGAAAGGCACTTAGCTGCATTGGTTTCTTTCATTATCTGTAACCATTGTCATAAATCTTCAGAACATTAACTTTGAGTTTCTTCCATTTGTATATATTAGGACATTGAAATTCTTCAGATATGTGAGTCTTGCACATGGATGTAGTTAAAAAAATCTGGGGTGGAAGATCCTGTTTCCATTAGGGTCAACACAATCGACACTTACAAAGTAAGTAAACACAGTATCGTTGAGTTAGGTAAGAATATCTATTAGCATTTGACAAGAAAAGACGCTTCGTAGAAAAAAACACAAATGAATCAGCACAACAGTATATATATATAAAAAAAAAATAATTTCTTTATATAAAATTACAATAATAATAAAGTAGAGAGGAGGCCCTGAGTCAATTATGCTTATGCCTTTTGTAACCTAAGAATTAAAATCTTTGGGAAAATCTCTGCATAGTTAATTTGTTGAATAACAAATGAACAGGGAATACATTTATAAACAATCATAAAATTCGATAGAAGTCTTCATGGTAAGGAAAGATAAAAAAAAAAAAAAAAAAACGATTTACAGGTCTTAGTTTAGGAGCAGATATCTTAATGTTATGCAGTACATAATTAACTTATTTTAGCGCTGGTTTGTTCTCTAAACAGTCAATTTAAGGAAATAGATTTTTTATTTTTTTTGTAAATTACATTTTCATTGGTTTCAAGGTAAACCGTATTGTAATGCCTTAAAAGATATAAGCATGTAAATGGCAAGCTCTTCGAAGCGTGCAGATGAACAAGAGAGTGACATTTTGTAGCCATTGTCAATGCTACATACAAGGAAAAAGGTTAATATATAATATATTGATATTATAACATTTTTGTTACGAGGACAGTAGTGTTTTTTCTCTTACAAAAATGATGGCTCTGGTAGAATATTAATCAAGCGAAATGTCAACTATTTAATTTTTTTTAGTAGATCATATGTTTGCAATGATCTAATGTCTTTAAAAAAAACGAGTAGAGAAAACAAACTAGTAAATGTTTATTAATGAAAGCACTAAATAATACGTACAATTAAAACTTAAAGGTTGAAGCAGAAAACATCCAATAGGATAAAAAAAGGGTGAGTAATGAAATGCAGTGTTTAATCATATGCAGAGACAATTAATGTTGTTTTATGTTTGTTGTCCCACATTTATAGTCCAACGATGGCTATGCAAAAAAAAAAAAAAAAGTTTTTTTTATTTATACAGAGGAAAGGGAATTTTTTATGTATTCAATTAATTGTGTGAATTACATTTTGTTTTATCTAGGTGAATAAATGAGACAAAGCCAATGATTGATTATTTGGCTGTTAATATCAGAGGAAAATTTGGATTTTGGAATGCTACCAAGGTTCAAAGACAACAATCTATATCCTGCATATGCTTGATTTACACATTGAAATCATGTATCATTTAAGGAATTATTATACAAATGATATCTTAAACTCATATTTATTGGGGTTTCATACCTGATTAAATTGGTTGTTGCAAGATTTATGATGTATAGATATATAAATTTAAATATCTTTAAAAATAAAAATAAATTGTTCTATTAAGTTAATTTTACAGAAGAATAATACGTATTTGTATTGATGCTTAATATATAATATGTTACCATTAAAATAATTCCTTAAATTATGTATTTATTTCAATATATAAATTAAAATTATACAGAATATAGATTGTTGTCTTTGAAATTATAATGTATTAAATAGTATATGTAATATTCGGTTTATGGCAAGGTTAGTGAGCGATGAAAGTAATAAACAACCAATGAACAGTAAAAATAGCCATTTGTTAGCTTCTTTTTTGTTTTTGCAAGAACCCTCCCCACCACCTGGAATGAAGCAAACAAGCAAAAAATCACCATGTTATTTCCACTCCTAATCGTTCACTTTACTCACCACAAGACCTGTGCACAAAGCACTTTCACCTGCAAGGTACAAATGAAACTCATGTTAATCTATGCCCAAACAAATTGTTCCATCATGTATATCCCCGACAAACAAATTCAAAATGTGAAGTTTAACCGGAGTCTAATTTGTTTGTCAAAGTAAGATTTTCTGCACGAGTCTACTCACCACCATGTATACTGTCACTACTCAATATATTTACTTAACTGTCAGGCCTTAAGCCTCCCGATGTCTCCTCATACTTCCGGGTTTGACGGAGCTTAGCCACACCCCCATTACCACGGTCTGTTATTTAATGCGACCGCACCAGCTGATAGACGCTGGATTATTGAAACGCGTACCGCGCCAAACTCACCGGCTCACATACCTCGGTGAGACGACCACTCGCTACTAGACCGGACTGGAGGAATATTCAAGTCCCCAACATCTCTCCTAATCACAGACAACTACCAGCACTCTCGGCAACCATTCACTGAAGCAACCGCCTCTGAGGAGAGCTGGGGACACAATCCCTCTACTTCCAGAAGTTAAGTTATTTACAGTCTCTGAGTTAAGAGCTAACAATGCTAAAGCTTTATTTCAACTTACTAAAGTCAGCTATCAAGTTCTCCAGCAAGCCTGCTACAGCTTTCCTCAAATCAAGTATTATTCAAGTTCAGCTGTACCTGTCTTGCTACAGATAATCTTATTTCTTCATACTAAAGTCTGCTATCAAGTTGTTCAGCAATCCTGCTACAGCTTTCCTCAAATCAAGTATTATTCAAGTTCAGCTGTACCTGTCTTGCTACAGATAGTCTTATTTCTTCATACTAAAGTCTGCTATCAAGTTGTTCAGCAAGCCTGCTACAGCATTCCTCAAAACAAGTATTATTTAAGTTTTACTGCACCAGTCTTGCTACTGATAATTCCAATGTATATAATCTCATATAATTTGAACTGTTAACAAGAATAACGGACTCTAATGAATTCTGAACCTTGTCAATGAAACAAACCGTTTATTATTTAAAGAAACAGTAACTGTAATTCTGGAACTGAAGTCTCAGTTCCATCTAAGTGTCTTAATAAAAGATCAAAGTCCTAAGAAATCTGCAGTTGTGTTCCACATCATTTACTGTGAACGTGACAGAATAATCCAGCCTTTGTAATGGAACCAGCAGATTTAGATTCTAAAGTATTGTTACTGAATCAACGAGTCGATTCACTTAACCAAGGTGTGCAAGACCTGCAGGTTACAAATGAAAGAATTCTCACTTATGTCAAAGACTTACAAACGCATTCTCCTCATACTGTTCTGCACTCAACTAGTGATCCTGCTGTATGTAACCCTGACAAATTCTATGGTGATCGTTCCAAATATAGGGAGTTTTTTAATTCCTGCAAATTATTGATTGCTTTAAAACCTAGATCTTATCCCACAGAAAGATCTAAGGTTTTTTCAGTTATCTCATTTCTAAGAGGTGAACCTATGTCCTGGGCCCATTCCTTTTTGGACAATGATGACCCCATCTTAGATTCACTGGAGGAATTCTTTAAAGCCATGTCTCTTCTCTATGAAGATCCTTACAAACAAAATACTGCTGAATTAACAATTAGAACCTTGCTGCAAAAACATAGACCCGTTGAAGATTATATCGCTGAATTTAAAAGCTGGGCAGTAGAAACGCAATGGAATGACATCGCATTGCGCAACCAATTTCGAATCGGCTTATCTGAAGCTGTAAAGGATGAACTATCTAGAATAGAACTCCCTACTACTTTGAATGCTCTGATTCATCTATCGATCAGCATTGACAGAAGGCTTAGAGAAAGAAAGGCCGAAAAGGCTCTCTCAACTTCAACTGGGAAAAAATCATTTCATCCTCCAAAGCCTTCTGACAACTCATCCTTACCAACCGAACCTATGAGAATAGGGGTAATAAGAAGTCCCCTCACTCCTGAAGAGAAAAATCGACGACGTATATTAAACCTTTGTATTTATTGTGCCTCTCGAGTTCATTTTGTCTCTGATTGCCCCTTGTTGAAACGGATAAAGGGCAATAGGCATACTCATGCCTCATCCATCCTAAATGCACTCTCCTCTATAACAACTACTCAGTTCTCCCCTATAACTCTCATACTACAGTGGGACAAAGAAAGAATTGTGACCGAGGCCATCATTGATTCTGGAGCTAATGGGGTGTTCATCGATTCAACCTTTGTAAAAAAGAATAAAATTCCATGTGTTCGTAAAAGCACTTCTGTTCCTGTTAGAGTGATCGATGGCTCCCTCATCTCCGCGGGGCCGATACTTCATGAAACCATCCCTCTAAAAGTAACCACCAATCATATTCATACTGAAAATCTTACATTTGATATTATCCCATCACCTTTTTTCCTATTATACTAGGGATCAACTGGTTAAGGAACCACAACCCTCAAATCTCTTGGTCCCCCTTTTCTCTTACTTTTAACTCCGATTATTGCAATGAAACATGCTTACAACATATTCCAATCCTTCAGACCACTAAAGAACCAGCTATACCCTCTTGTTATTCGGACTTCTCGGATGTCTTCAGTAAAAAGGAAGCTGAAACGCTCCCCCCTCATCGTTCCTATGACTGTCCTATAGACCTCATACCTGGTGCGCCCTTACCGTTTGGACACATCTACCCTCTCTCTGATTCTGAATTACAAATTCTCAAGGAATACCTGAATGAAAACCTCCGGAAGGGATTCATTAGACCCTCCAGCTCACCTGCTGCCTCAAGTATATTTTTTGTGAGAAATAAGGACCTGACTATACGTCCCATCATAGATTACAGAGCTTTAAACAAAATTACAGTTAAAAATCGTTACCCTCTTCCCCTGATCAATGAACTGATTGAACAATTAAAAACTGCTACCATCTACACTAAGCTTGACCTTCGCGGGGCATATAACCTCATCAGAATAAAAGCTAACGATGAATGGAAAACTGCTTTTCGAACAAGATACGGCCTCTACGAGTATCTAGTGATGCCTTTTGGCCTCTGCAATGCCCCTGCAACCTTTCAACATTTTATAAATGACATCTTTAGAGATCTTTTGGACATTTGTGTTATCATTTATTTAGATGACATTCTCATATACTCCAACACTCACGAGGAACACAGAAAACATGTAAGATGGGTATTATCCAGACTCAGAACTCACAAATTATTCGCTAAACCAGAAAAATGCCTTTTTAACGTCACTGAAATAACCTTTCTAGGTTATGTTATTTCCCCTCATTCAATAAGCATGGATAATTCAAAAATCGATTGTATCCTCAATTGACCCATTCCCTCTACAGTAAAAGAACTACAACGGTTTCTGGGATTCGCCAACTTCTACAGAAAATTTATTAAAAACTACTCAGAGGTAGCTCATCCGCTCAATCAACTTAATAGAAAAAAACATCCTTTTAATTGGAACAAGAAAGCTCAAGATGCCTTCGAAGAATTAAAAAGAAGGTTTACAACAGCTCCTGTTCTTCAACTTCCAAACTCCACATATCTGTATGTCCTTGAAACGGATGCTTCGGAAACTGCAATTGGAGCTGTCCTCTCTCAACATAAAACTCCTCAAGAACCCCTTCATCCAGTCGCTTTCTTCTCACGTTCATTGTCTCCTGCCGAAAAAAATTATCCTATAGGAGAAAAAGAATTATTAGGTATCAAAGCAGCCTTAGAAACTTGGAGACACCTTCTTGAGGGTGCAAAAAACCCTCTAATTGTTTACACTGACCATAAAAATCTTGAATATCTTCACTCTAACAAGACTCTCTCTTCCCGACAAGTACGATGGAATCTTTTTTTTTCCCGTTTTAATTATCAAATTGTTTTCAGACCTGGGTCTAGGAATAAAAAGGCAGATGCCCTTTCCAGAATCCATTCAGACACTGCATTGGAACCTCCTCCTCTTACAGTCGTTGGAATCCTTTCTTCCCTTCTAGACGACATAAAAGACCTCAGTGAAGATGCCCTTGAACTTCCTACATCAGTTAAACTATTAAAGAAAGACGGTCTCTACTATTTTAAGGACCGAATTTACGTACCTCCCACTTTCAGAAATAAAATACTCAAATTTATTCATGATTCCCCTCTGGCAGGTCATCCAGGTATAAAAAAGACCCTTGAATTGTCCAAAAGGTATTACTGGTGGCCTCGCCAAGACAAAACCATCGAATCATATGTTAAAACTTGTTCAACTTGCCAGAGATCCAAATATGAACATCATCAACCATTTGGTCAGTTATTGAACCTGCCGATTCCTGAAAGGTAGTGTTGTCGCGAACCCGAAATTTTCGGTTCGCGAACGGCGAACGCGAACTTCCGCAAATGTTCGCGAACGGGCGAACCGGGCGAACCGCCATAGACTTCAATGGACAGGCAAATTTTAAAACAAGGGGACTAACACCTGGACTGTGGCATGCCGGAGGGGGATCCATGGCAAAACTCCCATGGAAAATTACATAGTTGATGCAGAGTCTGGTTTTAATCCATAAAGGGCAGAAATCACCTAACATTCCTAAATTGTTTGGAATAACGTGCTTTAAAACATCAGGTATGATGTTGTATCGATCAGGTAGTGTAAGGGTTACGCCCGCTTCACAGTGACAGACCAAACTCCCCGTTTAACGCACCGCAAACAGTCCTCTATATACAGAGTAAACATGGCTCCCCACTATATACAGAGTAACATGGCTCCCCTCTATATACAGTGTAAACATGGCTCATCTCTATATACAGAGTAACATGGCTCCCCTCTATATACAGAGTAACATGGCTCCCCTCTATATACAGTGTAAACATGGCTCCTCTCTATATACAGAGTAACATGGCTAGCCTCTATATACAGAGTAACATGGCTCCCCTCTATATACAGTGTAAACATGGTTCCCTCTATATACAGTGTAAACATGGCTCCTCTCTATATACAGAGTAACATGGCTTCCCTCTATATACCGTGTAAACATGGCTCCCTCTATATACAGAATAACATGGCTTCCCTCTATATACCGTGTAAACATGGCTCCCCTCTGTATATAGAGGGAGCCATGTTACTCTGTATATAGAGGGAGCCATGTTTCCACTGTATATAGTGTAACATGGCTCCCCTCTATATACAGAGTAACATGGCTCCCCTCTATATACAGTGTAAACATGGCTCCTCTCTATATACAGAGTAACATGGCTCCCCTCTATACAGGGGCGTACCTGGAGCATTTGGCACCTGGGGCGGATCCTTTATTTGGCACCCCCCTCCCCAACTTTGAAATGTAAAAAACAGCTGCAATTTTTTTTAAATGTATGTTTATGCAGTGTGTGTATAGTGTGTAAAGTGTGTGTATATTGTGTGTATAGTGAGTGTGTATAGTGTGTACAGTGTGTGTATATTGTGTGTATAGTGAGTGTGTATAGTGTGTGTGTATAGTGTGTATAGTGTGTGCAGTGTGTGTATAGAGTGTGTATAGTGTGTGTATGCAGTGTGTGTAGTATGTGTGTATAGTGTGTGCATAGTGTATGCAGTGTGTGCAGTGTGTGCATAGTGTGTACAGTGTGTGTGTATAGTGTGTGTAGTGTGTGTATAATGTGTGCAGTGTGTGTATAGTTAGTGCAGTGTGTGTATAGTGTATGCAGTGTGTGCAGTGTGTATGCAGTGTGTGTAGAGTGTGTATAGTGTATGCAGTGTGTGTATAGTGTGTGTACAGAGTGTGCAGTGTGTGTCTAGTGTGTGCAGTGTGTATAGTGTGTGCAGTGTGTATGCAGTGTGTGTAGTGTGTGTATGCAGCGTGTGTAGTGTGTGTGTGCATAGTGTGTACAGTGTGTGTATAGTGTGTACAGTGTGTGTGTATATTGTGTGTATAGTGTGTGTATAGTGTGTATAGTGTGTGCAGTGTGTGTATAGTGTGTATGCAGTGTGTGTATAGTGTGTATGCAGTGTGTGTATAGTGTATGCAGTGTGTGTATAGTGTGTATGCAGTGTGTGTATAGTGTGTATGCAGTGTGTGTATAGTGTATGCAGTGTGTGCAGTGTGTATGCAGTGTGTGTAGAGTGTGTATAGTGTATGCAGTGTGTGTAGTGTGTGTATGCAGTGTGTGTAGTGTGTGTGCATAGTGTGTACAGTGTGTGTATAGTGTGTACAGTGTGTGTGTATATTGTGTGTATAGTGTGTGTAGTGTGTGTATAGTGTGTATAGTGTGTGCAGTGTGTGCATAGTGTGTATGCAGTGTGTGTATAGTGTGTATGCAGTGTGTGTATAGTGTATGCAGTGTGTGTATAGTGTGTATGCAGTGTGTGTCCCCAAGCCCCTAGTCACACAACCAAATAAAAAAGGCCCTACCTACCCCCCTCACCCTAAAAAATAGTGAAGGGGGAATAAAATTACTACCCTGTAAAGTAAAATTCAACTTACTATTCAACGTCTTCTTCTTCTAAAATCTTCATTTTTTTAGCCCCAAAAAAGGCCAAATAAAAAGCCATCATACCCGTCGAACTTAAAAATAAAATAAAAAACCCGAGCACAAAAAAAAAAATTTAATCCATCTTCACCCATGGAGGGCTCCGTGTCAGTGTTTATCAGGGATCCTTAGGATAGGTGTCAATGCATATCTGCCAAGTGACCCTATGTAGGGGGAACAGTCCCTATTCTGCTCTGTGTCAGTGTCTGGAGGGAGTATCTGCAGTAACACAGAGTGTCTGGGGGGAGTATCTGCAGTAACACAGGGTGTCTGGAGGGAGTATCTGCAGTAACACAGAGTGTCTGGGGGTAGTATCTACTTGTAACATTTATATGCACTAAAAAAAAAAATAATAAATTGAAAAAAAAAAAAAATGGTTGCAGCTTCCGAATTAATCTAAAATGGATGCTGTTCAGTAGGTGGGAGGGTCTGCTAGGGAGGGTGTGCTGCTGATTGGCTGTAATGTGTCTGCTGACTGTGAGGTACAGGGTCAAAGTTTACTCAATGATGACGAATAGGGGGCGGACCGAACACCGTATGTGTTCGCCCGCGGTGGCGGACTCGAACATGCTATGTTCGCCGGGAACTATTCGCCTGCGAACAGTTCGGTACATCACTACTGAAAGGCCTTGGCAATCCATTTCTATGGATTTCTTGGTGGAACTTCCCCCTTCTCAACATCATACCACCATTTTGGTGGTAGTTGACCGTTTCACGAAAATGTCCCATTATATCCCTTTAAAGAAATTACCTTCATCCTCTGAACTTTCAAAATTATTTCTTAACAATATTGTAAAACTTCATGGACTGCCTGATGAGATCATTTTGGACCGAGGAACTCAGTTTACCTCCAAATTCTGGAACGCATTATGCGCTTCTCTTCATATCCAACGTAAACTGTCATCTGCATATCATCCCCAAACTGATGGACAAACTGAAAGAGTCAATCAATGCTTAGAGCAATATCTACGATGTTATTGTTCCCATTTACAAGATGATTGGATAACATGGTTACCCATGGCAGAATTCGCATATAACAACTCCTATCATGCTAGTAGCAAAATGACTACATTTTTTTCTAACTATGGATTTCATCCCTCCTCGTTTCCTGCTCAGACGATTCCTACGTCTAACCCCTCCGTTTCGAATCAAATCTCTCACATGTCCTCTCTATTTAAAAAATTACATGAAAATCTAGAATTGGCCTCATCCAATCAAAAGAAGTTTTTTGATGCTAAAAGACAACCTCCTCCCACCTATAAGATTGGTGATCTTGTCTGGCTTTCCTCGAAAAACATTTCTACAAACCGACCATCAAAAAAGTTAAGTTCCCTTTTTCTTGGTCCTTTTCCAATATTATCAGTTATCAACCGTAATGTTGTTAGATTGAAACTTCCACCTACTTTGAAACTTCATCCTGTTTTTCATGTGTCCTTGCTTAAACCTCATCATCCTGACCCCTTCCGTAGAGATGTAACTACTCCTCCTGATCCTGTTTTAGTCCAGGGTGAAGAAGAATACGAGATTCAGAAAATTCTTGATTCAAGGATTCATCGTGGCTCATTGCAATACCTCATTAGATGGAAGGGATATGGAATTGATGAAGATACTTGGGAAAACTCCTCTGGAATCCATGCTGATAAATTGATTTCTGCTTTTCATAGACGCTACCCTTCTAAACCATGTTGAGATAGCACCCTGAGGTTGCTCATTAAGGTGGGGGTACTGTCAGGCCTTAAGCCTCCCGATGTCTCCTCATACTTCCGGGTTTGACGGAGCTTAGCCACACCCCCATTACCACGGTCTGTTATTTAATGCCACCGCACCAGCTGATAGACGCTGGATTATTGAAACGCGTACCGCGCCAAACTCACCGGCTCACATACCTCGGTGAGACGACCACTCGCTACTAGACCGGACTGGAGGAATATTCAAGTCCCCAACATCTCTCCTAATCACAGACAACTACCAGCACTCTCGGCAACCATTCACTGAAGCAACCGCCTCTGAGGAGAGCTGGGGACACAATCCCTCTACTTCCAGAAGTTAAGTAATTTACAGTCTCTGAGTTAAGAGCTAACAATGCTAAAGCTTTATTTCAACTTACTAAAGTCAGCTATCAAGTTCTCCAGCAAGCCTGCTACAGCTTTCCTCAAATCAAGTATTATTCAAGTTCAGCTGTACCTGTCTTGCTACAGATAATCTTATTTCTTCATACTAAAGTCTGCTATCAAGTTGTTCAGCAATCCTGCTACAGCTTTCCTCAAATCAAGTATTATTCAAGTTCAGCTGTACCTGTCTTGCTACAGATAGTCTTATTTCTTCATACTAAAGTCTGCTATCAAGTTGTTCAGCAAGCCTGCTACAGCATTCCTCAAAACAAGTATTATTTAAGTTTTACTGCACCAGTCTTGCTACTGATAATTCCAATGTATATAATCTCATATAATTTGAACTGTTAACAAGAATAACGGACTCTAATGAATTCTGAACCTTGTCAATGAAACAAACCGTTTATTATTTAAAGAAACAGTAACTGTAATTCTGGAACTGAAGTCTCAGTTCCATCTAAGTGTCTTAATAAAAGATCAAAGTCCTAAGAAATCTGCAGTTGTGTTCCACATCATTTACTGTGAACGTGACATTAACTTACCACCACATCTACTACCATAATTACCTATGTAGACTATGTAGACCAGGGGCCCTCCAACTGTGCCCCCCCCCAGATGTTGCTGAACTACAACTCCCATGATTCTTTGAATTACATAGATAGCCAGAAATTCATGGAAGTTTTTGTTCAGCAACATCAGGAGGGCCACAGTTTGAGGACCGCTGATGTAGACTATAATTCCCCACTATGTTTACAATCACATCTAATTATGTACCCTACCAGTCTCCATCATGCTTATTACCATTCCTAACCATGTACACTACCAGTCTCCACTATGTGTACTACCACTCCTAACCATGTACCCTACCAGTCTCCATTATCTTTACTGCCACTCCTAACCATGTACCCTACCAGTCTCCACTATCTTTACTACCACTCCTAACCATGTACCCTACCAGTCTCCATTATCTTTACTACCACTCCTAACCATGTACCCTACCAGTCTCCACTATCTTTACTACCACTCCTAACCATGTACACTACCAGTCTCCACCTTGTTTTCTAAAACTCCTAACCATGTACACTACCAGTATCCACCATGTTTACTACTGCTCCTAACCATGCACACTACCAGTCTTCACTATGTTCACTACCACTCCTAACCATGTTCCCTACCAGTCTCCCCCATATTTGCTACCATTCCTAACCACGTACACTGCCAGTCTTCATCATGTTTACTACCACTCCTAACCATAAACATTACCAGTCTCTACCATGTTTACTACCACTTCTAACCATGTTCACTGCCAGTCTTCAAAATGTTTACTACCACTCCCAACCATGTTCACTGCCAGTCTTCACCATGTTTACTACTACTCCTAACCATGTTCACTGCCAGTCTTTACCATGTTTACTACTACTCCTAACCATGTTTACTGCTAGTCTTCACCATGTTTGCTACCACTCGCAACCATGTTCGGTGCTATGCCTCTCCATGTTCAATTCCACTCAATATATTATTTTCAACTCCTCAGCACCTCCCCCACTAAAATTAATTATACTCACTAATATTTTTTCACAGTGTTTAGTCTCCACAATGTTTATTATCAACTCTTCCATGTATACTGACTGTTGTCATCATGTTTACTACCACTCCCCCCCATTGACGTATTGTGGTACTGGTGTTCTAAGCCCTGATCGCCAATTTTGTGGTGGTGAAATATATATCTTTCTTTGGTTTAACCATGTTTCTCCATGTCTATCCACTGAGCATGAGCATGAAGCTGAAGCTGAAGCTGCGATAGAATTGTGTCATTATGATACTCTTAATATTGGGGACTCCAAAGCCCCCTTACCCTACCTCATATATAATATGGATTTGGAAACTCTTGGCCAGCCGTTACCCCAAATAAACCTGGAAAGTAAGGTCTGTAAGTGCTCACAGAGTGTTTTTTCAACTGCTATATTATCTTAATAACACTACATCACAAATAAGAGCCTATAGCACACTGCAAGGATTTTGTTTGTTGTATATAATATGGTAGTCGGCCAAAAGCTTCCAGGAGCTCAGGCAAGGCTGGCAAAAACGTAAAAGGATTTGGTATGGTTAATAGTATGATATCTTCAAAGAGTTTCAAAAGGTAGGATATACCTTGGAATGGGATTCCTGTAATTCTGTGATGTATATGGATAGCTACTGCCAGAGGTTCAACATCTAAAATAAATAAAACAGGGTATAGTGAGCAGCCCTGCTGAGTTCCATTATTTATACCAAATGGTTCTGAAGTAAAGACATGGTAGAGGATAAGTGTGGAAGGTGAAGCAAATAATGCCATAATCGATTGTGTCATCACTGAGAAGAAACCAAAGTGTTGTAACACTAACTCCATGTATCGACAATTAAGCCTATCAAAGTCCTTTTGTGAGTCTAACGCAACTAGAAGCCCAGATTATTTTTATTTTTGTTGTAACACTTGGAGTATATTCAAGATTTTTCTGGAATTATCTGACCCCTGCCTTGCTGTAACAAGTCTGTTTATGAGAGAGGGTACAATAGTAGCTAGTCGCAAAGCCATCAGTTTGGAATAAAAATTTGTGTCACATTTTTATAATCAAATAGGTCTAAAGTAGGCACATGATGTTGATTCCTTCCCTGGTTTGGTAAGTTAATTACATGGGCTGCTAACATCTCTCCGGCAGGGAACTCATCTTGCATTATATTGTTTAAGAACTCAGAATATTTACAAAAGTACAATAGTAAAAACCATAACGAACGTCTGGGCCTGCTGCTTTGTGGGCAGTAAGGGAAGATATGGATTATTCAACTTCCAAGAGTGTGAAAGGCACTGCAAGGAACTCCAGCTCTGTAGTGGCTATCTGTGGTAGATTTAGAATGGATTAGAATTGGGATATGTCCCCCTCAGTGGCTTGATACACCCCTGGCTGATACTTTATATTATATTGCTTGTCATAAAACTTAGCAAACTCATTTAGGATTTAGATTTTTGTGACATTGGTATTTTTTGAGAAACAATAACTTTGTAGTAGCAATGTGTTTGCATAGTTGGCGAGCTAACATAGCTCCTGCTCTGTTTCCCTGGGTATAAAAGCGGTATTTCAATCCAAGTAAAATTTAACTGGTTTGACTGATATAGAATTTGTGTAATTTGTCTTTAACTCATTTAATTTCAGCTAGAAATTGTGGGGACTGTGTTTTTTTTTATTGGATTGGGATACTTGTAATAAATGTTCATACAGAAATTGAACATCTGCTAGCCTTCTCCTTTTTTGTCTAGCTGCCAATTAAATAAAAACTCCAGAATGAAGGCCTTATGGGACAGCCACAGAGAAGCCATGGTGATCTCTTGGGTGTCATTATTGACAAAATTACCCGTTAACTCTTCCTCTACTTTTGCTTGAGACTGGGGGTTAAAAAAAGAATATTCTCATTCAGGTGCCACATTCCCATAAGGGAAACTGTTCTGTTAAGTTCAAAGTGATAGGAGCATGGTCTGACCATGAAATAAGACCAATGGTAGTGGTCTGGATAGATTGTATAAAGTTTGTGGAGCCTAAAAATCTATAAATTCTGCTATATGAGTTATTCATGACTGAGAGGAAAATATAATGAGCAACGCTCCAAGCATCATACACACTAAACATCAGTAATAACTTATTCATAGCAGAAAGCAGTGCAAGGTGAGACCATCACTGTGGTGATATTTACTTGGCTATCAGGGATAAAGTTCCAATCGTCCTTAAGATGATTTCAAAATGAAATCTGAACATTGGGTGGTCCGTACGCATTCACCGATGTGTAAGGGCATTAATTTATGTCGCAGCTCATTATCAGGTATCTGCACTGCTTGTCCGTCACTCTTTTATGTAATTTGAAGGCAATAGAATCACTAAACAACCCCCCTCCGTTTTTTGACATAGGGAGGGAAAAGGGGTCTGTTTTCCACTTGCAAAATGTGTTTCTTGGTATAATGCCATATCTGCACCTATGCTACGCACTACCTCTTAGGGGGCATATTAAGGCTGTGGCGGACTGCCTGGCACCCTGACCGGGTGCCTCTGCCAATCAATGCTCCTAGTGATCTCCAAGTACTCCAAGCACTCCACCAGACACCATCAGCACTGTAGTCCCCACTTCCAGTGTTATAGCTTGGTTGGGGTTCTCGCAGTCCTCCACCCACCCTGGACCCAAGACCAGGATCCAGCTTCCAGTGGGTAGACCTCTCCTCCGAGAGAGTTTAGCAATATGCTCTTCAAAGAGCAAGTGATTATAATCCCAGGGGAGTATAGTGATATAGCAATCCCCAGAGTGAATAAAGCTGTACCCTCCACACATGAGACGAGGCTCTATGTTGAGGGTGAAGAGGAACTCATTTATTGGTAGCCACAACTGGCCTTTTATGCAAGTTCCACTCCCCTCTGGACCTGACAGTAAACCACAGTAGAAACAAATGCACAATCACATTGGCTCTCAGATCCATGACACTCCCATACATAATAAGATAATCCCTCCCCTGTGCCTGGGAGATAATTGGATCAGGAACTGTACTAACTTAATTATCTCCAGGCACAAACACACACATTTTTATAACATATTAAAAATACCCCCAAAACACATGGATATCCCAATATAGTCATATCTCCTTATTCCCCCGATCTGTGGGACCAACATATCTAAAAATCACCCAGATCAGTTTAGGGGTTTTCCATGGAAGTCTTAGTTTGACCGAACCCATGCATGGTCCCATGCCCAAAACAGTTCCAGAGAATCAGGGCTTGCAGTCGGTCTTGTTTGGTAGTTCACTATATAACAGAAATACAAATGCAACCAGTTTGTATGTAAACTTAGTCTGTGTCTCTTCTTCGGGAGTGTGTTTCCACTGAACGGCGCTATTTTCAAGTGAATCCAGTCAAACGTACGAAGAGATGGAAGTCCCAGCGGTGTTCGCGCCGTTGAGTGTCCGATTATAGTACCATGCACTCGACAACCAAACACCGCTGTCAAAAAAAGGTTAATAGCATGGGACATGGAAGAAGAAAAGTGCAATGAGACTAGCAGTGCACAGCAAATTAAAAAGTCCAAGCCCAATGCCCAAAAGAATGCAACCACCCCCCAGGGGTCCGCACACAACTCCACCCACTACCATATATAACACACTTTGAAAATAAACAAAATAAATAACCTATATAAAAAAGAACTAAGAAATAAATCTTTGTGCATGGATGCCCCAGGTAGAGAAAGAAATACAATCAATGGTAATATCTAAAAATCCACACTAAAAATCCACACTAATGTTACCTCTATAAAAAGAAAAATTAGGAGGTAATTCTCCCTTCACTACATATCAGTTATTATTATTATTACTGCTATTTATAAAGCGCACACAGATTCCGAAGCGCTGATGAAGCTGGTACAAACAACAGAACAATCTGCTCAGTTCCCCACTGCCAGAGGTTAAAATATATTTGCTGGCAAACACAGGGGATGGTTTTAAACTGCCCACCCCAACACAACAAACCCTGTATCCGTGGTATACCATGTCCTGGGGAAGAGAAAAGTGCAAAAGAGTATACTTCCTCAAAAAAACTAAAATCTCTCAGTTGTACCAAGCTGTAGAGAAGTCAGGTATCACGTCCCATTCAAGACCACTCTTATAGAATCTTGGGAAATGTAATGCTGGGGTGACTTTTCCAAGCAGACACCTTGTCCACCTGAATACCCCACTGTTAGAGGAGCTAAAGCCCACCTGGAACTGTCATGATCACCTTCATGACCCCATTTCTTTGTACCATTAACTTAGTGGGGTATCCCCAACGATAAATTATGTTTGCTAATTTGAGCGCTCTGCTAGACACTCCAAAATCCCTGCATTTCTACAGCATTGCAGCTAAGAGATCAGTAAACAACTAGCTCATTGAGTAGAGGGCTGGTAATGAAGGACACCCCCTGGCAGCCTTTATTATTAGCTCTTCAAAGTAAAAAAGAGAATAGTCTCTAGAACATGTATTGCAGCAGAGGCAGGTAAATCAGCTGGCCTTGGCAGTCTGCGCGCTATGTCAACTAGAAGCTCATTTAGGTCCACCGCTGGGAGCAGAAGCTGAACAGATTATATGACACAGTTATAGAGATTCGCCTTGGTCACAGATTCTGGCATTTCTCTTAGGGCGGATGTTATTATGCCTAGCCTGATCCTTATAGTCGTCCATCTTAGATTTCATGGCAATAACGCAATCCTCAAGCATGTCATGCATATCTGCCTTAGAATTGTGGCCCTGTACTAGTTTCTCCATTTTGCATTCTATATAGAATTCCTTTCCCTCAACGCTTTGATGTCATTATGAATCTCAGCAGTCATCTGTGTAAAGCTACACTGGAGTGAGGAGTGTAGCTTATCCAACAACTTTTGTACCGCAGCCTCAGTTAGCTGTGAAGCAGGGTCATTTTAAATAGTGATCCACTAGTTGCAGGAGAGTAAGTGCCATCTTGGGAAGGAGCGTTCATATTGGAGCAGATACTCTGAGGCTAAGAGAGGCCACCTTCTGCATTTCAATCTGCAGGATCACATGCATGTACATTACTAGATCCTTCAATCGATTCTAAGTGTTGCTGCTCCCGGATTGCTGATCAACTAAATTTGTTTGTGGAGGGAGCTCAGTGCCTAAGTGTTTCTCTTCATTCACTTCTGGGCATGCCCCCCTTCTAATTTTTTTATTGCACTGTCCACACACAGTTTTCACTACCAATTCTCCAACATGCTCACTACCACAATCTAGGGCTTCCCATCTTGTTCTCTATGACTCCTCTTTTGATACGTGTTTCTTCTTTGCAGTGTTTTGGAGGTGAGTGTTCTGTTTGGGTTCCATGGCACCCTGCACTTTAATGTTTCTAATATTCTGATCCATGCCATCCTGGATTGTCAACCTCAAGAGCAGCCAGTGATAATTGAAAAAAGTATCAAGACTTATCATTTTTTTTTTTTAATTCTTTATTTTTGGTGCATATAAGAGAGTACAAACTGACCTGTAATGCCACAACAGCAAAATCAGGCCTCTGCAGGCATGTTAAATCAACACAATATCATGGCATAAGATTAAACTGCACGCTTAGTCGTTCTGTCTGATTAGTAAGGGAGCTTAAAGGGAAACTCCAGTGCCAGAAAAACGATCAGTTTTTCTGGCACTGGAGGGTCCCTCTCCCTCCCACCCACCAATCCCCGGTTACTGAAGGGGTGAAAACCCCTTCAGTGACTTACCTGAGGCAGCGGCGATGTCCCTGCCACTGTCTCCGCCTCCGCGGCGCTCCTCCTTGTGATTGCGTCGGCCGGTGGGCGAGACTGATCTCGCCCACCGGCCGAGGAGACCTAATGCGCATGCGTGGAAATGCCGCGCATGCGCATTACGTCTCCCCATAGGAAAGCATTGAAAAATCATTTCAATGCTTTCCTATGGGGTTTTGAGCAACGCTGGAGGTCCTCACACAGCGTGAGGACGTCCAGCGACGCTCTAGCACAGGTTTCCTGTGCTAGAAACTAGGAAGTGACCTCTAGTGGCTGTCTAGTAGACAGCCACTAGAGGTGGAGTTAACCCTGCAATGTAATTATTGCAGTTTATGAAAAACTGCAATAATTACACTTGCAGGGTTAAGGGTAGTGGGAGTTGGCACCCAGACCACTCCAATGAGCAGAAGTGGTCTGGGTGCCTGGAGTGTCCCTTTAATCAGGTGTCGAGTGACGGTACAGCGTATGTGTCTAACTAGATAGGCAAGACATGGTAAGCATAAATTGTGATTAGTTACTTACTAACGTGTGTTTATGTAGCGTAGTGTTACCACCAGGGGTACATGCTGACTCAGGAAAATTAAGTGCTGCTGGTGGGAGGATGCAAAGTTAGAATCTACTGTTAGGAGCATAAACTGAAGTTAAAATTAAAGCATAAAATGTAGAATATACAGTAGTCCACTGTAAACTTGTGTGGCGAGCAGCATTTTAGTCGCTCTCGTTGTTGCGCTGGATTAGCTGTTGTCATGACTGGGACCGGGTGTAACTCATGCTGAATGCATGGGAGCTTGTCTGTTGGGAGCGTGTCCGATCCTGTGTGTCCGCTGGCAGCAACCTCAGGCAGAGAATAGGGCTGGCGCCTCTTTGTACCCACTAGTATAGGCTGGGTCATAGTCCCGGTAAAGTCCTCATATACCCACAAGTGTAGTTTGTGGAACAGTGGGAGGTGATACCTCGGATGGTGTGGACGGTGATTCTTTAATTGAGCTGGGATGTCTCTCAGCTCTAGTGTTGAGCCGTCACCCCCTGATGTTACCTGGTGGTCGGAGGGAATTGCGAGACTGTGCTGTCTATTTTCGGAGTGCTGCCAGCGTGCTGTTATTCTTGTCGTCAGCTATCTGCAGAAAGGTACACAGCCGCTACACAAGTAATGCAGCCTTTATTCTCCATCATGTACTAGGCGCGGCGGCCATCTTGGGTTTTTCATGCGGGCCCAGGTTGGTCACTCTGCTTCCATGTTACTGTGCGTGACAATGCATCCCTGGTGGGGACCGGGATTACCCCCACCGGCCCACATGGGGGGGAGCACAGAGCCCCTGATCGGCGTTAGAGGGGTCCCGCCGGACTAAGCACGGGAGATCGGCCGTTTCTCCCGCCAGAGCCTCACAGCAGGCCGCAAACTCATTGGCCCATCAGTCGGTGCCGCGGGTAGGACAGGAGCCGACATTCACCCGGTAGGTTGCTGCTCGGGTTCTCCTTGTCATCTGACAACTTCTGGAGGTGAATTCGAGGGAGAAGTGGTGAGTATAGGCTCGTTATTGATCGTTTGTCGAGGATTTGAAGTGCTCCACGTCCATCCAGCTCGGCGGCCGGGCCCCGACCCCATAATTTTTACTTTTAAACTGTGCCTTTACACAATCATTTTAATTATGATTCCTCAACATATTTAACACCAATTCTAACCATGTTCACTGGGACTGTGATTACTATTACTTATCTGTGGGGGGTAATACCACCATCCACCATGTTCACTGGTCCAACATATCCATTACTACAGTCTATCATGCCCATTATTACAGCCACTGTGTTGAACACTTTTCTTGTTACATCTGTAGTCTCTTTCTGTGACCATTACTACCAGCATTCTCACTCCTGCATACGTTTTATTGATGGTCCCCATCTAGTGATATCGCGAACATGAAATTTGCCGTTCGCGAACGGCGAACGCGAACTTTTGCAAATGTTCGCGAACGGGCGAACCCGGCGAACCGCCATAGACTTCAATAGGCATGCGAATTTTAAAACCCACAGGGACTCTTTCTGGCCACAATAGTGATGGGCCCCCATCCACCTGAGCTCTGGGTGGGGGCCCTAAACAAGAATAAGGGGGGGACCTAATGTCCTCCCCCCTGGCCCCCACCCCTGAGCGGTGGGTGGGGGCCCTAAACACAAATTGGGGGGGGACCTAATGTCCTCCCACCTGGCCCCCACCCCTGAGTGGCGGGTGGGGGCCCTAAATACCAATGGGGGGACCTAATGTCCTCCCCCTGGCCCCCACCCATGAGCGGCGGGTGGGGGACCTAAATACCAATAGGGGGGGACCTATTGTCCTCCCCCCCCGGCCCCAACCCCTGAGCGGCGGGTGGGGGCCCTAAATACCGATAGGGGGACAACTATTGTCCTCCCCCCAGCCCCCAACCATGAGCGGCGGGTGGGGGCCCTAAATACCAATAGGGGGGACCTATTGTCCTACCCCCCGGCCCCCACCCATGAGCGGCGGGTGGGAGCCCTAAATACCAATAGGGGGGACCTATTGTCCTACCCCCCGGCCCCCACCCATGAGCGGCGGGTGGGAGCCCTAAATACCAATAGGGGGGACCTATTGTCCTTCCCCCGGCCCCAACCCCTGAGCGGCGGGTGGGGGCCCTAAATACCAATAGGGGGGGACCTAATGTCCTCCCCCCTGGCCCCCACCCATGAGCGGCGGGTGGGGGCCCTAAATACCAATAGGGGGGGACCTAATGTCCTCCCCCCGGCCCCCACCTGTGAGCAGTGGGTGGGGGCCCTAAATACCAATAGGGGGGGAACCTAATGTCCTCCCCCCGGCCCCCACCCATGAGCGGCGGGTGGGGGCCCTAAATACCAATAGGGGGGACCTAATGTCCTCCCCCCGGCCCCCACCCCTGAGCGGCGGGTGGGGGCCCTAAATACCAATAGGGGGGACCTAATGTCCTCCCCCCGGCCCCCACCCCTGAGCGGCGGGTGGGGGCCCTAAATACCAATGGGGGGACCTAATGTCCTCCCCCCGGCCCCCACCCATGAGCGGCGGGTGGGGGCCCTAAATACCGATAGGGGGACAACTAATGTCCTCCCCCCAGCACCCAGCCCTGAGCGGCGGATGGGGGCCCTAAATACCTATAGGGGGGGACCTAATGTCCTCCCCCCAGGCCCCCACCCATGAGTGGCGGGTGGGGCCCTAAATGCCAAAGGGGGGACCTAATGTCCTCCTCCCGGCCCCACCCCTGAGCGGCGGGTGGGGGCCCTAAGAAAAATGCCCCCCCATGTGACTAGGGGTCCCCAACCCCTAGGCACCCCCTCCCCCCCAAAAAAATTGGTCCCCCTACCTACCCCCCTCACCCTAACAATAATGAGGGGGAGTCAATTAAACTAAAAACCTGTAAATAAATAAAATTAAACTTACCATTAGATGTCTTCTTTTTTCTAAAATCTTCTTTCTTCAGCCCCCAAAAAAGCCAAATAAAAAACAAATATAACCGTCGCACTCTAAAAAAAAGGTTTGGGGACCCCTAGTCACCTGGGGGGACAATTTTTTAGGGCCCCCACCTGCCGCTCAGGGGTGGGGGCCGGGGGGAGGACAATAGGTCCCCCCTATTGGTATTTAGGGCCCCCACCCACCGCTCAGGGGTGGGGGCTGGGAGGAGGACAATAGGTCCCCCCTATCGGTATTTAGGGTCCCCACCCGCCGCTCATGGGTGGGGGCTGGGGGGGAGGACATTAGGTCCCCCCTATTGGTATTTAGGGCCCCCACCCCACGCTCAGCGGTGGGTGCCGGGGGGAGGACAATAGGTCCCCCCCTATTGGTATTTAGGGCCCCCACCCACCGCTCAGGGGTGGGGGCTGGGGGGAGGACAATAGGTCCCCTCCCCTCTTGGTATTTAGGGCCCCCAACTGCCGCTCAGGGTTGGGGGCCAGGGGGGAGGACAATAGGTCCCCCCCTATTGGTATTTAGGGCCCCCACACGCCACTCAGGGGTGGGGGTTGGGGGGGAGGACAATAGGTCCCCCCCTATTGGTATTTAGGGCCCCCACCCGACGCTCAGCGGTGGGTGCCGGGGGGAGGACAATAGGTCCACCCCTATTGGTATTTAGGGCCCCCACCCACCGCTCAGGGGTGGGGGCTGGGGGGGAGGACAATAGGTCCCCTCCCCTCTTGGTATTTAGGGCCCCCACCTGCCGCTCAGGGTTGGGGGCCAGGGGGGAGGACAATAGGTCCCCCCTATTGGTATTTAGGGCCCCCACACGCCACTCAGGGGTGGGGGTTGGGGGGGAGGACAATAGGTCCCCCCCTATTGGTATTTAGGGCCCCCACCCACCGCTCAAGGGTGGGGGCTGGGGGAGGACAATAGGTCCCCCCCTATTGGTATTTAGGGGCCCCACCCGTCGCTCATGGGTTTGGGCCGGGTGGGAGGACATTAGGTCCCCCCATTGGTATTATGGGCCCCCACCCGCCGCTCAGGGGTGGGGGCCTGGGGGGAGGACAATAGGTCCCCCCGTATTGGTATTTAGGGCCCACACCCGCCGCTCAGGGTTGGGGGCCAGGGGGGAGGACAATAGGTCCCCCCCTATTGGTATTTAGGGCCCCCACCCGCCACTCAGGGGTGGGGGCTGGGAGGAGGACAATAGGTCCCGCCTATTGGTATTTAGGGTCCCCACCCGCCGCTCATGGGTGGGGGCTGGGGGGAGGACATTAGGTCCCCCCTATTGGTATTTAGGGCCCCCACTCGACGCTCATGGGTTTGGGCCGGGTGGGAGGACATTAGGTCCCCCCATTGGTATTATGGGCCCCCACCCGCCGCTCAGGGGTGGGGGCCTGGGGGGAGGACAATAGGTCCTCCCCCATTGGTATTTAGGGCCCACATCCGCCGCTCAGGGGTGGGGGCCGGGGGGAGGACAATAGGTCCCCCCCTATTGGTATTTAGGAACCCCACCCGCTTTTTTTTTTTTTGTTGTTTTTTTTAACAGTGAGGCTGCTCACTGTTTAATAGACATGTCCCTACTTGCGGTATTGCGAGTAGGGGCACAATTTACTAATACTAAGTAATTTTTTCTTAGTATTAGTAAATTTGGCTAAAAGACCAGAAAAAAAATTAGGGGGCGGACCGAACATCGCATATGTTCGCTATCTGTGGCGAACGCGAACAGGCTATGTTCGCCAGGAACTATTCGCCAGCGAACCGTTCGGGACATCACTATCCCCATCCAGTTCATAAAGACATCTTACTAATTTTACTACCAGTCATGGTCATCAAAACTCCCCATAATGCTAAATTATTTAAGGGCAAATTAACTTTCACCTTTACTAGATTGTTGCATTTTGCTGAATTATAACAACACAACATCAAGCTGACAGCTCTCTTGAGATTTGTGCGCTAAATTAAAATAGGATTAGGATCCATTAGGATTTTTATAGCTTAGAGTTTTCAAGGAAAAAACTTTCTGTGCTGATCTGTCCAACAAATCTTCTTAGAAACACAGTTTATAAAACAAAACAATTTTGTCTCTTTAACATGTGTTTTCAACAAAACTTGTTTTTCATACTTTTTTTTCTTCTTTTTAGGATCTCACATTTAATAGAATGATTGGCATTCTCTTTTTTCATTATTAGATTATTTTCTCTACAGCATACCGTAAAATAACACATTACTGCTAATTACCCCCACAGGTGAATTCTCATCCTAAATGACTGTCTTTATCAAATGAGTATTACCAAAAAACTGCAGAAAAGGAAACTACAGAGAAAAATACAATTACAAGCAGAAATAATAACTGGATTATTCCATAGGAGCAAAATAAAATTGCACTTAAATTACTTAAATTAGGATTTATTTGAAAGCGCTATTTCGTGATCATTTATATTACATCCAGGTAGATAAATGGAACATTCAAGGATGTTTCATGTTTATTTTTAAATGTAACTGTGAAAGATTTTGTTAATTTAGGTTTGTATTGTATTTAGTAAAAACCAAAGAAAAACATGTTACTTGCGCTCTATCCTTTATCCCTATGTATTTTTAAAACAAATGGAGGTCTTTTAGTTACCTCCAATGGCCATGAGAGGATTGAGCCCACCTGCCACATCAAGGCAGACCCCCCTAGGTGGGTCCTAACTCTAACCATTCACCTTGCTTCCTTGAGCCTCTGGCAAAAATCTCTAATGAGACAGAAAGGGGTATTTTTTATATACACCCCTATACATTATTAACCCTTAATAGGGAACACATGGGATGGGCGGCTGCATTGTAACAAGGCTGAGTAATACAAAAATTGGATACAAATGCAGAAAGAAAAGTCCTGCGCTCAACTCCCATCACTACTGGGCGGCTGCAATGACTACAGTACACATCAGCCCCAATACATAGTAAAAACCAAAGAAAAACATGTTACTTGCGCTCTATCCTTTATCCCTATGTATTTTTAAAACAAATGGAGGTCTTTTAGTTACCTCCAATGGCCATGAGAGGATTGAGCCCACCTGCCACATCAAGGCAGACCCCCCTAGGTGGGTCCTAACTCTAACCATTCACCTTGCTTCCTTGAGCCTCTGGCAAAAATCTCTAATGAGACAGAAAGGGGTATTTTTTATATACACCCCTATACATTATTAACCCTTAATAGGGAACACATGGGATGGGCGGCTGCATTGTAACAAGGCTGAGTAATACAAAAATTGGATACAAATGCAGAAAGAAAAGTCCTGCGCTCAACTCCCATCACTACTGGGCGGCTGCAATGACTACAGTACACATCAGCCCCAATACATAGTAAAAACCAAAGAAAAACATGTTACTTGCGCTCTATCCTTTATCCCTATGTATTTTTAAATATGAGAGGATAGAGCGCAAGTAACATGTTTTTCTTTGGTTTTTACTATGTATTGGGGCTGATGTGTACTGTAGTCATTGCAGCCGCCCAGTAGTGATGGGAGTTGAGCGCAGGACTTTTCTTTCTGCATTTGTATCCAATTTTTGTATTACTCAGCCTTGTTACAATGCAGCCGCCCATCCCATGTGTTCCCTATTAAGGGTTAATAATGTATAGGGGTGTATATAAAAAATACCCCTTTCTGTCTCATTAGAGATTTTTGCCAGAGGCTCAAGGAAGCAAGGTGAATGGTTAGAGTTAGGACCCACCTAGGGGGGTCTGCCTTGATGTGGCAGGTGGGCTCAATCCTCTCATGGCCATTGGAGGTAACTAAAAGACCTCCATTTGTTTTAAAAATACATAGGGATAAAGGATAGAGCGCAAGTAACATGTTTTTCTTTGGTTTTTACTATGTATTGGGGCTGATGTGTACTGTAGTCATTGCAGCCGCCCAGTAGTGATGGGAGTTGAGCGCAGGACTTTTCTTTCTGCATTTGTATCCAATTTTTGTATTACTCAGCCTTGTTACAATGCAGCCGCCCATCCCATGTGTTCCCTATTAAGGGTTAATAATGTATAGGGGTGTATATAAAAAATACCCCTTTCTGTCTCATTAGAGATTTTTGCCAGAGGCTCAAGGAAGCAAGGTGAATGGTTAGAGTTAGGACCCACCTAGGGGGGTCTGCCTTGATGTGGCAGGTGGGCTCAATCCTCTCATGGCCATTGGAGGTAACTAAAAGACCTCCATTTGTTTTAAAAATACATAGGGATAAAGGATAGAGCGCAAGTAACATGTTTTTCTTTGGTTTTTACTATGTATTGGGGCTGATGTGTACTGTAGTCATTGCAGCCGCCCAGTAGTGATGGGAGTTGAGCGCAGGACTTTTCTTTCTGCATTTGTATCCAATTTTTGTATTACTCAGCCTTGTTACAATGCAGCCGCCCATCCCATGTGTTCCCTATTAAGGGTTAATAATGTATAGGGGTGTATATAAAAAATACCCCTTTCTGTCTCATTAGAGATTTTTGCCAGAGGCTCAAGGAAGCAAGGTGAATGGTTAGAGTTAGGACCCACCTAGGGAGGTCTGCCTTGATGTGGCAGGTGGGCTAAATCCTCTCATGGCCATTGGAGGTAACTAAAAGACCTCCATTTGTTTTAAAAATACATAGGGATAAAGGATAGAGCGCAAGTAACATGTTTTTCTTTGGTTTTTACTATGTATTGGGGCTGATGTGTACTGTAGTCATTGCAGCCGCCCAGTAGTGATGGGAATTGAGCGCAGGACTTTTCTTTCTGCATTTGTATCCAATTTTTGTATTACTCAGCCTTGTTACAATGCAGCCGCCCATCCCATGTGTTCCCTATTAAGGGTTAATAATGTATAGGGGTGTATATAAAAAATACCCCTTTCTGTCTCATTAGAGATTTTTGCCAGAGGCTCAAGGAAGCAAGGTGAATGGTTAGAGTTAGGACCCACCTAGGGGGGTCTGCCTTGATGTGGCAGGTGGGCTCAATCCTCTCATGGCCATTGGAGGTAACTAAAAGACCTCCATTTGTTTTAAAAATACATAGGGATAAAGGATAGAGCGCAAGTAACATGTTTTTCTTTGGTTTTTACTATGTATTGGGGCTGATGTGTACTGTAGTCATTGCAGCCGCCCAGTAGTGATGGGAGTTGAGCGCAGGACTTTTCTTTCTGCATTTGTATCCAATTTTTGTATTACTCAGCCTTGTTACAATGCAGCCGCCCATCCCATGTGTTCCCTATTAAGGGTTAATAATGTATAGGGGTGTATATAAAAAATACCCCTTTCTGTCTCATTAGAGATTTTTGCCAGAGGCTCAAGGAAGCCAGGTGAATGGTTAGAGTTAGGACCCACCTAGGGGGGTCTGCCTTGATGTGGCAGGTGGGCTCAATCCTCTCATGGCCATTGGAGGTAACTAAAAGACCTCCATTTGTTTTAAAAATACATAGGGATAAAGGATAGAGCGCAAGTAACATGTTTTTCTTTGGTTTTTACTATGTATTGGGGCTGATGTGTACTGTAGTCATTGCAGCCGCCCAGTAGTGATGGGAGTTGAGCGCAGGACTTTTCTTTCTGCATTTGTATCCAATTTTTGTATTACTCAGCCTTGTTACAATGCAGCCGCCCATCCCATGTGTTCCCTATTAAGGGTTAATAATGTATAGGGGTGTATATAAAAAATACCCCTTTCTGTCTCATTAGAGATTTTTGCCAGAGGCTCAAGTAAGCAAGGTGAATGGTTAGAGTTAGGACCCACCTAGGGGGGTCTGCCTTGATGTGGCAGGTGGGCTCAATCCTCTCATGGCCATTGGAGGTAACTAAAAGACCTCCATTTGTTTTAAAAATACATAGGGATAAAGGATAGAGCGCAAGTAACATGTTTTTCTTTGGTTTTTACTATGTATTGGGGTTGATGTGTACTGTAGTCATTGCAGCCGCCCAGTAGTGATGGGAGTTGAGCGCAGGACTTTTCTTTCTGCATTTGTATTGTATTTAGAGCTATGGTTATATGATTGCTTGGCACACGGTCACTGATTAATAGTTTAGCACAGTTTAAACTTGGGCTTCAACTATTGGCTTTAACAAATAGATCAATAGGTAGGCAGCTGAATTTGTTCAGTGTTCTGAAAAGTCAAGCTCTGTTATAACAAGGCTCACTAGCCAGATTGATTGTGTCGATGAGACGCAGACAGGTTTGCTTTTCTCAAATATGATTGTGCAATACAATTTGTTCTGAAGCACCAGCAGTCATTAATACTGAGATCCCTAGAGGATTCATGGAGTACACAAATCGAAATCTTCACTCAAGTTAAATGCTCAACAAAAGAACTATTTAAAGCATATAGTGTGCCATTTGTGTGGCCTTTTCCCTTCCTACCAAGTTGTAGTGTGTTCAACAACGGGCTTTTTAAAACAGATATAAATCATCGTGCTGTAATGGGCTTAGTTTCCTGTAATAATGAATTGCTTGTGTTATAATAACCTGTTATCCACCGTCTTAAGTTTCAAACGTTTTTTATTGTGAGTCAGTCAGAATCTGCAAATATATGAGTCGTAAACAATACATATTAAGTTTGCCAAAAAGAAGATGATACCTTATCAGTGTACAATTTAAACAACATTTTAGAAGAATATCAAAACAAAAGTCAAAAATAGAACAAAACAAAACAAAACATGTTCTCTCACCCATCATTCATAATAAAACAAGGTAGACAATATATTTGGTTTTAACATATTTGAAATTGGAGTGTGATAGGGGGAAGTCAACCAGGCTTGTTCATTTCCTTTTCCCTTCTCTCCTTTTCCTCTTTTTTTTTTTCTCTTTCCCCTTCTTCTCTCCCCTTTCCCTTTTCTTTAAGTGGGTTGATATGTTTATGCTATGGGGGTTGACCAGAGCTGTAGTTTTAAAAACATCTGGGGATCTACCTTTTGGGCACCCCTTGGTCTACACAGTAATCAAGTTATGTACTCTCTAACTTGTAGCCAGGGTGCTTGAATACCCCCACAATCCCAGGAACAGTGGTAAAGGTCTGCTCTGTCAGCCCAACTCTTCAAACAGCTGAATTAATCATTCTGAGAAAAAAAAAATTGTGCAGAATAAAAGGCGTGATGTACTATATTTAAATGCATTCCTTTATAAGCAGCTGATGGAAGTATTTTAAGTAGCTTGATAGTTGATTATGTCAGAAGTCAATGTGAGAAAATGAGCAACTCATCGAAAAATCTCAAGTGCCTGGTAGAGTGGTCCAGGTTGGGTTCAGATTATTGAGTAGAGTGAACTAATGGAGTAGGTAGAAGTGGCATGTTTGGTAATATAGTCTATGGAATTGTCCCAATCTGTAGCACTAAAATGGGGAAGAATTGTGCTAATTAGGCTGAAGAAAGGAACATCAAGGTCAGGAAATCTATTAGGCATCTAAGAAATTGTGTATGTTAGCATGGCCTGCAGCCTCCTAATAATGATATTGAGAGCTTCAACATCTTAAAAGTGTGGGTTTCATAAAACTGTATGCATCTGGTGTATATCCACTGAAGCCTTAGAATTGTTCTCAATAATTTCCACACTTTGATAGCGGTTGCCAATAGATAATTTTCTAGTGCTTTCTCTTGGAGGGAGGAATAGTGAGTATGTTGTACATTAAAAAGAGAACTTAAAGTGCTGATCATCCATTGAAAGCACATTGAGTCCTGGGGCTTTTCTTGCCTTTCGTGTTTTTATAGCCCAAACTACCTCCTCTTCCCTGATGAAAAAATTAAGGATTTCTCTTTGCTTTTACAAATTTCAAATCGGCTTAGGTTTAATGGGAGAGTTGAGGAGGAAGTATAGCTGGAAAATGACCTCCTTTTCACCTTCTGTAATCTGAGGGAAACTTTGCCATCTTGAAGATTCAAAAGAATTAGAATTGGTCCAAGAACGTATATGTCTGATCTCCCATACCTGCAATCTGATGGTGAAATCAACTATTAGATAATTAAACCCAAATGTATTAATTAATATCAAAGCCAAAGTAGTAGTCAAGAAATCACTAATAATGTTTATTTTTCTCATGATACCTATGTTGTAAAATAATAACTATAAAAAGTCCCAGTATCAGTCTGGTTATTAACTAATATATTTTATATCAATCTGCTAACTTTTATAAAGGTTAATAGTTTTATACCTATGGATCTGTTTATATCAATCGCTCAGTTGCAATCTCACAAAATTAATCATGAAGTGCGTGCAGTTACATAATTAATAATTGACTTTCTTTTTGAGGAATCACGGTTAACCTTTTGACTCAATAAAAATACTGGAAAACCTTTTCATTAACCTGTAGTCCATGAACTCGGTGAAACTTCGCGTTATGTAGCAGGGAAACTAGAACATAGTTCTTTTCAAGAAACTGCTGTGGTTTGTAATTTTTTTTTCTTTTTTATTATTTTTTTCTACTTCCAGTAAAATGATTCATATGCCATCATTACTGCTAGGACAAAGTATTGTGCGGTCGAAATAAAAATTGAAACAGTTGGGAACTTTTCTATTCTATAATTTATAATGAGATACATAATTTAGAATTCAGCTAATTCATTGGGCTATGACTAATAATGGAAAGTGAACTGCGTCATATGAATGTGCGTGTCGTACAGTAATTTGTAAAGGGGGTATGTACTAACCTGCAGCAACCGGAAAAAAAAATCATAAAAATGAATGGGGTGTGTAAACAAAAACAAATGCAATGACGAATGTTAAATCAAAATTTATTTATTTGTGTCTAACAATCCAAAATGTAAATATATTTGCAGTGTTATGACATTTAATATCAATTCATTATTTGATCAGTAAATACAAAAAGTAGTTATTGTTTATGTGAAGTTTTTTTTGTATACTTTATTAGCTAGTGCTTACCAGCATGTCATGTCAACAATGAAAAACTAATACTGTTCTCATTTAATTACAATGATCGGTATTTATTTATATATCTAGTATCTAGTTGAGAATTAAATTACTAATTCGGTGCAATAAAGAGCAGCGTGCACTCATTTTGTTATGTTGTAGTGTGTTTGTCGTTTATTGCAGGTCAATATTTTATATTGATGTAGTAACGTTGCTACCCTGCTACGCAAAAGATCACCCACAAAATGCCTACATATATACTATTAAAGTATCGTGGGCAAGACAAAGCAAAAAATGTGGGAGGTTATTAAATGTGAAATGCGTCGTTCCAACATTTTTATATACAAAGAGTAGATATGCACTGTCTTTGGCTTAATACTGAGAAAATCGTGAAGAACAACAACTAATAATAAAAACAGGATGTATCACCAAAAACGACCAATTATTAGGAGCGGAATTGTAAGTAGCCAATTGTAAGTAGCCAAAGTAGCCTGGCTGCCATAGGCTGCATTATATCTCTATAGCTGCAACCCAGTTTTAGGTACGCAAATGTCTACAAATCACAGCAAGACAGCCAGGGAGAAAATAATCTTTAGGTAAATAGCAGAGTAAGTTCCAATAGAAACATGAGAAGAATACACAATGTAAATTCACTAAACCAATTGGAAAACTAGATTGAAAATGTTTAAACTAGACTCTAGCCAAGCTACACAGGTAGCTGAAAAGGAGATTTTGATTCAACTCAGCAATTTATGTCTATATGTTCAGTCTGTCTGTTTGGTACAAAAAGGCTGGAACAGTAGTACTGGAACACAGGGAATATGTTCACAAGAAAATAGGAAACAAAGAGGAAGAACACTGTGGGGAATGCAAGTTCCAACTCAGAGTTTACGCACAGCACTTTCACGTACACAGAGACCTTATATGTGGTGTTGACTTGAGTATGTTTAACCCAAAGTAAGTTAATGTTCTATTAGACTGACATTATTTCAGTGTTGGCATCTGTATAAGGGCCATTGAGTCACACCATTTATTTGGCGTCATCCACATGCAAATAGGACCGCAGTGACTGCTCCAGCTTTGAGGACAGTGGAAGATAGGAGAGGGAGAGACGTGCAAAGCATGCCAGGAACATGGCACACTGGCATTAAAATCATATATTCATCAGTCAATGTTTTGATGGTGAAATATCCTACTTTGTTTATCTACACAGAAAATACATCAAAATGTCTCATCTTCTGATGTAGCTTTGGTAAATGCAAAACGATAGATAGACAGACAGACAGACAGCACCAGATTTACTTCACCTTTGCCACTAGATTATTACTTTATTAAAATAATGTTAATCATATTATCTATAGTGTACTACTGTAATATTTTGTACTTGCAGTTACATGTAGTAATTCATAATCTGGCAAAATTCTAAATTGTATACTCCAAATGTTTCTTGTCCCGTCCCACTCCTCCCCCATGCATGCCACTCATAGCTGTAAATTCCTTGAAATAACAGTTTATCTCTACTCATTCCAAGGCCCATTTCCCAAACCATCTCTGCAACAAGCCTCTTCAATTCTACTCGGCTCAACCCAAGCACCTGCCCCTCCTCCGGCCCACCCTGGTTCCTGTTAACTATATAACATGCTCTTTTAGCTGTTTGGAATCACAGACAATCACCTTCCCATCACATGTTATCAGTTAGTGCAATTATATGATAAATTCTCTCTGCCATCACCTTAAAAAAGATCGATAGATAGATAGATTAGACAGACAGTCAGATAGATAGATAGATGATAGATTAGACAGACAGATACAAAGATAAAAATAGACTGATTATTACTAATCACATTACTATTGATCAGTCTAATATAGAACAGTCTGCTTTAGGTTTTGATTTTTGTGGTATATTTAAATATATGAAATACTGCGATATGTAATACACACACACACTCACTCACACACACACTCACTCACTCTCACTCTCTCTCACTAATACAATTTAAAACATATATATAGATAGTCACTGACTCATACAATTCAAATTAAAATATATATGTTTTAATTGTATGAGTCAGTGACTATTCTAACTCTCACCATAGTTCACACACTCTGTAATTGAACTAGTTAATGCGTTTTCACCTGTCATAAAGCTAGTGTCTGATGGCTGGTCATTAGGTTTGACTAACGTGATAAATTAATTAAAGGTGCAGAGGATGCTTTTGTGCGTTAATTGACATTTTGCTAAGACTGACATTAAAATAACCTTTGCCCTCAGTAAAAATGAAATGAAGGCAATTATTCTGTGCTAGCTCAATGACAAACATTCTAATTACATGACTGGTAGCCCTGATATGACCCTAGCTATTGTTAGGTCCTAAGAGAATTGGTACAAAAAACATTAAAACAATCATAACAAAACAAATACTGTCAAAAATTATTTTGCAACCTTTGTTTTTCATTCCTCGCTTATAAATGGGAATTAAAGATATGTTGTTCTACCTTGTGATTTTAAAGTCTTTTATTATTTGTTATGTTTTGTCTGACTCTATCAAGTGACCCTGTGATCTAGCTACGCACAGTTATTTTTCTTTTTCAATTTATTTTATCTTATTTAGGGTCATTTTCAATATTACCATTACTTGGACTATTTGATTGTGATTTAATGTATATTTACAAAACATATAAATCAAAATGGTAAAAGACACACATTATGTATAAATAGTGAACATGAGAGCATGTATAGGAATGCAGATTCCCAAACTGTCTATGTTTAGTAAACTTTCTACAATATGTAAACCTTAACCGTGTACACAGTAAAAAGAGTTGGCTGGCTGGTTTGCATATAAACGCATTTCAATAGCCTCATTCCTCACCTCCCCTTCCTGAAATGCATCCATTTAATTTCGAGCCATATTTGGCTACATTATAGTATGAAAGGGATTTTCATCATCGTTCATTGTCTTCCTGAAGAATGAAGGGTGACTGACCAAAACCCAGATAATTTGTCCGAGTGGAGCTTTCTAAAACGCATCTATAAAGATACACTTGCAAGATATCCAAGTCATTTGTTCTACCGCCAAACATTGTTTAGCTACATAGCTAGTCATGGTTGATACATACATGATTCAATCAGATTCTTTGCATTTAATATTTGGTAAAAAATAAACAGACATGCTTGGTACATGTTTGGTGTACTCAACACTTGATGACAGTATAGACATGTAAGAATAAGATTGTACATGCTTTGATGGATTACCCAAAATTTGTTGAGATTTTGAACACATAAATGATTATTTAGTTATAAAATATTTTACCAGGAAAGATACATTGAGATTTCTCTTGTTTTCAAGTATGTCCTGGGTCTACAAAACATTGCATTGATTCAATAGGATACAATAAAATACAAAAACAATATTAATACACAACATATACAAAATTTAACATAGAACAGGTAGGAAATATATAATCAACCATGACAGGTGCATCCTGTATTGAGATATGTAGAGAGGGATCTCTTAAAGGACTTTAGGCTTGAGGAAGATTTGAAAGTGTGCTGGAGGTTGTTCCATAATTGCAGCACTCTGTAGGAAAAGGAGGATCGGGCTGCTTTCTTTTTGTATTAAGGTAGACTAAATAAAGTACTGGTACTGAATTGGAGGCTATAGGAGGTGGGAGCAGTCCAGGAGAGCATTCTGCTCAGGTACGGTGGGAGCTTCCCAAAAAAGCTCTTAAACACAAGGCTGGAACGATGAAGGGTGCGTCTGGATTCCAGCGACAGCCAGTTTGATGACAATACCATCAAACTGATAGACAAATGATGAACTCAGGATGTGGTTAGAATGTGTACATATGGAAATTCCAAAGCAATGGTAGGTATATATACCATAGATTGTGTATCCCAAGTATGATGAAATGTGTATATATATATATAGTTATGCACCGAAGACTTACCTATATTTAACTGGAACATTGAGCTCTTGGTGAAAGTATATGCATTTTTACTTTAACTGTGCGAATAGAAAATTTCCGTCAAACAGATTGATGCTGAAAAAAGATATTGCATTCAAAAAGTGCTGAGTACCATTATCTCTGCTTCAAATAAATAACAGCTTCCTGCTCTTTTCATCTATAAGTGCAGTCAGGTACATTCTAAACATCGCATTTGATTTCATTCTCATTTATTGCATCAATGGACTTTTGTATTTTCTGCATAAGATGCATTTCTAAACATAAGAAAAAGCTTATTGAATAAATGATAATGTGCCGACTTCTTTGAACTTTATATCCTTTTCATTTATTTATAGAGATGTTTACATGGCGCTAAGGCCATCAATGGGCTTGTTACTGATAATGTTTCAGTGATACCCGTGTGCCTTATCGGAGACTCGCTCTGTTTTCATGAATTCTATAAATGAAAAAGAAAAAAACATTATGTTACAAAACAAATAGCTTGACTGAAGTCTGCATGACTAGAAGCAGCTGTTTATCACCCTCACAGCATAATGCGTTCTTTGCTAGTTGGTTCAATTGTTTCTTTGTGTCGAAGTTAAAGAGAATACAAAATAAGTATTGCTTTCTAGCACTGGAAAAAGACAAACACATGTGTTGCTTCTGTTGTGTGCTATATTACTTTCTCATCAATTTACTTGAACAGAGGCTATTTTTGTTTCAGTAATGACACTCAAGGCTACCCTCAACAATATCATGGTGGCAATCGTAGTTACTTAATTTGGTCGCTTAGAACACTATACAACTATGTAATTGCTGTAACAATGTTGGGCTTTTCCTCAGGGGCATTCAACTCTTAAAGCTCATACCATTTTATCCTCAGTCGTAAATATATTTTTAAGCAGAAAAAAAGGAAGAGGGGACTGCCCTGAATAAAGTAGAAATCTTCTTATTTACGCAAAAGAAAGGGTGCTCATATATCTCATGTAGAAAGAAAAATGAAGTCCAGGCACCGAGAATTCTTTTATACTAGCAGGCATCAATGGAACAGCACTGTGTGCCAACGTTTCAGTAATGCAATGTTACCTTTGTTAAGCCATCAAGGTTACATGGCGTGACCTAAACAATGCTACATAATAGTGCTGTTCCACCCCTGCAGCCTGGCATAGTGACTCCATGTCTAAGGGATATTTCCAGAATGAAAAGACCCTGGGGAAGTCTCCCTGCTTGCCACCTGGAGCAGGATCAGTGCTGGTCTTTTCCACCTGCTTAGCACTGATCTCTGTGCTGAACTCTGCCTCTCATGCTGCAATAATACTGTGCAGACAGAGCCCTCTATACTGTGTGAGCTAAGAAATCCCTCTGCTGATGTCGGTACTGAAAGGTGGGATTAGGGGATTGGATTAGGACTGGGATTATAGGTAGCATTATGAGTAGCATTAGAGGTTGAATATTCTGATAAAATGGTTAAATGAAAGTGTCAAAAGGCTCTACATTATAAAGCCTGGGGAATGTAAATCTACAAATATATATTTTTTCTAGCGGTTTACTGAGAAATAAAAGGTTTTATTCCCCAATTTTATTTATATTTTCTTCCTCCTTAATACAGTATTATGTATACATAAAGGGTAGCAAAATAAAGTGATATTTCTCCTTTAACAATATATATTATGCATAATATGCATGGGTGCACTTAAACAGAAAGTAGAAAATGGGGGGGGGGGGGGAAATGCCAAATGAACACAAGGCAAGAATGCCAAAAACGCCTTGGTCACAAACATGTTGCATCTCAAAAAAGCCTTGGTCCTGAAAAGGTTAACTCCTAAATGACAGATAATTGAGCAGTCAGACTACAGGAACATGATCTATACACCCAAACTGCTTCATTAAACTAAAGTAATTTTGATGCCCATGGTTTTCCTTAAATATTTTAGTCACTGACTGGTTGTAAGGCTTCACCCAGGCTGAAAATTCAAGGTGCGATGCATGCCTTTATATCCCATGTGCCATCTAGGATGTTCAGTTAGAGCACTGTGATTGGATGTCCAGGAAACCAATCAGAGTGCTCTTATGGTTAAGTATCACTTCACACAAGGTTTGACCAGTAATGAGGTTATACAAGTCTTTATTGCTGCACTGAAAGGCTAATTGATCATTGTGTCTGTTCATACATGCTGTTTTTTTTGCAAATAGTCTATATTTAAAGCTGCAAACAGTGACAAAGGGTTGCTGCATGCAGCCGGAATTTTAAAGGTTACGTCAGTTATTTTCCTAGCGTTGAGTAATATCTGCGCATGCGGTTGATAATAACTACACTGTCTGAGCTGCGTTTACACGGAATCCAGCCTTTGTACATATCACGTATCCTTAAACCGACTAGTAATCTTTAACTCCTTTACTCAGTGTGGCGAAAGTAACCTCACCACTGGGTTTTGGAGAGGCCTGCTTGCCAGCCTCTTGCCCTGTGACTATGGCCCCTGTGGTGTATTGCCTTTTAAAAACACTATTTGTGCATATTGGGACTTGGCACAATGCCCCTTGGACTTTTAACTGGAACAGATTCAAACATGTGGCGGCAGCCATCTTAAATTGTCCAGCAGTGTTTTGTCGTCGAGTGTATGGAACTGTTTTGGGCATGGGACCATGTGCACCGTGGGGCAAAAATAAGACTTCCAGGAAATTCCTGAACCCCTGAACTGATCTTGGTGATGTTTGGATATTTTGTTCACCCAGATCGGGGCTATCAGGGGATGTGACTTTTTGTGGGGATATATTGTATTTTGGGGTACTTTTGGGAGTTTGTAAAAATGTATGTTTTTTTCTGCTTAGAGTTAATTGAGTTAGTCCATTGTCTTTGTTAATTGTATCACATCCAGAGGGGAGGGTTTGTGTACATTATCTGGGAGTGTCTAACTGTACAATACTGTTCTGATTGGCTTAGTGACTTTGTGTCCTGTGCTCCACAAGGCCCATCTGGGTGGTAACCTTGTGGGGAAAACTGTATAAAAGACAATAAACCCTCAGATCTGCTGAGTTCCTGTTTTACCCTCAACATAGACCCTCGTCTCATGTGTGGGGGAAAAGGCTGCATCTACACTGGGGGATTGCTATACTCCCCTGGGCTATAATCACTAAGCTCTTTTAAGAGCTTGTTCCTGCTACTCTCTCTTGGAGGAGAGGTTCACCCACTGGAACCTGGAGCCTTGTCGTAGGTCCAGGGTGGGTAGAGGATGGCGAGTTCCCAGCCAAGCTGCGGGGGTTCGTGGGATCTGCAGTGCTTATTGTGTCTGGTGCAGTGCTGATGGTCCTTGGTAGGCACTAGGAGCATCGATAGACGGAGGGTCCGTCACACTCAGCTACGACAGTTTCATAACAACTAGTAAATTGAGATTTTATTTAGCAAGAAATGATATGGGAGAATTGTCAAGTCATTTTGATGCTATAAAGGGCAAAGTGATAAGCTATGAGGAACCAACAAAGGATCCAGCTAAATGCTAATCAGCAATTTAGCACTTTGTCTTACAAGAGTCTCTTTTATTTTCTGGGTAATTTTCCCTTAATTTAGGGGATACACCAATGCAAAATTGAAGAAATTTTTGATGAAACGTGCTGAATATTAAGAGACACGCTATTGGTTTCTATGGTGATTGTTTCTTATTTAGCACTTTGCCCCAAAATAGCACCTCTGGTTGCCTCGATGAATCTCCTCCAATATGTGCAAGTTTTCTCCACTATTATTGGGACAAAAATGTTCCATGCAAGACAAACTGATCACATTTAGAAGAAAAAAAAAACATTGCATATAATGTATAGACTGTGTTCCAGTCAACCACACTGTCATTAGTTTTAACAAAATTAATGTGAAATCAATCATTTGGGAGCATACTGTTCTTCTTCCTAGAGTAAAGTCAAAATCATAGGAAACATAAAATATAACAACAAGAAAAAAAATCACTAGAGAACAAAACTGCATTAAAAAAAAAAAAAAGAAAAACAGACAAATGTCTTAAGGCGAAATGAAGGGTGTATAATTCTTCTGTGTATAACAGGAAAAATGTACCTGCACAAAAATATATAAATACATACATAAATATATAAATACATAAATAACTTAAATACATTGTGTCCCCAACAAGAGATACTGTATTGGCTCTGCCATACACATGAAATAAATAAATAAAATGTGAAAAGCTTTGCTAGTTTCCTTTTGCAAGAAAATATAAATAAATTTTCTTTTACCATATTTCCCTTCCTAGTTTCCATGACGCTGCTATATTTGTATTTAGTTATTTTCCATGGGAAGAGATTGTCTCATTAGCACTGGAGGGGTAAGCAGTAAAAGTATTTAATCCTAATTAATATTGTGTCTCTACTTTACCCTATCAATGTGTGCATAAAAGCAAGGGCACAATACAACAGAATTTTGCCATATTTTACATTTTAGAGTCTTTTTAATGCAATATTTCTGATAAAGGTACTGTTGATATATCCACATTATAGAAAAAAAATATTCACCTCTCTACATATTGCACCTCTCTACACATTGCACAGGTAGTGTACATCTCTATATATTGACACAGGTAGTGTACCTCTATATATTGACACAGATAGTGTACCTCTATATACTGACACAGATAGTGTACCTCTATATACTGACACAGATAGTGTACCTCTATATACTGACCCAGATAGTGTACCTCTATATACTGACACAGGTAGTGTACCTCTATATATTGACACAGATAGTGTACCTCTATATACTGACCCAGATAGTGTACCTCTATATACTGACACAGATAGTGTACCTCTATATACTGACACAGGTAGTGTACCTCTATATACTGACACAGGTAGTGTACCTCTCTATATATTGACACAGGTAGTGTACCTCTCTATACTATGACACAGGTAGTGTACCTCTATATACTGACACAGATAGTGTACCTCTATATACTGACACAGATAGTGTACCTCTATATACTGACACAGATAGTGTACCTCTATATACTGACACAGGTAGTGTACCTCTATATACTGACACAGGTAGTGTACCTCTATATATTGACACAGATAGTGTACCTCTATATACTGACACAGGTAGTGTACCTCTCTATATACTGACGCAGGTAGTGTACCTCTCTATATTGCACAGGTAGTGTACCTCTATATATTGCACAGGTAGTGTACCTCTATATATTGCACAGGTAGTGTACCTCTATATATTGACACAGGTAGTGTACCTCTCTATACTATGACACAGGTAGTGTACCTCTATATATTGACACAGGTACTGTACCTCTCTATATTGCACAGGTAGTGTACCTCTCTATATACTGACACAGGTAGTGTACCTCTCTATATACTGACACAGGTAGTGTACCTCTATATATTGCACAGGTAGTGTACCTCTATATATTGCACAGGTAGTGTACCTCTATATATTGACACAGATAGTGTACATCTCTATACTATGATACAGGTAGTGTACCTCTATATATTGCACAGGTAGTGTGTCTCTCTATATATTTCACTGGTAGCGTACCTCTCTATACTATGAAACAGGTAGTGCACCTCTCTACATATTGCACAGGTAGTGTACCTCTATATATATTTCCCTGGTATTGCACCTCTCTATATATTGCACAGGTAGTATACCTCTATATATTGCACAGGTAGTGTACTTCTCTATACTATGACACAGGTAGTGTGCCTCTATATATTTCACTGGTAGTGTACCTCTCTATATATTGCACAGGTAGTGTACTTCTCTATACAATGACACAGGTAGTGTGCCTCTATATATTTCACTGGTAGTGTACCTCTCTATATATCGAAGCAGGTAGTGTATCTCTCTATAACTTGACACAGGTAGTGTATATCTCTATAACATGACACAGGTAGTGTATATCTCTATAACATGACACAGGTAGTGTATATCTCTATAACATGACGCAGGTAGTGTATCCCTCTATAACATAACACAGCTAGTGTACCTCTCTATAACATGATGCAGATAGTGTATCCCTCTAAAACATGACACAGGTAGTGTATCCCTCTATAACTTCACGCAGGTAGTGTATCCCTCTATAACTTCACACAGGTAGTGTATCCCTCTATAACTTGACGTAGGTAGTGTATCCCTCTATAACTTGATTGACGCAGGTAGTGTATCCCTCTATAACATGACACAGGTAGTGTATCTCTCTATAACATGAAATAAGTAGTGTACCTCTCTTTAACATGATGCAGGTAGTGTATCCCTCTATAATATGATGCAGGTAGTGTACCTCTCTATATCTTGACGCAGATAGTGTATCTCTCTACAACTTGACACAGGTAGTGTACCCCTCTATAGCATGACATAGGTAGTGTATCTAGTGTATCCCTCTATAACATGATGCAGGTAGTGTACCTCTCTATAACTTGACGCAGGCAGTGTAGTTGTCTTTATGTTTGATGTAAAGAAGAGGTGATATAATGAATGTTGTTTGGTTTGAATAGGAAAAAAAACACTTATGCAGCAGATATCCCAACTTACACACACCGAAATAACACAAAACAGTTTTGCTGTGGTTACATTTTACTCTGTTTATTGTAATTGTACAACAAAATTGCTTTATAATCAAAACATACTTGTTTTTGCTTTCATTTTGCTTTTTAGGAAATGGACATCATATATTTTGCTTATTGCAGACAAGTAAAACCACTGCAGTTACATCCAACTAAAACATGTCAGGGTAAAAAAAAGTAAGAACGGCAATACAGCAGAGTTATAAATGATTAATTTAGCACTACGGTTTGCTTTAGCAAATTTAGGGCTCAGTGTGGATGATATATAATGCATGTGCGGAAACCAATTCAGGAAGAGAACGTGAGTACTGGGGCTGCGAGACATTGCAGTGCACGTTCCAGTGTATAAATTCTTGTTTATTCATATAATGATGAGTTCCGTATATGTACAGGCACAATCGTAAATATTACTGAGAAAACATTTATGCAACTCTGGTATGACTGCTAGAAAAAAATACAACACACAAAACCGCATTAGAAGTTGCTTTTTTATAATAGTTAAAATTGCGCAATGCTAAAAAACATTTATGAAATGCTGTATTCATTATTCGAGGCGTATTACATAAAGGATTTTAGATTTTAAACAAGATTTGTTTTCCATATCCGGTATGATATTATGACAAAAAGATATTGCACATATAAGAACAATCAGATTATTTTGTAAATGAGGTTTGCACAAAGTCCCCTTAAATACATCTGCAGATTTCATCTTCTTTAAATCTCTTCTACTCCCTCCCAAACATCCCAGTTTTCTCCAGTTACTATTTATGCACAATTAAACATCAAATAATAGAAAATTAATCCTGATGCTTAGAAAGATCTATTCTTTGTTACATATGATTTTTTTTATTATTAGAACATTTTTATTTTTATTTTAGGATAAAACCCCTTCAGCAGCTTACCTTATTCCAGCACCGGGCTCCCTCTGCGCTGGTGACCTCTCCTCCCCCGCCGACGTCAGCTCCCTCTGCTGACGTCAGCGGTGCCGAATTTTTTTTTCAATTCTATACCCATATCTAAAAAGGCCTAAACCATGAAAGTAAAATTTTGTTTCATTTAATGTTAATTCTTTACCAAGAGTATGACATATGCTGGAGAGTAATGTGATGTTATTGTGATGATACCACAATTCAAATGAACAAGTTCAATGCGACTACATCATGTTAATTATCCAGTATATCGGTTTCTTAATTTCACTAATTACGTTCCGCATATACAAGGGTTTAAAAGGAAAATTACAAAAATCATTACAATTTTGCTTTTCCTTTTCTACAGGGTAGAAGTGCTGTAATTAAGTTGAATGTTAATCTTATAGGGTTATTTACTAAGCAGAGAATTTAAAGTAAATTCAAAGAGAATTTCAAGCTGACCTAGAACATTTTTTTCATTTGACTTATTTTGACCTCAAATTTGGAGTTTACTTTGAATTCACCGTAAATGCTCACTTTAGTGACTAACACTGGTAGAGTTTTTTTTTTATAACTGGTCCTGTTGCTTTGTGCATATTCAATATACATATTCTTCAATATCACCGATCATGAAAAAGAAAAGCTGGACGGTTTCCAGACCTCTTCAATAAAAGAGAGATTGTTTTCTTTTTAAAAATGGATATAACGTCCTACATCAGTTGGAGTTTGGAGTGATGTTTTTCTTATCCTTTCGAATGTTGTTTTTGATAGAATTAGCAGATGATTGTTATTGCCAAGGTGATCACCTAACAGACATAGGATTATGAAATGCCTAATTGAAAGGAGCAGTAGCTTATTTTTAAAATAACATGAGTGCTCTTAAAAAGCTTCCACCCAATTCAAAAGATCAATTTGAAATTATTTCTATTGTTTTTTCAAGTCACTAAAATTTGGCTGACGTTTGGCTAAACTTCTCCACAGTAGACTTTCCTAATAATGCCATATACATGCCCCATGTGCACCTATCCATAATATTAACATGTTGAATATATTTTTTTCCATATAAAACCATTGCTCAATGTTGAGCATGTGCATGTGACTTCGAGACACACCTGACGTCACCGCACAGCCTGAACCCTGCAGACAGCAAGAGACCTGGCTGGGTTTGAACTCACAGCTCCAGCATCCCAGTCAGGTTCTATGCCGTGCTGTCCACCAGGAGGCTTCAGTTTCTACCTGCATTATTCTGCTTCCTGACCCCTTGCCTGGATTAAGCAGTGCTGATCCACCTGTAGCCCTTTCCATTTATGGTCAGCTGCATCTAAGTAGCAGGCTGTAAAAGCCAGCCCTGCCTGAAACCTAGTATCTGGTCATTTTTTTTTTGTATTTTTTTTTTTGCCTGTTTGGTATTTTTTTCCTGCCGGATCCTTGCTTCGCTACTGACTGATTTCCTGGCTTCTGCTTCTCCTCTGACCCTGCCTTTGGATTTCCCCTTAATCTGTACTGCGCTTCTGGTTTTTGTCTCCTCCCTGTGCCATCTCCTGCAATTGGACTCCAACTCCTGGTGAACTGTTACACCTGACTTCCCTATATACACAGAGTTCTCTTATGCCCCCCTCTGTGGTATATTAGAGCATATATTGTGATATATGTCGAGATACAATAGAGGAGCATACACATTTTGTGGAAGCAAGCTATGCCCTCTCAGATGACCAGAATACCAACATCATCATGAGTCAAAAAAAAAAGAGTTCCATAAACCCTGAGTTTCATGCTCTCATGGGGATATACTGTCCAAGCTTCACATCAATATCTATTGAAAGGTTAGAGGGACACTCCAGACACCTAAAGCACTTCAGCTTGGTAGAAAGTGCCCTGCCTTGCAAATATTTCTCATTGAGCTGCATTGGGAAGTCTGTGATTGGACAGCCACAGAAAGTCTGGGTGGGGATTAGAAGGCTATTTTTAGATACACCCCCAATGAAAATTCTGGATAATTGAATGCATGCATGTTTTCATTGAAGATGTAACTAAAAATAGCTTGCAAACGCAGCAGATCTCTTGTCTGCAGCCTTTGTGAGCCCTCCTGTTCTTCCCCTGCCCAGACTTTCTGTGGCTGTCCAATCACAGATATCCCAATGCAAGTCAATGAGAAGTCTCTGGTCAATTGCCTGCCTCTTGAGTTTAGCTCCACACTGCATCAAATGAGGTTCATTCTATGTGTTCTTTTTTTCTAAATAAGGTAAACAAAACCAAAACACTGTCATTAAATTATTAATCCGTGTGTCGATGATACATTTCTTGCTCTAAGCAAAGTACACAGAGCTAGGTTTTTTTAAAACGACGATCCATGCTGAATTATAACCAATGATTAATCAAAATATTTTCTGGAATATAATAGTAATCCTACTTTTTATAGTTGCAAGAAAATAATGCAATCTTTTCAGTAAGACCAGCTAGCAAACAATGTTTGTACACCCACCAGGTACAAGAAAGACGGGGGGCGGGGCTTGATAGCTGAGCTAGCTAGACGTGTTTGCAGAGAGCTCTGACAAAACTGAGCTAAATATTGGCTATTATTGGCCACAATCGTGATTATTGCAGTCCTGCACACCAATATATCATTGCTGAATCTAGTGGGGGCTTGTGGGTACCTATTTTGTGTACGTCTGTCAAGATATACCACACTCCACATATGCGGCCTAGCGTGGAAGGATGGCCGGGAGAGGCGGTCGACCTCTCGACATGGGGCTCTCCTGTAGCCCCGCATCAACCCCTCTTGACCAGTGGGGGTTATCCTCCCCAGGGTTAGCAGCCTGCCATTAATAGGAATTGGTTAAGTAGATCCAGGCAAAGGCAACAGACCCCTCAATGCACAGTCTATTTCCAATGCTTAATATGTTTAATTTGCTGCTTTAAGGTGAGCACAGAACACTGTGCTGCTAGCTCCAGTGGGAGTCTTTATTTTCTAATTTTTATTGTTTATTTTCTAATTGTCAATATGTTTATATGCCTGTCAAGTTATTCTAACAAGCCATTTGTTCTAATATCTTGACTATTTTTTGTTGTTGTTTTTTTTTGTGAAATTGTTTTGCCTTTTTAAGTTAACACGTCAGGACAGCCTAACACACACTTACCACACTAAACTATAACACTGCGCTGCACCGTTAGAAGGCTGTGCCCCTATTCATCAATATACATGACTTTAGGGAGCCTGTAATTCCATGACAACTGTTAATCTTGTACCTGCAGTATTGTAACAGCCGGATTGGCCCACGTGGGATCCTTCCCTTGGATGCATACATCCCAGATCCTACCAGCCAATCTAGCAGGCATTCCTCCCACTGCTGTGGATATTTTCTAGCTCACAATGGAAATGTTAGTTTAACCATCAACTTAAAATATGTTTTAACCTTAAGAATAGTACCCAACGACTACAAAGCTACAGAACTAATAATAGTTTAGCACGTTACAAGACTTTTTCTTCCTTGCCAACGTTAATGCCAGCCTACACGATATGTCTCTAATGTATATACTGACATAACTTGTATCTCCTTTTTTTTTTTTTTTAAGGAGCTATGCCTCTTGAAATGCCTGTATTTACTGTCGTGGCATAACAAGCCTGTCTGTCAAACTTTTGCACAACAAAAAAAAAGAATTAAAAAAAAGAGAGAAAGAGTGTGTTTTAATGATTTTACTATATTGTTTAACATCTGGGTGAGTTTATTTTTTTAAAGTATATTTTTGTATCATTCTATAGGTGTTTACTAGTAAAATATTATTTCAAGGTTTTTCTTTCTCTTACACAGTTTGACTACTTACACTGGTGGGGCTCTACAGCATCAGAGTAACTACAGTTTGTATTCCCAACAACTCACACTTTAGACTTTAGAGAATAACCTCGAACATCTTTTTATTTCATTAGCAACATATTATTACTTTCAACAATGCACATTAAAAAATACTTCACTAGAAAGGCTCAAATGTATCACATATTCTGGCAAACAGCCTGGGATCAGTGGGTTTCAGCCACCACGGAACTGACCCTTAACGTCTAAAAATCGAATTCTAAATAGAGCTTGAAATTGCTCTTACGCACACGGTATGTTGTAATAAACAGCAGGTACTTCACCTTTTTACCACCCCCATTTGCCCCCAATGTTTTTGCTTTGATGTTGCCCCCACTGTTAACCTATAGTTTTTGACTTTGCCACTAACTGGTTATACACCCACCCCTACATCCCATTTGAACAGAAAATGTTCAAAATCTTTTGTATAAATATGTTTCAACCACAACGTAAAATCTCACTTGGCCAATTTCAACTGAAACCTTTAATAGTTTTCTTTTTCTTTTTTAATTATATTTACTTAAACATTTATGACAAGACTGAAATATTTACAGTAAGAGTTCAGAAAGAATAAATCAAAACAAAAGAAGAATATTTTGTTTGGAAAGAAAGCATATATTGATTAAGGTAAGGAGACATTTATAAATGAAAACAGCTGCTTAACTGCAGTATTGTAATATTTCCAACATTAGCAGCAAGGTTTTATGACCATGAGCCACTTAATGAATCCAAAATGAATTATCATTTTCATGCAACAGATGGTCTATATACCATAAAAAATAAAACAAAGCAGAAGGTAATGGTTACAGAAAATTTCATGTCAACACATTTTAGAGATGGAAACATTGATGTTGTGTTTTATACACTGTGGGGTTTATCCACTAAACGGTACATCTAAAATGCAATATTTCAACAAATTAGGCAAACTGACTGTAGATGAGTTGAAAAAAAACCTTCCAAATCAGCATTTTTCCACTAAATACACAACATTTTATAGTATAGAAAATAAATCCTTCTCATTACAATACCAAGAAAAATTATGGATATATATATTTCCACAGTGCCACACACTCCTGGTTTTAAAGTAGTACTTGCCCCAGCTTAATGTATAATCCAATCTACAGAAGGAGAGCACTTGTGGTAATGATACGAAAATACTTTATTTCTTATTCCTTCAGCAAATTGACATTTTGCTACACACAGAGACCTTTGTCAGGATGCATAGATATATAATGTATCCAAAAGAAGAAACACTCTGGATATTTGGTAAATATGAAAATCATTTATTGCATTTAGCTGCAAACATCGTCAGAGTATATTATAGGGATGTGCATGGGCAAAATATTTGGTTTGGTTCGCCACTTCCGAAATTCGGAACTTTGGCAATTCGGGACTACACCTAACCCTACTCCTAATCACCACAACCACTTACACATCTAGGGTTATGGGTAGGCTTAGGGGTTAGAGTTAGATTCCTGTTATAATTTCCTTAATTTTCTCTCCCTATCTTGTTTTGCCACTTTTGAGAAATCAAAAAAACTTATAGTGTAGTATTTATTACTACAATGAATATGTAAACATAAGAAATACACTCACAATTTAAAATTTTCCTAAATCCAAAATTGGAATAAAAGTTCTTCGTGGGGAAAAACTCCTTCACCTCAGGCTTGTCCGACAGTCTTTGTGCAAACTTTCACATTCAATGCGTTTTGTCTATATGGTAGACTTTTTCAAGAGCTGTTCTCTGTTCGGCTTTTTGCTCATTTAAATATCCCGCTGTGGGATATCATATTTATATATTATACATCAGCCAATCCTAGACTTCCTTTTATTTTCAAGTTGAATACGTTTTTATGGAGTTTAAGTGTGCATTTAAGCATTCTGATAAACTAACATGATCTCTAAATGTGTGTATTTCTTTTCTTTCAATGTGTTCTTTTTGAAGATAGCCATGACTTCAGTATTCCTCTGAGTTTGAGAATATGATGAATCATTTCAAATATTTAGTCCCTATTTCCTAAATAACTTGATAGTTCCTGGAAAAAGTCAGAAGTGAAGTCTCTCTGCATTTATCTTTACCTTATATTTTGATATTACTAGTATGTGCTTTGGCCTCAAGGTGAGCTGCTTTGTTCTTCAGAAATCTTATTTTGTTTCTTTTTGTAGAAATATATATTCAATCATTGTTTGTCTCCATTCTGTATCCAATGTCTCCAAACTCTCCAGTTCTGTTTTTCATGCTTGATATATCCAAACATGTTTACATCTACTCTAATTATATGTTATATGACATATCCAAACATGTTTACATTTGCTCTAAGTATTGTGAAGCAAAAAACAAGAAAGTTGTGGTGAGGAAAAATTGAAATTAAAAACTCCTTCCACCTGAAGTCAGTGAATGGTCAATACAATGTTAAACAAAGATCTGCATACCAATCAAGCCATAAGATTTCCTTTTCCCACAGAAATCACAAATTTACAGTGATGTTACTACCACAAAGGATTCTGGGTGGGCATATGCAAATTAGTTTAACAAAGAATCACATTTTTGCCTCATTTCATTTTAAACATGGATTCCTTGGAGTTTGTATTTGCTGTATACAACAGCTTTGAAACACAACTTGGGAAGATTATTGTGTAATTAATCAAAAACACTGAGAGTTCACAAAATTCCCAGTGACCCATTACCTCTGTGTTTTAAGCATTTCTGTATTACAGTATTATGCTATGTAAGCTATTTATATCTTACAGATTAACCAGAGGTACATCATCAGGTTTTCCCTGACATAAGTACATCTCACTGTGTGTTGGTGTTCACTATTGTGCACCCTGTTCTTTGTACTATTTTATATAGTGTCTTGTGAGTGACTATAGACACTAGGGTTGCTGCATCCTCACGTTTATTACTAGCGCCAATCCACCCAAATCCCATTGTGTTTATCTTTAGTTGTTGTTTTTTTTTGTTTTTTTTTTTTAATTCCCAGTACTTACAAGGATCGGAAATTGATTTCCTTGGTATTTAAAATCCCTCCTGGCCATTATCATCAAGATCAAAATAAACCAGGTCCATCCATTATTAGAGAAACTCCGTCATCCTATTCTGTAGCGCTATTTGCACACTTTCTTTCTTTCTTTCTTTATTTATTTTTGGTTGTAAATAGTAAAGTTACACCAAGATAAACCTAGGTCACACAGGTAAGTTATATCGTTTTCGAGGTTTTAAGAAATGGAAAATGCAACGGGAAAAGGTTAGTTGAGTTGTACATTTCAAAAAATGTTTAACTAAACAGTAAATTCTAAAGACACCAACTAACTGTATTACTATGCTCAAACAGCAGAGTACCTAATCGTGAAGAACCAACAGCAATGTATCAAAAATACAATATATGTTCTCCCCAAAACACTAATATGTAGGCAGGTACTTATTCATTCACCATACGGGGCAATTTCTGCCACATATTGTGACCTGTTAGTTCAGAGCAGTAATAAAACTTGTTAACTTCTATATATTAAGGCAAGAGATAGGTTCATGTAGCATGAACGTTACATTTTAAACTTGTAATACAGAGGTTAAGGCAGAAGAAATTTTGCAACGCATTAACTAAAAATCTTCCTCTTTTTTTTTTTTTTTCAGGTGAATTTAATTCTGCACAAATGTTTGTGGGATTGTTAGGCATTTTTTTATTGCCAGTGTATTAGTATATCCAAGTGTATAAGTATACAGTAAGATAACATAACAAGCATTGCATTTAATAAAATAAAAAAAAACCACAGTCTTCGGCATATACGCTGTTAAATTGTAAACCGATGGCATTTTATCCATGGCCATGCCGCGGCACGGTAAGACTAATGGGAGTTGTAGTTTAATAGCAGCAATAAATTAATTCTATGCATTAATTAAATAGCATGAAATTACAGAAAACCGTATTGTCCTCAAAATGCAAGCTTACAAAAATAACTATTTCAATCATATTTTGTATAGTTTACAGAATTAAGACATTTTATGACTATTTGTGTAGAGAGAGAGAGAATTATGTAGGTCAAGATAATGATGAATTGCTCAGTTAACATACATGGATAATAAATAAAATATTAAAGGCAAAATCTGAACTCTGTGTGTTGTATTTGTATGGTTGTCCTGGAAACCAGAGAATTTAAAAATAAGTGTAGTCATTTTTGACATTTTAGCATTTTCTTGGATTCGAGTACGATTAATCTCGTTCTGCCAGAACCCTGTGAAATACATTGTTATGTAATTTGTTGTAGGTGTCTCTGCGGATTGGATAAATCATATGTTTAGAACGTGCAAGCCTGAAACATAGAACATTCGAATCTACTTCTGAGACAGCCATCCTCCTCCTTAAATCAAACTCCATTGTTCTACAGGAAAAATGCTTCACAAATCAACAATATATATATTTTTTTTAGAATAAGAAGTGTAGCATTACCGTCCCTTCCACTTTATATCTATATAATGTGCAATGGAATTGATAATAAATTAAAGAGACAGTACAGAATTATGATAAGTAAATGCTTTATTCCATTAAGTTTGTATAAAATGAATGCTAATGTGTCAGACTATATATGCTTTTATACTTTCACCCTATAGAAATACTATCATATGGGTAAAAAAAAACTACTAAAACCTTATTCAGAAAACAATGTTTGAGAAGAGGCACCAGAACCTGTTTGGTCCAAATATATTTAATCACTATTACAGTCTAAACTGCAACATTTTGGGCAACAGTCATGTCGGTCTACCTACTTGAAACAGGCAATTTCAAAGTTCAACAGCTTGTCATTTGCCTAGAGATTCCAGAAAGTAAATATTGGATTTTGTGTAAAACAAACTGAAACAAGGTGAACAAGCGCTAAACAATTAGACAGCAGATTACCTAAGACAGCAGAGACCGGGATGGGGGATTCCCTCAGTACCCCAAAAAGATAAACACTAATAAACAAATACAACAGGTTACACCAAATAACAAACAAATAGTATGTTCTACATTGTAGAAGAAGTTCTGGCAAAGATACATCCTTAAGGTACGGATTATATTGCCCAAAATATTGAGCTTGAGACGAAAGCCAGGGCCGGATTAACATAGGGGCTGATGGAGCTGTAGCTCCAGGCTTGTGCCCATGGAATAGCACTCTTTACTACTCTTTACATGTGGATGTAGGGAAACAAAACTGGTGTGGACTGGCTGACAATGAAATGAGTTAAGGTAAAGTTGACTTTGCGCACTATGCAAATGCTCTTGCTGCTTCGGTCTCTCTAACACTGTGGAATGTCCCCATTCTTCTACACTTTTTCTCTGTCCCAGACTGTGTAACAGGAGTTTCTGCCTGCTTGTAAGAAGATTAGGAGAGGAGGGGACAGGTGAGTGCCAGGGGACAGTTCTTAGAAAATGTGTAGCAAGTGCATTATTGGACGCATTTATGCCAAGCTCAGGGTGCTGTCTGCATACTATGTCCTTAGTTGGTCATCGTGCATGATTGGCAGGCAGCCTGACATGCATTCACACCAGGCTGACGTAATTCCTCAGGCAGATTTGTTGGGGCATGTTTGCCCCTTCGGGCAGTTCTGTTTACGTGATTTGCGTCAGTGGCCCACCCGAAATCCTGCTGCACTGGACACTGCTGTTAGAGGGTATGAATTTACATGAAAGAGAGAGATTAGCATAGTGTATGTGTTTTCTTAAAGCGATATCCTGTGAGTTTCCCTCGAGCACCACCTCCACCAGATACATGACAATTGAGAGGTATGACTGTTTTATTGTTTTCTGTCGATACGATTCTATAATTAGGTAGTGATGTACCGAACTGTTTGCTGGCGAATAGTTCCCGGCGAACATAGCATGTCCGCATTCGCCACGCCGGGCGAACACATTCGCGGTTCGATCCGCCCCCTATTTGTCATCATTGAGTAAACTTTGACCCTGTGCCTCCATTTTAGATTCATTGTGAAGCTGCATTCTTAGATAGAGGAGGGAAAGTGTAGCTGCTGCTCATTTGATAGGGAAATTGATAGCTAGGCTAGGGTATTCAGTGTCCACTACAGTCCTGAAGGACTCATCTGATCTCTGCTGTAAGGACAGCACCCCAAAAAGCCCTTTTTAGGGCTAGAACATCAGTCTGCTTTTTTTCCCCTGTGTAATGTAATTGCAGTTGCCTGCCTGCCAGCTTCTGTGTCAGGCTCACAGTGGATACTGTGCCCACTTGCCCAGTGCCACCACTCATATCTGGTGTCACAATAGCTTAAGCTTGCATTTAAAAACAAAAACATTTTTTTCACTGTAATAGATTGAATAGCAGTTGCCTGCCTGCCAGCTTCTGTGTCAGGCTCACAGTGGATACTGTGACCACTTGCCCAGTGCCACCACTCATATCTGGTGTCACAATAGCTTAAGCTTGCATTTAAAAACGAAAAATGTTTTTTCACTGTAATAGATTGAATAGCAGTTAGTTGTCTGCCAGCTTCTGTGTCAGGCTCACAGTGTATACTGTGCCCACTTGCCCAGTGCCACCACTCATATCTGGTGTCACAATAGCTTAACCATGCATTTAAAAACATTTTTTTTCACTGAAATAGATTGAATAGCAGTTAGTTATCTGCCAGCTTCTGTGTCAGGCTGACAGTGGATACTGTGCCCACTTGCCCAGTGCCTCCACTCATATCTGGTGTCACAATAGCTTAAGCTTGCATTTAAAAACAAAAAAAAATGTTTTTTCACTGTAATAGATTGAATAGCAGTTAGTTGTCTGCCAGCTTCTGTGTCAGGCTCACAGTGGATACTGTGCCCACTTGCCCAGTGCCACCACTCATATCTGGTGTCACAATAGCTTAAGCTTGCATTTAAAAACATTTTTTTTCACTGTAATAGATTGAATAGCAGTTAATTGTCTGCCAGCTTCTGTGTCAGGCTCACAGTGGATACTGTGCCCACTTGCCCAGTGCCACCACTCATATCTGGTGTCACAATAGCTTAAGCTTGCATTTAAAAACAAAAAAATGTTTCACTGTAATAGATTGAATAGCAGTTAGTTGTCTGCCAGCTTCTGTGTCAGGCTCACAGTGGATACTGTGCCCACTTGCCCAGTGCCACCACTCATATCTAGTGTCACAATAGCTTAAGCTTGCATTTAAAAACAACATTTTTTTCACTGTAATAGATTGAATAGCAGTTAGTTGTCTGCCAGCTTCTGTGTCAGGCTCACAGTGGATACTGTGCCCACTTGCCCAGTGCCACCACTTATATCTGGTGTCACAATAGCTTAAGCTTGCATTTAAAAACAACATTTTTTTCACTGTAATAGATTGAATAGCAGTTAGTTGTCTGCCAGCTTCTGTGTCAGGCTCACAGTGGATACTGTGCCCACTTGCCCAGTGCAGCCACTCATATCTGGTGTCACAATAGCTTAAGCTTGCATTTAAAAAAAAATGTTTTCACTGTAATAGATTGAATAGCAGTTAGTTGTCTGCCAGCTTCTGTGTCAGGCTCACAGTGGATAATGTGCCCACTTGCCCAGTGCCACCACTCATATCTGGTGTCACAATAGCTTAAGCTTGCATTTAAAAACAAAAAAATGTTTCACTGTAATAGATTGAATAGCAGTTAGTTGTCTGCCAGCTTCTGTGTCAGGCTCACAGTGAATACTGTGCCCACTTGCCCAGTGCCACCACTCATATCTGGTGTCACAATAGCTTAAGCTTGCATTTTAAAACAAAAACATTTTTCACTGTAAGGCATTGAATAGCAGTTAGTTGTCTGCCAGCTTCTGTGTCAGGCTCACAGTTGATACTGTGCCCACTTGCCCAGTGCCACCACTCATATCTGGTGTCACAATAGCTTAAGCTTGCATTTAAAAACAAAACATTTTTTTTCACTGTAATAGATTGAATAGCAGTTAGTTGTCTGCCAGCTTCTGTGTCAGGCTCACAGTGGATACTGTGCCCACTTGCCCAGTGCCACCACTCATATCTGGTGTCACAATAGCTTAAGCTTGCATTTAAAAAAATTCACTGTAATAGATGGAATAGCAGTTAGTTGTCTGCCAGCTTCTGTGTCAGGCTCACAGTGGATACTGTGCCCACTTTCCCAGTGCCACCACTCATATCTGGTGTCACAATAGCTTAAGCTTGCATTTAAAAACAAAAAAAATGTTTCACTGTAATAGGTTGAATAGCAGTTAGTTGTCTGCCAACTTCTGTGTCAGTCTCACAGTGGATACTGTGCCCACTTGCCCAGTGCAGCCACTCATATCTGGTGTCACAATAGCTTAAGCTTGCATTTAAAAAAAATGTTTTCACTGTAATAGATTGAATAGCAGTTAGTTGTCTGCCAGCTTCTGTGTCAGGCTCACAGTGGATACTGTGCCCACTTGCCCAGTGCCACCACTCATATCTGGTGTCACAATAGCTTAAGCTTGCATTTAAAAACAAAAAAATGTTTCACTGTAATAGATTGAATAGCAGTTAGTTGTCTGCCAGCTTCTGTGTCAGGCTCACAGTGGATACTGTGCCCACTTGCCCAGTGCCACCACTCATATCTAGTGTCACAATAGCTTAAGCTTGCATTTAAAAACAAAACATTTGTTTTCACTGTAATAGATTGAATAGCAGTTAGTTGTCTGCCAGCTTCTGTGTCAGGCTCACAGTGGATACTGTGCCCACTTGCCCAGTGCCACCACTCATATCTAGTGTCACAATAGCTTAAGCTTGCATTTAAAAACAAAAAATGTTTTTTCACTGTAATAGATTGAATAGTGTCAGGATCGGGACAGGGATCCAACACGCAGAGTACGAACAGGAGAGATGTACGTATACCGGACCTTAGAATGGCCGGACTAACGTAAGGAGAAAGCAGAGAATAGTCAGAGACAAGCCGGGTTCGAGGGAACGAGAGGACAGGTAAGCGAGAGACAAGCCGAGGTCAAAGGACACGAGAGGTAAACAGGAACGATAGTACAAGCCGAGTCAAAACCAGATAGAACGATAAACATAAGAGCACTGAGGGACCAGACAAGCTAGAACCACGACAGGGCAATGAACCATTAGCCACATCCCTCTTTTATACCCTGGTTCTCTAAATCATGGCTCCGCCCTTGCCGAGCCCTGATTCATTGTTCCGAACCAGATTGACAGGTCGGGATGTGATTGCCGTCATGACGTCGGCTCCTGAGCGTCGTGTCATAAAAGGAAGTGGGGTTCTCGCGGCCGGCGTGGGAATGACTATGAGAGCTGTGAGGATTAGATGAATCAGCCCCGCTGAGAGAACGGACGTCGGGAAGTCTAACCTCCTCCGAGGTAGAGACTTCAGGTACCCTGACAAATAGCAGTTAGTTGTCTGCAAGCGTCTGGGTGTCAGGCCTTCAGCGTGTACTCTGCCAACCTCTGCAAGTGCACTTTGCCACTCATATCTGGTGTCACTATAGCGTGCCTTTAAAAAGAAAAAAAGTTTTTCACTGTAAGCTAATAGCAGTCAGTGTCCTTAAAGCGGGTGTCAGGCATTCAGCGTGTACTCTGCCAACCTCTGCAAGTGCACTTTGCCACTCATATCTGGTGTCACTATAGCGTGCATTTGAAACCAAAAAACTTTTTCCACTGTTATAGATTGAATAGCAGTTAGTTGTCTTCAAGCGGGTGTCAGGCCTACAGCGTGTACTCTGCCAACCTCTGCCAGTGCACATTGCCACTCATATCTGGTCTCACAGTAGCTTGCACGCATAGTACCACTAATCCCCAAAAAAATGACAGGCAGAGGCAGGCCACCCCGCAGAGGCCATCGTGGTCGTGGTGCTGTGATTCCCTTTTGCCCTAGAATAATGCCCAGTTTTCAGAGGCCACGTACCCTGAACTTGAAAAGTTCTGAGGACATAGTTGACTGGCTAACACAGGACACCCTTCTACAGCTTCCACTCGGAACCTTGACGCACCATCCTCCTCCAGCTTAGCTTCGGGCACCTCTCAAGATACCACTCACCTGCCTGCCGCCACCGCCAACACTAGCACCACAGCCGCTTCACTTGGTATGTCAGAGGAGTTATTTACACATCCGTTTGAAGAAATGAATGATGCACAAGCATTATTGCCAGAGGATGTAGATAACAGGGATATGTCTCAATCAGGCAGCATTACACACATGGACGTACGGTGTGATGATGATGATGTTGTACCCGCTGCTGTTTCCTTTGCTGAGTTGTCAGATACAAGTGAATGGGTTGATGATGACGATGCGTCCATGGATGTCACGTGGGTGCCCGCTCAGCAAGAAGAAGAACAGGGCGAAAGTTCAGATGGGGAGACAGAGAGGAGGAGGAGGAGATGAGTTGGAAGCAGGGGGAGGTCGTCGCAAGGAGCTAGTGGCACAGTCAGACAGCATGCATCGGCACCCGGGGTCAGCCCGACAGCACGCCAATCAACGCATGCTGTGTCCACCACCAGAATGCCGTCATTGCAGAGCTCAGCAGTGTGGCATTTGTTTTGTGTGTCTGCCTCTGACAACAGCGATGCCATTTGCAACCTGTGCCAAAAGAAACTGAGTCGTGGGAAGTCCAACACCCACCTAGGTACAACTGCTTTGCGTAGGCACATGATCGCACATCACAAACGCCTATGGAATCAACACATGAGTACAAGCAGCACACAAACTCAAAGCCGCCATCCTCCACCTGGTCCAGCATCTTCAGCCACGTCAACCACTGCTGTCCTCTTTGCCCCCTCTCAACCATCCGACACTCCGTCTCTCGCCTTGAGCAGTTCCCGCACATCTGCCCACAGTCAGGTGTCTGTCAAGGACATGTTTGAGCGTAAAAAGCCAATGTCAGAAAGTCACCCCCTTGCTCAGCGTCTGACAGCTGGCTTGTCTGAACTATTAGCCCGCCAGCTTTTACCATACAATCTGGTGGAGTCTGAGTCGTTCAAAAATTTGTGGCTATTGGGATACCGCAGTGGAAGGTACCCGGACGAAATTTCTTTGCACAAAAGGCAATCCCCAACCTGTACTCGATTGTGCAAAAGGAAGTAATGGCATGTCTGGCACACAGTGTTGGGGCAAGGGTCCATCTGACCACTGATACCTGGTCTGCAAAGCATGGTCAGGGCAGGTATATCACCTACACTGCGCATTGGGTAAACCTGCTGACGGCTGCCAAGCATGGAATGCGTGGCTCTGCAGAGGAGTTGGTGACACCGCCATGACTTGCAGGCAGGCCTGCTGCCACCTCCTCTACTCCTCCTACTCCATCCTCTTCCATAACCTCCTCGGCTGAGTCCTCTTCTGCTGCTGCGTCTTGCTCCACATCAATGGCACCCCCCCCAGCTCCCCAGGTACTATTCCACATCCCGGATACGTCAGTGTCACGCCGTCTTGGGTTTGACTTGCTTGAAAGCAGAGAGTCACACCAGACAAGCACTCCTGTCCGCCCTGAACGCACAGGTGGAAAAGTGGCTGACTCCGCAGCAACTGGATATCGGCAAAGTGGTATGTGACTACGGAACAAATTTGTTGGCGGCATTGAAGTTGGGCAAGTTGACACATGTGCCGTGCATGGCACATGTATGTAATCTGATCGTACAATGCTTTGTGCATAAGTACCCAGGCTTACAGGACGTCCTGAAGCAGGCCAGGAAGGTGTGTGGCTATTTCAGGTGTTCCTACACGGCCATGGCGCACTTTGCAGATATCCAGTGGCGAAACAACATGCCAGTGAGGCGCTTGATTTCCGACAGCCCGACATGTTGGAATTCAACACTCCTAATGTTCGACCGCCATCTCCAACAAGAAAAAGCGGTTAATGAATATTTGTATGACCGGGATGCTAGGACAGCCTCTGGGGAGCTGGGAATTTTTTGCCACGTTACTGGACGCTCATGCGCAATGCCTGCAGGCTCATGCGTCCTTCTGAAGAGGTGACAAACCAAGTCAGTCGCACTGAAGGCACCATCAGCGAAATCATACCATTTGTTTTCTTCCTGGAGCGTGCCCTGCAAAGAGTGCTGGATCAGGCCGTAGATGAGCGTGAAGCGGAAGAGGAAGAGTTGTGGTCACCATCACCACCAGAAACAGCCTTATCAGCATCGCTTGCTGGACCTGCGTCCATGCTGGAAGAGGATTGTGAGGAAGAGGAGTCAGAGGAGGAATGTGGCTTTGAGGAGGAGGAGGAAGACCAACCACAACAGGCATCCCAGGGTGCTCGTTGTCACCTATCTGGTACCCGTGGTGTTGTACGTGGCTGGGGGGAAGAACATACCTTCATTGAGATCACTGAGGAGGAGGAACAGGAAATGAGTAGCTCGGCATCCAACCTTGTGCAAATGGGCTCTTTCATGCTGTCGTGCCTGTTGAGGGACCCTCGTATAAAAAGGCTGAAGGAGAACGACCTGTACTGGGTGTCCACACTACTAGACCCCCGGTATAAGCAGAAAGTGGCGGAAATGTTACCAAATTACAACAAGTCGGAAAGGATGCAGCATTTGCAAAATAAATTAAAAAGTATGCTTTACACAGCGTATAAGGGTGATGTCAAAGCACAACGGGAATCTAACAGGGGAAGAGGTGAAAGTCATCCTCCTCCTCCCACAACCACGCCGGCAAGGACAGGACGCTTTAAAGACGTGTTGTTGATGGAGGACATGCAGAGCTTTTTAAGTCCTACGCATCGCCACAGCCCTTTGGGATCCACCCTCAGAGAACGACTCGACCGACAGGTAGCAAACTACCTCGCCTTAACTGCAGATATCGACACTCTGAGGAGCGATGAACCCCTTGACTACTGGGTGTGCAGGTTTGACCTGTGGACTGAGCTATCCCAATTTGCGATAGAACTTCTGGCCTGCCCCGCTTCAAGTGTCCTGTCAGAAAGGACCTTCAGTGCAGCAGGAGGTATTGGCACTGAGAAGGGAAGTCGACTAGGTCAAAAATGTCTAGATTACCTCACCTTTATTAAAATGAATGAGGGATGGATCCCAAAGGGACTGACAGTGGGTGATAGATCCCAAAGGGACTGACAGTGGGTGATACATTCGACTAAAAAAGGCCTGATGAGATGAGCTGCCTTGGGCTAAAAATGGGTACCCTATGCAGGAGGAACAGTCCCTATTCTGCTCTGTATCAGTGTGTATCAGGGTCCCTGAGGACAGGTGTCAATCCATATCTGCCAAGTGACCCTATGTAGGGGGAACAGTCCCTATTCTGCTCTGTGTCAGTGTGTATCAGGGATCATTAGGATAGGTGTCAATCCATATCTGCCAGGTGACCCTATGTAGTGGGAACAGTCCCTATTCTGCTCTGTGTCAGTGTGTATCAGGGATCATTGGATAGGTGTCAATCCACATCTGCCAAGTGACCCTATGTAGGGGGAACAGTCCCTATTCTGCTCTGTGTCAGTGTGTATCAGGGATCATTAGGATATGTGACAATCCATATCTGCCAAGTGACCCTATGTAGGGGGAACAGTCCCTATTCTGCTCTGTGTCAGTGTGTATCAGGGATCATTAGGATATGTGACAATCCATATCTGCCAAGTGACCCTATGTAGGGGGAACAGTCCCTATTCTGCTCTGTGTCAGTGTGTATCAGGGATCATTAGGATAAGTGTCAATCCATATCTGCCAAGTGACCTTATGTAGGGGGAACAGTCCCTATTCTGCTCTGTGTCAGTGTGTATCAGGGTCTCTGAGGACAGGTGTCAATCCATATCTGCCAAGTGACCCTATGTAGGGGGAACAGTCCCTATTCTGCTCTGTGTCAGTGTGTATCAGGGGCTCTGAGGACAGGTGTCAATCCATATGTCAAGGTGTCAATATGTCATATGTCAGGTGTCAACCCATATCCATTGTGATTTAGGAATGTTAGGTGATTTCTGCCCTTTATGGATTAAAACCAGACTCTGCATCAACTGTGTAATTTTCCATGGGAGTTTTGCCATGGATCCCCCTCCGGCATGCCACAGTTCAGGTGTTAGTCCCCTTGAAACAACTTTTCCATCACTATTGTGGCCAGAAAGAGTCCCTGTGGGTTTTTAAAATAAGCCTGCCCATTGAAGTCAATGGCGGATCACCCGGTTCGCCGGTTCGCGAACGTTTGTGGAAGTTCGCGTCCGCCGTTCACGAACCGAAAAAATTTCGTGTTCGCGACATCACTACTAGTGAATACTGTAACATTATGACCTCGATTTAATATTGTTGGATAAGCTTTTCAAATAATTTAATATTTTTAGATACATTTTTAATGATTTTTCAAAATATTAAAATATCAAAAAAAATATCATATATATTTTTTTTTTTAAATATTACAAAATGTAAATATGTTTTATATTAAATCATTTTAAAAATAAATCCAAAAATATTCAATTTAAACAGCTCATCCAACAACATTAAATTAATTCTGAACTCAGAATGTATATTTCATTCCTAAGAAAATTGAGAAAAAAAATACAGACTGTTATTCTTCAGGTAGATACTGCACTTTAATCTATACACGATGCCAGTAAAATGTCAAATTCATACCTTTGATTCCTACCTAAAGTTACGTCTCAAGTTGAGTAAGAAAGTTAAGGCAAAATAATTTGCTATTGTTACTTAATGTAATCTGTAAAATACAGACCGATCTATGAAATGTTCACCTATAGGAACCTGTGAAGTCGAAATATAAACTGATGGGCCAAGGCTTAAGCTCAGCCCTTGGTTGCTGGAGACAGTTTTCTGCAATCACATGAACTTACCAATCAGCAGCTAAATAGTGGTATGCTATTCTATGCTATATATGCCCATCTTATATTCCCCACCCTCTAGTTTACGTGGAAATGGAAACATGGATATTGTCTGTAGGCCTGGAGTGGGGACCCATTCACTCAGGGGCAAATTTGTGTATCTTTGGTAGCACTGAGATGTATCTTCCTACCCCCAGGGGATGTAGGCTTTAGCCACCTAGATGTCTGTTCTTGTATACCCTCCATTCACTAGTACACACATATGTGCCTAGGGTAACATTCCTGCCTGAATATTTAGTTGTCTTTTGCCTAGGACATAACAGTTTAGATTTCCTCTCTATACAAAATTGTGCACGATTCTAATTGCCATAATTGCTTCTGTTGTTGTGGAACAGCAGGCGACTGTTTTGTATTATTTCGCACAAAAAAAAAAACGAATGATAAAAAAATAATGATGGGCCAAAGGGTCCTGGTATGTCCCCAACTGATGCTAAATAAGGTTCCACGCTTTGGTTCTTGGGGATCACTGACACGTTATTTGTATGAGGTGTCTCATAATCAGTAGCCAGTGACTAATTTACTTTGAAAAGAACACTCACTGAAGGAAATAATAAATATCAAGCAGTAACTTCAGTTCCATTTGCTGGTTAATTACTCATAACATGCAAGCTCTGGTTTTAACAGCATACACTAAATCCCTCCTTTGATCTGAAACACTTCCTAGCTTGGTATTAAAAAAAACAAAAACACACAGATTTAATCAAGCTTAAAGGAATTTTTGAAAAGGTGGGATGCCAACTTAGTCAATATAATTATATCCTTGTGTTACTTCTGCTGTGTATGTTTTAGGAACATGGCTAGAAAACAGAAAAATCAACTTAAGTTATTGATTTCTTAACAGGCAATTCTATTAGAACATTTCAATCAGTCAAAGAGGAATTCGATCTCTGCACAAACAGATTTCTATCCTTTTAGTTAAATTATAGTCTATACTGTTGCACAATAGACATAAGCAGAAAGTCCAGAACAATTTAAAACAACTCATAATTATTTGATTTTACTTACACTAAACTATATATAGTAAGCACTTAAGTATTTTTAGAAAAATTGGAAAAAAAAAAAGGTTAATTGAAAACTTTGCTAAAGGATGTTGCCGAGGTAGTAAGCTATGCTTGCTCATTTCAAAAGCTTTATGTAGAATTGGGAAAGTATAAAAAAAAGAAAAATACTGAACACCACCAAACTTTTACTAAACATGTAAAAATACATGTATTTGTCCTCACTCTAGAATCACAGATGCCAGTGTCCACAAATACCGGACACATTGTGTGTTCTTTAAATAATTACTAGAAAGCCTGCATTAGTAGTTATGATACCAATAGAACACTGGCTCCATTCCCTGGTAATATGGCAAACCGTTTGGCAACAGCTTTTTTACCTAGGTGTTTTACCTAGGCCACGCTGGACTCCTGGTCTGTTCTGAAGCAGTGTCAGGATCTTATCTGGAGTTATACGCTCACCCTTGCAAATAAACACAGACCAAGGTGACCAGTTAAGAAGCCACCTGGGCTGTGAGTCTGTGCAGGGATATAGCTCCAAGTCACAGTACAGGCAAGGACAAGCAGAAGAGTAGTCATGGAAAGCCGAAGTCAGGGGAAGCCAGAGGTCAGAGTAAACAATGAGATAAGCCAAGGTCAGGAGCCGTCTGGAGAACACTGGAGAACACTGGATCAAGATACACAAAAACAGGGACCAGAGTCAATGAACTGACACTGCCCTTAGAGAGAGGCAGTGTTTTAAACCTGGCTAATTAGCGATATGCTTCAGGAGGACCGAGATTGATAGGAGCAGCGACAGAAAAAGTCCATCCCCGAGTGATGGAGACAAGGCAAGGATAAACATCAGGCTAATGATTTAGGAATGGTTTGTCCCTTACCTCAGTTCCTGCTTGGCTCCGAGGCTTCTTTTCCCGCTGATGACAAGTTTCTGACTTCTACAAAGGTACGGAAGCCGGTATCTGATCCAGTCGCCATTCATTGGCTGAGAGTATAATTAGCCCAGGCTGGCTAATGATCAGCTAATGATGCTACCGGAGCTGGAATTGGGCAACAGAGGGGTTAAACTCTGCATGTGTAGCGTTTCATAATCAAATGATGCACATACCGACTCCAGGCACCATGTCCACTTCAGATAACTGAAGTGGTCCTTTTATCACCATTACATTATAATGTGCAGTAGATTTATACTAACAAATACTATACAGTAACATTACTTCTTCCCAAAGATAAAAAAATACATAAAAACATACAATGTTTCGAAAACTGTAGAGGGCTTGTCAAACCCACTCATCAGCTAATCCTTTTTTGTTCTTACAATAGTTTCTTAATTTTGATCACAAATTGCACTAATTAAACATAATTAATTGAAATACAATTAAATATGTAAATACTGTATTGTATACATAAACCTTCATAAAAATAAAGACATTTGATTGGTTTGTGTTTTCTACAGGACTAAAAAATAAATCTCAATGTTCTTACTATGTTTACTTATATTATTTCTTAAACAATTAATACAACTATTGGGGAGGATGTTTTCGGTATCAGACATATAATTATAAGGGGTCCATCCGCAGAAAGTACTTGACTATATGATTTAATTTAATGAATTGTGGCTGGGAGTATATGCTTTATGCTTTATTTTTCATGCAAATCCCATGAGCAGAACAGGAATGGACTAGAATATTGAAATAAAACAATAACTAAAAACTTAGCCAGGAATATTATAAGTAGGGCCTGCCACCAACAGGTGATGGCCATGGGGTGGGGTCAATAGATCCTCCCCCTGAAAATTATAAGTAGGGCCTGCCACCAATAGGTGATAGCCATAGGGGTGGGGTCATTAGGTCCTCCATCTGAATATTATAAGTAGGGCTGCCAACAATGGGGGATGGCCATAGGGGTGGGTTCATTAGGTCCTCCATCTGAATATTATACGTAGGGCTGCCACCAATGGGTGATGGCCATGGGGTGGGGTCATTATGTCCTCCCCCTGAATATTATAAGTAGGGCCTGCCACCAATGGGTGATGGCCATGGGTTGAGGTCATTAGCTACTCCCCCTGAATATTATAATAGCCCCCACCCACTGAACAGGTGCAGTGGCGAACATAAGAAATGCCCCCCCATTTATTTAATCCATAACCCCACATGCTGGCCATGGGGGCAGGGGATGGACACTAATCTGCCCACCTGCAATATCTTATTTAAAAGTTCCCACCTGGTGAGAGTTTAATTTCACATGTCCCATTTTCCATGTGATTTTTTTTTCTAGCAACTGGGGAGCAATGTTTAAGCATTTAGCAGACATGCATGCAGCAGGCGGGGGCATAGAGAGGTGTAATAGTAAAATGTGTGTTTTACAAACCCCATAGTATTTGTATTTATTATTTAATGTAATTGTTTATTTTAGCTTTTAAATATGGTGGCTAGCAAGCACGGGCCAGCCGCCACATAATTAAGCCTCCCATTGCCAAGGGTTATTTAACGATTTGCTCGTGTGGGCAAATAGTACTTCAAATTATCATTTGCTTGCATGAAAGGTGTTTAGTGAATGACCGTGCTTAAAAAAAAAAAAAAAAAAAAAAAACAGGTTTACTAAGACTTTTTATTGAGGATGTTAATTCATACAAAACACTGCAAATTTCTACCAGTATGTGTTGCATGGCACGTTTTGCAGACATTTTTCCCTAAGTTATTCTGTGGCTTTGGATTTGTGATATGACATTAAAATGCTTTGTGCAACAAAAGCATAATAATCATTTAACTATAGACCAAAAATACACCACAATGACAGAATGTCAATAATCCTGGTGCTACATCAAGGGGAATTTATTAGTGGTTGGCATCACCGCCAATCATTTTTTTTTTTTTTTAATATATATTTTTGGCATTATTTTCTGTTGTAACTGTTTAGGACTTACATTTGTTTTAGGTTGTATTTTAACTATGAAAATTGGTACTTTGAAAGGGACTCTGTCCTGTATAAGATGCCAGAGTCATATTTAGTCTGTAAATAAATATAAAGCTATCAATTAAATAGAATAAATAGAAAATAAACAAATAATTATATATATATATATTTAACTCAAGAAACACCCACCGACCCACCAATGAACTGTCAGAGAGTATGCCTATATAATGTATATGTTGGGGGAGGTCATTCAGGCGGTTATTATTGGTTTACTGCATTTTGTAAACTTGTGATGTTATTAGATTTTTACTAAGTCCCTGAGGAAGTTCCAATATTGGAACAAAACGCGTAGGACTTATCCTTGTCTCATATACTTTTTAACCATTGGCAATAAATAAAGCTTTTTTTACTATTTCCCTTATTCCTGCTCTGTTCATACTCCTGAATACTGAAAAAGGGAAGGAGAGGAGGACTATGTTTAGCCCCCCAGTGCTATCGGGGGTGGCACCCTACAGTCGATTGTTATCCTGACATTCTGTGAGTGCATTATAGCAGTGTGTCATACACTGTTTAAGAGGATACTACACTATGTTATTTTGTGCACTATATCGATGTGTCATACACTGTTTAAGAGGATACTACACTATGTTATTTTGTGCACTATATCGGTGTGTCATACACTGTTTAAGAGGATACTACACTATGTTATTTTGTTTGTTTTTATTATTTGTTTGTTTGTTTTATTATAAGGTTCACTAATACAGTGCTGGCAAAGACCTTACCAACCTGTTTCATTCACCAATCAGATAGTCAGATGTCCTATTTGTCCCTTATGAAGAAAGAATAATACATTTGTACTGACAGAACATTCTTTGTTCATAATGTTTTCTCCCTTGTTACCTCTGTTATTATTACTTTTAGCCCTGTCTTTGTGTGATCATTTGTGTCTGTTAGAAACAGAGATTTTCTCAATAAATCAATGTCCCTAACACAGATTTGCATCTATTTTAAATGGTGTATTATTCCACATGAGTAACATATATATTTTCCCCATCCACAAATCATTTAGAAAGAGATTAGTTGTTGATTCAGCCATCAATCTACATAAATAACTAAAGGAACATTTACAGTCAGCTCTGCTATTGAGATTATAATTAACTCAATGTTCTGCAATTTTAAACTGCAAGATCTCATTTAATATATATCGTTCCGAGATATGAGATGGCAACAAAGTGGTGGAAGACATTTCAACCATGATATCAATACTATTTTTATTGTAATTCTGATGCAACTTTTGGCGTTATTTTAAATCACGGATTTTGCGGAGTTTCTAAGGATTGCTATTCGTAGATATTTCTCCTAACACATGGGGGTTTATTCCCTAAGCAGTGAGTTTTAATGAAGTGATATGAGCTGACAGAAGATTCTTCAATTCAACTATAAAACTGTCTCTGTTATTTTAACCTGTTTGTGCAATCAGTTGATGATTTGGCTCACTCTTCAGTATATACTAATTAGAGGCAATTCTAATCTCATTGAGTTGGTGGAGGATGGTTTTCCTTTTTCTAGCAGTTTTAAAAGTGGTGTTTAATTTTTTCATTTTTTTTTTATTTATAATTTTTATTTGATTTTCACATAAACATAAATTAAAAAAATACAATTGTGATCGCATAAATGGAAAACTTACAGAATTTCACAATGAATTTTTAAAGTTTCTTAACATTTGGTAATAACATAGCAATATAGAATATATTCGGGGAGCATGTCTTGTGACAGTTGAAATAATGTTAACAATACACGTGTTTGTGTTCAACTTATCATCATATAAAATAATTATTAAGTTCAAACTGTGATTTTTAGTTCTGTTTCGGATATTTGTCTGCAAGGTTGCGGACATGTCAGAATTATTGTTAATCCCTTTAACCTAGAGGATAACTCTAGTTCTCTACTTATATGGGACCATTTTAATATGGTTAATGGGCTTGCAGGGTTGTGTTACCATTTTGTATGAAGGTGTTCCAGGGTCTCCATATTTGGGCGAAAGTGTTGTAATTTTTTGAGGTGGCATAGGTGATTTCTTCCACTTGTTTTATCCCTTCTACTCTAAGGATCCATTCTCTAATGGAGAGAGGTTCTGCTTGTTTCCATTTAACTGGGATGAGTTGGTTCGCTGCTACCAGGATGTCTGTGAGTAGTATTGTTTCTTTTCGCTTTTGTTGAGGCGGGGGTAGGTGAAACAGTATATATTCTGGTGAGAACAGTATGTGCGAACTGTATAATTGTATGTATACGTTGCCAGTATTTAATGATTAATGGGCATTGCCGCCAAATGTGAGCTGAGTGTGCATTTATTTGTTGACATCTCCAACAGTTGCCTTGGGTTCCTGCGTGTATTTTGTGGATCTTAGCTGGCATGTAGTGTCATTGTGTGTGATATATATGTATTCTGAATGGGAGGCAGTTAGATTTTTATATGTTGTTAGAGATTTATTGTTCAAGTGCTGTGCTTCGAGTGCTTTGATTTCCCAAGTCAGCCTTTTGATTTGTGTGTCTCTCTTATGTTTTTGGACTGAAGCGGCTTTGATTAGCTCCCCCCGCATTACACGTTTGTGGGCCTCCCCAACAAGGCTGTTGTGGTGTCGGGGTGAGTGTTTTCCTCAAAATATCTCTGTGTGGATTCCCTTAATTTTGATATGGTGTCCTGGTTATTAAGAAGGAGATCATTTAGTTTCCATTGAGGTGAAACCCGTGGCAGTAAGATAGTTATGTCTAAGGTTAAGGACGCGTGGTCCGACCATGTTGTTGCGCCATATGTGGCGGATTTGATGAGTGGGAGATGTCTATGTTGTAGGAAGATCATATCTATATGTGTGTATGAGCCTGGGGGGGGAGTAGAACAAATAGTCCCTTCTGTTCAGGTGAACCGTTCTCCAACCGTCATATAATTGTGCGTCATGAAGCATGGTATGTAGCCTTTCATGGGCGGGAAGTAAATAGTGCTTGGACAGTGAGGATGTGTCTAAATCACTGTCTAGAGTGATGCTCATGTCACCTCCTATTATGAGTATACCTGTCAGGATCGTGACAGGGATCCAACACGCAGAATGCAAACAGAAGAAGGTACGTATACCGGACCTTAGAATGGCTGGACTAACATAAGGAGTAGGCAAAGAATGGTCAGAGACAAGCCGAGGTCGAGGGAACGAGAGAGCAGGTAAGCGAGAAACAAGCCGAGTCAAAAGGATAACAGAAGTAAGCAGGGTCGAAAATACAAAGCCGAGTCGATAACCAAAGACACAAGAGAGATAAGAGCACTGAGTGACCAGACTAGCTAGAATCACGACAGGGCAATGAATCATTGCAAATCCAACTATTTTATACCTTGGTTCTTTAATTGTGTACCACGCCCCCAAAATGTCCTGATTTGCAATTTCTGGTGGTTCGTGACGTGATTGACGTCATGACGTCAGCTGAGTGCCGCGTCATAAAAGGAGGCGGGGTTATCGCGGCCGGCGTGTAAACAGCCTGAAAGACCGAATCGATCGGGTGCACAAACCCCTTTCTGAGGAATGATGTCTAGGTGTCTAACCTCCTCTGAGGTAAACACCACAGGTATCATGACAATACCATCTTGAAAGAGAGAAGGTTTATGCAATTTTTTTCCTAAAGCCTGACACTGTTTCTTGTTGGGGAGATACATATTTGCTAGTGTCACCATAGAGTGTCCTATCGTCCCCTTAATGAATATGTATCACCCTGCTTCATCGATTTGTTTGTCTCGGAAAGTGAACGGGACTTGGTTTCCCACCAATATCGCCAGTCCCCTAGATTTAGCTCCTGTGTAGTGACTGAAGTAACCTGTCGGGTATCTGCGATTGCGTAGGGATGGTGCAGTTTCTCCCCGAAAGTGATAATCAGTTTTCTTTTTTCTAGGGTATTTAATCCCCTTGCATTGTGCATATGTATGTGAATTGTGGTCGTTTTGGATTCAATGTGTGAAAGAGCAATATCACCTCTAAAGCCTGTCTTAAGAGTGTGTGCACTCCCTGTTAGTATAACGGATTCAAGTCAATTTACACCTTGGAAAAACAAAACACAGAACTGCAATATACAATCAATCGTCTAGCATGTCAAGTATTACATAATTCACTTATCGAGTTTTATAATGAAACTGCTGGGTGTGTGACATGTGGAAAACAAAAGGAGGATAAATCCACTTGTATAGTTATGATATGAGTGGGAGACTAGGGGGAGGAGAGAGGGATGGGGGAAGATGGGAGGGGATGAATGGAGGAATGGTAGAATGAAGGGAGGGTACAAAACATTGTTATGGGTACAAGCATTGTTATCTGCCCAAGGTCAGCTGTTCTACCTGCTAATGGCATTCTGCGTGTGAGGGCAACTTCAACATTACTAGTATACCCTATCAACCATTATGCCTTCATACATTAAACCAATGTTGCACTATGATCGAGTGATTTTTAAGACCTGTTCGTGGACTAACGAATATGTCTGGATCTGTCTACAGAAGGATTGTCCATATCATACAGTCTCTTGTCTTAGTTGTGTTATGTAAGATGTCTCTTCCCTCAAGTAGTCTCTCATGCTGTCTTTTGGGATTGCTTGTAAAGATATCAGGTCATGTATCTCTTGTGTTAGTGTCACCACTGTTAGTCCTGGCCTAGAGTCCCGGTATAATAGAGCTTGCTGGTACCTTCTGCAGATTCACGTATCCATAGTGCCTGTCCATTGCAGGCTTTGGACGCTTTGTACCTCCCATGGAAAAATCCTTCAAGATAAAGGGAAGTTAAAGGGAAGACCCTCACTAACGAGATGATCCTCCCAGGCTTGGCTGCTGTCTCCGTTGAAGCGAAATGAACCGTGGGTCTATTTTCCTCTTCTTCAATGGGGTAGTCCATCTTTGTCGTTGCGGGAGCGACATTGTTTCCGGTTTGGTTGGGGTGCATACCAGTCTAGGACCTGGTTGTCTGGCAATTCCAGGGCCCTAAGGAAGGGCTTCACATTTAAATGTGAGGCTATAGAGTGCGTGGTTCCCATATGGTTCACTATCAGTGCAAAGCGAAATCCCCATCTGTACTTGATATTACGGTTGTGGAGGTGTTCTGTGACTGGCTTCAATGCCCTTCTGGCTTGTAAGGTGAGCCCGGAAAGGTCCAGGTACACCTTAATTGGATTGCCATGGAATAATAGTGGCTGTGAGGTGTCTCTTAAGGCCCGCATAATGTTGTCTTTAATTGTGAAGTAGTGAACTCCGCATATGATATCTCTCTGCATATCTGTAGTTGATCCTCTTGGACGTAATTACCTGTGTGCCCTGTCTAGTAGAATCTGGTTGTCTATGGCCTCCCCGAGAATGAGGTTGAAAAGTTCTGTGAGGGATGCCATTATATCTTCCCCTTGGGCTTCTGGTAGGCCAGTTACCCTTAAGTTGTTCCTGCAGCCCCTGTTGTCCAAGTCATCCATCTGGCGTTGGATGGCGGTCATATATTGTGCATTAGTCTCTACTGTGGATGCGAGATGCAGTAGTTGGGTCTGTAACACATCCCGTTCTTCTTCTAGGTCAGTGACCCTGTGGTGTATTTAGATGTTGGAGCTCAGCATTTCCACCTTTGATTGGAAAGCCGCTTCCAGTTTGCCTAGCATATTCGCCAGGTCCGCTTTTGACGGTAAGTTTCGCAGGAGTTCTTTGATATCACCCTCTTGTAATGTGTCTTGAGATTTGTAAGATCCCTTGGACGGTGCTGGGCTGGGTGGTGAAGAGTTAGCTTGCCTGTCTGTCGTCGCCATTTTGCCGCCAGGTTGATTTTGTCGAGGGATTCTTCCCTGATGTGTTTGAGTTTACAGAACACATGGACTTGGCTAAAGCCTGGGATAGTAAGTTAAATATTCAGAGGTAGGTAATTTCTTATGACATATTTGCCTGAAAATATGTCTGGCTATCATTATAAAGCACTCTTTTTGGATTGATATATTGATGACACTTTAGATTAAAGTCTCAAAAAATCAATATGTGTGTGGTCATATAGAAACTACTGAATAACATTTCCTTATAATTTTGATCATGGATGACCTGTACAATATTTACCGATGGTGTGTGCCAAGCTATGATAAAGTGAGGTGGAACAGACCGTGATGCATGTGTAATCAGTGCATTTTTAATTAATATTTCCACTGATACCTTGTGCTAAAATTGGATAGCACAATTCTTCAACTAAAGATAACTGTCTCGTGATAACCTCGGCTGTTCATCAGCACTTAATTCTAAACCCGGATATTGTGAAGAAGAAAAATACACTGCTTTGCAAGGAACACGCTATCAATCCAATAAAAAATTTCTGAATGTGTATTCTGATAACACCATAAATGGTTGTGAACTACTTGTATCTTTATCTAAGAGAAATCCGAGAGTTTAAAGAACTTATCTCTATTTAGTAATAATTAAATATATGAAACTGTGATAAAACTACTATATGTAAACAAAATATAAAATAAACAAACATACATTTGCAGCCTTACTTACAGGTGCAATCTTAGTACCATAGGTACTACAACAACATATAGTGGGTATGGTGCTTAGATTACCCCTTTATGTGTATTTGCACACAGTATCAATATTAGACTTTTACATGGGGAAAAAAACTAATTTGCCCAGTTTGGTTAATCCAAAATGAAAAAAATATTTAGATGTACGGCGCAGCGGAATTTGTTGTCACTATATAAATAATAATTATAATAAATAAATAATAAAGAATATAACAGAATTTTGATATCGTTTGTCCAAACATTGTTAAATAATTTAATTCATTGTAATCCCTGCTATTATTAATGGAACTGTGGGAGTGTGCCGTCGGACACGGTGTCACGTAAAGGATCAAAATGACGCCACGTTCCAGGCATGCGTTCCACATTTACAGGGTGGATGACATCATTAAGTGATGTCATGGCTAGAGATGAATGGATTGAAATTGGACGTACATCTCTCTTGTTTGTCGACAAGATAAAAATACAGATTGTGAAGGAATTTTACAGCACTAGAAGAAGACGTATACAGCTGATATATAGAGTCTTTTTAACAGACTTTCGTTGCTTCTAATTCTGGATTACTTATGGTGGGGAGTGGTATATTTTATTGTATATTTTATTCTATATTTATACCACCATCCTTCTATAGTACCCAGAGATTTTGCTTCGATACATTTGCCGTTCTGTTTTGTTGCAATACAATATTAGTTTGAGGAATATCTGTTTTCCCTGGATTCCATCATCAGACAGTAGATTTTATAGCCATATGTGGCATGGTTCTAACCCAATACACCAGTCATTATCACCAATACATTTCACGCTATGCGTTTTTAATTTCTTGTTTTTAGGAATCTCATACTGTTTTGGGATTTCAGAAACCATACTGAATTAAGTACAAGTTTGTATTTCACATCTTTAGACTTATGCACTAGGGGTTATTTGAACTGGTATATTTTTTCGTATCGTTATATTACCTTTTGAGTGTTGGGGAAGCACTTTTATTTAAGTTTCGCACTATTTGGAATCATTTTTTTGTTATTCAGAAATATACTTTTAGTCCCACATCAGTTGTAGGCAGGTTTGATTGATGGTGGAAGACCTAGGCATTTAAAGTTTAAATGCCCCATCCTGCAGCTAAGGGAGCCCTCTGTTTCCTAATGTTGGAGAGGACATTTGTGCACTACCAATTCAAGTTTTACTCCCATTCCACAGCCATGGGGATAAGAGCAGGAATGATTGAGAACTGTGCTCCTGCTGCTGCAATTTTTTTAACCCCTCACCCAAAGCTGACTCCTAATTAGGCAATTTAGGCGGCCGGCTAAGGCCTCACACGGTCTGGGGCTGCCTAAATCGCCATAGGGCAAACTGACATGTCGAGTTTTCGGTCTATGACAGGAGAGGGCCCAGCGGCTTGCCTAGGGCGCCCCTTGGGAAGTGGCACCGCCAGGAGCTCTGGCCCCCCTCATGCTGCAGCCGCCCGAGCGATCTGCAGAGAGCCTCAAGCGGCTGCAGCTCTGCCCGGGCTGGAGCATCCGTGAGGGTGCACCACCCGGGCGCAGCATGAGGAGAGGGGCTAACAGGAGGGAAGTGCTCAGCGCTCCCTCCTGTCACTCCCTCACTGTAGCGTGGCCGAGCCCTGTATGGTCCGCGGGTACAGGGAGCATTTGTCTCCTGTACCCGGCCGGACTAACAGGAAGTGAACACTGAGTGTTCATTTCCTTTTAGTCCGGCCGGGTACAGGAAACAAAGGCTCCCTGTACCCGCGGACCATACAGAGCTCGGCAACATAGGTAGGGGAGGGAGATAAATTGAAAGGGGGGGGGGGGATACATTGAAAGGGAGGGGGGAATAAATGGAAAGGGAGGGGGGAATAAATGGACAGGGAGGGGGTGGGAATAAATGGACAGGGAGGGGGGAATAAATGGACAGGGAGGGGGGGAATAAATGGACAGGGAGGGAGGGAATAAATGGACAGGGAGGGGGATAAATGGACAGGGAGGGGGGGAATAAATGGACAGGGGAATAAATGGACAGGGAGGGGGGTGGGAATAAATGGACAGGGAGGGGGGGTGGGAATAAATGGACAGGGGGGGTTGGGAATAGATTGACAGGGAGGGTGGAAGGAATAAATTGAAAGGGAGGGTGGGGGGAATAAATTGAAAGGGAGGGGAAAGAAATTGACAGTGTGGGGGGGGGAGAAATTGACAGGGAGGGGAATTGACGGGGTTGGGAGGGGGAATGAGAGTGGGGAGGGGAGAAGAGTGTGACAACGGGGGAGACGAGAGTGACAAGGGAGGGGGGAGAAGAGAGGGACAAGCAGGGGAGAAGAGAGTGACAATGGAGGGGGGAGAAGAGAGTGACAAGGGAGGGAGAGGGGGAGAAAAGAGTGACAAGGGAGGGGGGAGATATTGACATCCATCACACACACACAATGCACCCCTTGCACACAGAAAACACACAATGCATTACTGTAATGCTTACATATATTGATATGGAGCACAACTGCAGATCTCATAGGACTTAGATTGTTGACTAGGATAATTAGAGAATAGAATAGGAACTGTGTATTCATTTATGGAATGAAGGTACTGTATCTTTAATTACTTCGCTGTTTGTTTAAATGGAGTAAGCAGCTTCTGACATACATTCAATATAGCACATTGGAGTTTGCAACGGAGGAAATTAGAATGAAGTTGAAGCAGGAGATTCGTTTTGGAGTTAGAGATAGCAGGCCTGAGAGCAGGATGTTGCATGAATGCTTAACGGACTTGAGAGCAGGCTGTAGCAGGAATGCTTAGCAGGCTCGAGAGCAGGTAAGCTCTTATTACGGATTTAGCCATTTACTTAGCTTCCAAGGGCAAAAATCAGGTTCCCAGAGTTCTCCTCCGGGGACGGAAGTTTCGCAAACAGGATGAGGAAGGTCCAGATACTAGCCGTGGTCGAGGAGAGGAGAAGGAAGGTATGTAGATTTCCAGTCCGGTTCGGTTCACAGGTAGAGGTTTGAAGAAAATCTTTAGCCGGTTTGATATCGCGGTAACGCTGTTCAATAATCCAGCGTCTTGTATCTGGCGCGGTCGCATTATGTAGCGTGGGGAGACCGCGTCAGAGAAGGGGGTGTGGCTAGGTTCCGTCAACCCGGAAGAGACAAGGAAATACCGGTAATTCAGGCATGACAGTACCCTCCCTGTAAGGAGCGCCCACAGGGTGCTATCAACATGGTTTAGACGGATAGCGTTTGTGGAATGTGGTAATTAAACTGTCTGCATGGATCACAGAGGAGTTTTCCCAGGTATCCTCATCAATTCCGTAACCCTTCCATCTAATGAGGTACTGTAGAGAGCCACGATGGATCCGTGAATCCAGAATCTTTTGGATCTCGTATTCCTCTTCACCTTGTACCAAAATAGGATCAGGAGTAGTAAGTGCATATCTATGAAAAGGGTCAGGAAGATGAGGTTTGAGCAAGGAAACATGGAAGACAGGGTGAACTTTCAAAGTAGGTGGAAGCTTCAATTTCACAACGTTAAGGTTGATAATTGACAATATTTGAAAAGGACCAAGAAAGAGGGAACTCAGCTTCTTTGAAGGACGGTTGGTGGACATGTTTTTTGAGGAGAGCCAGACAAGATCACCAATTTTATAAGCGGGAGGAGGTTGCCTCTTAATATCAAAAAACTTATTTTGATTAGAAGATGCTAATTCAAGATTTTCATGCAATTTCAGAAATAGGGAAGACATTTGAGAAATTTGATTCGAAACGGTGGGGTTAGATGAAGGAATGGTATGAGTGGGAAACGAAGAGGGATGAAACCCATAATTGGAGAAGAAGGGAGTCATTTTGCTACTGGTATGAACTGAGTTGTTGTATGCAAATTCAGCCATGGGCAACCATGTGATCCAATCATCTTGTAGGTGGGAACAATAACATCGTAAATATTGCTCTAAGCATTGGTTAACTCTTTCAGTTTGCCCGTTGGTCTGGGGATGATAAGAGGAAGATAGTTTACATTGAATACGAAGAGAAGAACACAATGCGTTCTAGAATTTGGAGGTGAACTGGGTTCCTCGGTCTGATATAATTTCATCTGGAAGTCCATGAAGTTTCACTATATTATCGAGGAATACTTTTGAAAGTTCAGATGATGAGGGTAATTTCTTCAAGGGGATAAAATGGGACATTTTCATGAAGCGGTCCACTACTACTAAAATGGTGATGTTGAGAAGGGGGAAGTTCCACCAAGAAGTCCATAGAAATGGATTGCCAAGGCCTTTCCGGTATCGGGAGATTCAATAATTGACCAAATGGGTGATGATGTTCAGATTTGGATCTTTGGCAGTTTGAACAAGTTTTGACATAGGATTCGATGGTAGTGTCCTGGCGAGGCCACCAATAATATCTCTTGGATAATTCTAGGGTCTTTTTTATTCAGGATGACCAGCCAGAGGAGAATCATGAATAAATTGGAGGACTTTATTTCTGAATGTGGGAGGAATGTAAATCCTGTCATTGAAATAATAGAGACCATCTTTCTTTGATAACTTGATTGACTTAGGAAGTTCAAGAGCATCTTTACTTAGACCTTTTATGTCATCTATAAGGGACGTTAAGATTCCGATGATTGTATGCGGAGGAGGTTCCAATTCAAGATCTTGGTGAATTCTGGAAAGGGCATCTGCCTTTTTGTTCCTGGATCCGGGTCTAAAAACAATTTGAAAATTAAACCGAGAAAAGAAAAGATTCCATCTTACTTGCCTAGCAGAGAGAGTCTTGTTGGAGTGAAGATATTCAAGGTTTTTGTGGTCAGTATAAACCATTATGGGAGTTTGTGTTCCTTCAAGAAGATGTTGGCAGGTTTCTAAGGCTGCTTTTATACTCAATAATTATTTTTCTCCTATAGGGTAGTTTTTTTCAGCAGGAGACATTGAACGTGAGAAAAAGGCAACTGGATGAAGAGGATCTTGAGGAGTTTTATGTTGAGAGAGGACAGCTCCAATGGCTGTCTCTGAAGCATCTGTTTCAAGGACAGAGACATGTGGGGTTTGGAAGTTGAAGAATAGGAGCAGTTGTAAATCTTCTTTTTAATTCATCGAAGGCTTCTTGAGCCTTTTCATTCCAAGTGAAAGGATGTTTTTTGCTGTTAAGTAGATTAAGTGAATGAGCTACGTCGGAGTAATTTTTAATACATTTTCTGTAGAAATTGGCAAACCCCAGAAAACTTTGTAATTGTTTTATATTAGAAGGAATGGGCCAGTTGAGGATACAGTTGATTTTGGAACTATCCATGCTTATCGAATGAGGTGTAATAACGTATCCTAAAAAGGTTATTTCATTAACGTTGAAAAGACAGTTTTCTGGTTTAGCGTATAATTTATGAGTTCTAAGTCTGGATAACACTCATCTCACATGTTTTTTGTGTTCTTCAGGAGTGTTGGAATATATAAGAATGTCATCTAAGTAAATGATAACACAAACATCTAGAAGATCCCTGAAGATGTCATTTATAAAGTGTTGAAAGGTTGCGGGGGCGTTGCAGAGGCCGAAAGGCATTACAAGATACTCGTAGAGGCCATATCTTGTTCGAAAAGCAGTTTTCCATTCATCGTCAGCCTTGATTCTAATAAGGTTATATGCCCCACGGAGTTCAAGCTTGGTGTAGATGGTAGCTGTTTTTAGCCATTCAATCAATTCATTTATCAGGGGAAGAGGGTAACGATTTTTAACTGTTATTTTGTTTAAAGCTCTGTAATCTATGATGGGACGTATAGTCTGGTCTTTATTTCTCACGAAAAACATACTGGAAGCAGCAGGTGAGCTGGAAGGTCTAATGAACCCCTTACGGAGGTTTTCATCCAAGTATTCCTTGAGGATTTTTAACTCTGATTCAGAGAGAGGATAGATGTGCCCAAAAGGGATGGGGGCACCAGGTATGAGGTCTATGGGACAATCGTAGGGACGATGAGGTGGGAGTGTTTCAGCTTCCTTTTTACTGAATGCATCTGAGAACTCAGAATAACAGGGAGGTATAATTGGTTCTTCAATAACCTGAAAGATTGGAATATGTTGTAAGCATGTTTCTTTACAATAAGCAGAGCTAAAGGTGAGAGAGAAAGGAGACCAAGTAATTTGAGGGTTGTGGTTCCTTAACCAGTTGATCCCTAGTATGACCGGATAAAGAGGTGATGAGATAACATCGAATATGAGATATTCAGTATGAGTATGATTAGTGGTTACTCTTACAGGAATGGTTTCATTTAGTATAGGGCCCGAGGATATGAGGGAGCCATCAATCACTCTGACAGAAACAGAAGTGCTTTTGCGAACACAAGGAATTTTATTTTTTGTTACAAAGGATGAATCGATGAACACCCCGTTTGCACCAGAATCAATAATGGCTGCAGTCATAATTCTTTCTTTGTCCCACTGTAATATGAGAGAAATAGAGGTGAATTGAGTGGTTGATTTGGAGGGAAGTGCACTTAGTATAGAAGTGGTATAAGCATGCTTACCGCCTTTTGGCCGTTTCAATAAGGGGCACTCTGGGATCAAATTATCTTGTGAGGCACAATACATGCAGAGGTTTAGTAGTCGTCTTCTGGTTTTCTCCTCTAGAGTGAGAGGACTTCTTATTACCCCTATTTCCATAGGTTCAGTTTGTAATGATGGTTTTTCAATAGTTTTTGAAGGACTGAATGGTTTGTTTCCATAATGAACTCGAGAGAGCTCTTTCGGCCTTTCTTTCTCTAAGTCTTCTGTCAATGCTGATTGATAGTTGAATCAGAGCATCTAATGTAGTAGGGAGTTCAGTTCTAGAAAGTTCATCCTTTACTGCTTCGGATAACCCAATTCGAAACTGGTTGCGCAGGGTTATGTCATTCCATTGGGTTTCTATTGCCCATCTTTTAAATTCAGCAATGTAGTCTTCGACGGGTCTATGTTTTTGATGTAAGGTTCTAATGGTTAAATCAGCTGTAGATTGTTTGTTGGGATCTTCATAAAGAAGAGACATGGCTTCAAAAAATTCATCCAATGAGTCTAAGATGGGGTCGTCATTTTCCAAAAAGGAATGGGCCCAGGCCATAGGTTCACCTCTTAGAAAGGAGATAACTGAACAAACCTTAGATCTTTCAGTGGGATAAGATCTAGGTTTTAAAGCAATTAATAATTTGCATCGATCTGTGTTGTATTTGGATCGATCTCCAGAAAACTTTTAGGGATTACAGACAGCAGGGTCGCTAGCTGAGTGCATAACAGTATGAGGAGTATGTGTTTGTAAGTCTCTGACATAAGTGAGAATCCGTTCATTTGTAACCTGTAGGTCTTGCATGCCTTGGGCAAGTGTATCGACTGGACTGGACAGTGACTGGATCTGCTGGATCCATTACAAAGGCTGGATTATTCTGTAATGCTTACATATATTGATATGGAGCACAACTGCAGATCTCATAGGACTTAGATTGTTGACTAGGATAATTAGAGAATAGAATAAGAACTGTGTATTCAATTATGGATAATGAAGGTACTGTATCTTTAATTACTTCGCTGTTTGTTTAAACGGAGTAAGCAGCTTCTGACATACATTCAATATAGCACATTGGAGTTTGCAACGGAGGAAATTAGAATGAAGTTGAAGCAGGAGATTCGTTTTGGAGTTAGAGATAGCAGGCCTGAGAGCAGGATGTTGCATGAATGCTTAACGGACTTGAGAGCAGGCTGTAGCAGGAATGCTTAGCAGGCTCGAGAGCAGGTAAGCTCTTATTACGGATTTAGCCATTTACTTAGCTTCCAAGGGCAAAAATCAGGTTCCCAGAGTTCTCCTCCGGGGAGGGAAGTTTCGCAAACAGGATGAGGAAGGTCCAGATACTAGCCGTGGTCGAGGAGAGGAGAAGGAGGGTATGTAGATTTCCAGTCCGGTTCGGTTCACAGGTAGAGGTTTGAAGAAAATCTTTAGCCGGTTTGATATCGCGGTAACGCTGTTCAATAATCCAGCGTCTTGTATCTGGCGCGGTCGCATTATGTAGCGCGGGGAGACCGCGTCAGAGAAGGGGGTGTGGCTAGGTTCCGTCAACCCGGAAGAGACAAGGAAATACCGGTAGTTCAGGCATGACAATTACACACACAGACAAGCAATGAAACCCTTACACACAATGCATTCCTTACACACACTCAATGCACCCCTTACACACACTCAATGCAAACCTTACAGACGCACACACTGCATCCCGTATATACACAGAAACACACCTTGCAGCCCTTACACATACAAACACAGATTCACACAATGCATTCCTTACACACATATCAGGACATCCCCTACTCCACCTCCTGTGAACAAACTCATTGGTGGAACATGATGGTGGACCCTGGGACTCAGACCTTGAGCTGTGTAAAAGGCGTAAAAAAAAATGGAGCTGCTTCCCGTTCTCCCAGAACATTGATTTTTGTGACCACAGTTACAAACAGCCTCCAGAGAGCCTGTTCTACACCAGACCAGTGGAGCCAGACTGCAGCTAGAGCCCATCATCATCCTCATCTGGTTGTAAGTAGGCAATCTAATATATTATTCGTGGCACTAATCTCTAATTTACCTCACATTAAAGAAACACTATAGTCCCCAGAACCACTTCAGCTTAATGTAGTGGTTCTGGTGTCTATAGCCTGTTCCTGCAGGCCTTTTAATGTAAACACGGCGGCACTGCAGCACTGGCGTTAGTTAACATGGCAGATCATATGGGTAGGGCATTGTGATGTCATATGGGGGGTGGGGCGGAAAACTTTACTTTTGCCTAGGGCGGCAAAAATCCTTGCACCGGCCCTGCCCCTACCACCCTCTTCCCTGTCACAGCCCCCCCCCACCCTTACCCAGTCACAGCCCCCTTACCCTGTCACAGCCCACACACCATCTCTACCCTGTCACAGCCCCCTTACCCTGTCACAGCCCCCCACCACCCCTACCCTATCACAGCCCCTTGCCACTTCCTACAATGTCAGAGCCCACCACCTCCTACCCTATCACAGTCCCCAACCTCCTACCCTATCACAGTCCCCAACCACATCCTAATATTTCACAAACCCCCACCACCTCCTACTCTTTCACAACCCCCCCACCATCTCCTACCCTTTCACAGCCCACTACCCTGTCACAGCCCCCCCACCCCTCCTACCCTGTCACAAACCTCTTACCCTGTCACAGCCCCCACCACCCCTACCCTGTCACAGCCCCCCTACCCTATCACAGCCCAGTGCCACCTCCTACACTGTCACAGTCCTCCGACTCCTACCCTATCACCGCCCAGAACCACCTTCTACCCTGTCACAGCCCTCCCACCTCCTACCCTTTCACAGAACCCTACCCTGTCACAGCCCCCCTACCATCCCTACCCTGTCACAGCTTACTACCATCCACTGCCCTGTCACAGCCCCCTGCCACCTCTGCCCTGTCACAGTCCCTTACCACTTCTTACACTGTCAACAACTGCCCCCCAACACCTATCCTGTCATAGCTCACCACCACCTCCTACCCTGTAACGGCCCCCACCACCTCCTACCCTTTCACAGTCTCCTGCCCTGTCACAGCTCCCCCACCACTGCTACCCTGTCACAGCCCCCCACCTCCTACCCCGTCACAGCTCCCAGCCACCCCATCCTCTCACAGCCCCGCAACCCTTTCACAGCCCCCTACCCTGTCAGAGTTCCCCCTACCCTCCCACAGCCCCCCACCCTGTCAGAGCTCCCGTTACCATGTCACAGCTCCCCCACCCTATCAGAGCCCCCTACGCTGTCACAGCCCCCACCCACATCCTATCACCCCACACCCACCCTATCACAGCCTCCCCACAAACACCCTGTCACAGCCCCCCGCACGCACACAGACAAGCGCTGTCACAGCCTTCCTCCACACATCTTGTCATCCCCCACTCATACTCTATCATTAGCACACACACTGACACCCCCTTCACACACACTGTCACCCCCACACGCACACACTGTCACTCCCTACACATAAACTATAACCATTGCCAAACACTTTCAGTCCCCACACACTGTCACCCTGCTTAACCCCTCCTAATCCTGTCACTCGCACCCACTCCAACCATACCAAACTCACTAGCCCTTGCTTTACCACACTTACCCTATCACATTAACCCCCCAATCCTGTCAGACTCATCTTCTCTTCCACTGTCACACTCACCCTCAACCCTGTCACACGCATTAATTCTGTCCCACTCACCCCCTTCACCCTGTCACTCTCACCCTACCACATAAACCCTTACAATCCTGTCGTCCAACTGTGCCACACTCACCCCAAACCCTGTCACACATGGATAGACAATGCCAGATACACTCAGAAATACACACAGCAGCACTTATGTATACACGAATGCAAGGCTATGTAACCATACCCCTCAGTCGTGTATAAACGATTGGCATAATTGCTAATTAAATTTGTTTATTGCAAATTAATTTAGTTTGCAAATTATGCCATAACTACAGTCGGAGAGCTCACAATGCACAGGGAGCCACGACACTGCAAGCCTCTGAACAATGAATACAGAGACTAGCTCTCTGTATCCAGCGCTGCAAGCTTGTCCTTCAATACAACCACAGCACCATATACACACAATGCAACCCCTATTTTTGTTTTACTTTGGGTGTTAATGGTGGCCTGCTGTTTGAGTTTCGTCTTAGGCCTCACAAAGTCTAGAGCCGCCACTGCCATCACCCACCTGCAATAAGTGAGGGGTTAAAAATCCATTAGTTTTTTTCTTAATGTTATTAGTAAACAAATCAATTTCATGAAATTCATATTAGCCAAATTGATTTAATGTTGAAACTTGGCTCATCCGAATGGGTTTTTAATTCTGGATTAACAGAATCAGAGTAACCAAATTTTTCCATGATCAAAAGTCTGATAGCCACTATGTCTTATTACAGTGGTTATTGTGCTATGAAGCTCTCCATGCAAACTTACATTTTAAATCCTTGCTGATTTTGTTATTTTCATCTTTATTGGTGGTGCCCGTTCTCCACCGTCTTCCCACTGATGTCATTTGAGTAATCCTTGCTTTCTCATTGAACCATACACATATGTGTACAGCATGAGCATGCACAGGCCAGTGCAAGGACTTCTGCCTACACAGGCGAAGACACATTTTTCTGCCCCCAAAATTTGTCTTCACCTGTCTGTCTAATATTCCCCCTTTTGCCCCTATTGTCTTTATCGTTTCCCTTTTTGTATATTGTATCCCCTGTTTGGCATTCTTTTTTTTTATGCATCCTACTTTTATTTACCCCCTTGTGTCACACACTCACTTGCTTTTACACACACACACACACACACACACACACACAAACACAAACACACTGCTTATAGACACACTGACCATTACATACACACACTGGCTCTTGCACACACACTGGCTCAAACACACACACATGCACACTTACACACACTGCTTAAACACACACTCACTGGCTCTACCACTAACACACTGCATGCACTGCCTGCAAGCACCGCGTATGTCTATCTCCTACACTTAGAGGATTAATGCTGTGTAGCACGCTCTATGCTCTCTACCACTCAAGGCATAACTTGGTTCAGGAGGCAGACTTGCATAGCCATAGCAAGCAGAATAAGCTCATGGCATGAAGGTACAAGAAAGGTTTTATTGAGGAATCAATGATAATAACCCATATGATAGTGAAATAAACAATAACTTACACGATGCAGGTTGGGTGAAGGAGCGTAGTGATAAAGTGCTAAAGATGAAGATTAAAATATCAAACAAGTCAGGACATAAACAGACAGGTTCATAGCATGATAAACACTACTATGAAATGTTGTGTTTGCGGTACCTGTAGTGTCCCTTTAAAGAAATTAATTGAATCACCATTTATAGGTTAGGAAACATGGCAGTAATAATAGACTTTTTTTATTTTTAAAATAAGCAGAACATATAGATATTCCTGTCCCATAGCACTTTAATTGTTGACTAAAAAAAATTGTTTTCAAATCATATATTTTCAGTACAATTACTGTGTTGTTTTTGTGGTTGTTGTTTTGTTTTTGCTTTTTTACAAAGTGCCTTTTGTGATCTTATTTTTCATTTAGTGTCTTAACGTGACTAGGGCATCAAGCTTCAATTTTAATGAGATGAAGAAGGGACGAGAGGCTCGTGCTGGGTCTGAATCTCAAGATCTCTGGTAACGCATGTTGTTGCTAGGAAATAGTTCAAAACGAAAATATGTATCTCTGCCCTCAAGTTGGCTGCGCAAACACCTAGATTTAGTTGTAGGAAGATAAACATAAAGCAAAGAAGATAAAATGTTATGTGGGCCTTTTGTAAAATTCAACAACTGCTGTGCTGATATTAGAGAATATATTTAAAACACAGTGTGAGAACATTTTACATTTTCCAGTATTTGTGGCTGAAATAATTACTCACAAAACTAGCTATTTATTTAAAGGAATACTGTAGAGTATTGAATACATATCTCTGTATTCCTAACGCTACAGCCCTGATGCCTCTTTTCAATCAGGTATCCCTCACATGTAAAAAAAAAAAGAAAAAAAAAAAGGAATTGAAATTATTTCAGCGAATCATTTAAGACTATATAGTCGACCGTGATGGCACTGAGCATGCATGCATCACGTCATGGAATGTTACGGTATGAGAGTCAGGAAGTAAGGTTCCCTCTCTTTCTCTCTCATACCTAGAATGCTTGAAGCCACTCTTCCAAACCTTCTAATTAGTGAAATAAAGAGTTTGGGGGGTAAGGCAGATAGGGCAGGACTGCAGGCACTATAACAACTTCAATAATGTGAACTTTTCAGAGTGCTTACAATGTCCACGTAACAACTGTTTACTAAAAACAAATCTATATTTAACATCCCTATGTGAGGGTAATTCATTTGCAATTCCATTCTTCACAGTTTTGAACCTTTTCTATAGTACAGAGTGGGCCATCATAAGAAATGTTGGTAGCAATATAAACTAGTATTTTTAGTCTGGTCCTCCTACCACTTTTTAAAAAAAAAAATATTATCTTAAAAGGACAGTATAGTCACCAAAACAACTTTAGCTTAACAAAGCAGTATTGGTGAATAGATTATGCCTCTGTAGTGTCACTGCTCCGTTCTCTGCCATTTAAAGGACCACTATAGTGCCAGGAAAACATACTTGTTTTCCTGGCACATAGTGCCCTGAGGGTACCCCCACCCTCAGGGTCCCCCTCCCGCCGGGCTCTAGGGGGAGGAAGGGGTTAAACTTACCTCTTTCTCCAGCGCCGGACAGGGAGCTCTCCTCCTCCTCTCCTCCCTCTTCTTCCGTCACCGGCTGAATGCGTATGCGCGGCAAGAGCCGTGCGCGCATTCAGTCAGTCCATAGGAAAGCATTCTCAATGCTCAATGCTTTCCTATGGACGCTGGCGTCTTCTCACTGTGAAAATCACAGTGAGAAGCACGGAAGCCATTTAACGGCTGTCAACGAGACAGCCACTAGAGGCTGGATTAACCCATAGGTAATCATAGCAGTTTCTCTGAAACTGCTATGTTTACAGAAAAAAAGGGTTAATCCTAGCTGGACCTGGCACCCAGACCACTTAATTAAGCTGAAGTGGTCTGGGTGCCTATAGTTGTCCTTTAAGAGTTCAATCAGTTTATTTATCTAGTTAGTTTGTGAGAAGCCTGTGATTGGACCTTGTGCGACTGTCCTGACTTCACAAAGCATACATTAATAAAAGGGTTGGAGAAACCCTTAAACCCATGTCCTGTGGAATTACTAGAAGTGTTGACTGACTTTAGCTCCTTAACATATAAAAGCTAAGTAGTCTGAAGTAACAGGACACATATACCTTCTAATTGGTGAAATAAAGAGTTTGGGGGGTAAGACAGACAGGGCAGGACTGCAGGCACTATAACAACATCAATAATATGAAGTTTTCAGAGTGCTTACAGTGTCCATGTAACAACTGTTTACTAAAAACAAATCTATGTTTAACACCCCTATGTGAGGGTAATTCATTTGCAATTCCATTCTTCACAGTTTGGCATTTGTGTGAGAAGATGAAGTGCTAGGTTTTTTGTTCTCTATCTGTATTTTCATGTATTCTGTGACATTTGTATATAACTACTAATTACTAGGGTTTACAAATTCCTCAAAGGGGCACCCCATGCCACCACCTATGATAGGTTCAATAAGCAGGTTATGCTGCATTTGTACATTGCGTGGAGTTCTGAAAAATAAATCGTCTTCATTTTTTTAACAATTTTTTATGAATTAATTAAAATAATAATTATAAAAACATTCACCCTTTCCTCATCTCCTCTAAGGCCGCAGTGTTTTCCATTTTGTACTTATTACAGTGTAAAATACTGCTGTATGTGATCTGCTGACTTTTACGGGATAAAGCCAGCAGACAGTGCTATAAAAAGTGAGCAACATTGTTTCCTAGTTTGATGAGAGACCACTTCAGATGCTGCAACCAGACCACTTCAGATGCTGCAACCAGACCACTTCAGATGCTGCAGTAACATCACATGTGACTTTATTTTATAATTTCTTATTATTTTGAATCTATTGTTTTTGCATATTTTAAGCTATTTTTAGGTAATGCACTTGAAAACAAAATAAATGCTGTCAGTGTAGGAAAGTTTTAGTTATTATTATGCTTCTGGTTACATAAAAAAATATCATAATAATTTGCTCTGTGCCTACGCATCCTCTACAAACAAACACACTATACATCTTCTACAAAACATGTCTACATAACAAAAGTACAACAAAGTTATAAAATTATGTCCGATGTATATTATAAAAAACTATAGGAAGGGCATTAAAGAGAGGGGATATAAAGAGCCAATTGCGAGTGAGAATTTAGCTCTTGCAAGTAGAAATTCACCTCCGGTGAGCACAGTATCTTGCAAGGGCAAGTAACTTTAAAGTAGCATAGGACCTCAAATTGAAAGCCCTAATGTAATGTGATAATGTAATGTAAACTAAATCCTGCAAAAAGCCAATTTCCTCTCATATAACTAAATGGTATATCACATCCCAAATATCTATTGAAGCCACATTATATGATTCTTTTCTGAATGAATACATTTTAAATACAAATTTATACTATATTGCAAGTAATATTTATTTTTAATTTAGTTCTCAGACGAACTTACACAGTCTGGAATTAAATATCTCTAAAACTGCGGCATAAGGAATTAGGATCTATATTTTGTACAGCATCTTATTTTAGAGCTTAATAAACTTAATGAGTAAGGATAGTCAGTGTTTTTCTCAGTAAGAATCTCTCCTGCTAAGTGTCTGCAAGGTTAAATCTCTCAGAAGCTGCTACCATCGTTGCTATTTACTGAGATGAATGCATTGATTTAGGTCAATCGGATGGCTTTTTCATCTCCTGATAGATATACATTAAAGGGTCAGTAACGGTTTAAATATAAATGTGTTTTATATGAAGCAGCACATTGAGACAAGTTCAAATATGCACATCAATGTCAAATGCCTGCTAAAAGTATCCCTGAATTTCACAAAGAGCAGGAAATGAGCGCTACATGAACAGATACAAAATAGCTCTAAACGAACCTTTTGGCCAAGCGAAAACACCATGCCGTCATTCAGATTATAGGTGTAATTAAAATACGGGTCAATGGCCAGAAACCACACATAAGACCATTGAGAGCCTCTTGCTGTAGAATGTAGATCTTTGAAAACTGATAAACTCATAATCAAGCAGCACTGTTGGAGTTATTTTTTTAAGATCTGGATGTCCTTCTGAGTTGCAAAAAAAAGACAATTTAAAGCATATTAGGTCATTAGCCCAAAAAGTGCTATTTTGGTGTCTGGACGTCCAGTTGTTGGCAAGTGGTAATGTACCTTCATAATGTATAATGCATGGTTACACCAGAAAGAGAGGCTATTAGCAGAATATATAGGCTATTGCTCACTCTTCCTATTATTAGATATATTGTGTATCACTAATCTGTTTGCCTATTGTCCAGATAACCACGCCAAGAGTGATGATCTCAGCCATGGAGGCGGGGCCAGCTGTGGCGAGACTGGCTTGGCAAAATCACCTTTTCACTCTGCAGAGAGAGGGGCCGGTCGCCTAAACATTTATTCCAGAACTATAGTGTTAGGAATACATGTTTGTATTCTTAACACTATAAGGTTCATATAAACTAAATGGTGTAAATGTGCATCATTTCAATTTTTATGTATCTCTAAAAATCAGTCTACGCACAAAATTTCTTTTTTTATCCTGCATTTATGTGCAAGCTATGCATCCCATAAATGTTTATTGAAAAATTAAGGATGTACATCAGAGAAAGAAGCACCCTAAACACTTATGAATAAAACAAATATCCAAAATGTTCACTGCATATGAAACACATTAGAATTGATGTAGTTCTTCTCCCTGTATGCCTGAGTCATGATGTAACTTTATTTAATAAAAGTTCCTTTCTTCTTTGTTTTCATGGATGGAGGCGTTTTTTTTTCCTTGCGGAGGAAGCTGATATTTAATTAATTTAATTACATTTAATTTTAATTCACAGAACTCCCAAGACTGAGGTAGATTGAAATTTCTGTGTCCTACACCTTGCACCCAGTTTTTACCTAGTAGAGATGTCGCGAACATAAAATTTTCCGTTCGCAAACGGCGAACGCGAATTTCCGCAAATGTTCGCGAACGGGCAAACCGGGTGAACCGCCATAGACTTCAATAGGCAGGCGAATTTTAAAACCCACAGGGACTCTTTCTGGCCACAATAGTGATGGAAAAGTTGTTTCAAGGGGACTAACACCTGGACTGTGGCATGCCGGAGGGGGATCCATGGCAAAACTGGTTTTAATCCATAAAGGGCATAAATCACCTAACATTCCTAAATTGTTTGGAATAACGTGCTTTAAAACATCAGGTATGATGTTGTATCGATCAGGTAGTGTAAGGGTTACGCCCGCTTCACAGTGACAGACCAAACTCCCCGTGTAACGCACCGCAAACAACCGCAAACAGTCCATTTGCACAACCGCAAACTCCCCATTTGCACAAGGTTGGATACCAAGCTAGCCATGTCCCGTTCCTTGTCCTCACTGATGTCATTGAAGGTCTCTTCCTCCACCCAGCCACGTACAACACCAAGGGTCCCCGAAAGGTGACAACAAGCCCCCTGTATTTTTTTTTTAGGAAACTGTGAAGGAAACTGACTGCTATTATTTCACAGTCAAATTTCTAGTTTTTTTTTTATGTACACTACTCTTACACCAGATATGAGTTGCACTGATGTGACACTGTGCCCTGGCAGGCCCTGAAACGCACACGTGTGAAGGAAACTGACTGCTATTATATTACAGTCAAACAAGTTTTTTTTTTTTTTTTAATGCAAGCTATTGTGAGACCAGATATGAGTGGTGGCACTGGGCAAGTGGGCACAGTATACGCTGTGAGCCTGACACACACGCTGGAAGGCAGGCAACTGCAATTAGATTACACAGAAAAAAAAAAAAAGCAGACTGATGTTCTAGCCCTAAAAATGGCTTTTTGGGGGTTCTTCAGGACTGTAGTGGACACTGAATACACTAGCCTAGCTATCGATTTCCCTATTAAATAAGCAGCAGCTACACTGTCCCTCCTCTCACTAAGAATGCAGCTTCCGGGGGGCGGGGCCTAGCTGTCATAGAGGAAAGACGCACTTCGTGTGAGCTCCCTCAATATCTCACTTTAAGCAGCTATCAACAAGCGAATTTCACCCCAGAAGGGGATGACCCAGCAATGTTGCTCCTACCTGACCGACCCGACATGCTTAATAGCGGTCAGCAACTCGACAGAGTCTTACTTACCTCCGCGTTGCAAGTGTGGCCTGGTGCTCACCGGGTGGGAGAGGCGGACGATCTCCCGATCCTGGGATGCCCAGGAGCAGCTACTTCCCGGCAGGAGCTCCGTTACACCCCCCCCCCCTCGGACCGGTGGGGGTTATCCCAGTCCACCCCTGAGAGGCTGTCTGGAGCTAATGGACGCACAGAGCACAGCCGCCCAGGCTGACATACTCATCTGCGACTCTCCCAATATGGCGGCAGCCGCGTGTCCTCCTGGTACCAGCAAAGCATGGCAGGATATTGAGTCTAAGCTGGACAGACTCTTTAATAAATTTTGGAAGCAAATAACAAGCAGGAAGCCCCAACAAGCTCCACCACAGCCCCAACAAGCTCCACCACAGCTAAGCGAAGCAGTCCCCATTAAAATCCACCAACGCAAAAGGCATCGAAGACGGGACCGGAGGCACAAACAGAAATGCAGAGCCTGACCCACGTCAAGCACTCGCCTCCACCTTAAGCCACCACAATCCCGCACCGGACGTGAAACACCACCGGGACAGATCCGACCACCCGACAATACAAGCTTCCACCACCTCAAGCCGCGAACCCGGCACTCAGCCAGAGACTTGCCTTTGTTGTTTCAGGTATCAGGGACTCCCAGGGTCTGCACCTGGCACCCAGAAGGGATCAGATGAGCACAAGCAGTAAACAGCAGCCTGCCAAGCATGTCCCACTATAGCCGATCCTCCACACAATGCCTTTGATCACATGAACTGCTCTCTGCACATTAACTAATCATAAAGTAGCAAGCGTTTAAACATGTCATTATTTCACCTCCTAAAGAGTTTATTGTCGTAGTTCCTTACATGCCTTTACCTTAACCGTTCATGTATTATGTTATTCACTAGTCTCATCTCACGGGGTGACTCACACTTGATTTATAACTAGTGGTGGAGCTGCTGATATAAATACACAGTTGATAACATGCAAGCTACACCCTAAACATGACAGCCATCTTTCACAGCAATGTACTGCTATATACTCATACCCTCAGTGCAACTAGCCATGATATACGCACGTTCAGCCTAGCATGCTTCCGAATGAATCTAAAATGGATGCTGTCCAGGAGGTAGGAGGGTCTGGGAGGGAGGGTCTGCTGCTGATTGGCTGGAATGTGTCTACTGACTGTGAGGTACAGGGTCAAAGTTTACTCAATGATGACGAATAGGGGGCGGACCGAACATCGCATATGTTCGCCATCCGTGGCGAACACGAACAAGCTATGTTCACCAGGAACTGTTCGCCAGCGAACCGTTCGGGACATGTCTAATTTTAATCCTGGGATTTGTCAAGTGGCTCCCTTTGTAATGGAGAGTGGAATCTCTATTTCTAGTGATTTTCCCAGTGCTAGGTGCAGCAGAAAGCCAGCAACAGTCAAACAATGCCAGCAGCGATCAAACTGCGAAGCTCATATAACATGGAGTCTAGATGGGTCACTGCCAACATGATAGCAATTTATGAGAGGAGTCACAATCTTGCGTAGACAGGGCATATTTGTGAGTAAGTTGATAGATTCTAGACTTGTGCATAGACAGAAAATGCAGCTCATCTAAAAAATTTTTTTTAAATTAAATAGACACTGTAGGCCAGGCATAGGCAACCTTTGGCACTCCATATGTTTTGGATTACACCTCCCTTGATGCTTTGCCAGCATTATGGGTGTAAGAGCATTATAAGGGGATTATAGATATTTGCAGCTCCTGTCCTGAGCCCACTTGACCGTGAATGTTGGTAAGTTTCCTTCATGTGTGGACTAGATTAGATCACATAAAATGCAAATATAAAATGCAAAGATGTTTCTTTTTGATGTTGTGTGCAGAGCAATGGCTTTCAAATTTAGTTAGTAATATTTTTTTGATATTGTCCATCTACCTGACTGCCTGAAGTTCTGTGCTGTGGTCCTACTTGGTTATATGGGAAGTGCTATACCAAATCAACACAGTGCTGTATACACTCGAGCCAGTCCATATTGGCTCTTTTGCATGTGAGTGTACATCCATGCTCACATTTTATTTTATTCTTATGTGAATGCAATCTGCTCTATTCGTTGTTTCTACATTTATCTCTCCCAATTGGAGTTGTCCCTTTAAGCATTTCCAGAGGCTGTGGTACAATACAGATAGACACCATCAGTTTTAAAGCTTAGACGCAGAATTTTGTGAGTTGGCAATTAGCACTTGTAGTAGCCCATGGAGTCACATTAAGTGGCATGATGTTCAGTTGTTTTGTCACAGGGTTCTCTTTTTCATTTTGTATACGATCTGCAAGCTATAATTTAAAGGAACACTATAGTCACCTAAATTACTTTAGCTAAATAAAGCAGTTTTAGTGTATAGATCATTCCCCTGCAATTTCACTGCTCAATTCACTGTCATTTAGGAGTTAAATCACTTTGTTTCTGTTTATGCAGCCCTATCCACACCTCCCCTGGCTATGATTGACAGAGCCTGCATGAAAAAAAAACCTGGTTTCACTTTCAAACAGATGTAATTTACCTTAAATATTTGTATCTCAATCTCTAAATTGAACTTTAATCACATACAGGAGGCTCTTGTAGGGTCTAGCAAGCTATTAACATAGCAGGGGATGAGAAAATCTTAATTAAACAGAACTTGTAATACAGAAAGACTAAATAGGGCTCTCTTTACAGGAAGTGTTTATGGAAGGCTGTGCAAGTCACATGCAGGGAGGTGTGACTAGGGTTCATAAACAAAGGGATTTAACTCCTAAATGGCAGAGGATTGAGCAGTGAGGCTGCAGGGGCATGTTCTATACACCAAAACTGCTTCATTAAGCTAAAGTTGTTCAGGTGACTATAGTGTCCCTTTAAAGATATTTAGGTATATGTGTTATATTTTCACGCTCCACCTTTTTTTTGGTTGTTAATTAAGCTTGGCCGTGTTAATTAAGCTTTCTATTTACCTCTGCAGCTTTATTCACACCATTTAATGCTGTAGTCAGGCTTCCCCAAACTCCGTCTCTCCAGATGTTGCTGAGTACAACTCTCATGATTCTATGAATGAAATAGATGGGCTGAGAATCATGGGAGTTGTAGTTCAGCAACATCTGGAGGGCCGGAGTATAGGGAAGCCTGCTGTAGTTTAACGGGTTGAAGGAAAGAGGAACTGTCAAGGTTCTGCTTTAGAAATCATGTTAATGAAATAAAGAAAAACACAGCAGGCGGAATACTGAGTCTTAAGGGGAAAAAATGAACGTTATAGAAAACTTTTTTTTGTGATTTATCTCCAAGACTATTTTTAGAATATCATTTTGTGAAGCTTAAAGAACTGGAAAAAAAAATCTATTATTTAGGGCAGATAGACAGCAAGGAAGCTTACCAAAGTCGAAAAATTGAAAACTTCAATAATGACACAGCACAACATCGAAATGATTTATTAGAACTTCTGCACTTCAAATGCAGAACATTGTAGAACACTACAACTAAGGACAAATGCAAATGAGAAAATAAACTATAATATCAAAATCTGTCTGTGGAAAAAAATACTTTGATGGGAAGCTCAGCGAGTTGTAAAAAGAAAAAAATATTTTGTTTTCAATATCCAAGGAATGAATATACAGAACTCAAGATTGCCAACTGTTGTCTTCAAATGTATCTGTCTTCAAATGCATGTGTCTTTGAATAGCCCAGAGTGGTCAGTGATCGCTAAATAATGCATTCGGTCTGTTTTGGCAGGTTCTACGTAGCTCCTTGTGAGCTAATGATTTCAACTGCTGATGTTCATTTTGAAAGCAATCAAATCAGCAAGTATGTATCTTTATCATATCTAGTATCTGAATATTCACGAAATTGGGAATTGTTGGGAATTCAAAGATTACAATAGCTTGACATTTTTTTTTTTTTTTTGTTACTTTGTCCTGCAATTTCCTGGTGAAAATTGATGGTTTAGTTGAACAATGCTGATTAACATGCAGTCCCAGTACCTGTCGTGCTGGTCTGATACCCCACCATCATGCCACTTAGTGTGACTTCACGGGCCACTACAGCCTCATGTCCGATGCTTCTCCTTTTTAATATCCACTGCTATTTAACTAGACATTAGTTTGGTCTCTGACCATATTCACTTGTCCACAGCTGCACTGATTTGCCATCCTATAGGCACTGCATTAAATCTATGGATCAGAATACCCTTCTATTATATTCTGATGATTATAATTTCCGATATATAAATAGAAGATTACACTAAACTCTACTTGTTGTATTTAGTGTTAACCTAATGCCTACAGTAAGTCTTAAGTCAGACAAATGCAAAATGTGTCCCTAGGAAGCAACAGTGTTCGCTGTTGTTTTAACAGTAAAATCTCTAGAGAATTGAAACAGTTTTTCTAACACGCAGAATCGGATCTTGGGTCGGCATCATACTTAGAATGAGAATTCGACTTATCTCGCAGTCTACTCTAACGTTAAATCAAAACATTGTATCACGATATCGTCTTGTATCTGTTCCACTTATATCTGTAGCATCACATGAACACGCTGAGCTGAAGAATAATGTGGTAATAGTAAACAATCTTACAATGGCATTCTTTACAAAGAGTGGTGGTACCCATGGAGATGGAACTAGGATCCAATTAAGATCTTTTTTTTTTTCCCTTGGGTTTCTAGAGCCATCTATTGGAGTAGTTTTCCAGTGGAATGATTAAGATCATCACTGACCTGCCTAAGGGATATTATAATGAAAGAAATACATTGTATATTTAAAAAAAAAAGTATTATTGCATTTATCTCACATTGTGTCGGCTGCATAAGCTGCAAATGGCTCGATCAAGGATAAAATTCATTTCCCTTACATTTCAGTAACTTGGAAACTGGAAATTCACACTACCCACCCATGCTTGCACATTTATAAGGTATAATGTACATGTTTCTTCATATGCTCAGTGACAGAGATTTGCACCTACATTTTCTACGCTCAGCACATTTTTAAGCATTTCAATTTTACTGAAAAGATTCTACGGAATGCATAGATGCTTGTAAAGAAAACCTTTTTAACCACCAAATAAAAAGAAATTAACACCTCTAAGATACTTAATGCCTTTTGAGTCACAAATAATGTTGGGAAGCCAATAGGAATCACCAAACCATAACACAAAATAAAATCACATTTAGCATCTTGTGAGAAATTCCAAGAAAAGAAAATGTGAAAAGCCAACTGCGTCCTCGTAAAAGGGCAAACACAGCTTTTATTTTGCACTCACAAACAGAGAAAATCCCTTGTTCTGTATGACTGTCTATCATTGTGAAAGACCAGGATATTTAAATCTGATTATGTGGTATACACTTAAATTTACATAAAATACCATAACAAATATTCTGTTCGCTTGCATTGTTCAGGGCGCAAAACCTAATCATTCTGTTTTGTTTTTTTACCTTTGAAATTTTGGCGTCATGCTTGTCTGTATCATGGGAATTGTTTAAGTGGTAATTATAAATAACTGCTGTCTGCAATATGGCTAGCAAGCATGCATACAGCTGTAATCGTGAATGAGCATCCTTTATCACTGCCTATTTAACCCTGACTTCAGCTTCTTAGCAGAAGCATCTCGTTGGAAAGGCCCAGCAGAGGGGAATTTGGTAATATCATGTGCAGAAAGCTTAGACTTAAATAAGATCTTGACACAACTGAGTTGCACCTGTCTCCCCCAGACTTTCACCTCACGTGGGGCTCATTTGCATTCTTGTTGCAATCATTTACCTGCAAGTCAGGAATTGCTGAAGCAGGTATGGCGTTTGTTACACTTGTTGTTTTATGACTGGTGATTAGTGACTGCCGATAGTTTTAAGGTCTCCCATAGAGATTAATAGTATGCCAAATGATTAAAAAAAACAAAAACCTGTGTCTATACTAGATGGCAAAATCCACTAGCTGCCATTATCTAACTAAAAATTGCACCTGCCTCAACTATGCATGAGTCGAAAAAGACAAATTAACAACTGAAAGCTCTATTAATACATTTATTTTGTGTTTAACCGCTTAAGGACCAAACTTCTGGAATAAAAGGGAATCATGACATGTCACACATGTCATGTGTCCTTAAGGGGTTAATTACATTTAAACTCTAAAGCTTGTCTATATAATGGTATATGCTGTGAGCAATTAGCTAACAGATATGCAATGTATTGAAGGTGATAATTGTGACAACGTGACTAAAAGTTACAAAATAGAAAGCGCAGCTGCATATTACCAGCGTGTGTACTCACCTCGGCACACATAAACAAAAGAAAATTAGTAATAAATTTATAGCACACATAAAAGTGAAATTTACTGTTACCATGCACTGAAAAGAAAATATAAATATTTAAGAAAATGATAAGGTACGTAAACTGTATGAAGTAACAGGTGTATTAATTGTGTGGCTTCCTGGCTCAGTTTGGTAATGGAATATTCTCCTGAGACCCAGCCCATTAACTTGTGTCCTCTGTCCTGGACATTTCATACACGTGTGTCTCCTTTTATTCTTTTGAGCTACTCTATCAATCCCTGCTGTACTGTAAACAGGACATCCTGGGCTTTCCAGTGATATGTCATGTGATAGGCTGAGAACTTCCTCTTTCTTTTCATCAAAAATGGAAAGAAATTGAAAGACATTTTTTTCCCTCGGTTCCCAGGAAGTTAACATAAACTCTGATTAACATAAACTTTGGTTTCTCCATGAATTCTCCGTGACAGAATTGTATCCTCATAATGTTTTTGCATCAAGTACACTTTATTAACAAGCATTACATACCTCACTTCCCAGTTTTAAACACAGGAATCAGAAATTAGATCTAGAGGTTTGTTTTGTCACAAACTGCAATCTAATAAGTGAGGGGGTACAGGGCTGAGCAGGGAGAGCAAATGGTCTCCCTGCTGACTCATGGAGGGCCTCCTCACAGCCAGAGCCGTAGCTGTTGGACCAATCAGGGGACCACTTATAATGCCCGATGGGTATTCCAGTTATGGTAAAGTGCAGGTAACATTCACACAACATCCACAATGCACATTGTGCTTTGATGTTCTGTCTTCACCACAATTCCGTAAGGAAGACAGAGCAACAAAAGGTGTTGTACGATATTGTGCACGGAATGGTTATTGTCACTTTATTGTACGCTATCAATTCATTCTGACGTTGAGTTAATGTCCAACAAATACAATCGAAGGTGTAGTGTCTATTTGATAAGCAAAGTTCTTACATGGCGGTGGTGTTGCTATGGTAATGAATTAAGAACATGTTCATTTTCAATTTGTAAACTGTAGGGTGGTGATCTGTCTCATCCGAGGAGATCTTGAGCTCAATGCAGAAGATGGAAAAAACTGAAAATTGTCTGTATCTTGTAGCCACAAACATCTACAGGCTGCTGGTATTACCAATGCTTTTTAAGACACAAATGGAAAGGAGTCCAATGTATCTACAACCAATGTTTTATCAAATTTCCAATCTTAAAAGTTCCCTTTTTAATGCTATCTGCAGCGTAAGTTTCCTCTGATGTGTTACTACCATACTATTTTGCAACAAAAGGTGTTGACACACAACCACCATTCTGTGTGTCATTGTGTGCTCGTTTTCAAACATCACGCCTTGACCGTGTGCATCCCTGTGCATGCATGTTCCTGCCACCTACTTGGAAGTATCTTTCGTTAAAGATGAATATTCTAAAGATCTATAATAGACCTGTATGGCACTTTACTTTCTTTACATAAGCAGGGTTCATACCATCAAAGCATAAAAAAATAATGTTACACCGTCACCATATTATTATTATTTTACTTGACTTAGCTTGAAATAGTGCCTGCAATTTCAAATTGATCTGTGTAAGATGTGTAACCCTGGCATTCATTGCATGACCATTTCTAAAGATTTCTAACAACATATGTGGGGAAAAAAAAGACAAAACAGGTCACAGTTATTAATATATATAATAATCCAATCAATTCATCCGTTCATCTTCTGGATTGAGAGGTAAAATGACCTCAGAAAAATAATATAGGTTAAATATATTTCATCCGAGCAATCTCTCAGTTCAAAGAATAAAATGCAGCACCTTGGTGTATAGTAACACTTTCACACTAGCAAATTATAGTCTTTCAATAAACAATAGTGCAGATGAAAGCAATACAATAGACAGTAAATAGTCAAGTGTGAAAGCTGGATATTGGCTATAAAACATAGGAAGACAAAATGTAAACACGTACATGGATGTCATAGGGGTGACATAGGCAGCTGCTAATAGAGGGAGACATTTTTCAAGACCAGCCACGTCAAATTGAAAGGATTTTAAAAGACCACTCCACATACATACAGTACTTCACCCTGCTGAAATGCGTCATGTGTCAAGACCTTCTCGTTTTCCTTTCAAATGGTTTTTATTGTTTTAAATAACAAAAATTTTTACATTTTTGTCAATGATTTTAACAATCAGTAACGTTTAAACATTATGGTATATGGACAGTGACATAATAGGAAGGATCTTTGTTATTGTTGCATTATCAATAATATGAGTAACAACACAAAGATCAATAAATTAAAAAAAGAAAAACTGGGGAGAAATTAATAAATTGCACATCCATAGTATTATGTGAAATAATTAAAGTAGCAGTAGGAGAAAAAAATAAATAAAAATGTTTAAGTTATGTATATTTATATAGATATCGCTTATTAAATTACAAATACTCCCCCAAGTGCTGCCTCCAAAGGGCTCATTTACCACTCCATGAGTTCTCCCAGCAGGTCCCTTCATTCACAGAAAAGCGAGCGATTCAGCAATTCAAAGAAGTTATGACCTCTGTTCATTCCACTAGATCACAATATTTATTTATATGCAAACCCACACATTGACAAACAGTAGAAACGGCTTAATAGTAGCCGTCACAGCAAAACGCGTTTCATGCTAACGTGAATTTTATCAAGACCCCATTTGACATGCCATTCTATCCTAGATATCCCAGAATACATCCCTTTCAAGTACACAGAGCTGTTACAAAACAAATGAGAAGTAAACTCGAGTAAGACCCTGCTTCAACTCAAATCTTTAAGTTAACAACAAGGTATAACATTGGTCTACTAAAACCTGGAGCGTATCTCCTATGTTAAAGGGAGGACTCCGTACATCAAGGCTGTTTTTTACTAACTGTTGGTTTTCAAACATTGTCTGACCCAAGGTTCATGTATATGGCTGAAATATCCTGTTACATAGTAATCAAAGAAACATAGACACATAGAATGTGATGGCAGATAAGAACCATTCAGCCCATTTAGTCTGCCCAATTTTCTAAATACTCTCATTAGTCCCTGGCCTTATCTTATAGCTAGGATAGCCTTATGCCTATCCCACGCATGCTTAAACTCCTTTACTGTGTTAACCTCTACCACTTCAACTATAAGGCTATTCCATGCATCGACTACCCTCTCAGTAAAGTAATACTTCCTGATATTACTTTTAAACCTTTGCCACTCTAATTTAAGACTGTCCTCTTGTTGTGGTAGTTTTTCTTCTTTTAAATATAGTCTCCTCCTTTACTGTGTTGATTCCCTTTATGTATTTAAATGTTTCTAGGTATTTAAAGGTAGGGATGTTTTTTTTCTCATTTTTTTGCGTATGCTTCATTTAAAAAACATATATTTCCTTTTAAAACTTGATGAAAGGATTATTATTGTAAAACTATAGTTTAGAGGTGATAGGCATCCTTTACGCTCTGCCCAAAGATTGCCAAAGATCAAGCTTCGCATTAGAAAAATTAACCCCTACTTTATCCTATGTATAACTACAAAATCCGAAAAAACCCCGACAAAAAAAAGATTGATTTCAAAAACAAAACAAGCAAAGAGACAGTACAGCTTTTAGTGTGTTGTGATTTCAGCTTGGACACAATAAACTTGATTTTTAACATCAGTACAATGCTTGATAGAGAGCCATGGAATCAAGTGGACTATACCTAAGAGACATTGTTGATTAAATTATATTTGAAGGACCCTAACCAAAGCAAAGATACATTATATTTACACCTTTAAATCATGTTTAGCACAGGCAAGAATACTTTATTCATTTATATGTAAGACATATTTTTCAGTATACACATTTATTTACTTGCCAGGTAACTATACCCTCCATTTTTATCATTTATAAGCATACACGTACATATTTAATATTGGTTACTTTCTCTACATTTGCCAAAAATATGACTAGCACAAAGCAGACATGAAGATATACTGTATATAATAGGGCCACCATGTAACTTCTCTGTAAAAAGTGCATTTTAGATAATTGGATTTTTTTATTCAGCAGATGATACGTTTTGCAGATATCCATATACCGTATATACTCGAGTATAAGCCGACCCGAATATAAGCCGAGGCCCCTAATTTTATCCCAAAAAACTGGGAAAACTTATTGACTCGAGTATAAGACTAGGGTGGGAAATGCAGCAGATACTGGTAAATTTCTAAATAAAATTAGATCCTAAAAAAAATATATTAATTGAATATTTATTTACAGTGTGTGTATAATGAATGCAGTGTGTGCGTATGTGTGTGTGTATGAGTGCAGCGTGTGTGTATGAGTGCAGTGTGTGTATGAGTGCAGTGTGTGTGTGCATGAATGCAGTGTGTGTGTGCATGAATGCAGTGTGTGAATGCAGTGTGTGCAGGGCCGGTGCAAGGATATTTGCCGCCGTAGGCAAAACATTTTTTGCCGCCCCCTCCCCCCCCATATGTCCTGACTTCCCCTCCTCCTCCCTCAGTGGTCCTTACCTCCCCACCCCCGTGTTCCTTCACCCCCCCCCCCCAGTGGTCCTGACTCACCCCTCCCCTAGTGGTCCTTACCCTCCCCTCCCCTAGTGGTCCTTACTTCCCCCTCCCCTCCCATAGTGGTCCTTATCCCACCCCCTCCCTCTCATAGTGGTCCTTATCCCCCCCCTCCCTCCCATAGTGGTCCTTATCCCCCCCTCCCTCCCATAGTGGTCCTTATACCCCCCCCTCCCTCCCATAGTGGTCCTTATCCCACCCCCTCCCTCCCATAGTGGTCCTTATCCCCCCCTCCCTCCCATAGTGGTCCTTATCCCCCCCTCCCTCCCATAGTGGTCCTTATCCCCCCCCTCCCTCCCATAGTGGTCCTTATCCCCCCCCTCCCTCCCATAGTGGTCCTTATCCCCCCCTCCCTCCCATAGTGGTCCTTATCCCCCCCCCTCCCTCCCATAGTGGTCCTTACCCCCCCCCTCCCTCCCATAGCGGTCCTTATACCCCCCCTCCCTCCCATAGTGGTCCTTATCCCCCCCCCTCCCTCCCATAGTGGTCCTTATACCCCCCTCCCTCCCATAGTGGTCCTTAACCCACCCCCACCCTCCCATAGTGGTCCTTAACCCACCCCCACCCTCCCATAGTGGTCCTTATACCCCCCCCCCATCCCATAGTGGTCCTTATACCCCTTTTTTTTTGTTATTATTATTTTTTTTTTTTATTCTTATTATTTTTTTATTATTTCTTCTTATTTTATTTTTTTTCGTCCCCCCTCCCTGCTTGATATATGGCAGGGAGGGGGGCTCTCCTTCCCTGGTGGTCCAGTGGCAGTTCAGTGGGGGGGAGAGGGGGCTGGCAGAGCTGTAACTTACCTGTTCTGCAGCTCCTGTCAGCTCTCTCCTCCTCTGCGCCGTCCGTTCTGCTCTTCTGTCAGCTCCCAGTGTAAATCTCGCGAGAGCCGCGGCTCTCGCGAGACTTACACTGGGAGCTGACCGAGGTGCTGAACGGACCGGCAGAGGAGGAGAGAGCTGACAGGAGCTGCAGAACAGGTAAGTACAGCTCTGCCAGCCCCCCTCTCCCCCCAGTCTGTATTATGGCAATGTAAATTGCCATAATACAGACCTTGACTCGAGTATAAGCCGAGTTGGGGTTTTTCAGCCCAAAAAATGGGCTGAAAAACTCGGCTTATACTCGAGTATATACGGTAGTTGTATATTACGGCTTGCTACACGCATGGATTGTCCAGACATGTTTGTAAATTGCTGCCGTGGTTCTAAAAATAAAATGAGGATATCAGATATATAAGGAACCCCTTATCTTTGTAAAGCCATTACAGTACAATTGTGTTTTTACAATTTTTCTTATCAAATCTTTACAATAAAATGCAGATAGCTGCAAGGGGTATAACTGTGTAACATAAATATTCCTAAATATGAAAATATTCACTGAGATCGCTGTATGTACACTATGTAAGTAAAGTGGAATCTCAATGGAAATTGATTTTGAAAATGTTAATACAGTAGTCCTCAAATATGGCTGAAATATTTCTAAGATATGTTTGTCTGGATTTTTTTTTATGATGTTTTGCTTTTACGTGCCATACATTATAGAGGCAGTGAGTTACTCGTTTCTCACTCAACTGGAAGAGTAAAATGTAAAAGGTTGGCTCAGCCTTAAAATAACAACTTTAAAGTAAACCATTTATACAAGATATAAAACACTTTATATTACATAAATCGTTAATGAGCATCAAGGGAAACAAACTGGGATACTGCAGACAAAATCAGAAGAAAAGGAAAAAAAAAAGACAAAAAAACAACTGCTGATTACAAATTCTCAGCTCCAGGCCAACTCACACTAAGCAATGATGTAACCATTGGGAGTCTTTGCAAATTACGCAAAGAGCACCAGCGCTGACAGAGGCGCTTTTAAATGCAGTCCCCATAGGAAATATAAAATAGCAAATGTGGAGATTGTTTGTGGATCAGTCAACTAAAGGGTTTATTCGCTATACTCAGGATAGTATAGAATAAAAAAAACGCACTGTAAAATGTTGCTAATTCAATTTTTAATAATCATCAATTTGACTGTTCCCCCCTTCCTCCCCCCCCCCAACCCCGACGATGTAAAGGGTTCAATAAAACTTTATTCACCCATTTCGAGCACCCATGTTCCTCGGTGCTGGGTCACGCTCCTCCTATAAAGTCCGCCAATGGGGGGGAAGGGGACCTAATGCACATGCGCGGCATGAGCTACGCACAAATTAGGCCTTCCCCATAGGAAAGCATTGCCTCTCTAAAACTAAAATGTTTTACATTGCAGGAGTTAGGGAGAAAGGAACAGTGCAACCAGACCACTTCAAAGAAATGAAGTGATCTGGGTGCCTATATTGTTCCTTTAACAGATGTGTAGGGTATCATTTGCTCTTTATGCGTTACATACATCTCCAAGTCTCCCCTGCTTAGCAGACCGTAGAGGGCAATGACTGACAATTGCACTGTGCAGGGAGTGAAGCAGGGAAGGCCATAGAGATGTCAAAATCAACATTGTCTGACCAAAAGTGCATGAATATGGCTGAAGGATCCTAATATATACTAAAAGGTAGGGTTGAGCTAGTCTCATTTTTATTTTTTTTATTTTTTTACATATACTGCATTTTTTTCAAAATCTGCTTTCTTTTAAAACTTGGTAAAACGATACTTAGGTTAAAAAAAGTTATGTTTTGAGTTGAAAGTTGTCTTTAACTCTTAAAATGTCCATTATTTTGATAATTATAATCATTAATAATAATAGGTGGATCAATTTAATTTCCTTAGTCGTAACATACATAAAAAAAAAAACTGGAACAATTTAACATGCTTTAATAAATCACATACAGATTTGTGGAAAGGCTATTAAATGGACAATTTACTGCTTGATAACACACTATTCCAATTTAAAGATTTATTAATGTCCCTTCTGTCCAAACTTTTGAAGGCCATTCAAGTGCAATTTTAAGCTAGTTTGGATAATTCTCTTTCCACTGTATAATTATGTGAAAATTTAATTAAGAAGATGGATTGGGGTCATGTCTGATTTACAACATCCTCAATACAGGAGTTCCAAAGAGTTTACTAACACAATGGAGCCGGAAAGTCAATGTCTCTGTAATGTCATGTTTCCTGACAGATTTGTAAACAAATCTTTTTATATTAGATGGAGACAGGACAGATATAATCATTACGAGTCAGAATTTATATTGTAATCACAAACTCCTACTTAATGTTTTATTAGTGATTCAAACATTATTTTTATTTACCCTCTTTGTTCTTATAGGAACACTCCGGGCACCATAACAACTTAATTGAAATGAAATTGTTATAGTGTCAGAAGGCCCCTGGTGCTTTCTTACCCGAAGGGGCTAAACCATACATTAAAGGTTTACCCTAAAGGCTCCTCTCCAGTGCCAGACCTAGTTGTCTCCAGTGGCATCTGGTTTCTCTAGTTCAGTTGAAGGAAGCACAGAGTGCCGTCAGGCAGTGGCGCGGTTGAAAAGTTAATAACGGTCAGCTGATACTCTAAGCCAATTAGTAGCTATCAATTCATGAACAATAGTATAGTACCCTCTATAACATATATATAATAATTTCTAAAGGCCACTTAAAGCTTAATTTGTATATCCTATGTGAATATATAACTGTATTTAGCAAATTGGAAACCATACAAACACAAACTGGAAAAAAATGAATTAAAAATATTTTATTTCACAACTTTGCCTATTATAATGTCTAGAAAACTAACATAAAGAAAGAAAGGTATTTGTTTTATTATTTTATTATTTATAAAGCACCATCAGATTCCGTAGTGCTGTACAATGGGTGGAAAGTAAATTTCAACAAAATAGTTTTTCTGCAGTTACTGGTCATATACCAAAACGATTGAGGAGAGGAGGAGATGCTGATTGGTGAAGAGCTGCTTTTTGCTACACATGTACAATAGCCTCCCAATGCTTTGCTATGCGAAAGCATTGGATTGGTTGAGATCATCAAGACTGATCATCTCAGCCATGGAGGCGGTGCCAGCCGTGGCAAGATCGGCACAGTGAGGGTAAAAAGTTATGTTTAAATTCCTTTTTACTTCACAGAGAGGTGGGCTGGTCCCCTAAACAGCCACAAGGCACCATAGTATTTGGAAAACATGTTTCTACGTCCTAACACTATAGTATTTCTTTAAATTACAATGGATTACCACTTAACAAAATGTTGGCTTCACAAAAACACGTAATGTGTCACAATGTTGCCAAGTCAGTTGAGCAGTGCATTTATTTAAAAATTTATTTAATTCAGTGTTTCTGTTGGGTAGTACTTTTCTTCCACCTGGAAAGCTATTGTGAGCCTTTAATGTAACACCTGTGTTTATATTGAGCTGGAATACAAATGAGAGCTATCCATTGCATATTAGTCATTTATTACAGCCCGGGAGTGTTAGTTGGTTAGTAAGGCATAATTCTTTTCATTTTCTCGTTTGTTTATTTGTTTTGGTTTTTTTGGGGGGAGATGGTGCAGTTTTGCATGAACAATTATTTTTATTCTCTTCTCCAAAACCCCACCATGGTACAATGTTATCTTGGGGTCATACACAGAACGTGTGATTTATTTATGTAATAGAATTATGTTTAAGGCTCTGCACGATGCTAGCACCCACAGAAATACCCTAAATGCCTTCTGCATCTTTAATGTAATAATCCTAATACATTTTGGAAATAATTAATAACTTTGACAAGCATATTTACAGATATGCCTAGAGCTATATTTTCTATTAATACATCGTGAGTGGTGGAAAATTTAAATAAGTCAATTAAGCTACTGTACATGCATATAGTTAATGACATGAAATGATTTCCTTAATAAAAGCACAAATATATATCTAACTCGGAGGGTTATTTTCAGAGTCAAAAGCTCAGGGACTTCAAACAACTATAAGGGTCATGCCTGCCAGTAAGAAAACAGCATATTCTAATCAAAATAAAGGAAGTAAATAAATATGGTATAAAAAGCGAAGGGCTTATTTCTTAGCATTCTAATTATTTTTGTCCAATTTGTTTGTTGCCTTTATTTACTCTTAAAAAAACAAATCCAAATAAGCATTCAGAACACAGTCTAAGAAAAAGTTTTTGCATAGTGATTTTAAACCAAGTTTAAAGTTTAAACATGCCATAAATACTTACGATGTTATGTAAGAAATGCTTATTAAATGAACATGTTGAGTGTACCTGACTTTTCCGTAGAATCTCATTATGCAAAGACATGTGTTACTGTTGCACTACATTTAGTTTAAATGTAAAGAACAGATGTGATATCAGTTTTAACCCCTTAAGGACCAAACTTCTGGAATAAAAGGGAATCATGACATGTCACACATGTCATGTGTCCTTAAGGGGTTAAACATACACATTGGAGCACGTCAACGTGGCTATGAAATATATATGCGTTACTGTGCGCAATTGTTAAAAGCAAAATATCAAATCACAATACAGTACCAAGTTACACTTGGTAACTACCACTCTCAAATCACTCTATCTAACCTTTGGAACGGATATCAAAAATGTATCTATATGATTATATGCTTCCTAAAACAACTAGTATGAGGCAAATACAAGTGACACTTATACCTACTCAGCCAAAAGGAATTATTTAAAAAAACAAAACAAAAAAAAAAACACATTTTTGTCAGGGAGGGGGTGGGGGTGTACACTTTTGCTTCTGTGATCTCTACAATTCCTGTTGGCGAGATATGTGTGTCAGGTGTATTGTACTGACACACTGACACCACTTCACCACACTGACACTGCACATAGAGAAACACTACTACGCCACACTGACACCACTGCACCACACTGACACTGCACATAGAGAAACACTACTACATCACACTGACACTAACATAGAGACTTACGATTACATCAGACTGACACTAACATAGAGACATACGATTACATCACACTGACACTGCACATAGAGACATACGATTACATCACACTGTCACAGCACATAGAGAAACATTATTACATCACAATGACACTACACATAGAGAACCACTAATACATCATACTGACACTAACATGGAGAAACACTATTACATTACACTGACACCACTGCACCACAATGACACTGCATATAGAGAAACATTATTACATCACAATGACACTAACATGGAGACATACAATTACATCACACTGTCACAGCACACAAAGAAACATTATTACATCACAATGACACTACACATAGAGAAACACTAATACATCATACTGACACTAACATAGAGAAACACTACTACATTACACTGACACCACTGCACCACACTGACACTGAATATAGAGAAATACTACTAAACCACACTGACACCACTGCACCACACAGACACTGCACATAGAGAAACACTACTACGCCACACTGACACCACTGCACCACACTGACACTGCACATAGAGAAACACTACTACATCACTCTGACACTAACATAGAGACATACGATTACATCACACTGACACTGCAAATAGAGACATACGATTACATAACACTGTCACAGCACATAGAGAAACATTATTACATCACAATGACACTACACATAGAGAAACGCTAATACCTCATACTGACACTAACATAGAGAAACACTACTACATCACACTGACACTGCACATAGAGAAACACTAATACATCATACTGACACTAACTTAGAGAAATACTACTACATTACAATGACATCACTGCACCACACTGACACTGCATATAGCGAAACACTACTACACCACACTGACACCACTGCACCACACTGACACTGCACATAGATAAACACTATTACATCACAATGACACTGCACATATAGAGACACTATTACATCACACTGACACCAACATAGAGAAACACTAATGCCTCATACTGACACTAACATAGAGAAACACAACTACATCACACTGACACTGCACATAGAGAAACACTATTACATCACACGGACACTACACATAGAGAAACACTATTACATTACACTGACACCAACATAGAGAAACACTATTACATCACACTGACACCAACATAGAGAAAACTATTACATCACACTGACACTGCACATTGAGAAACACTACTACATCACACTGACATTAACATCGGGAAACACTACAACACCACACTGACACTGCACATAGAGAAACACTATTACATCACAATGACACTGCACATAGAGAAACACTACTACACAACAGTGACACTGCACATTGAGAAACACTATTACATCACAATGACACTGCACATAGAGAAACACTACTACACCACACTGACACTGCACATAGAGAAACAATATTACATTACACTGACACCAACATAGAGAAACACTATTACATCACACTGACACCAACATAGAGAAAACTATTACATCACACTGACACTGCACATCGAGAAACACTACTACATCACACTGACATTAACATCGGGAAACACTACTACACCACACTGACACTGCACATAGAGAAACACTATTACATCACACTGACACTGCACATAGAGAAACTCTATTACATCACAATGACACTGCACATAGAGAAACACTACTACACCACAATGACACTGCACATAGAGAAACACTATTACATCACAATGACACTGCACATAGAGAAACACTACTACACCACACTGACACTGCACATAGAGAAACACTATTACATCACAATGACACTGCACATAGAGAAACATTACTACACCACACTGACACTGCACATAGAGAAACACTACTCCACACACTGACACTGCACATAGAGAAACACTATTACATCACACTGACACTTACATCGAGAAACACTATTACATCACTCTGACACTGCACATTTAGAAACACTATTACATCACAATGACACTGCACATATAGAAACACTACTATAGAATGTAAGCTCGTTTGAGCAGGGTCCTCTTCAACCTATTGTTCCTGTAAGTTTATTTGTAATTGTCCTATTTATAGTTAAATCCCCCTCTCATAATATTGTAAAGCGCTACGGAATCTGTTGGCGCTATATAAATGGCAATAATAATAATAATAATAATAATACATCACACTGACATTAACATAGAGAAACACTATTACACCACACTGACATTAACATAGAGAAACACTATTACACCACACTGACACTAACATCGAGAAACACTATTACATCACAATGACACTGCACATAGAGAAACACTATTACATCACAATGACACTGCACATAGAGAAACACTACTACCAGGGCTAATACTAGGATCACTGATGCCTCAGCGCATGAATATTTTTGGTGCCCTCAGGTGGGCGTGTCTATATTGCTAACTTCTTGCTTTCATAAATTTATAACTTTTTTAACCACACTCACCTCTTTGGGTCCCCAATTATCACCAGGTAAAATGTCACCCACTTCCTACAGTGCCAGCTCTGTCCCCAAAAATCTTGTCAGCACCATTTTTGTAGCCCAGCTTCCCCGTAACATGTTTGTCCCCACACAACTGGTCACAGTGCCATCTTTGTCCCCAAACTGCTAATCAGTGCCATCTTTATTTTAAAATAGATCATCAGTGCCATCTTTGTGCCCAGGTGGATAATCAGTGCCATCTTTGTGCCTAGATGGCTAATCAGTGCATTAGCCCATTTCTCTTTCAAAACAGCTAATCAGTGCCATATTGTCCTCAAGCTGCTTGTCAGTTCAGTGCTGATTGCAAAATTTGTCGATTAGTTGTTATTTTTACTATTTGGATTTTGGGTGTTGGTTTCTTTGGGTGGAAGTGAGAATTAGGGGGTGGATTGAGTGAGTGTGTGAAAAAAATATTTTACCACTTAGAAAGTCGCTATGGTACATTCCTACACTATGGAAGAAGTGTGTGCCTTGCTGACGAGTGACTCCTTTGACAGTGAGACACTTACTGCGTCAGATGTACAGCCCCTAATCAAGTCTTCTGGTGATGTTGCTCCCCCCGTAAAAGCACCATCCAGGGGGAGCTCAGAACACTGCACTGTGTCTGAGCATAACTGGGTACCACCAAGTCTAAGTCCCTCTGAAATACTCACATTTTTGGAAACCCCTGGCATCCCAATCAGAGTTCACATTTGTGATTCAAAAAATTATTTTAGCCTGTTTGTGAAAGATGGCATGTTTTTAGCTTTTATTTCACAATTTTCTGAGACTTGAGCAGATCCTCACTATCTAGCCTAAATCTATACATCCAATCGCCAAAACACTCCAAAATGCAGGACTTGCTTACCGATGGTCCACTCCAAGGTTCATCTTGGTCATTAAAGAAGGGAAATCATACAAGGCTTCTGACCCTACAGAGCCTTCAGCGTTTCTTAAAGCTATGGGCCTAACAGATAACATACCTATCTCATATTTAAACTTGAAATTAGGTATTCATAATCTTTGTGAACTGTTATGGATCAGAAATTATGTTCCGTCATATTTCTGTTTGTGATTAATAGATTTATGCCTTAATAAAAAGTAACTGACAAAAAAGAAAAGACTGGACATACCCCCTTTTGAATACCGTGAGTTGTCTACTTTTAAAAATGGTATGTCATGATTCCTGGGATACCATACGATCTCAAAGGCAACATAGTTACATAGTTACATAGTTACATAGCTGAAAAGAGACTTGCGTCCATCAAGTTCAGCCTTCCTCACATATGTTGTTGCTGTTGATCCAAAAGAAGGCAAAAAACCTAGTCTGAAGCGCTTCCAATTTTGCCACAAACTAGGAAAAAATTCCTTCTTGACCCCAAAATAGCAGTCAGATGTCTCCTTGGATCAAGCAGCTATTACCCCACTAATTAGAAATTATATCCCTGTATGTTATGTTTTTGTAAGTATTTATCCAATTGCAGTTTAAACATCTGTAGTGACTCTGACAAAACCACCTCTTCAGGCAGAGAATTCCATATCCTTATTGCTCTTACTGTATAAAAAACCTTTTCTTTGCCTTAGATGAAATCTCCTTTCTTCCAGCCTAAATGTGTGACCTCGTGTCCTATGTATAGCCCTGTTTATGAATAGATTTCCAGATAATAGTTTGTACTGGCCCCGAATATATTTGTATAAAGTTATCATATCCCCTCTCAAGCGCCGTTTTTCCAAACTAAACAGATTTAATTTTTTTAACCTTTCTTCATAACTAAAATGCTCCATTCCTTTTATCAATGTTGTAGCTCTTCTCTGGACTTAACCAATCTGGCAAATTTTAATGTGTAAAAACTAAAATGCGCAATATTTGCTATATATTTGACCCTGTAGCTTTCCAAAACAACATGAAACCTGCACATGGGGGTATCATTGTAGTTATGAGACATCGATGAACATAAATATTGTTATTTTCTTATTATTTATATAATATTTTACCAGGAAGGATACATTGAGATTTCTCTTGTTTTCAAGTATGCTCGGGTCCACAAAACATTGCATTGATACATTGATTATGGTACAATAAAATACAAAAACAATATTAATACACAATATACAAAATTTAACATAGAACAGGTCGGAAATATATAATTAACTATGACAGGTGCATTCTGTTTTGAAATATGTTGAGAGGGATCTCTTAAAGGATTTTAGGCTTGGGAAGATTTGAAAGTGTGCGGGAGGTCGTTCCATAATTGCAGCGCTCTGCAGGAGAAGGAGGATCGGGCTGCTTTCTTTTTGTATTGAGGTAGACTAAATAAAGTGGTGGTACTGGATCGGGCATTATATGAGGTGGAAACGGTTGGGGAGAGCATTCTGCTCAGGTAGGGTGGGAGCTTCCCAAAAAAGCTCTTAAACACAAGGCTGGAAAGATGAAGGGTGCATCTGGATTCCAGTGACAGCCAGTTTAGTTCTTTTAGCATGTCACAATGGTGGGTCATGTAAATACATGGTAGCACAAATCGGCAGAACAAGTTATACAATGTATTGAGTTTATTAAGGTGGGTTTGCGGTGCAGGTGCATATACTACATCCCCATAATCAATGATTGGCATCAGCATTTGCTGTACAATCTTTTCCTTTACTGAAGGGCTTAGGCAGGATGTGTTTCTGTACAGGGCACCATGTTTTGGATAAAGTTTAGATGCAAGCTTTTCTATGTGCAGGCCAAAAGATAGATTGGGGTCTAACAGCATACCCAAGTATTTGAAAGAGTGGACTGCGGTCAGTGTGCCATTTGAATTAGTATTGATGAATAGGTGGGAATTGTGTAATTTGTGTAATTTAGGTACTGTTGCAAAGATCATTGTGACAGTTTTGTCAGTGTTTCAGAAGAGTTTGTTTTTTGTGATCCACTTTTCTACCTCTGTGAACTGGTTTTGGAGCATTGCTTAGATTACTGCGTATATGTGTGTTTTATAGCAATTTTATTATGAAATACACAGTAAAAATGCCACACAGAACTTGAAAGATAGCAAAATATATTAATTTCTCACACTTTTTTAGATTTTACTCATATTAAATTTTGTTTCATATATAAATATGTGATGTGCAATGAAAGCTCTATTTCTCCTGAACAAAATGATGTATAATAAGTGTGGGTGCACTTAATATGAAAGAGATAAATTATGGTTGAACAGACATATAGTTCAAATTCCAGGTTTTGTTTTGTTTCAGAAATTGGACAATTGCCTCCATCCTTAAGGTGTTAATGAACTCATCAAAAAACAATTTCAACCAATTTTAATTCAAAGGGTTATAAAGTCTGACTTCAGTAGAAGAACCTCATGAATAGTTACGCTTCTAAAACCGCTATAACGGTTATTTGCTAAAATAAGAAATCTCGAGAATTCAAAGTGAATATTAAATGTAACGTTAAAGTAGCCAATTTGGAAGCATAGCTGACTGGGTGAATTTTCCCATCGTGGCTACTATGTCGTTAAAATTGAAGTTCACTTTGAATTCCCAGCAATTACTCGCTTTAGTAAATAACCCAAAAATTTATCTATACACAGCATAATTATAAAAACCAGAGTTACAATTCAATCATTAGGCTGCAATGTTACTGGAAAACACTGAAAATATATGCTGTATACGTGTAACAACCAGCAAAAGATTGCACTGACATGTTTCGCGGCCCTTGCGGATTTTGACCACGTAATTAAATATGAATTTATGTCTGTTAGTGTGACACTCATCTACAGCCTACACAGACATGCTATGGGAGTAACTGACAGTGAATAATTAAAACCATAGTATCGAAACAACAAATATGTACCCAAAAGACATGCTTTCTATTTCCTATGTCTGTGCGCTCTGAACTAGCCCTTCTCTTTGGATCACTATAATTGGTATCAACGTCAGTAAGATTCACAATGTACAATGTAAGAGGTAATACCATTTTGATTAATACAAGCTGTGCTACTGAAATCATTAGTGAACTAGGGTACTCCATTAAATTGTTCTAAACCAGCAAGAACCAAGATAAATGTACTTTATGTGGGAAAGGGAGCACATATAAACAGATACTATTAATCTTCTCGACATCTGTATGAAACCTCGGAAACATGTTTAGCTTGCCGTAGAGGAAAGTGGCAGAGGAGCCGTTAAAAAAAATATTACATTTTTTTCGGGGAGTGGGGGAGTTCTGTGGTCCATGTGTAAGTAACATATCACATCCACATCATGAACAAGTGTAAAAATGTATTTTAATGTCATAATACTATTTTTTTTCACTAATGGATTTGTAGTTAAAAAGATAATAGAGTTTAAACCTAATAAAGGAGAAGATTAGAATTGAAATGACCCTCTAGACTAGAATCTATCCTATGTTGGGAAAATGTAACCTTACATTGTCGGAGCAATAGGTGTAGAATGTCGGGGGGTTATTTGTCAAGAACCCTTTTGGTTATATGTTCGTCCGGAGATCATTTTTCAACTAGTTTGTCCTCCTCCGCTCACCTTGCATAGGATAGGGGTGGAGATGGAAGTAATTTAATTTCCATTATGTTATGGTGGTCTTTCACCAATCACTATGAAATGCAAAAAAACATTATATTATTTCTCACTGGCAAGGGTTTCTCAGCTCTTTTGATCCCCCACAAGAGTACTGAGTGCAGTTTGTTACAGAGGGGTGGGCAGCCAACCATGAGCTCATTTTCACGCATACAGGCCAATGATTTAGAGCTAAAACGACGTTTTAAATATCATAAAATCAGGAGAAAATATGGAATTGTAATCAGAAAAAAAGGGATTTCAGGAAGCTATAAGATAGTTAAAGGGTTACTCCAACCACCAGTGATTTGAAGTGATCATGGTGGAAACAATGCGCATTCTAAGACATTTTAACTTGTGCGTCGGGAACTAGTTACACCCCCATTGGAGTCAATGCTTTGAGCTGTGTGACGCAATTACGCAATCCAGGTGGGCAGAGCTAAGCGCAACTGGGAAATACGAACGGCAGCCACACAGCTCAAAGCATTGACTCCATCAGACGGATAGCGCCGAGATTACGGATCTACACGGGAAACCCCCATTGTGAGAATGCGTGGTTGTGAGTAGCGGGTACATGTACCGTTATCCTCACCACTTGAGTCTGTAAGCAGTAACCTGGTTGCATACTTTTGCTATACTATAGATTAACTACAATATGTTTTATTGTTTTTTTAACCTTTTGGATTCAAATAAATTGTTACTTTTATCATTAATTTACCAATCAACATATTGAATGTGGCCACATTATAATTAATTTAAGCGCAACAAATAGTACATACAGAACTGCACTATTATTATTTCTCAAATAATTTTTTACATGTACTATATTGCCTTGATTTTATGACTGCCATCTATTGGGAGTATAAGTATAACTGGTATTTTGAATTTTTTCTATGTATGTGGTATGGGGTTTTTCACCTAAACATCGCTCCACTTCTTGAAATTTGATAAATGATGTAATTGCCAGACTTCATTGTAACACGCCTGAATCGATCTGGCAAGCTCGTCATTTAGATGTGAATACTGATTCTCATTCGGGCATGTATATAAAGAGGTGCATGGGCAGCATGTGGTGTCTGAGAGAATGCTATGATTTTTAGAAACGGCAAAACAGTCCAATCATCTTTTTTAACTTGCAGAGATGACGTTAGACGTGGCGTGTAGATCAGTACCAGGAGCTTTGTCTGGCGCTGGATCCCAGGTAAGTTTAAAGCTTTTTTACGGGTTTAACCCCTTAAGGACCAAACTTCTGGAATAAAAGGGAATCATGACATGTCACACATGTCATGTGTCCTTAAGGGGTTAAAGAAGTGGGGACCTATTATTAATGCATTGTAAATAAAAATATATATTTTTTAAAAAAACTGTTTTACAAAGGGGTAACTGTAATAGTTATTTAACTTTATTTTTCTTCTTTCATTTTTTGGTTATGTTCTTACATCTTTTCTCCATTCCTATTGGATTATCCCCATACATAAATAAATAAATGGATAAATATCTCGAGCTGCAATGTCACAGAGCTCACCCTGAATATTTACTTGTTTTAAGAAGACAGAAAATTGCACTTTTAGGAAGCTGAGAATCCTTAGGAATGGCTTGACTGCTGACACACAGATTATTTGAAAACCTTTGACCATTCTTAAATCCTACTAACCAACCGCTTAATATATCCTCACCTATTTGCCCATGCCCCTGAATAACCAGGCCCCCATATAATGAGCCTTAGAACCTTTATGTTGGATATGGCTTTAATTTTACTGCATAACTTGCCGCATCCATCCAAAATCACAAACAGGTCAGCCTCGCTCAACCTTTCTGCTGCCAACTGGTGATACCCACCTAACTCTCCCATTTTCTTCACCCTTATTATTGCAACATTGTATCACATGTTTTAAATTAGGCCCATACTGCGAGCCTAGGAGTGTTCTCCCCCCCCCCCCCCCCCCCTTCCTCAGTTGTCCTGGGGGACAGCCTCACAGAGTATAATGTATAGCACAAACTGGCTACTTGTAATTGACAAAGGTCTAAATTAGATTACAAAAAAAGACAGTCATGGGAACATTTGACGCTCCAAGATACAATCCCAGGTAAAATCAATAGCTACTTATTAAAAAGTCATGTAACTACTATACACTGCATACCTGAAAGGGACAATGTTATAGCCTGTAAGTAGACTATTGCAGACATATGAACTATTTGAGTGGTTGAGATATTGATATTTAAATTCTATGAAAGTTAAAATTGTTTTTTTTGTTTTCTAATGATATTTTCACCCAGTGACAAGGACATTGGCCTTTGTATCAGCAAACTAATTATAACTGCTATTATTGGCTCGATTCACTGGCGGGTGTAATGCGGCTAAATCAATGACATCCCTACTTCAATAAAATACATTAATGACTCAGCCAGCCTGGTTACTATATATATGTACATACAGAAATAAAAAAAATACAGAATGTCCATGTAGTCTAGCTCCCAGAAAATATCCAGAATGCTGTGTGCCAGTCCTTGGCTTAAATATACAAAGACATTTTTTAAAAGGCTGCACTCACGGGCTTGGTATAAAAAGTTCAGTTTTTTATCACTTATCCATGTGCAGATAAATGTAGCGTATCTATTCTACAAAGGAGTTGCAGTTAACCCCTTCATTGCCACCAAATGGACAAAGGCTCCCTTTTTTTACGCACACGTCTGCAGGGACAAGAGGCCTTTTTAGGAACAGTGCTAGGAACTCTCTAGTTGTGTGGACTTCTAAACACCAGTTTGGAGCCAATTCCCAATTATAATGGCTCAGAGCCTTTCGTTTAGTTTAGTTATACTGTTAATGTGTGTTTCATTCTGTTTCATTTTTAATTTGTTGTGCTCCATTTTGGCCATGTCTGTGTTTTCTATTCTCCTGCCAAGCTTTGTAAGTCGGGTTCTTGCTCTCTTCCTCCAGAATGGCTCCTCTCCAGTTCCCTCTGGCAGTTCATATTTGAATTCCGATATATTATTTTATCTGATATTTTGCAGCAAGTCCCTTGTTCCTGAGATTTCTAAAGGTTCTGACTTCAAACTTTGCCACAATCCTGCTCCTGCTACATTTATTGTGGGATCTATTTGACTATGAATCGATTACCTTTAACCTTTATTCTTGCTTCCTGCCCCCCATCACCTAATCCACTGTAGACCTAGCAGAGGGTTCGACCCGAGAAAAAGGACAACTGCCCTCTGACATACCAGCCGTAGGCAACCCCCTGCATATTGCATTCTTGCTAACTAATCTAGAATGGACATATCTAATAATTTATCGTGATAGCATTTACAATAACAGAATTGTTTTTCCCATGTATTTAATAAATGATAAATGCACAGTACCTTCACTAATACGATTGACATCTAATATACTTCCTAATTAAATCTCTTTATTATCGTTAATAAGTTAAGTGTTCTCAAATAGTGTTTAAAATCCGTTTTTAATTTCTGTTGTATCGTTGTTTCTTCTTAAATTAATAACGTTTGAGTTCTAATGAACATATCATATATCTCACTATGTTCATGACATGGGTTATTTCTTATATTACTACTAATTACCTTGGTAATTGTTCTCAAATTATTTTACAATAGCACAAATCTTTATCTCATTTAATGAGACAATACTGTACTTTCAGCTGCTCACCAGGGCTTGACTTATTTCTCTCATTCGTTTTTCCTAATTTCTATAATTTCAGACACAGAAATTTGAGCACTCAGCAATCACACATGCTGACATTTGAGTTCTTTATGAGACTTGACGGTTTTCTCTAGGCATTGAAAGTTTTTTGGATTTCTTTTACAATGCTTATTTAAAGTGTTTTAAACAAAGTTCTCTTGTGTCAATTACAACAACTTGTTAGAATTCATATAGGATTAAAAGTATCATGGTAATTTCAACCTAACATTTACAACAACTCTTCATTGCAAAAGCAGTGATATAACAATATATATGTTTGAGTATATTCTAAATAATCGATGTTTAAGAGCAGTGACTTAAATTAAAGGGACACTGTAGGCCTAATGTCGTAACAGGCTAGCGGGAGCTCCACATTCAAACTGCTATCTGCAAATAAGGCCATGCCCCCAGCATTGAATGTTTCATACCTCACCGGCTTGGTCGAAGGAGCACTAATGGCAGTATTCCACCAAATAATTGCCACAATTATGTTTTTCTATATATATATATATATAATCAACTTCACCATGTATTCAACTTCATCAGGTATTGTACCGGAGGATTGGAGGAAGGCAGATGTAGTTCCTATATTTAAAAAGGGTTCAAAATCCTTGCCTGGAAATTATAGACCTGTGAGCTTAACTTCTGTGACTGGGAAATTATTTGAACGGCTATTAAGGGATAATATTCAGGAATTCATTGGGAAGAACTGTGTTATTAGCAATAATCAGCATGGTTTTATGAAACATAGGTCATGTCAAACTAACCTAATTGCATTCTACGAAGAAGTAAGTAGAAATATAGAACAGGGTGTTGCAGTGGATGTGATCTACTTGGATTTTGCCAAGGCATTTGATACGGTTCCTCACAATAGGTTAGTCTTCAAACTAAAAGAAATTGGTCTCGATTAATATTCTTGTGCATGTGTAGAACATTGGCTTAAGGATAGAGTACAGCGAGTTGTCATAAATGGTACATTTTCAAGCTGGACAAAAGTGGTAAGTGGTGTCCCTCAGGGTTCTGTTTTGGGACCGCTTCTATTTAACATATTTATAAATGATCTTGAAATGGGCATTGAAAGCCATGTATCAGTGTTTGCAGATGACACAAAACTTTGTAAAGTAATAAAATGTGAGCAGGATATTGCCTTGCTGCAGAGGGATTTGGATAGATTGGGGGACTGGGCACTAAAATGGCAGATGAAATTTAACGTAGAAAAATGCAAAGTTATGCACTTCGGGGTTAAGCATGCACAAGCAATTTACACCCTAAATGGTAGTGAACTAGGGATAACCACACACGAGAAGGATTTGGGAATTGTTATAGACAACAAATTAGGTAGCAATATGCAATGTCAATCTGCCGTTGCTAAGGCCAGTAAGGTTTTGTCATGTATAAATAGGGGCATAAATTCTCGAGATGAAAATATAATTTTGCCTCTTTATAAATCGCTGGTAAGACCACACCTTGAATATGCTGTGCAATTTTGGGCACCTGTTCTAAAGAAGGATATCATGGCACTAGAAAAAGTGCAGAGACGAGCTACAAAATTGATAAAAGGAATGGAGCATTTTAGTTATGAAGAAAGGTTAAAAAATTTAAATCTCTTCAGTTTGGAAAAACGGCGCCTTAGAGGGGATATGATAACATTATACAAATATATTCGGGGCCATACAAACCATTATCTGTAAATCTATTCATAAACAGGGCTATACATAGGACACGAGGTCACACATTTAGGCTTGAAGAAAGGAGATTTCATCTAAGGCAAAGAAAATGTTTTTTTACAGTAAGAGCAATAAGGATATGGAATTCATTGCCGGAAGAGGTGGTTTTGTCAGAGTCTATACAGATGTTTAAATTGCAATTGGATAAATACTTGCAAAAACATAACATACAGGGATACAATTTATAATTAGTGGGCTAATAGCTGCTTGATCCAAGGAGACACCTGACTGCTATTTTGGGGTCAAGAAGGAATTTTTTCCTAGTTTGTTGCAAAATTGGAAGCGCTTCAGACTGGGTTTTTTGCCTTCTTTTGGATCAACAGCAAAAGCATATGTGAGGAAGGCTGAACTTGATGGACGCAAGTCTCTTTTCAGCTATGTAACTATGTAACTATGTAACCATCTGCAATGGTTGAAAATATTCAAAAAAACAAGGACATATGGCTTACTGTAAAATAGCTCACTGTGTCTCTTTGATAGCGCTAGTTCAGCAATCTTCCCTTCCCAAAGCACCGATTTATTTCAAAATCTGAGTAAAATGGTCAATCTTGATATCCGACTTTAGTATTGTTCAGCAGCATAATTCCTGATCTGTGATGTCACCTATTCAGTTTTGTTGGGGCTCTGGAGACCAGGGCAGGAGACGTGTTCGTTATCTATTACTTCTATTGCGCTTCTCCTATCCTGACATCATCTTGACAGCAGCAAATGTCAAATTGTAAGGTTTCAGACCTCAACACTTAAATCTGTCAGCCTCGCGCATGACGCCTACTCTTTCGGTTTCCTTTCTTATAGTTATTTGGATGCGATAACTAATGGCTGTGTCGTTTTTTCTCATGTTTAATATGAGGATTAGGTGTAGCTTCATGATGACTACATTCCTAAATACCAAGTCAAGGATATAATCTATCTATGTGCCTGCCTCATTGTGATTTCTGATAGAACTGTAGTGTAGGTTTATCGAGTATTTTTGCTTAAGTGTAGAACGTGGCTTTACATGAGTCATGAGACTTGTCTGACTTGAAGTTACTTGTCTCTCATTACCATGATGTTGGCCTTTTTTGGCTAGCTGAGCCCACTGTAGTATTTCTCTCTCAGAATCCCTTTGATGTTTTTTTTTCCATAAGTCCAGCCAGCCTAAGATCCAGAATATACTTTATCTATCTTGTCTATTTTCTAATAATCGGGTCTGCATTTGTCAAGCAAGGTTTCCCATCAGACGGACAGCTAAATTAAAACTTCCGATAAACACCTGTTTGTGTATTAATATGCATTAATATATATTCAATGCTGCTAAAAAGCTCTACGTCTTCCAGGAGTTGCTGGAGGATTTGTAGATACTTGAAAGATGAGTATTATTGTTATTACATGGATTTTGTACCATTTTGTACTGTACTGTACTTTTCTATGTACTGTATCTTTATATTTTTGTAAGAGTTTGATCATGGAGTATGTTGATTATCCCCATCTGTACTTTGCAATTTTATGGAAATTAAATATGTCGTCTATACAGTAAATGTCAAGTCGCAGAACGTTAAATGGCAGGCAATCGCACTGTTTTAACGATGTGCTCGTTTCAATCAGGCTGCAAAAATGGCCAATACAAAGTCGATGGTCTGACATTATGAAGTCACTCTTGATAAGAAAAGGGAAATACAAATTCTCAATGTATACAAAAGGAATGCCTACTCATATCAAGAGACTGTAGTTCCCTCCCTCCACGATGCACATCTGTCGAGCATTAGGCTGACATAAGACTGTACAATTGTTTGTTTATACTATCAGTAGCATTAAGGTTTTTCAAGGACTATAGCAAATCACAATAATGAGCATTTTATCCCCACCACTTCATATTAGACTAATTTAAACTGGCAAAAAGTAAGTTTAAAAACCAAAAAAAACAGTTTTGTCCTCTTTATTCAAGCAACTTAATTTTGATGCTGTTTGCAAAAAAATCATAATCATGTCTGTTCACAAAGCGGCATAAATAGCCATGCTACTGCTAAATTCAGCTATGCTTGGAAGTCAAAGAAACTTTAAAGATGTTTACTAACAAGTATCGAGTGTAACTGAGCTCAGTCAGTGGATCTATTACCTAGTGTAACTGTAAATACTGCACAACGCAACAATGTCAATGTGTCATTGTGTGTGCCTGTGTGTCTGTGCATCTGTATGTGTGTCTGTACCTGTGTCTGTGTATCTGTATGCATCATTGTGTGTCTGTGTGTCTGTATATCTTTATTTGTATTAGTGTGTGTTTGAGTATCTGCATATGTGTCAGTGTGTGCCTGTGTATTTGCATACTTGTACCAGTGTAGCTGTATGTGTTTAAGTGTTTGTCTGTACCTGTGTGTCTGTGTATCTCTATGCGCCATTGTGTGTTTGTGTGTTTGTATATCTTTATTTGTATTAGTGTGTGTTTGTGTATCTGCTTTTGTGTCAGTGTGTGCCTGTGTATTTGCATGTTTGTACCCGTGTAGCTGTATGTGTTTCAGTGTTTGTATCCAGATGTGTGTCAGTGTGTGAATAAGTGCCAACATATTCCTCAGAGCTGTACAAATGGTAAACAAGACAAACAACCAATTCTAAAATGATTGACATATGGTACAGTAGGTGAAGAGGGCCCTGTCAGTTTACAATCTAATCTTACAACGTATAAAAGGGACAGATACGATGTTGCAGAAAGATTATAGCTCTATCACAACAGCATGGAGGAACACGTAAAAATGCTTTGTGGAAGTAACAAAAACCAAGTAACACTTCTAGTGGAAATTATACTAAACATCATGACTCTCGAAAAATAAGTTTAAAAAAAACTTACTGCTTGTGAATTAATATGTTAATTGATACAACACATTTCAAATAATGTTCCATTATCCACTACATTCTATCCAATCCACAGCTTGCAAAGAATGTTGGAATTTGAAATTTAGCAACAGTTGGGTCACAGCAATTTGAGACTACAACCCTACAATACTTTGTTTACAAATTTGCCGTACAGTACAATATGTTTGCAAATACTATTAGGACGGAATATTAATGTAAATTCCCTACTTCAAATTAAATAGCCAGAACCTTAATCTTGAGTCAGGCGGCACAGCCTAGAATTGTGGGAAAATTCAGAGATAAATATACTGAGAACGAAAGACCTTTCAGTGGGAAACTCATGGCAAAATTAGATAAAACCGAATCATTCAACGATTGTCATCTGGATCTCTTGCTTCAAGGGGGAAATCAACACTTTTGAAGAAATAGTCTTGACAACGTGTGACAAAAGCCTTGGAAGATTAAATGCAGGGATTTCCAGGTTTAATTAAAACTCGTGACGTTCAATAAAGAAACAGGATATTAAAATTTCTATCAAGCCATGCAAAATTAAAAGGGTGTCGGGTGTAATGTTTTCTGAAGCTGACGATTTCTGTGTCAACTTCCAAGTAGAAAAATCTGGTGATAAAAGAATGACTTGGAATTATTTTCAATATTTGCTAAAGGGCAAATAAGCTCATGCATATATTAGTTTGAACAAGAACATATATGTGATCTCCCTCAACACCATTTTTTTTCAACTAAACAAAAATACTAAAAACATTTTTTTTAAAATAAACAAATAAAATAAGGGACATCTTAGGAAATTTGGCAAGTAGGACAGAGCATGTGTTTGTTGTATTTTTTGCAGTATGGCACTTCGAGGGTTATTCTTACCACAAGGACCACGTCAGCGATTTGAAATGGTCATGGTGTGTGTAGTCTGTATGTGCAGTGAAACGCTTTGAAACGCTACACATATAGAAATGAACCCCATTCTGCTGCATGAAATGTGACTAATATTCCTATACAGAGAATTCCATTCATTGGCTGACCTCAGGACGCCCTTAAAAAAAAATATTTTAAACATATATTTCAATGTATTATTTGATTCGAAAAGTGTTGTTTTTGTAGGTGCTCCTTTCTCGTACATATTCCTCTGTGAAAAAGATATATTTTTATGTTAAAGATTTACAGATTTAACATACATTGATCTTACTTATACCTTGTAATCGATAATACATAATGCATCTTTAAGTTCAGGGGATCAATAATGCCGCTCGCAGATAGTCACTTTGCAACCTACATTTTAAAATGAGTGTTTTGCCAGTTATGGTAATATGTGCAAGAGATAATCCTTTAAAGGAAGGTGGATTCCTGCTTTGGAAAGGAATGTAATTAAATTAAATGTGTAAACTATGTGCTTGATATCCTTCACTTTCCTGCAATGACAAGAATTTTCTTAAATGTACGTTATTATAAGGAAATAGATACATTTCCTCTTGGCTTCCCTTGCTCTCTCTGATGCTCATTTTCTATTATTATTATTCTCACAAAGAGATTTGTGCTTTGACCTCTCACCAATAAGATTGCCTTTGAAGTGAAACACTTGTGGACTGGGACCAGGGTACACAACGCAGCTACACATACACCCGTATTTCTCACAGCAAGACTCTTATTGCCGTGAGAAGCACCCCTGGTAGATGATGTGCATATTGTACAGATTCTTCACTACAGCTCAAAATAAAAACTGCATACTATCTCAAGTAAAGTTCAATAATAGTCATGCGTTCCTGTGCTGCTTGTCGGAGTCCGGGGGGATGCTACTTCCACCTCCTTCATCTGGGCACACATCTTGCACAGCAAACCCCTTAAATGGCTCCACCTATCCCGGGACTAATTATGACATGAACGTGCATGCATCATCATGCACGTTCCAGCATCACATGATCGTTACAGAACAACTCTTAGGGCTATTTAAGCCCATTTTGGAATTTGTACTGTGCCCTGTCATGGTTTCCATTGTGGATATCTGAGAGAGTATGAAAACTATTGATTCTATTGTGTTTTGGCCCTGGGTTGTAGCTTAACTATTCGGACTTCTGTATTCCTTGATCTCTTTCTTGTCTTACAGTTTACGTACACTGTTTCCCCTCCCTCGGCTTGTTCTGTACTATGCTATTTAGTAACGTTAAAACCAGACATTCTGAGGTCTGGTAATACATTTTAGGATTTCTGGTTTATATTTATTTAGTTTAACTTGAGTTCTGTGTGTTGGGTAATAGTTATTCCTGACAATAATGATCTTTTCCTTTGGAATTATCAAGAAAGCAAACATATACAGTGTACGTATGTTTCAGCATTTCTAGTGGCTAAGAAGGAGAGCTGACTTGCAACATGGTTTAGTTAGTATGGCTCAATCACAGATTCAAAAGGCTGACTTGCATAGTGTAAGCAAGCAGTGCATGTCCACACAGTACAAGTACTTGTACAGCTGAATGAGAGAGAGATTTCCACAAATGACAGTGGGAAGAGAGGTGGAGTCTGGGAGCCACAGAAAAATCTGAAAATCAAGAACAGAAAATGGAGTGAAAATGGGGATTTCTCTAAAGTGAAGACCAATAATGGTTCCCGCTAGTAATAAGGGGACCTTGAAGTTTGTTTGTTTTGTTTTTTAAATAATGTGTGATTGTGCCTTTGTTAAATTGAAATCAGCATGCTTTGCTACCTCATTGCTTGGATATGATTATTAAGTGCTTAACAGGCTATAAATTATTAATGGGGATTTGGGGCTTATTAAATTTGTTTGGTGGTCTGTGATTAGAAAAGGTCCACTATAGGCTCCAATTTCCCAAGGTTTTTGATATGGTATATATTTATTTAATCTTGGACATCAGCACAGCACATTTAATGGTTGTTGGATTTTGTTTCTGTAGGTTTTTATAGGTGAACAATCTAGTAGACAGAACTTTTTACATACTGATACATCAGTGGATACTATATATATTGGTACAATGGCAGAATATAGTCACTACTTTGGTCATCTTCACCGATCTTCTATAATCCAATAAAGTAAATAAAAGCTATGGCTAAAAACCTGTTTTCTAATGTGGCTACCAGAACTTCCCTGTGACTTCTTTATCATGTGAAACCATATGAAAACCACCCATTTGAACCACTAGAAATGCCCAACTCCCTTTCTCACTGGTAGCATGATATTACTAGAGATGTTGGGGATAGAAATAAGTCATCTCTTGCACCCACGTTCGCCAAAAATTGTTAACGCACAGACCCATCCACGCTTAGCAGTGCATAAGGATAGCAGATACACTCTAGTTATTCCTACTGAAAATGTGAGGGAAATTATAATTTTCTTTGTATTTTACACTGAAAATATGGGCTCTTGTTCTGGCACTCCTCCTAGAATTACCTTCTGTGCTTTATTGAATGTATTAAATTAAAAATATCTGAACAATGTACCAGTCTTGCAGGCCTTCTTTATTTCAACACTCTTCATTTCCAGAGCCATGTGTTAGCATGGTGAGTGATACATAAATGTGAAGTGTGCTCTCGGATAAGAGTAATTAGATTCAGTTTGTATCCAGGGTTTCTGCGACTAAAGTCATTGAATTGGACCTATCAAACTGTCGAAACATCATTTATAAACATTCACATGTAACGTGCCACTATTTGTTATATTCTGGGTTGGTGCTGATGGTATTTTATTTTTCCGTTTCTGCCCACTTAACCATTGAATCTAATCACTCAATGTAATGCCCCTTGGCATGTCCCACCTCTCTCAGTTCAATCATCTTTTTTATTTTCCACTTTTAGATTTTTGTTATCTCAATCCACCTGTCTCTCTTATTTCTTAGTAATTTTATCCTATTTTCCTCTCATTTATTATTTTTCCACTTGTTTTTTTGTATGGAGGAAGGAGAAATAGAGGAGGAATCAAGGTATAGAAGAGGGAAAAAGGACAAGATGTAGAAACTACAACAATTTTTAACTTAAGTGATAAAATTTTAACCAAAAGCCATCAAAATGTTTTAAATACAGGATACAAAATTGCGCCCACTAAAGAAGTCGATGAATTCCAAATGTATATTGATCTGAATAACTTTAAAAGACATTTATGTTTAAAAAAAATCTTTATGAAAAATGATAGACCTCCAAGTTCTGTGATTCAACAGCATTCTGAATTTACACATACGAAAGTAAAAGATAAGTCTTCTTTCTTCCCTACTCAAATGATTGCGGATGAAATGAAGGCCTTCAAGAGAGTGGTCATGAATGAAATCAGTCAAATGAACAAAACAAAAAGCCATAATTTGAGTAGGGAGGAGAGAACTGCACTGAAGCACTGAAGGAATTACAAGAAGACACAACCATTACAATAAAGACAGCTGACAAGGGAGGTGGCATAGTTGTTATGGACACAGAAAAATACCTTGGAAAGGGCTCTAGATTGCTAGGGGACACTAACACCTACAATGTTTTAGGACACGATCCCACCAAAGAAATTGTCACAAAATTCCAATCTTTCTTCGAAAAGGGAAAAGAAGCCAACATTCTACATAAAGATGAATACAAATATCTCAATATACAGACACCAAAAATTACGGTCTTTCACCATCTGCCCAAAATACATAATCCCCCCGGGAGACCAATAGTCTCTGGCATCAATTCCATCTCCAGCCAACTGTCTGAATACATAGATCGGAACCTTCAACCCTTGGTACAACAGTGTCCCAGCTTCTTGAAAGACACCACTAACATCCTACAAGTCTTAGAAGAAGTAACATAGGATAGGAATTATATTATAGTGAGAGAGGACTGTTCACTGTACACCATAACAGAACACAACAAAGACTGTGAAGCTACAGAATTCTTTCTGAAAGAGTAAAAAAAAAATCCCATCATGGAAGGAATACAGTTTATACTCAGCAACAATTACTTTTGTTGCCAATAAACTTTTTTTCTTCAAATATGTGGAATTGCAATGAGTACCCGGTTTGCACCTAGCTATGCCAATCTTTTCATGACATATTGGGAATCACAGTATGTATATGGGGTTACATGGATGGACCGCAAGCCTGGTGACCTATCGCAGATACATTGATAATCTATTTTTTATCTGGAAGGGAGAAGTGGAGGATCTAAACTTATTTTTAAACTACCTTAATTCAAATAATTGGGGTATAAAATTGGCTTTGCACTTTAGTAAATCTTCTTGGATCTCAATATATTTATCGAGAAAGGAAAGATTAAGACAAAAACTCACTTCAAAACAGTGGATGGAAATAATATTATGGTGAGAAGGAACTGTACAGACAGTGAAACATTTGAGATTCAAGCCAATATGATGAAAAACAACTTTTTAGAAAAAGGGTACAATCAAAAAGATCTGAAGGTGAATATAATGGAAGTAAAAGAAATAGATGGGAAATCCTTGTAAGAATACAAACAAAAAAATCCTGAAGAAACCCAAAAATTCCTTTTGTATATGATTTAAAAAAAAACAATCGCAAAATAAAAATAATTTTAACAAATTTTGGCCCATTTTAAGAAGTGAGAATCTTTTAAACTAAATTTTACCAGAGGAGCACCAAACCCAAGGACAAATGAGTTCATAACCACATAAAGGTCCAAAACCAATATTCTTTAAAAAAAACAAAAAAAAAAAACTTTTTTGGGCTGTGGGATCTGCCTAGCGTGTAAAAACACAAACAGTGTAAAGAAACACATTACCAATTTTCAGGGCCCTCATACACACAATAAAAAATATAAAATTAAAGAACTAATTACATGCCATATGAAAATTTTAATTTATGCACTTAGATGTCCGTGTAACCTTATGTATGTAGGCAGAGCCAAACGCACCCTCCACACAAGAATTGAGGAACATACACAAAACATTATAAAAGGGTATGAAAAACATAATGTATCTTTACATTTATAAAATACACCATAACAACAACCCACATCTGTTAGAATTGTTTGGGATTCAAAAGGTGTGTACTGATTGGAGAGGTGGTGACATAATGAAGGATTTAGGCCAAACAGAGATGAGGTGAATTTTTAATTTGGACACTGTAACCCCTCGAGGCCTTAATGTGGATTTTGAACTATGCCACTTTTTATAATTCCACATATAAATTATTTGTAATCAATCAATTAAAAAACTTTTACATATTATTATTATTTTCTTTTATATTTTTATTTTTACTTTTACTAATTGAGACCTCTCTGTTAAAAGCCAAAAATCTTTGATTATAGTGGTGACATCACAAAAGTAGACTGGCATGCGCTATACAGCCTAATAAATTTTAAACTTGTTTAAACAATATTATTCACATAATACCATATGGTAGTGGTCTCTTCAGAATGTGTTTGGTTTTGCATTAACAAATATTGTTTTTAACATTCTGGTTTTAATATTCATTCTTTTGCCATTCATACGAATGACGGGCATGCGCACGACGCATGGAGTCAGCCCGATTCGTCCTTTCCACCATTCGTACGGATGGACATATGAATCATTTTTTCACAGCACCTGATTTGTATTATGCCCCTGACCAAATGAGTATTTCATTGGATGAATGAACTACCAAACCCCTTTATAATAGGGAATATAGATGTATACCAGGTGAAACGCGTCTCAGAGACCTGGAGGACAATATATTTTATCCTTTATCAACTTTACCTTTATCTCCCATGTGCAGTTTTTTCTTTATTTGTAATTTAATAAAAGTTTACATTTATTTTAATCTTATTTGAGTCCTCTTGGATAAATTTTCATTCCATCCACACCAAGAAGGGGTCCTTGCCACTCCATATTTGGCAAGCATGTGCAAAAACTTGGAGTCAATAACATATGGGCTCCAGAACAAGGTGAGCACCATACTCTGGAAAATCTGTTGTGAATTTTCAAAAACACTTTGTGTCTCCTGTTATGTACATATCACATTGGAGTCAGTAAAGGGATACATGTAAGGAGGTACTTGTACCATAAAGGCACAGAAAGCCAGTACGTTCCGAGCCATAACGTCTAAAAGGCTCTTTAATTGCAAGCATTACCTTTAATAACTCAATTTCATTTATTTAAATTATAAACGGTATTGTACCATTATATATTTTGGGGGTTTTTTCTCGCTGCACTATACACATAGTTGTGTCAGAAAGGAGTAGTATCACCTAAGCCCTGTTTTAGCACATCGTGTTCTTGGTTCACTATTGGATTTCTGGGTAAATAGGAGAACCTATAGAATGCTATAACTGTTACTAAATATAAAACTGTTTTGTATTACTGTTAAGCGCCCAAGTATCACACATAAAAACATTGGCTATTAGACTTAGGTTGGTTAGGCCCGAGTTAGAGTTTAATCTAGGCACCAGCAGCATGATACGGTCAAGGCCGGATTAACATTGGGGCTGATGGAGCTGCAGCTCCAGGCCCATGGAATAGGCCCACTACTCTTGAGTTTGCCACCTGACTGGTATTTTAACAGCACAGCCGGTATTTGAGGCTGCCTGGCTGTGTCGGTATTGCAGTAATACCGGCAATACAAATGCAGATATTTTTCTCAGTATAAACGGAGATTACTCTGCAATACCAGCACCAGCCAGCAGGGGTCACTGTGTGTCGAGAGAGGCAGGGATAGGAAGTTACAGCATTGTTATGGGCAAATGAAAATATTACAAATTTTAGAATGAAATGTTTTATTTCTTAAACTGTGTACTTTGTCTTTAAGAGATATTGCAAACTGACAAGGTGTTAGAAATGGAACATATTGTTTTTCATATATGTTTCTTTAAGCAATAACCTCAGTGCATATTATGTTTACGCCATTTTGTCCCAGACGAATTACAATAACAATAATGCATAAACAAGCTTCAAGGCTATGCTACAACTCTTTCAGTATGTAATATACTGTGGTAACCTTAGTAGATAAGGACATTCAGACTTTAAGATGCCATCTTGAACTAAGTCAGGAAAATTTCCATGACATATACACCCTTTAGTTATGGCCTTGTATGTTTGCCAAATTAAGGGAGGTCCTAAAATGAATAAAGTAAAAGAAGTGTTACTTTTTCATATATGAACTACGGTGACCCTAAAATGGAGACACCTAAGGTATAAATAGGTGTACTTTTAAAATGTTAAGACCGAGGAGAGACTTGGAGACAGACGCTGCTCCATCTTAAAATGACAGAGAGGCTGACATGATGACATGTTCAGGAGGGTATGTTAACCTATAAATGAAATTTGCAAGCATTTAGTTTAGTCTTATAAACTCTGCTATAATGGATTTTATATGTCTAGAATTATATTTTTATATAATAAATATCTAAAAGACAAAACTATTGCCTCCTTATTTTATATTGTATTCTCAATTATTTATATATGTTAAATAGAGAATCTCTTACACTAACTATATAAAATTATGGCTAAGATATCTGTATGGTTAGCCCTACTAAGTTCTATGCTGTAAGACCTATAGTGGTAAATAAGGGAACTAGCCGCGGTTACAATTGGCGACCACAAAGGGACCATTATCTTTAAAACAAAACACTAGAAAGTTTAACTATGTTACTATTTCATCTATCATTATTATACAAAGTATAATATAAATGTAAAGATTTTCCATAGATTTTACCTAACATTTTTAGCACAACAGCACCTGATGTCATTGAGATGTCTATCACTGAGATGTTACAAAGATTCCAATACAGCAAAAAGATGCGTTCTTGAGTATCCACTTCGATTGCTGTATCAACATAACATTTACTATAATGGGATCCATGTCACTTAAGACAATGTCTTGGAAATGCTGTCAATAAATGTATTCTGTACAGGGAGTGCAGAATTATTAGGCAAGTTGTATTTTTGAGGATTAATTTTATTATTGAACAACAACCATGTTCTCAATGAACCCAAAAAACTCATTAATATCAAAGCTGAATATTTTTGGAAGTAGTTTTTAGTTTGTTTTTAGTTTGAGCTATTTTAGGGGGATATCTGTGTGTGCAGGTGACTATTACTGTGCATAATTATTAGGCAACTTAACAAAAAACAAATATATACCCATTTCAATTATTTATTTTTACCAGTGAAACCAATATAACATCTCAACATTCACAAATATACATTTCTGACATTCAAAAACAAAACAAAAACAAATCAGTGACCAATATAGCCACCTTTCTTTGCAAGGACACTCAAAAGCCTGCCATCCATGGATTCTGTCAGTGTTTTGATCTGTTCACCATCAACATTGCGTGCAGAAGCAACCACAGCCTCCCAGACACTGTTCAGAGAGGTGTACTGTTTTCCCTCCTTGTAAATCTCACATTTGATGATGGACCACAGGTTCTCAATGGGGTTCAGATCAGGTGAACAAGGAGGCCATGTCAGTAGATTTTCTTCTTTTATACCCTTTCTTGCCAGCCACGCTGTGGAGTACTTGGACGCGTGTGATGGAGCATTGTCCTGCATGAAAATCATGTTTTTTTTTAAGGATGCAGACTTCTTCCTGTACCACTGCTTGAAGAAGGTGTCTTCCAGAAACTGGCAGTAGGACTGGGAGTTGAGCTTGACTCCATCCTCAACCCGAAAAGGCCCCACAAGCTCATCTTTGATGATACCAGCCCAAACCAGTACTCCACCTCCACCTTGCTGGCGTCTGAGTCGGACTGGAGCTCTCTGCCCTTTACCAATCCAGCCACGGGCCCATCCATCTGGCCCATCAAGACTCACTCTCATTTCATCAGTCCATAAAACCTTAGAAAAATCAGTCTTGAGATATTTCTTGGCCCAGTCTTGACATTTCAGCTTGTGTGTCTTGTTCAGTGGTGGTCGTCTTTCAGCCTTTCTTACCTTGGCCATGTCTCTGAGTATTGCACACCTTGTGCTTTTGGGCACTCCAGTGATGTTGCAGCTCTGAAATATGGCCAAACTGGTGGCAAGTGGCATCTTGGCAGCTGCACGCTTGACTTTTCTCAGTTCATGGGCAGTTCATGGGTTATTTTGCGCCGTGGTTTTTCCACACGCTTCTTGCGACCCTGTTGACTATTTTGAATGAAACGCTTGATTGTTCGATGATCACGCTTCAGAAGCTTTGCAATTTTAAGAGTGCTGCATCCCTCTGCAAGATATCTCACTATTTTTGATTTTTCTGAGCCTGTCAAGTCCTTCTTTTGACCCATTTTGCCAAAGGAAAGGAAGTTGCCTCATAATTATGCACACCTGATATAGGGTGTTGATGTCATTAGAACACACCCCTTCTCATTACAGAGATGCACATCACCTAATATGCTTAATTGGTAGTAGGCTTTCGAGCCTATACAGCTTGGAGTAAGACAACATGCATAAAGAGGATGATGTGGTCAAAATACTCATTTGCCTAATAATTCTGCACTCCCTGTATAAGAATATCGGAGAGTATCCAATCTATACACATCATAAACGGTGTAAAAATGTTTCATGGAAAAAACAAAACAAAAAAAGACAAATACCAACACCATCACCACGGTGATAACAGATGATGCGGATTCAATATCTGCAACCAATTCTAGCCAAATACTTGGATAGCTGGACTCTACAACCTATACTCTACATAGAAGAGTATAAAAAAAGAAAAAAAAGAAAAATGGTTTTGTTTAGTTTTTTTCCCTGCAAGTGAAATTTCAGCACAAGGTAATTTTGTGTTTACAGACTATTTGGTTTCAAAAAGCTGTTCTTTATCTCACACTATGAACGGCCTTGCAATTCCTATGCACACTAAAAGTTGGCTTTTAAATGTTATTGTGTTAACTTTAATATTTCATAGTTACTACAGAGGATAAATTAATTTAAAGAAAGTATATTGAAAGTATATTAATTGATAGGATTTAATTTATATATTTTGGTCCACTGCTCACTGATCTCGAGTCTCAGTCTGGTGTTCAAACAGTTTTTCTTACTATACGTCGTGACTTTATATCCACAACTGCATTTTGCTTTGTGGTAACAAAATGAAAGCCTGGCATTGTAATAAGTGTATGGACATGCTTATAACAAAGCATGGTCCCTCTCCTCATATAGTTGGTCATTAACAGGCACTTTGATGCAATGGGTCTACCAACGCTTTTCTGTGGTCACTGGATCTCATCGCATATCCTTTCTCTCAGTCATGATGCAGAGTTTATGCTTGCAAGGATATCCAGAAATAATCCACCTGGTATCCGCATAAATACTCCTATCGTTTAGAGGGGTTAATTACATAATAACCATTGAAGGGAATATGTTGGTTGTTCTTCCTATAGAGGAAAGATAGACTTGCCCAAAAGCGTTTTCATGGCTAGGACAAGCTCTTATATAGAGAGGTAATGTACTTCTGACTCCTGAAAATGAATATTGGTGGTCCAATACGGGAAATACTGTAATTCATGTGTTTAGTAACCATGAGCATTTGCTTATTGCCACATTACTGATGTACTGTTTATTGAGATATTAATATCTAAGGTACTTTTTGAATTACTATTGGAAGTTTGCCAACATCTCATGGTTATAAATATGTTTTTGTATGTGTTGATGCATGTACCAGGTTTACTTGGATATATCCTGTGCGAAGTGCAACCTCTGATACCACGTTTGCTAGTCTCACTTCCTTAGTATGCATTTGATAATCCCAGGACCATCCATTTAGATGGTGGTCCTGCACTTACTGCAAAGGAAACCTAAAACTGGGCAACCACATTTGGGTTACTTTGGGATTTCAGTGCGCCAACCATCCCTAAAGTAGTGGGGTTGTGGTCTGGGAAAATGCTGAGGTTAAATGATTAATAACCAAGTTACCAGTTGCTTGCCCCACACAGTGGTATCTATTTATTCCTATGGTACAGATGAGCATTCACAACATACCTGATGATACAAATGGTGAGACACCATTTGAAATGTTACATGTTTTTTCACTGACAATCATATTTATGCACCAGGGAGAGCTTATAACCATTGGTTCAATTAGAGAAATTTAGGGAATTTTTTTTCCAGCCCACCTCACCATGCACCACCAACCTTTTCTTACTGTTGGCCAGTTTGTCCTGGAGAGGGTGACTCCGAGAACTTTTACTACAGAGAACAATCAGAGCCAACAGAGAACAGTAAGTTTTGATATTTTACAACCTGCTAAATACTTCCAGGACGTTCACAGAACCACTGACTGATACAATGGATGCTGTTAAAGATGACAAGATAAAACAAACAGAGGACAACAGAAATGCCACCAGAACACAGCCACGTAACAGACTGAATCATGATCTGACATCTGAACCTGCAAATGTGAAAAAGGATGAACAGACAGACGTGATACATTCACAGTTAACATGGAATGTATGAAAAATGAATCATTAACATCATTATAAGAAATACTCCGTAGAAAACAGACTGAACCTGAATTATCTTATACAGTAAGAAAGAAATGCAAAGATGGAAGCAAAAGGATGCTAGAAAATTGGTTATGGTGTCTCCTTCTCACAATCTACAGCATTATCATAACATCAACCCTAGTTGTTGTTTTAAAACTGCAATGGGATTATGTTAACAAGCAGGAAGCACCTGAACTGAATTGGACTGCACACTATACAAGTTCTGTGATCGTGAGGACTACCTCCAAGAACCATCTCAAAAGGAGAGAAACAGCTCACAGTGAAATGATTGCTAATGTGACCTACACTGGTATTTCACAAGGAACCTATTGAGATCATTCAAAAAAACTATTATACATGAGAGGAGAAAACAATTACTGCGTGCGGGAGGAGAGCGGAGGGAGAGCAGAGGAAGAGTAAAAAGAGAGGAGAGGCATCCCCTACCTCCCATCAACCCCAGCCACCCTCCTGCAACTTAAAGGTAAGAGGAGGGTGGCTGATAAATTAGGTGTGTGTATGTATGTGTCTGCAAGTATGTATGTCTGTCTGTCTGTATGTATGTCTGTGTGTGTATGTCTGTATGTATGTCTGTGTGTGTATGTCTGTGTGTATGTCTGTGTGTATGTCTGTGTGTGCATGTCTGTATGTATGTCTGTGTGTATGTCTGTGTGTGTATGTCTGTATGTATGTCTGTGTGTATGTCTGTGTGTATGTCTGTATGTATGTCTGTGTGTGTATGTCTGTGTGTGCGTGTATGTCTGTGTGTATGTCTGTGTGTGTATGTCTGTATGTATGTCTGTGTGTGTATGTATGTATGTCTGTGTGTATGTATGTCTGTGTGTATGTATGTCTGTATTTGTCTATCTGTATGTGTGTGTATTTGTCAGTATGTATATATGTATGTATGTCTGTGTGTGTGTATGTATGTCAGTATGTGTGTGTATGTATGTATATATCTGTCAGTATGCATGTATGTCTGTGTATGTCTGTGTATGTCAGTATGTCGGTATGTATCTGTGTATGTATATATCTATCTGTGTGTGTGTGTGTGTGTGTATGTCTGTATGTATGTATATCAGTGTGTATGTGTATGTATGCCATTATGTATTTATGTGTATGTATGTATGTCTGTTTGTATGTCTGTATGTCAGTTTGTATGTATGTGTGTCTGTCAGTATGTGAGTATGTATGTACGTCAGTGTGTGTGTCTGTATATCAGTATGTGTGTGTGTATCTGTATCTGTGTATGTGTCTATATGTATGTGTGTATCTTTCTGTGTGTGTGTATTCCTGTGGGCGGGATTTGGAGGCAGGGCTTGGAGGCGGGCACATGGGGGCCCAGACCTTGAGCTGTGTTAGGGGCCCCACAATTTCTGATGGCAGCCCTGCTGTCAACCCCCAGCTGTTTCTCAAGATGGAACATGGTAATGAGAAAACCTGATTGACTATCAAAGCACCTCACAGTACAAGACACAGATTGTTGCCTACAACTCAGAAAAAGTGGTTAATAGGAAGGAGCAGAAGAAAAGGAATATAGATTTCCTACTGGAGTGAAAAACCATCCTGGAACAATATTCTGTAACAATGAACTTTACAATGACATTTTTGGTGGCATATGAATTTGAATTCGGCAGAAACATATCAATTAACGAAAGAAGCCTCGATGAAATTAATAAATAATTAGACCGGCCTACTAAGAGCAGATGCCCTGTCAAGAGAATAGAATATAAAAGGCCAGCAAAATCGTTCAGAAACCTGACATCACGGGACACTTGTACTAAAGCACGATTTGCAGCTTTTCTTAACCCCTTAAGGACAGAGCTTCAGAAGCTTGTCTTTCACTTAATGACAACGGCATTTTTTGCATTTGTTGCTGTTTGCGTTCAACTGCAATTTGCATTTTACTAATTTATTGCACCGACGCATATTATATACCGTTTTTTAAAGGACAGAAAGGGCTTTAATTTGATGTAACATATATTTACATAAATGCTTATTTATTACTAAAAAATACAGAAAAATGCAAAAAAAGTGAAAAATTTTGATTTTTTTTTACAGTTTTTGCAATAATAATGTGTGCACAATTAGTGCAGGTTAAGGAAAGTAATTAAAAATAAATTAATTTAGTTGTTCTGATTTACAGAATATATAATGTGTCTGGGATTTTAAGTTTTTTTTGGTAGTTACAGGTCACAAAGCACAAGGAGTAAAATAAACTTTTAATGTGGAGCGATTTTAGAATTTGGTATGTTTGTCTTTTAAGCTTAATAGCCATAAAAGAAAACAAAATTGCCACACAAAAGTATATATTTATATAAAGTAGACACCACAGGCTATTTACCTAAGGTTGTTTTGACACTTTCTACGTAGCCATTTTACCGCCAACCTCTGCTAAATATTGGAGTAAAATTGTGTTTTTGGGGGGTTTTCGCACACAAACTTATAACAAAGAACTTCTCATGTGTATTTTGTAAAGTTGGTGTGTGCTATTCCTGTACAAAGTTTTATTATGTGTTCAGTTACTTCTGCTGAGTACAACGGTACCCCCATTGTATGTCTTTGGCACTATTTTGTGAAGCTACAGTGCCATATAGGAGACCTGTCCTTTTCAGTATTCAGAGTAGAATTTTGAGAGACGGATTTAATGAGCCTATGCTTCCATTTGGGGTATTATAACAATTTGACTGTTCAAAAAAACCCCACAAAGGCCTACCATTTGTAAAAGTAGACACTCCAGGGTATCTCATAAGGTGCATATTGTGCCTTAACATGCCCCCATTTTTTTTACCATTACATGCCAAAGTATGTGGTAAAAAATAATTTTGTGCATTTTTTACATACGGATTGCATTTTTGCTGGGCATTTTGTATATTTCATATGTGCCACTAAGTTCAAACCCCCCAAATTATGCTCAGCTAAGTCTTCTGAGTAAAAGGACACCCCCATTGTATGTCTATGGCACTATTTCGTGAAGCTACAGTGCCATACAGGAGACCTGTCCTTTTCAGTATTCACAGTAGAATTTTGAGAGACGGATTTAATGAGCCTTTGCTTCCATTTGGGGTATTATAACAGTTTGACTGTTCAAAAAACCCCCACAAAGGCCTACCATTTGTAAAAGTAGACACTCCAGGGTATTTCATAAGGTGCATATTGTGCCTTAGCATGCCCCCATTTTTTCACCAATATATGCCAAAGTATGTGGTAAAAAAATTATTTTGTGCTTTTCTTACATACGGATTGCATTTTTGCTGGGCATTTTGTATATTTCATATGTGCCACTAAGTTCAAAACCTCCAAATTATGCTCAGCTAAGTCTTCTGAGTAAAAAGACATCCCCAATGAATGTCTTTGGCACTATTTTGTGAAGCTACAGTGCCACATTGGAGACCAAGCGATATCAGTTTTTACAGAACTTTGAATTTTGACGCTGGGCCTATGTGCAATTTCCAAGCATCTTCGCAGGTTTTAAATTCAAACTACCCCACAAAGGCCTACCATTTCTTAAAGTAGACACCCCAGGGTATTTTAAAAGGCATATTTTGAACCTTAGCGTGGGATAATTTTTCCGCTAGCTTGTACCAGGTGTAGTGGTAATAAGCGTTTTTTCTGCCTTTTTGACACACAAAGTGAGTTTGCACAGTATATTTTGCAAACCTTATGTGTGCTACGACTGTATAATACTTCATATGTTGCTCAGCTATGTCAGCTGAGTACAAAAATACCCCCGTATGTACCTTTGCCAGGTATATGTGGACATCGGAGGGGCACATTTGGGACATAGTCATTCCAGTTTTTTTCAAACTTTGAATTTTTACGCTGTGCCCATGTCCCATTTTAGAGTATTTTACCAGGCTATATAATCCAAATACCCCATAAAGCCATACCATTTCTTAAAGAAGACATCCCAAGGTATTTCAAAAGGCATATTTTGAACCTTAGCTTGGGATCATTTTCCCGCTAGCTTGTACCAGGTGTAGTGGTAATGAGCGTTATTAAATGTATTTTTTAACTTTTTAAAACTTTTTTTACTTTTTTTTTTTTTTTAATTCTTTATTTTTATCGTGCTTTGAGTAATTAACACATAAGCTCGTGGTGCCCCAATAGCATTCCCCGAGCGTAATTTACAGGCATTGAGATTTTTGGCACATTTTAAAATGGAGCTTAGATCAGGACGTTAGTAAATACGAGTTACATTTGCATGAGTTACGATTACCAGAAGTTAATTAACATGTCTGACTTAGGTTAATAGCATTGTACAGCACCCTAACCATCTAATAAGTTGCTTGGGTGTACATACATTTTTATACAGTAAGTATCTTAGCTAGGGCTATTAGTCAGACTAAGTATAACAAGATGCAGTAGCATAAAGTAGCGTAAAATAGAGTACTATAGAGTAGAGTACCACCAGGCAGATCGTGGCGCATTGGGTCATCCCCTGCGAGTGTCAGGGCGCTAGAGACCGCTGTGCATTGCATGTTTGGCTGTGACATTATTAGGATATAAGTCCCTCCATGTAGCTGTGTATGCCGCCAGAGTGTCCCTTGGTGAGGCTGCCTGCGGTGAGTTCTGCGGTTTGTGCCTTTCGTGTCGCTTACTGTGTGGGAGTTTAATAGTAGGCATCCTCTTCTTAGGTATGTGGATACACCCCGCAGGTCTATCCAAGTCCACTGGGTCCTGTTGAAATACTGCTGGGCACAATGTCCGTAGGTCTATGTGGTCGTGTGACCCAGTCGTGGGGTGATTGCAGGTCTTGTGCCGATCAGATCACCTTGTCCGGTGCGGGTAGCGGTACGACCTGGCTGTTACAGGGGGACAGCTTTTCAGGGCCTGCCTCAGGCGATGGTCTGCGGTCTTGGAAGTAGGAGGCTGGGGTAAGGAGCTCCTAGTTGGCGCGGTCTGTGCGGCTCTTCTCTAGTGGCCTGTGGGGCAGTTATCGCACGTTCGGCCATTTTGTGGAGGCCGCGTGGCGGTCGTTGGCGGCTGGTGCCGAGCTGCCCAGGAGCGCCTTGTGGGTGTTTGCCCACCTGGTGGGGACCGGGATAACCCCCACCGGTCCAAAGGGGGGGGGTGTAACGGGGCCAGGAGGGCTCCAGTCGCGTTGTGGTTCACTGCAGCCGGGATGGAGAGCGAGGCAGCGGCCGTCTATTCCACTCCCCTCCCGGGTAGGCCTCAGTCCCCAATCCCCTGAGCATCTCACCAGGACCCAGATCCACCCGATTTCAGGTGCTCTAGCTGCACTGGGACACTACAGGAACTTGTGCCACGGTTTTCCAGGGTGTTTCAGGCTGAGTTTAGTGGGTATTTGCCCAATATTGGCTGAATTCTCCAGGAGCTGTGGTGACTTGCAGCCTGCTAGCATGGCCGCCTGGCCCCGCCCCCCAAAACTTTTTTTACTTTTTAAAACTATTTTTTAAACTTTTGTTTTGCTTATTAATTTTCCTAAACTTTCGTAAAACTTTTTTTTACAGATTTAACATTTTTCTAAGCTTTTTTTTTTACCGTACCTAACTAGCAGTAAGCAGCACTAACAGTAAATTCCCCATTTTCCCATAACTCCCACCCACCCCAGCTAGCAAAATATTTAATTATACAATATTCAAATTATTTAATTAAATAAATTTAACCCCTGAGGGTTAAAAAATAAATAAAGGTTAATCGTCAGGGGTTAAAAAAAATTAGATCACAGTATAATACTGTGATCTGTATTTTGATCACTGTAGGCAGTGATCGACTGTCAGGGAAGGGGTTAATTTTTATTTGGACTGGGTAAAGGGTTTTTTTGCTGTCAGAGCGGGCACATGTGCTGGGGCAGCACTATCGGGTGCTCCCGGTCTGCCTCTAATACAGAGGCAGACCGGAGCACCATTAACCCCACGATCGCCGCGATTGCGGCGATCTGGGGTTAATTTTACCGCATGACGGACGAGGTCCGTCACCCGTCGTTAAGGGTATCCCCAGGATGACGGACCTCGTCCGTCACCCGTCCTGAAGGGGTTAAACTCTACATATTATGTACTTACCTGCAAAGCAAGGAACTCCTGTAAACATAAACACAGATACATTGATACAACAAAGAATCTGTAATGGTTCTGTTGCAGATGTGATCTAACGATGTACTCCTTGCTCTTTTGGTATAACTATACCCATCAAAACGTTAAATGGCTTCATAGAATCAAACAACAAATGATTCTTGCTATATTCTGGACTTCCAGGAATGTGGTGCATGGACAGAAAAATTATAATTACTAAAGCAATCATGCTATTTTTTTCCCTGTATCAGAAATGTGTCAGTGACAATGTGTGATATAATACAGATACTATAATTAATGGTATAACATAAACACATAATGTGTTAATTACAAAGGTGGATAGACTTTGTGAATATCTGAAACGCAATTGAAAATTATTGCTAAAATACCATATGCAGCTGCAGTCTGGCCTACAAACAAATATATTAGACAAAGTATAAGAGCATAACAGCTAATTACCCAAATGAATAATGGAATCATGGTAGTTAAAGATCATATGATTACAATAACAACTGCAATAATGAATGTTTTAACCTTAAAAGAAAATGTGAACTGTTTTTATTAAATCAGAAACTACTCGATATTCGTTTAAGTTTTCAGAGTGGTATAATTAATATAATCTAATTAATATAAGTGAAGTACTTCAACAGTTGAAATTTAACTGAAAGACAGGCAGAAACTTTACTTCAACTATCACAAAGTTTATTTATAATGATAAACATATTCAGTCTGCCAGAGCTAAGGCCAGTCTATGGAAAGTAAAAGAGTATTATGGATTAACCCGTCCAGGTGATATACATGATGATTTTGGAAATTGATCATTTAGGTCACCTATTGCAAACTGGTGAAAAGATGTCAAAGATATAAATTCAACATCCATACCACTCTATGTATATATATTAAAATACACGTAATCAAATATATTGTGATGTTAAAGGTACATATACCTTGTGGTAATGATCTTGCCACATCTATTGATTGTTTAATCAATACATCATGCATATGATTATTAATTCATATTCTGATTGTAACATACCCCCACTTCAACCAGTTATAGTTACAACAGATTTTGATATCTATTGTTATGGAAGTGTTAAAACCACTTATACAAAGGTAGAGCTAAAATATAAATACCTTCAATATTGTATCTGAGTGCTTTCTTAACTTTTAGAAATAATAAAAAATCCAAATCATCTTAAGCTATACCCAACAGCGGCTGGTAAATATACTTAAACAATTAAGATTCACATTGTTAAGCATCCAATCTCACAAACGTGACTTTCCACAATGGCTGTCAGATCTTGGTAAAAAAAAATGTTTTTAAGACAATTTTTGGGTGTTTCTGATATTTTAAGCCACTAATAACTGTAGTTATTATATTTACTAATTGCAACTCAGGGAATAAGTTGTCTTCTACCTAACAGGACAAAAAAAGATGAATAATGTCATATTTCCAATTAGCAACTATTCCAAATATATTGAGAGATTTTGAATAAAAGAGTATTTTTAACATTTAAAGAGAATGTAATGTTACATATCATTGTGAACAAAGGTGGTAAATACTTTGCTGCTCCTTATATCTCTAAATCATATACAAGGGTGTTTATCTTTAAAACAAAACACTAGAAAGATTAACTATTTTACTATTTCATCTATCATTATTATACAAAGTATAACAAATGTAAAGATTTTTCCACAGATTTTACCTAACATTTTTAGCACAACAGCACTTGATGTCATTGAGATGTCTATCACTGAGATGTTACAAAGATTCCAATACAGCAAAAAGATGCGTTCTTGAGTATCCACTTCGATTGCTGTATCAACATAACATTTACTATAATGGGATCCATGTCACTTAAGACAATGTCTTGGAAAGGCTGTCAATTAATCTATTCCGTAAAAGAATATCGGAGAGTATCCAATCTATACACATCATAAACGGGGTAAATATGTTTCATGGAAAAAACAAAACAAAAAAAGACAAAGACAAATACCAACACCATCACCACGGTGATAACAGATGATGCGGATTCAATATCTGCAACCAATTCTAGCCAAATACTTGGATAGCTGGACTCTACAACCAATACTCTTCAACAAATACCCGGGTATTCTACAAACACAAAACCCAGCAATGTATCTAAGGAATGTAAACTTCTACAGGCCTTTACAGAATTTGGATTACAAATACAATTACTTCTTTCAACTTTGGATTACAATTCGTATCCGGATCCATCCAAGAATATCTTACTCTGGAACTTGGTGTTCTTTTCAATTCTTTCCCAGACAAAAGCTTTGCTCATTTTAATCAACCACCTTTAAATGCAGAGATCACACTACGGATGTTTTACTGTTACAACAATGATCAAAGATGCTGGTAGCAAAAAAACCTAAAGACTGTTGGAGAACTTTGGTTTACTAATTTAAGGAAGAAATGCGCTACAATGCCCACAGTTTAACGGAGAGGGTGTTATGGGCAAATGCAAATATTACAAGTTTTAGAATGAAATGTTTTATTTCTTAAACTGTGTACTTTGTCTTTAAGAGATATTGCAAACTGACAAGGTGTTAGAAATGGAACATATTGTTTTTCATAGATGTTTCTTTAAGCAAAATTATGTTTACGCCATTTTGTCCCAGACGAATTACAACAACAATAATGCATAAACAAGCTTCAAGGCTATGCTACGACTCTTTCAGTACGTAATATACTGTGGTAACCTTAGTAGATAAGGACATTTAGACTTTAAGATGCCATCTTGAACTAAGTCAGGAAAATTTCCATGACGTATACACCCTTTAGTTATGGCCTTGTATGTTTGCCAAATTAAGGGAGGTCCTAAAATGAATAAAGTAAAAGAAGTGTTACTTTTTCATATATGAACTACGGTGACCCTAAAATGGAGACACCTAAGGTATAAATAATTGTACTTTTAAAATGTTAAGACCGAGGAGAGACTTGGAGACAGACGCGGCTCCATCTTAAAATGACAGAGAGGCTGACATGATGACATGTTCAGAAGGGTATGTTAACCTATAAATGATATTTGCAAGCATTTAGTTTAATCTTATAAACTCTGCTATAATGGATTTTATAGGTCTATATTTATATTTTTATATAATAAATATCTAAAAGACAGAACTATTGCTTCCAAGACAATCCTTATTTTATATTGTATTCTCGCTTTTATATTCTCTACTCACTGATCCGCGGGGGAGCAGCTACACAGCACAGAGAGTTCAGACAGCAGCTCCCAGTCTGCAGACATACTACAGCTCAGGGAAGCGAAGGATGGGGGGTGGAGGGGAAACGCAGCAGGGAAACATGGGGACACTGAGACACTAGGGGACACTGTGAGACATAGGGACATTGGGAGACACATTGGGACATAGAGACACTAGGGACACAGTGTCTCCATGTCTCCCAGCCAATGTTCCTAGTGTCTCAGTGTCCCCACGGCTCCCAGTGTCCCCTAGTCTCCCAGTGTTTGTGTCTCCATGTTTCTCAGTGTCCCTAGAGTCTCATTGTCCCCATGTCTCCCAGTGTCCCCAAATATCTGTCTTCCAGTGTCCACATGTCTCCCAGTCAGTGTCCCTAGTGTCTCAGTGTCCCCATGTGTCCCTAGTGTCTCAGTGTCCCCATGTCTCCCAGTGTCCCCATGTCTCCCAGCCAATGTCCCTAGTGTCTCAGTGTCCCCACGGCTCCCAGTGTCCCCTAGTCTCACAGTGTCTGTGTCCCCATGTCTCTCAGTGTCCCTAGTGAACAGTGTTCCCATGTCTCCCAGTGTCCCCAAATATCTGTCTCCCAGCTAGTGTCCCCAAATTTGTCAGTGTCCCCATGTCTCCCAGTGTCCCCAAGTGTCTCAGTGTCCCCATGCCTCCCAGCCAGTGTCCCTAGTATCTCAGTGTCCCCATGTATCCTAGTGTCTGTGTCCCAATGTCTCCCAGTGTCTGTGTCCCCATGTCTCTGTATCCCTAGTGTCTGTGTGCCCATGTCTCCCAGTGTCTCCATGTCTCCCAGTGTCCCCATGTCTGTATCCACAAGTGCCCCCCATTTCTCCCAGTGTCCCCAAGTGTCTCAGTGTTCCCTGGTGTCTCAGTGTCCCATGTCTCACTGTGTCCACATGTCTCTCAGTGTCGCCTAGTATCCTAGTGACAAGGGAAACACTGAGACATGGGGACAGGGGGAGAAATGAGGACACTGGGACACTAGGAGACTAGGGGACTGGGCAACATGGGGACACGGACACTTTGATACATAGGGATACTGATGCCAGGCTGGCCTTCCAATTCTTTGGACCGACATGCCCCCTTTTTGGGCATGTTCGCCCCTTTTGGTAGTTCTGGTCATGTGATTCGCGTCAGTGGGCCACACTTTTACCCCGCCCATTGACTTTCTGCTTCGCTGTTAGGGGGTATGGATTTACTTGAAAGATGAAAGCATAAATTAGAGAGAGATTAGCATAGAGTATGTGTTTTCTTAAAGCTGCATCCTTTGAGTTTCCCTTCAACACCATCTCCATCAGATACATGACGCTTGGGAGGTATAACTGTTTTAGTGTTTTTGGTCGATAAGATTCTGTAATTAGGCCCATCATAATTTTCAGCACCAGGCCCACTGGGCTCTTAATCTGGCCCTGGATACGGTATCTATTACTCATCTAGAGTCTATCTTTCTATTGATGCTGTTACTGGCAGTAGTAGTTTTGGTGGGGATTACTATGTGCGATCTTTCTCTTAAATCCCTTTATAGGATTCCTTTATGGACATGAAAGAGGCAACCTCTCAGACTGAGATATGGCTGCTCTGCTACTATAAAACACAGCAGGAATCAGTGGAACAGTAGTGGTAGTAGCGGTGACCAGGGACGGACTGGCCCACTGGGAGACCGGGAAATTTCCCTGTGGGGTACGGGAACTATGGCCAGGCGGGCAGCCCTAACGATTACGGACAGCTACTGAGGAAGCTCATACAAGAGTGAAACGCGTTTAGCTGGAGTTTGGACTTTTATACTTGGACTTTCTATCATTTAGCTTGTATGCTTTTGAGAAGTCTAAATATTGTTTTTACTATTATTTTTTATCTCTACAATAAATCGTTATTTTTTTTTATATTAGTCCATATAGTCCTTTCTAGCCTCCAGGAACACTATGTGGGGAATGCTATCCCAATAAATTAGCATATTGCCAACAAACCTCAGAGCCAGGAATTCAAGGCTCTGTCTAAGGTGAGCATAATCATTACTATCTCACTATTTTGTATACACTATCTGTACAATACCACCTATGAGGTTCTCTCTCTCTGCTTGTTCCATATCTTCGGGAGACCATCGTTTGGGATAAAGGGGTGTGTTGCTGCCTCAAGAGCAAAAAGGAGTCACTTACGGAGCCAATAGCTTATAGGCTCCAACCCACGTGAGTGGTTTCAACCAATTGCTACTATTATTCATTTTTTATTTTTGTAAACCATCTGCACTATATTCTCTCTTTTTGTTGTTTTACTTTGTATGTACATTTGGACACATTGTATCACTATGTTGGAGGGGTGAGTATACCCCCTCATTATTTATATTAATATTTATTATAGCGCTCCAATCGCTGGTATATTGTGTATACCTTTTTATTCTTATATTTAGCCCTAACGATTAGCCAAGAGAAAATCAGATCCTTCCCTTTACTCCACCTTTTACAGGGTGAAACAAATTGAACAACTGAATAAATGTAACAAATCAATTCATTCAAGTCAACAGACTTTTTTTGTTTGTTTGTTTTTGTTATCTGTGAACCGTTTTGTTCACTCTTAATTCGAAAAAACCCTGATGTCTCTGAAAAATTAATCTGAAAGCAAGTGTGCATGCCTTGAGGAGAGCCATGTGATTGTTTGTACGTGTCTTCAGTGAAATATAACCCAGCCAGTCAAAGTGCTACACAACAGCTCTTAACCGTTTCAATTAGCCTTTAAGAGTAGTAGAGAAATAACAAAGTTTTAATACAAATTCCAATTGAAAGTCACAGTTGGCCAACTCTGCAAGACGCAATTACACAGTTTCATTTGTCATGACTTTGAATTGATGCCAGAGACTGTGTCATTGAATATCCTTGTTTTTTAGGATTGTGTAGCATAGACGTAAGCCCAGTTACATTGTCAGCATTATATATGGTACAGAATAGGCACACACATTGCATTATTATGTCTATTATGAATCCCCAGTATATTACCTTAAAGGGACACTTCACTGTCCAATTACAAAAATAAGTAGAAATCACATTTTAGTAGATGTACCCCAATGAAATCAGGCATTTTTTCATAGTATCATCTAGTATAGCTAAAAACTGCTTGTAAAAGCTGCAGATCCTTTGTCGTCTGTCTTTACAAGCCCTCCCCTTCTAACCCCGCACAGACTTTCTGCGGCTGTCCAATCACAGACTTCCCAATGCAGCTCAATGAGAAGTCTTTGCAAGTGCAGGTGCTCTGGGCAATAGCTGCCTCTTGAGTTTAGCTCCACTGAGCTAACCAAACCAGGAAGTAACAGACCAGTTGTCTCAATGACATCCAGAGGGTGTAATGAGGTTGATTTGTAAAAGTTAAATATAAATGTCAGGAGTGCTGAATGGTGTAGGTCTAACACAATTACCACTTAATGTCATAAATACAGGGTGCTTTATGGTATATCCCTATTACCTTACTAGGTACACATTAGAAACTACACACAAACACCATAACACGCCTACTTAATCAAAATAGTTCTTTATTGATACACACTAAATATGCAATGTGTAAACACTAATCTATAGAGATCAATTTCATCTAGGCTGTAAGCCTGTTTGAGCAGGGTTCTCATCTACCTATTGTTCCTGTGTCACTGTGTAATTGTCTCATGTATTATAAATCCCCACACCCTTCCCCCACCTTTCATATTATTGTAAAGCGCTGCAGAATTAGTTGGCGCTATATAAATACCAATAATAATAATATGCAGATAAGACAACATACAAACAAGTACATACAGAAATACATATGGTTAGAAATATGTTAAAGGATAGATAAATCCCAAAACAGTCCTCAAGACCCACCAACACTCCAGGTTGTCAGTATCTCCATTGGAATAAAACAGGAAAATATATAAATCCTGGAGTGTTGGTGGGTAATGAGGACTGGTTTGGGAACCAATGCTCTAAATCCTATTTTTTACCTTCAAAATAATGGCAAGAAAGTGGAGGAAGCAAGACCCTTGTCTTGAAGAAGGCAGCTAGCTGATACATTAGGGTTGTGATCTCCACCCTCTGGGCATTATTCTTTATGGTAACACTTTTGGTCTAGATAGGTTATTTATCTTCTGAAATATTTATAGCCATGTGTATTTCTATATGTACTTGTTTGTGTGTTGTTTTATCTACATAAGGACTTCATAGACTAGTGTCTACATATTGCACATTAATTTTTCATGTTTAAGAGAGTCAATTACAACTGAAATCTTCACTTTTTGTAAAATAGAAGAAAAAAAAGAGGACACAATCCAGAGTGCCCCTTTAATAAACAATTCATACACTATGTGTCTAACTAGCCTTATACAAATAATGTAAAATAGATTTAAATATATTCGAATTGTTCTGTTAATTGTTTCATTGACGTGTTTATTTGGTTTGTATGAAGAATAGAATCCTGCCATACTGTTATGCACTATGCAGATGCTATTCTGATACACACTTGCAGTGGATTGGTTTAATCACTGGCCTGGGCCAGATCATCACCTCCCAAAGGGTCTGAACGCAGGGCTTTAAATGACTGTAATGAAGAATATCTAGGACACATTTTACTTGTATTAATTCAAAGAAGCTTTATTAAGCAGTAAAGTCACCAAGAAACTTCACAAAGGAGTTTAAAAAAACAGGTAATATACACTGTCTTGAGCTTTCAAAATAAATATTTGAACTTGATATACAGCCCAATTTATCGAACATATTCTGCCCCCTCTGTCCGCTACCCCCCCCCCACCCCCCCCCAAACCCCAACCCCACTTAGCATGACACTGGAAGAATATCCCTTGAGTGTGAACACCTTCTTCGAAGCACTTTTCACGGATATTTCATGCAAATTAAATGTATTTTTCACGAAAATCATGGATGCCCTCTTTGGATTGTCCAAGTTACAAAAAGAACTTAATGGTGTACTAGCAAAACCGTTAATGGATTTATTTAATCAATCATTGTTAACGGGAGTAGTCCCAGAAGATTGGAAATTAGCGAATGTTGTGTCAATGGAGTATATTTGAAGCAATGTCTTGTTACCAGTGGGGTACCTCAGGGATCTGTACTTGGACCTATTCTCTTCAATATTTTTATTAGTAATATTGCAGAAGGTCTTGATGGTAAGGTATGTATTTTTGCTGATGATACAAATATTTGCAACAGAGTTGATGTTCCAGGAGGGATAAGCCAAATGGCAAATGAAATAGGTAAACTAGATAAATGGTCAGAGTTGTGGCAACTGACATTTAATGTGGATAAGTGCAAGATGATACACCTTGGGTGTAAAAACTCAAGGCCAGTGTATATTTAATACAGTCCTAACCTCAACATCTGAGGAAAGGGATTTAGGGGTAATTAGTTCAGATGACTTAAAGGTAGACAGACAATGTAATAGAGCAGCAGGAAATGCTAGCAGAGGGATATTGGTACTTTGGAAAGAGTTCAGAGAAGGGCTACTAAACTGGTTTATGGATTGCAGGATAAAACCTACCAGGAAAGACTAAAGGATCTTAACATGTATAGCTTGGTGGAAAGACGAGACAGGGGGGATATGACAGAAACATTTAAATGCATAAAGGGAAACAACACAGTAAAAGAGGAGAGTATATTTAAAATAAGATAAACTACCACAACAAGAGGACATAGTCTTAAATTAGAGAGGCAAAGGTTTAAAAATAATATCAGGAAGTATTACTTTACTGAGAGGGTAGTGGTGATGCATGGTGAGCATGGTAACCCCTTCCCGCCGTAACGGCTTTAAGCCCTGGAGCGCCCGGGATACTTACCTTCCCGGCGCTCCGCTTCGGGAGGACTGCCTCACAGCCCAGGCAGCCCCCCCACGGCAAATCAGGCCCCCTATAGCTGGCTGTGGATCTGCCAGCAGGGGGACTGTCTAAAATATTAGACAGTTCCCCTGCTGGTAGGTAGTGTAAAAAAAAAAATGAAACATGTTATAAAATAAAATAAATATTTTTATATATATATAATATATGTATATATATTATATTTGTGCTCGGAATTTAAATACGTAATGAATAGTAACTGTGAGCAAAGTTGGTTGTGGTGTGCCGAAAAACCAACGTACGAGTGGGCCTGTAAATAAAAGAGGGCCCACCAAGGAGAATGTAATTATAACAGGGTGTAGGTGGGTGGGAACAATCAGCTGAACAGCAGAGGTGAGTAGGGGCTGAGAGTTTAAGTAGGGGACTTACTCCTCCCACAAATTCAGGCCTCCACAAGTTCAGGCCTTTTAACTTGTGCTCGGAATTTAAAAACGTAATGAATAGTAACTGTGAGCAAAGTTGGTTGTGGTGTGCCGAAAAACCAACGTACGAGTGGGCCTGTAAATAAAAGAGGGCAAAAGATAAATTTGAGAAATACACACTTTATTGCATTTTTTTACAAAACCAAGTTCCTAAAAGCTTGGCGAAGCTCTTTCTCTGGCTGTGGAATATATGCCGTATATATGGAGGATTTCCACCGTCCCAGTCTCTTGATGATATGGACCGGTGTGTTAGTGCTAGAGGCTGCAGAGGCGGCTCCTATACGGAAGGAGTGCCCAGAGAATGTCGTCGGGTTGTGTCCGAGCTTAGCTAACAAAATTCTGATATGAACCATCAATTTAGCGGTGGTTAACGGGTGCCCTTGTAGTGTTAAGAGCGGAGAGTCCTGTGGGTGATCATGCAGAGATGACCGTAGGTGATCTAATACTTTTACCGGACACCAGGCATTATCAGTAGGGAAGAGAGGAATTATAGTAGGATGTAGTGATTGGTTGGTTTTAGTTGTAGGGATCGAAAGTTGGTAGTGATCCTCTATCTTAGTGAGGTGTGATATTTTAAGACTTAGCTTTATATCTCCTTGGCAAATTACGGTGAACTCTCTAGGTCTGAGAAAACCGTAGAAAGCGAGATATATAGCAGATTTAATCACCGTATTAGTGCCGATGTCGAATGGAGCTGTGTCAAGGAGATTGCTAAGTGACCTGAAGATAGGCCCATCTATAGGTAATCTAATGGTAGAGAGTGGAGGTGAAACCTTAGTTATACCTTTCAAAACCTTTTTGATGGGATATGAAGAAAGGAAAGGCGTGTTGTTAGGGAAAAGGGTGAGGCTGTGGTGCTGGACCCCCGTGAGATAGAGTTTAATGGTGTTGTGGGATAGTTTTAGATGTAGGTGGCAAAAGGAGGCAAAAGCCACCATGGTTTGAATAGAGAAGTCACCTTGTAGACCGAACTCTGCAGTGAATTTATTAAATATATTAAGTGCCCTATTGTAAGTGATAGCCGTGTTTGGTGATAATGCTTGGTGAGTGAGTGCTCTAGCGTGGTTCAAGAGTGTGCTTAATCCAGGATTAGCTCGTGGAACCGTGGTGTCCTGGATGGTTGTAGGTGAGCCGTTGGGAGTGCCTGAGAAAATGCCTGAAATTGAGAACGAGAAAGAGCGTCAGCGGCCGTGTTGTAAATCCCCGGGATGTGAAAACAAACTAAGTGAAACTGGCCGGATGCTGCCAACCAGGTCAGCTTGCGAATCAGCCGCATGATGGTTAGGGAAGATGATCGCCCTTTGTTCACGATTTCGCAAGCTGCCGAGTTATCAGAGTAGCATTTGACTGCCTTGCCAGACCAGAGATGACCCCAGGTGTGTGCGGCCGCCACAATGGGATAGATTTCAAATAAAGCTGAGGTCTCTCTGAATCCTGGCAAGGCATCCGTCTCAGTGGGCCAATGGCTCCTGAACCAGTGGTTCCCGAAAATGGCTGCAAAACCGGTATTGGCTGCTGCGTCTGTGTGGATGATGGGTGAAGAGGTGGAGAGAGGGGGAATAAACATGGAGATTCCATTCCAGTCTTTCAAAAACTTCCCCCACATAGCTAAGTCAGCCATGGCGTGGGGGTCCAAAGAAACTGTGCCAGAGTCCGGAACTCCGTGCATCAGGCAAAGAAGTCTGGATATGAAAGATCTTCCCTGCGGAATGATGCGCATGGCAAAGTTCAGGGATCCGAGAAGGGACTGAAGTTCCTTCCTAGTGCAAACATCATTCCGCAGGAACAAGTCTATTTCCCCTCTCAAACGTGCCAGTTTGTCGTGAGGGAGGCTAGCTCTGAGGTTAATCGAGTCCAGTTCTATCCCCAGAAAGGTCAATTTGGTTGTGGGGCCTATAGTTTTGGCTGGGGACAAAGGGACTCCAAGTGTGGCAAATAGTGCAGTAGTGCTTTTGATTGATGTGGGTGATGGTGACCCTGGCTCTATAAGTAAAAAGTCGTCGAGGTAGTGGATAACGGAGTGACACCTGGTGATGTTCAGGAGCAGCCAGCACAACGACTCTGCGAAAATGTCGAACAGTTTGGGGCTGCTACGAGAACCGAAAGTGAGTCGTGTAGAGAAGTAGTATAGATCACGCCATTTAATACCGTGTAAGTGCCAGAGTGAGGGGTGCATGGGTAGTAATTTAAAAGCGTTAGTAATGTCCGTTTTGCTAAGCCAGGGTCGGTTACCAGATGAAATTATGGAATGTATGGCGTCGTCGATGGTTACGTATTGAAGTGAAAATTCGTCTGCTGGAATGAGTGCGTTTATGCTAGGAACAAAAGAGGAGTGCGGTGCCGATAAATCAATAATGAAACGTTTTTTATTAGAATATTTGTGAGTAGCGATGCCAATGGGGTTAGTGCGCCAGGAGGAAAATGGTGAAGAGGTGAAGGGGCCTATCATAAACCCGTTGGTGATTTCTGAGGCAATGAGGGAGTCTGTGGAGACTGGGTCTAAACGTGCAGACTGTAGATTAGGTCATTCTAATGTACCTGGGGGAATGGCAACTATACCCGTGAGAAACCCTTTAGTGAACCCTGTGGTGAGATAATCTACCAGATGCCTGCTAGGGTGAGACCTTAGATAAAAAACCAGGTTGTCGATGTTTATGTCGGTTAGTCATTTGTTTGGTGACAACCTGGCTGGACACATGGTCTTAGTATGTGCCCTGAAACATATGGAGCAGATGTGCAATAATCTACAGGCGCTGAAACTGCAGGAGCCTGCGTTAAAGTTATTGCACACCTGCGCCTTCCCTAGAAAGGAGATGGGCCTACCTAGCTTATCCCGAAGACCACCTGATGACCTGCTGTAGGGGGTGAAAGTAGAGTGAGGTGTGAAAGAGTGAGAGGTGGGTGTGGAGGTGGTGGGATCTGCTTCGACTGGACATAAGTCCGCCATGTGGGATGTCGAGTTGCATATGGCACAAGCCGGGGGCCTGAGTCCAGCGAAGTGGCGACAGAACAATTCAGTGTCCATCTGACCCCAGTTCATTTTGATATTGAACTGTTTTAGATGGGTCGCCGCCTTCGCTGACACTGACTTGTGGTAGTCATAGAACGAGGAGCCCCGTACTTGATGCCTAGATCCACCACCTTGTGTAGATAAAGGTCTAACTCCTCTCTCCTGTGGGGTTACACTGTGCAAATAACATCTCTATATATCCCGAAGGCTATCACAAACTGTGGGATTGACAATTTTTTATTAAGCCTGGGATCCCTCGTCTTGAGTACCACAGAAATGTCGCCATAGTTGAAGGCCTTGTTCTCAAGAACATCCTGGGAGGCTATGAGCAGAGACACCAGACACACGTCCTTCCCGTCTAAGATATCTTTCTTGATAGAGTCAGGGACGGAGTGTGCTGGTGACTCAAATGGTGTAATGGCTGTGCCTGGTGCTAGGGGGGGGGGGGGTATGGGAGGGCATGTAGGTATGATGGGTACAGCCGTGATAGGAGCTGGGATTATCGTGATAGGGGCTGGGACTATCTTGATAGGAGCTGGGACTACCGTAGTAGTACCTGGGGAGGAGATGGCGCTCTCCACCTTGGATAGTCTGTTATTGAGGGCCTGAAGATTGGCCAAGATCTCTGCCAGGGTATCCTGGTTGGACGTGCTGTAGCTTGGTGGTAGTCCTTGAGAGCTAGGGCCTGGCCTAGGCTCGGGGGCTTGGTGGGTCAGTAGCCTATAAAGTTCAGCCTTTCTGGCTGTGGCCGGGAAGGGGATTCCCCTGAGCCTAAGTTCGGCCCTAATTTTGGGAATAGTCCATGCTCTCAAGGACGTGGGGGTTGAAAGGGTGAGAGAATCGCTTGGAGACTCGGGTCTGGTTGGCGTGAATGGTATATCTTCAGTCAGTTCTTCGGTTGGCATGGGTTCTTGGGACATTCTAAAAAGGAAATGATTATGCGAAGATACATTAGTGAGGGAGTACGGAAGTTTGGGGTGTGTGGGGGGTGAGGTAAATGGAAGAACTGGACTGTAATGCTAGATGCCGAAGTGAAGAGTTTAACTGTTGAATGTTTTGGTAGGTGAGGCCCTGCTAATGCCAAGTGGCGGTGAGAGGCTCTACCTATGATTTGGCTTATGACGTGATTGCCACAGACGTGGTGGCGGGGTGTTGGCCTCTCGGTGACAGTAAAGAAAGATCAAAACGTGTGGCCGTGACGGGTGAGGCCCTGACTAGAGCCCTATAGTAGGGCATGCAAGGCTTCTAACTATGATTTGGGCGTGGGGCCGTACCTCCGTGTTGAGGTGGGGCGGGGATGGATGGCCTCGCAGGATAGGATTAGGACTAATAGGGTGAGCTTAAGGCGTAAGGCCTAGACCCTGTAGCCAGTTCGATTGTATACTAAGGGTATAATGCGTGGCCTGGAGTGGTGTGTGGATACCAACCTTAACTGGACGCAAATGGTTTCTGGAACCTTTTAGGCAGATTAAGTGTAGTGAGTCTTGTCGTCTAGTTGTCCTCGTTGAAGAATCCTGGGAATTTAAGAAAGATGTTGATGTATTTATACGTATCGTGGTGGCGTATGATTTGTTTTCTTTTTGATAGGGGCGGCATGCGTGATCCTGCGTTGAGGGATCTGGAATGTTTATGGAGTTTGATTGGGATGATTTTTGCTATTTTTAGAGAAGGCTGAATGAGGCCTAGGGTTGGAAAATGGACGTATTTGGGAAGGGCGTAAGTACCTGAAGGTATGGCTGAGTACCGGGTCAGGATTTGGTGTATGTTCCAGAGCCTGGAGGCCGTATGACCGTATGTCTGGATAGAAAAAATAAAATAACGAGATTAACGTATCGTGGGCGTAAGCTTTTGAAAAAGCAGAAAGGAGATGATGAGACTACGTGAGGTCTTGTATGAAGATTTGTAAGTAGAAATTAGAGGACTATACCTTGGTAGGACGTACAGAAATTTCGTATGGACGTAGTAGGTTACCAGTGTAGACCGGTGGAAGCCTAGGTTAAATTCAGGAGCTTAAGGATTGACTGAACAAAATATACATAGTTAACAACAGGTGCGATGGTATGTAATGAATTTTGTATTTTTATTTTTATATATTTAAATGAATTTTACTTAGACCGTGAAGACAAAGAGTGATAAAATACCGTACCTGTTCCTGTAAAGAAAAAGGCCTTGAAACTATCAACTTTAGCTCAGAAAGTGAGAAACCGAAGTATTCTGTAAAGTCAAAAATATGTGGCGGCGTGATTATATGAGAAATGCTTTAGTACATGTGTTTAATGTTCCGGGTGTATTTACTGTTTAGACAAAGCATTTATTAGTATATGTGTCGTTTTACAGAAAATTTAGGAGATATGTAGCGAGCCGTATATTTTATAATAGTAGTGGGAGTATTAAGGTTAGTAAAATGAATATTGCTGTCTAACATTGATAGAAAATCGAAAAGGCTGGTATTTAAAATGAGTAAAATATATAACACTAAACAGACGAGTAGGTATTAAATAGTAACCTGATGTAGAATTATTTAAAATAGACCTAAATGCATACAGTAGCCTATTTAAATAAGATCTAATCGCATATGTGTAGGAGCGTCGTGTTTGTACTTAACATAAATGAAATAAGGTGGTCCTGGGTGACCGCACGTAAAGAGGGGTATACCGGTAATATTATTGTGTACATGGAATCATAAGCTAAGTCGTAAATAACGTATGAATATGTAAACGATAAGTAAACGATAAGTAAACGCTATGTAAACAATATGTAAACGATATGTAAACGATGAGAAAAAGTACCGGTGCGAGCGTTGATTAGTTTAAACGAGCATGTAATAGTGTGATTAAGTTTAAAGGGAGCCTACCCCCACGTTTTTAGGCCCGAACGGCGGGAAAATAGCGGAACGCTATTTCCTTCGCCTAACTCACGAGTACGTGCCGGTGTTGAGACCGGAAGCCGGGTACCTCGACCGGAAAACGGCTTGGAGGCTACGAACGGACGGAGGGCTTGTTCTGAACGTCTGTCTGCTGGAAACACGAGAAAAATTCTGGCGGGAACCGGAAGTGCTGGTTGCTATGGGGACCAAACAATCAGCTGAACGGCAGAGGTGAGTAGGGGCTGGGAGTTTAAGTAGGGGACTTACTCCTCCCACAAATTCAGGCCTCCACAAGTTCAGGCCTTTTAACATATAATATATATGTATATTATATATATTTAACGTCATACATAGTGTATTTTAATAGTAATATAAGTACATATATTAGTATTAAAATACACTTAGAATGACGTTACATATATATATAATATACATATATTATATATATAGTAGATATATACACATATATTATATATATAAATACGTATAATTACAATAATAAATAAATAAAATAATAAAATTAATAAATAAAATATTGAAACAAAATTTTATATAAATTATATATCCATATGTAATTTCATTCTAACTGTATTTTGTTATTAATATATATATATTGGTAACAAAATACACTTAGAATGACATTCTATATATATCTATCTATATATAAAATGCAAATAACCGCAAATATATATCTATAGATAAATACATATAATTACATAAAAGATTACATTAGTATACACGTAGAATTTAAATACCTATAAATGCATATATATTAAAATTCTACGTGTATATTTAAGTAATCTTTTAACATAATTAGGTGATTTGATTAATTAAAATTTTATTGACATACCTGACAACACAGGGAGAAAGTGCAGAGAATTTAATTCGCAAGCACTATATTTGACCCTGTAACTCTCCAAGACAACATAAAACCTGTACATGGGGGGTACTGTTTTACTCGGGAGACTTCGCTGAACTCACATATTAGTGTTTCAAATTGGTAAATTGTATTACAATGATGATATTTTAAGTAAAAGTGATGTTTTTTGCATTTTTTACAAACGAACTGCACTTTATGGACTATATTATTGTTGTAATATGTTTTACTGTTTTAAAACACTAATATTTGTGTTTAGTGAAGTCTCCCGAGAATAACAGTACCCCCCATGTACAGGTTTCATGGTGTTTTGGAAAGTTAGAGAGTCACATATAAGGCTTGCATTTAATTTTTTTGACATTGAAATTTGCCAGATTGGTTATGTTGCCTTTGAGAGCGTATGGTAGCCCAGGAATGAGAATTACCCCCATGATGGCATACCATTTGCAAAAGTAGACAACCCAAGGTATTGCAAGTGGGGTATGTCCAGTCTTTCTTAGTAGCCACTTAGTCACAAACACTGTCCAAATATTCATTTTTTGCTTTTTTAACACAAAAACAAATATGAACGCTAACTTTGGACAGTGTTTGTGACTAAGTGGCTACTAAAAAAGACTGGACATACCCCACTTGCAATACCTTTGGTTGTCTACTTTTTCAAATGGTATGCCATTATGGGGGTAATTCTCAATCCTGGGCTACCACACCGTCTCAAAGGTAACATTACCAATCTGGCAAATTTCTATTTGAAAATGGAACGTTCTATATTTGACCCTGTAACTTTTCAAAACACCATAAAACCTGTTAATGGGGGATACTGTTGTACTCGTGAGACATCGCTGATTACAAATATGTGCATTTTTGTGCAGTAAAACAGTATTATGACATTCACAGCTAAAATGTCGGAAAATACAAATTTAAAAAAAAAACCTTATTTTCTCACATTTTTTTTTATTTTATTCATAATGAATTATGTTCCATATATGAATAGTTAATGATAAATTAAAGCCCTGTTTCTCCTGAACAAAATGATATATAATAAGTGTGGGTGCATATAGTATGAAAGAGGGGAACTACGGGTGAACAGACATATAGCGCAAATTCCAGTTTTTGTTTACGTTTTGTTTTGATCAGAACGTGCACTATTGACTCCGTCCTGAAGGGGTTAAGCATGCATGGGATAGGCATAATGCTACCCAAGATAAGGCCAGATACTAATGAAAGTATTTAGAAAATTGGGCAGACTACATGCGCCTAATGGTTATCTGCCGTCACATTCTATGTTTCTATGTCCTCCTCATGTGGAGAATGCAAATATATATATATATATATACACACAATGATCAGCCACAATATTAAAACCACTGATAGGTAAAGTGAATAACATTTATTATAATGTTACAATGGCACCTGTCGAGGGGTGGGATATATTAAGCTGTAAGTGTACAGTAAGTCTTTGAATTTCATGAAAATAGTGTTTCACAAGGACCAAATTGTGATAGCTAGCATTCCCAAAACGGCAAATCTTGTGGGGTTTTCTCAGTATGCAGTACCAGGCTTATATGTTTGACTACTCAAATGATTCTGAGCCAGCCATGTTCATGATACAGTATTTTTGTGATATAATCCCCAATATGGGTAATTCTGGCAATAGAAGAAATCAGGAGAGCCAGACAAATCGAAAGATATAAATCCAGGGACTTATTAAAAAAAAGCAAAATGTAAGCATTAAAATGAAAGGAAAACAGTAAGCAAAAAAGCAAGAATAAATATATTTTGGACCTTTGTCTCCCCTTTGAGTTCTGAGGTCAGCTTTTGCATTGTGATGCAAATAAATGTCATGTTGTTACAGAACTGACTGTGTTTTTCTGTAGAACACTTGTAAGATTTTCAGTATAATTCAAAGTGGAAAAACAAAACGCAAAAATAAAGTAAAAAGACTGTCTTTGCAGCCTCAACTAACGCATTTCACCTTAAGTGAACCGTTTCACAGTGGTGTTTTCATAAAAACATAAATGTAAACTACATTAGGACTTTGCTAACAATACTAATTCAGATGTAAATTTAATGCCAAAAATTGTAGGCAAATGTATCTTCTTTTATTAGTTTACGTGCATTACTTTGTTCCATCATGTTCCATTTTAAATAGTAAATGGTCCTCCTGCCTCATCAAAGACAAGAGTAGAATATGTTTCACTTCCATATAAAAAATATCACCATATTCACTAAACATAAAATTGCAACAAATTGAAATTAGAAAAGCAAAAATATGTTGTCAAGGGCGCTTTCAGTACCAGAGTCACCAAACAGGGTGCTCTTTTGATGGGTGATGGAGGAGGTAGTAAGGCATTGAATAATACCTAGAACTTTAGGGAACCCCATGTACAGACGAAAACCACCATAATTGAAGGTGACCGGGACTTCCCACTCAGTGTTTTGGAACTCTGCGCCAGATCAGGGCATGCTCGCGGCCCGGTCAAAACTTAACATCCATACCATTTGGGCTAGATATCTTTGATTCGAGTGCTTTTTGGACAGAATGGGCACCAAGGAGAGAGCTTTCTGGGGATGGATTTGTTTGAGGATGAGGGCATGGGAACCCAGTTTATAATATAGATGTCAGGATCCCGCGGGCGGCTGCGAGGGGAGGCTGCAGTCCGCTCGCGGCACTCACCCTCCAGCCGTCCGCGGTCCCCTTCCTGCCATGTGTTCGGCGGGCGGCATCCTCCCAGCCACGGGTGCCGCCCGCGTCTTCTTCCGGGTCCCCCGGCGGCAGCATGCATGACGCTGCACGCTGGGAGACCGCCCAATTTGTTACACACCGGGGTCAGTCACCTGACCCGGCGTTAAAGGCACAGTGCCTCAATCACAGTGGGAGGTTTAGATATCTCCCACGTGTGATTGTTAATTCTGATTGGAAATTAGCCAATCAGAATTAACCTTCTGGTTTAAATACTTACCTTTCCTGTTCCTCCCTGCTCTGTTGTGGTCTTTGCTTTATAGTATTGATTCTGAACGTGTGCTTTCTGGTTACGTACTCTCTGGCTTGTTATACTGACTTTGTGACTTTCTCCTACCCTTTGACCTCGGCTTGTTTCTCGTTATTCTGTTTTCTGGTTCCCCTTACTCGGCTTGTCTCCTGGCTATTCTGTGTGTGCTCAACCCGGCCACTCTAAGGACCGGTACTGCACACTTTCTGTGTGTGTGTCTGTGTGTGTGTTAGCGTGTTGGGTTCCCCGAATCGTGACATTACAACAGGGCCATAATGAAACCTGCAGACATACCACAGCTCCTAGTTAATCAGGAGGCTAGAATGGATGGCTTGGACCACCGTATGGATCAGTTTGCTCAAGCTTTGCAAACCATACTGGCTCGTACTGCACACTTGCAGCCTGCCGTTCAGGAGGCTGCTGCTGCTGTGCCCGAGCCCATTCCCACTCCGGTACCCGTTCCTGCTCATGTAGTGCATATGACGCCGCCACAGCGCTACAGCGGTGACCCAGCATTGTGTCGTGGTTTCCTCAACCAAATCGACATCCATTTGGTGATGAATCCACGTTCCTATCCCACTGACAGATCTAAAATAGCCTTTTTGATAAACCACTTGTCAGGGAGAGCTTTAGCATGGGCTAATCCCATGTGGGAGAATGCTTCCCCAATGTCCTTTGCAGACTTTTTGACCGCTTTCAAACGCACATTTGATCAACCCGGTAGGGTTGCTTCTGCTGGCAAAGCTCTGCTTAGGGTACGACAGGGTAATAGATCTGTAGCGGATTACACTATCGAATTCCGCACTCTAGCAGCTGAAGTGGTTTGGAACAATGACGCCCTCGTAACAGCCTTTCAGGAGGGTTTGGCCGCTTACATACTGGATGAAATAGCATCCAGGGAATTGCCTGTTCTTTTGGATGATGTTATAGACTATGTGATCCTAATTGATAACCGTATTAGAGAGAGGCGTAGTCAAAGACGGCTGGATACACGGGTGTTACCTGCTCTACCCAGTACTGCATTACTAGCACTACCCGCTCCTAGGCCACCATCCCCTGAACCCATGCAATTAGGCGCTACAGGGTTAACTGAGGCTGAAAGAGCGTACCGTAGAAGGGAGGGGTTATGCCTTTATTGTGGAAAGAGGGGGCACCACTGTAATGCCTGCCCTAAGGTACAGGGAAACTACAGCACCTAAGGCCTAGAGAGGGGTCGGCCTCGGGTGTTATGACTTTGTCCCCTCATGTGTCCATCTCCAGACCGTTTATTACGGTTTCTCTTTTGGTCAATAAAACCACCATAACAACTAAAGCCTTGATCGATTCAGGTGCGGCAGACAACCTTATGGATGAGAACTTTGCCAAAACCGCAGCCTTGACTTTGATCCAAAAGGCCACACCCTTGGCCGTTGAGGCCATAGATGGTAGACCGCTTGAGAAACCTCTGGTAACCCATGAAACCCAAGAAATCATTATGTCTGTGGGTGCTTTGCACAAGGAAAGGTTAACCTTTAAAATAATTGACTCCCCTACTGCTTCCATCGTTCTGGGTTTTCCCTGGTTAGTTAAGCACAACCCGGTACTTGACTGGGGTTGTTTAGATATACTCTCCTGGGGGGAATCTTGTCAACGAGACTGTATGGCTCATGTACGTCCTGTTTGTTCACTCAATGTGCCCACGGCTAAACCACTTTCTGTTTCTGTCCCTTCTGTGTATGCAGACCTTGCATTGGTTTTTGAAAAAAGGGAGGCAGATAAACTACCCCCACATCGGGAGTATGACTGTGCCATAAACCTGTTACCGGGTACTATGCCTCCTAGGGGTAAGGTCTACCCTCTTTCTGAGAAAGAAAACCAGATCATGGAGGAGTACATACGGGAATCCTTAAGTAAAGGTTTTATTAGAAGGTCCTCTTCTCCTGCTGGTGCTGGTTTCTTTTTTGTGGCAAAGAAGGAGGGCGACTTGAGGCCATGTATAGACTACAGGGGTCTGAACAACATAATGATTAAAAACGCCTACCCTATCCCCCTCATCACTGAGTTGTTTGATCGTGTGAAAGGTTCTAAGTTCTTCACCAAATTAGACCTCAGGGGGGCTTATAACCTCGTCCGTATAAAGGAGAATGACGAGTGGAAAACAGTGTCTAATACGTGCAGTGGGCATTACGAATATCTGGTCATGCCTTTTGGACTGTGTAATGCCCCTGCTGTGTTTCAGGACCTCATAAACGATGTCCTTAGGGATCTTTTGCATGTCTGTGCCATGGTGTACCTTGACGACATACTTGTGTATTCCCCTGATTTGAAGTCACACCATAATCATGTTAGGATGGTGCTCAAGAAATTATTACAGAATGGACTCTACTGTAAGTTAGAAAAATGCTTGTTCGATCAAACCTCGGTGCAATTCCTTGGTTATATAATTACTGAACAGGGTTTCAGTATGGATCCTGCTAAATTGGAAGCCATACTGTCCTGGCCACTTCCCCAAGGACTTAAGGCTATCCAGCGTTTTATAGGATTTGCCAACTATTATAGGAAATTTATAAAGAACTTTTCACCCCTTATCTCTCCTATAACGAAGCTGACTAAAAAAGGTCTACACCCTAGGGTTTGGCTCCCGAAGCCCTTAAGGCCTTCGAAACTCTCAAGAAGGCATTTGCCTCTGCTCCAGTACTGCACCACCCTAATCCTTCTCTTCCCTTTGTTATGGAAGTAGACGCTTCTGAATCAGGTGTGGGAGCAGTACTGTCACAGAGATTATCGCATGACGAACCCCTCCATCCCTGTTGTTTCTTTTCAAAAAGGTTGTCCGATCCAGAAAAGAATTACGATGTTGGGAACAGGGAACTATTAGCTATTGTGTTAGCTTTTAAGGAATGGAGGTACTTATTAGAGGGTTCTAGACACAAAATCATGGTTATTACTGATCATAAAAACCTCTCCTATATAGCTGATGCGAGAAGGTTATCTGCCCGGCAGGCTAGATGGTCTCTATTTCTTTCACGTTTTCAATACGTTATTACCTATAGACCTGGTTGGCGTAATGCCAAAGCTGACGCTATCTCCCGACAGCATGAACCTTTAGAATTTGTTAACCTGACTCCTGTACCTATTGTTCCTGCGTCTCAGATAATAGCTGCTACCCATTGGGTTGTTTCATCTCCTTTTCTTGATAGTATTAAGACATACCAAACCCAAGCACCCCCTGAGACGCCAGCTGGTAAACTATATGTTAAAACAAAGGACAGAAAAAAGCTGTTTATTTCACACCGCCAAAACTGCTGGTCATCCGGGGGTAACCAAAACCTATAAGGGCCTCCTTCAACAGTTCTGGTGGCCTTCGCTTAAGCAGGACGTAGTAGATTTTGTACAGGCTTGTCGGGTCTGTACGCAGTGTAAGTCCCCTAATGTGAGACCCCAGGGTCTACTCTTGCCTCTGTCTAAACCAAAGAAACCATGGACCCACTTATCCATGGATTTCATTGTAGACCTTCCTCTTTCTGATGGTCAGACGGTGATTTTGACTGTGACGGATAGGTTCTCTAAAATGGCGCACTTCATTCCGCTTAGAAAGCTTCCTTCTGCGGTTCAGTTGGCTCAGGTGTTTGCCAAAGAAGTGTTCCGCTTGCATGGGGTTCCTCAGGATATCGTGTCTGACAGGGGTGCTCAATTTGTCTCTCGGTTTTGGAGGGGCTTTTGTGCTGAGATGGGGGTCTCCTTGTCGTTCACTTCCTCCTATCACCCGCAATCTAATGGTGCAGCCGAACGTGCTAACCAGTCTGTGGAATTGTATTTGCGCTGCTTCACCAATGCGCACCAGGACGACTGGTCTCACCTACTTCCGTGGGCTGAGTTTGCCAGGAATACGGTGTCTCACTCGTCTACTGGCTTAAGTCCTTTTGAGGTTGCTTATGGGTTTCGGCCTTCTGTCCTTCCCAGTGCGTTCTCCGACAAGGGAATGCCCGCCTTGGACCAGCACCTCGCCTCTTTGCGGAAGATGTGGGATCAGGTCCATGTTGCGCTGTCTCGTTCAGCAGCTGCTCAGAAGAGGTTTGCTGATCGCCGTAGGGTTGCGGCCCCTTCTTATATTCCGGGTGATAGGGTATGGTTGTCCTCCAGGAATCTCCGTCTCAAGGTTCCCTCGATGAAATTTGCTCCCAGATTTCTGGGTCCCTACAAGGTGTTGCGTAGGGTTAACCCCGTTTCCTACTCCCTTGACCTGCCTCCTTCCATGTGTATTCCGAACACGTTTCACGTCTCTCTTTTGAAACCCTTGCTGTGTAACCGGTTCTCTCGTCCCCTCGGGCGGCCCGTTTCCCCTTGCGCGGTCTCCAGTGACGTGTACGAGGTGGCTGCCCTTCTCGACTCTCGTGTTTCTAGGGGTCGGTTACAGTATCTGGTAGATTGGAAGGGGTACGGCCCTGAGGTGCGGTCTTGGGTTTCGAGCTCTGATTTGCACGCTCCCTCTTTGGTCCGCTCCTTTCATGTCCGGTTTCCTTTGAAGCCTTCTGCTTCCCGCCCTCCGGGCGGTCTTCGAGGGGGGGGTAATGTCAGGATCCCGCGGGCGGCTGCGAGGGGAGGCTGCAGTCCGCTCGCGGCACTCACCCTCCAGCCGTCCGCGGTCCCCTTCCTGCCATGTGTTCGGCGGGCGGCATCCTCCCAGCCACGGGTGCCGCCCGCGTCTTCTTCCGGGTCCCCCGGCGGCAGCATGCATGACGCTGCACACTGGGAGACCGCCCAATTTGTTACACGCCGGGGTCAGTCACCTGACCCGGCGTTAAAGGCACAGTACCTCAATCACAGTGGGAGGTTTAGATATCTCCCACGTGTGATTGTTAATTCTGATTGGAAATTAGCCAATCAGAATTAACCTTCTGGTTTAAATACTTACCTTTCCTGTTCCTCCCTGCCCTGTTGTGGTCTTTGCTTTATAGTATTGATTCTGAACGTGTGCTTTCTGGTTACGTACTCTCTGGCTTGTTATACTGACTTTGTGACTTTCTCCTACCCTTTGACCTCGGCTTGTTTCTCGTTATTCTGTTTTCTGGTTCCCCTTACTCGGCTTGTCTCCTGACTATTCTGTGTGTGCTCAACCCGGCCACTCTAAGGACCGGTACTGCACACTTTCTGTGTGTGTGTGTTAGCGTGTTGGGTTCCCCGAATCGTGACAATAGAATTGTGATTTGGCACTAAGGTGTCTGGCCACTAATAAAGTTATCTGGCCAGGTACAGACCTACCTAAGTACCAGGAATTGTGAAATCTCTTTTGTTTTCTTGGTGCCCCCCTGTTGGGAGCCCAGGTATAAAAAGGCAACATTCGTGACAATAACTCATTCTGATTTCACCCTGAAAATAAGCCTCGGCTAATGATTGGGGATGGGCTATAATCACTCTCAGAGCTAATCACTAAGGGGGAAAGGTGACCTTGGCGGTGACATCCAAGCTACTTGCGGATAGACCACCACTGAATTAGAGGTAATTAACTGTTTTTAGAATTTCTTTCTAACATCGAAGTATCCTTTTAATGCTCATTGACTCATTACTATTTGACTGCATAAATACATGTTGGCAATTAGCAAATGCTACATATATAATTGTACTACATGTATCATTTATATTAAATTAGCTAAATCTGCCTTTAGATATTTGTTTCTTTAAATATTGTATCTCTTAAACTGGCAAGTAAACCAATGTTTGTTGAATTGCCAATATTGTAAAGATTATAACCCTGGTGTGAAAAATCTACTTTACGAGATAAGGAATCACAAACAGAATCTTTATGGTTTTGAGATTAAAAAAAAAGAAAATTATGGAACTGCACATTACAAATGTCTGGCTCTTGTCCAAAGATTCTGTAAAAAAAATAAAATGTTCTACACAAATTATAGAAGCATTGAGAACAGCCTCTGGACAGCTCTGCAGCCTTGGGATGACGATAAATAACATGTCAGGCTATCTTAGATCATGCACTAATTTTAAGCTACTAAATCTCTAGAGAAGTTGGGTAACAAGATCTTTTACATGCCTAAGCTGTCTGCAATTAGAATACCAGAAGATATAGGGCATCTAATTGGAAAAAGTATATATATCAAGCAAATAAAATAAAATATATTAATAGCTGTTTTATACTGAAAAAAATCTAAAGTACTAAATCCCACATTGTACTCAATGTCATCCATACTGTCAAGGATCAAGCAATCTGTGAAAACACTTGGCTATAATTATATATGATACATCAGCAGATTCTTCATCTATGTTATGATACAGGGAGACTTGACCCACCTGCTAGGGAAAAATTTGTATTCTGAAGACATGCAATTTCAACTTCCAAAAGTCAATATGCTAATAATCACTTGTCTCTCTACTACAGAATGATGAATTATACCTGCCTTGATTTCAACTGATTTAGCAAAAAAGCTATTTGAACTCTATTTTCAGACATTGCATATTAGCTTCATGAAATAATGTACCATTTCTAAAAATATAATGTCGAAGCTACGGTTTAGCGCCAACAGATTCAGACAGCAATGTGAAATAGACTATTAAAAAGTGTTAAATGCAATAAAACTGGATATATATATATATTTTTTTTTATCCAGTCTATAGTGCATGTAGAGATACAGTGGGGAAAAAGATAAATTGAAATGGTTTCTCTCACTGAAGTTCAATGTCTCATTGTTATGGAACCTCCATAATGAAGAGGTGCTCCTACTTTTGTGTATATGGGGGTGAGGGATATTTTGTAAATCTGTAATAATAATCTGTATTCATGTTATAATTTAATTATTATCTATGTCTTTGATAAACTACCTGCCTAAACAAACAACATAAATTGTATCTTCTGAGAACACGGATCCAATATTTTCTCTTGGAAAAAGTATATGTACCACTAGGACAGCAGTAGGCAAACCTTGGCTATCCATAATTTGTGGACTAAATCTCCCCTGATGCTTTGCCAGAAATATGGCTGTAAGAGCATTATAGGAAATGTTGTCCACAACATCCGAAATGCTGAAGGTTGTCTAGCCCTGCTCTCAGATAAATAGCTTATGCGAGAATTTCTAGATATTTTCAGCTCAATGAGCCGCCAATACAATATGAGTTTGAGTGGCCTTTCACAATTTTTGGCGGTCACTATTGGCATGTGATGGGAGTCATAACCTGGTCAAAAAAGATTTCTGAAGACTACAGGTGAAAATGTAGATGAAAATAAGATTGGCAAGATTTGGCAAAACCATTTAGGCCACCATCATCCTCAGACAGCTAGTAGACTTACAAATAGAGGCATATTTTAAATATTTTTGTATAAGCTTTTCAAATGATTTAATAGTTTGGATAAACTTTTAAAATAATGTCATATTTTTATTATTTTTCTAATTAATATCTTGATTTTTATATATATATATATATATATATATATATATATATATATATAATTTTTTTATATTAAATATTTTGAAAAAAATTATTTTAAAAGTTTATCCAAAAATATTAAAATTGAGGCCAAAGTAAACAGCTTGGAGGAAATCATCATAGCAGGATCAATTCTTAAAAGAGTTCAGTAAGGCAATTCAGAGTATAAATTAAAGAGAGTGTGGCGAAACCGACCTCGCCACGTGTCCTTGGAGGGGGCTGATTGCCCGCCTCTTGCCTTTGGACTATGGACCAGACTTTATGGGAATGTGATACCCCAGATAGCCATACCATGGAGCCTATTCATATAATGAAAGACTATGGGAAAGACTTTAGCTCCATGGCAATTGTACTGTGTGAGTAGGATCTGCGCGCTATTCGGTAGTTTTGTGCGTGCAGATCCCAGCTATCTGGGGATAGGTGAAATGTCTGTGTGTTATGTGTAAATGTGACTTTATGTATTTTAAAGTGTTTTATGTTGTTTTGCAACCATGTGGTTAATGGAGTCTGCCTTTAGTCCTGGGTAATTGGATTACTTCTCCAATTAACTCCAGGGCAGAAGGGAGGAAACCAGGGTGCATTGTGGGGATGTTTTTCTGCCAGTCAGAAAGGAACAAAAGATACTTTTAGTAACTTTTGAACCCCTGGTCGGATTCATGCCATTTTTAATATGTTGTTCCCCTGAATGGATTGATTGTGGATATGTATTTTTATGTGAATGTGATGTATGGTTTTAAAGTTATGAAAGTTGTGTAAAAGTATATTTTACACTGTATGCATAATGGGATTATGTGTCACACTAAGGGGAGGGGATGTGTGGGAGGTAACATCTATGTCATTGGTTCTTTTATGCCTCCCCCTGGGTGTGGCCTGTATGTGTGAGTTGGAAATAAAAGCCAGGCTGGATGAGCCAGTCCAGAGTTCCTGTTTTACCCTCAAAGTGATGTGTCGTCTCATTATTGGGGGAAGGATTTATTGCATGCTGTTCCAGTTGACTGCTAGGAGTACAAGCCTATTCGTATGGTTCCTATTCAATGGTCTACAGCATTCATATGCTTGGGAGAATTTAAAGGTTTCTCGGATTCGGTGATTGTGGTGTCTGCCAGAGTGCTTGGAGTCCTCAGGAAGCGCTAGGAGCATCCATTAACGGAGGTACCAAGACGGGGTGCCAGGTGATCCGTTACATTGGTGGCAAGCGGTGGGATGGCGTCCTAGTGCGAGGTAAAGCAGCTCGGAGACACAGTACATTTGGATTTACAAATTGAGGGCGACGCTAGTGTGCCTACAGCGTCCCTGTCTACACAAAGATTTGGGAAAATGGGGTTCGTAGACCCCTGGGCAACACACACACCTGAGGAAGAGAGTGAATTAGAATGGAGAGATAATGCCCGGAAAGAATTATGGTACGATCCCCTGGAGGAAGTCCAGTATCAACGGCAGCAGCGCCTTCCTGGTGTCGCATACCAGTTGGAGGAACAAATGGCCTGGCGGATGCCACTTCTGGGAGATCAACCTGGAGGGCAGCGGGTAAGACAACTCGAGTACCTCGTGGAAAGGGAACTGAGCCTGGCACTGTGGTGGTGCACTGTCCAGCCAGAGACGTGGAGGGCAGAGGGCATCCAGCCAGAGGGGGAGAACTACACAAGCCCTGGCCTGTTGTGGAAAGCCTTAGTGGAGGATGTCGACTTCAGCAGTCCAGCAAAGTCACGGTACTGGGCTATCTTTCATTACCGAGGTGAGATGATACAGGGCCCGAGATCTATTGGACTGGGAGAAGACCTCCGCCGTTTCGCTGCCATGGAACGAGAGCTGGAGATGGACTATGTAGAACTATTAAATTCCTGCCAGCCGCAGAGCAGGGACGCAGACCGGGAAAACTGGGTGGCAGACCCAGACCTGCTAGCCTATAGCTGGGAAAACGCGGCAGAGGTACCCCCTGCTTCACTACCAGTTGCAGAAGTAGGGGACCTCATAGACTGGTCCTGGAGAGACCCACAGATGGCAGGTGGAGATGGGATCGAGGTCTCTCTACCGGCCCTACAGGGATGCTGGGCAGTCGGCCCAGATCCCCAGCGGCAGATTACAGTTCAGAGAGAGGAGCTTGTTACACCCTCTCTCCAGCGGCAGCCTAACCCACCAAGGGGAGACCTTAAGCCCCACACCAGCGCAGATGGGACCGTGGTCTCTGCGCCCAAGTTACAGGGAGCTGAAGGAGCCGTCCTCCCTCCCCAGCGGCAGTGTTATTTGTTGGGAATTGGGAGCCCGGTCTCCATTCCCCAGCGGCAGAGTATCCAGCAGGGAATAGAGAGCCCAGCCCCCTTTCCCCCACAGCAGGACTCTGTGCTGGGAGGAGAGACAGTCGGTCTCCCTCCGCAGAGACGGGAAGTATGCATGGGAGAGGAGATTGTTACCACCTCTCCCCAGCGGCGGATCATTAATGTACAGGGAATAGAGAGCCCAGTCTCCATTCCACAGCGGCAGAGTGTTCTAATGGGAGAGGAGCTGGTTACCACCTCTCCCCAGCGGCAGCTTAATGTACCAGGGGGAGACTGTAAGCCCCACACCTGTGCAGATGGGACCGTGGTCTCAGCACTTCCAGCACAGGGGGTAGGGACGGTCGGTCCTGCCCCCCACAACAGGGCTGTTTAGCCAAAGGGGAGACAGTCTGTCTCCAGCAGCAGAGCTGTGTAACTAAAGGGGAGACAGTCGGTCTCCAGCAGCAGAGTTGTGTAACTCAAGGGGAGACAGTCGGTCTCCAGCAGCAGAGCGGTGTAACTCAAGGGGAGACAGTCGGTCTCCAGCAGCAGAGCGGTGTATTTAAAGGGGAGACAGTCTGTCTACAGCAGCAGAGCTGTGTAACTAAAGGGGAGACAGTCGGTCTCCAGCAGCAGAGCTGTGTAACTCAAGGGGAGACAGTCGGTCTCCAGCAGCAGAGCGGTGTAACTCAAGGGGAGACAGTCGGTCTCCAGCAGCAGAGCGGTGTATTTAAAGGGGAGACAGTCGGTCTCCAGCAACCAGGCTCCAACCAGACTACTCCCGTGGTAGTGCTGGCAACAGGACAGAGTACCGCTGGTCTCTGCCCCCTCAGCAACCTACCAAGGCAGCCTACCAGTCCCCCACACAGCCGTGGTGAGGCACCTGAACCTGGACAAGATTCTCCCTCACCCAGGTGTAGTAACTGTTTATTGTGGGTGGGCTGCTCTGCTGTTTCTGTCTTGTGGGTGGGCTGCTGGACTAACAAGGGCACTGACCGGCAGGAGGTCAAGTACCCTGTTAGTCTAGGGGGTAAAGGGGAGAAGTGTGGCGAAACCGACCTCGCCACGTGTCCTTGGAGGGGGCTGATTGCCCGCCTCTTGCCTTTGGACTATGGACCAGACTTTATGGGAATGTGATACCCCAGATAGCCATACCATGGAGCCTATTCATATAATGAAAGACTATGGGAAAGACTTTAGCTCCATGGCAATTGTACTGTATGAGTAGGATCTGCGCGCTATTCAGTAGTTTTGTGCGTGCAGATCCCAGCTATCTGGGGATAGGTGAAATGTCTGTGTGTTATGTGTAAATGTGACTTTATGTATTTTAAAGTGTTTTATGTCGTTTTGCAACCATGTGGTTAATGGAGTCTGCCTTTAGTCCTGGGTAATTGGATTACTTCTCCAATTAACTCCAGGGCAGAAGGGAGGAAACCAGGGTGCATTGTGGGGATGTTTTTCTGCCAGCCAGAAAGGAACAAAAGATACTTTTAGTAACTTTTGAACCCCTGGTCGGATTCATGCCATTTTTTAATATGTTGTTCCCCTGAATGGATTGATTGTGGATATGTATTTTTATGTGAATGTGATGTATGGTTTTAAAGTTATGAAAGTTGTGTAAAAGTATATTTTACACTGTATGCATAATGGGATTATGTGTCACACTAAGGGGAGGGGATGTGTGGGAGGTAACATCTATGTCATTGGTTCTTTTATGCCTCCCCCTGGGTGTGGCCTGTATGTGTGAGTTGGAAATAAAAGCCAGGCTGGATGAGCCAGTCCAGAGTTCCTGTTTTACCCTCAAAGTGATGTGTCGTCTCATTATTGGGGGAAGGATTTATTGCATGCTGTTCCAGTTGACTGCTAGGAGTACAAGCCTATTCGTATGGTTCCTATTCAATGGTCTACAGCATTCATATGCTTGGGAGAATTTAAAGGTTTCTCGGATTCGGTGATTGTGGTGTCTGCCAGAGTGCTTGGAGTCCTCAGGAAGCGCTAGGAGCATCCATTAACGGAGGTACCAAGACGGGGTGCCAGGTGATCCGTTACAGAGAGCTTATTAGATTTTAATAGACACACAAAGGGGCTGGGGAAAGAAAGAGACACACAAAGGGGCTGGGGAAAGAAAGAGACATACAAAGTTGACCCTGTCCACTTTCTACAGGCGAGTGAAGGACAAGTCATGATAAATTCTGAGTAAGGTGAGAAAGAACCCACAGTAATGGCTAAGGATCTGTACATTTGATTTATTTAGAAATGCTGAACATGAATGGTGTACTGGGCAAGAAATAAAGAATTACTTACTGCTCTCCCAACGGAACATTGTCACTTACACACAAACTCAACTATCGACATGGCTACTGGAAAAAATTTATTGTGGAATTATGCAGTGAGACAAGGGATCTTTTTTTTTTTAAATAATACATTTATTTTGGTGAAAATATGTATTCCAACTGACGGTTTATTCCGCTTGTGTAATACCTCTCAATAAAATTACAGTGGTCAGTGTGATAGTGAGACTAGAACATCATGTAACCATAAAATAAAAGGTAAAATAAAAGTAGAATCCAAAATCATTTCAGTTTCTTTACGGTGACTAAACTTTTTTTTCTAAAAAAAAAAAAAAAAAGTCTGTGCCAGTGAAATGCTCTGGTTTTTAGGTTTTAATAATAGAATTACATAGTTACACTCTCAACTGCATGTGAAGATAAGAGCATCTTATTATAGGAAGCCAAAAAATAACAATCTAACTATATGAACGCAACATCCAGCATGTTAGTATCAGGCAATGGCTGTAAAGAAGAAATATTGTAAAATAATGTGAAACAAAGATGGTCAAATGGATATTTTGCAGAACATATGTCCACGCTGCGCAAGGCTGTAGGTAAATCCATAAAGCCTCCACTAGTAGAGTATAATAAATAACTCATGCCAATCCCCATACAGTCTGTCTCTCTGTAAATTTATAGGACTCTGAGCTGTGAGTAAGCAAAATGCACACAGCTCTGCCCCCAGCCCAGCTTTCATTCATGTCCACCGCAGCTCCTGGAAATGAATGAGACTGGATTGCATAATGTGAACAAACAATGCATGTTCTTGCTACACCAGTAGTTGGAGATCATCTGTGGATGCCAGTTCCGTGGCTCCCTCGCACCACTCCGACATAGAATTGGACGCTGCACATCGCTCATCTGCGTCTTTATACTCGTTCACATCTACGTCCAAATAGCACGGGTGAACGAAATTGCGTAAGGCCTAAGTTCGGCAAATAGCACGCCTCAGAGTGCCAAACTGGCGGGTGTGAACGAAATTGCGAAAGGCCTAAGTTCGGCAAATAGCATGCCTTAGAGTGCCAAACGCTATAATTTTTGTTTTTGAGTGACAGATGTGGGCAGGACTGCCATCAGAAATTTTGGAGCCCCTAACACAGCTCACGGGGCCCACCTCCAAGCCCGCCACCATGGCCCGCCTCCAAATCCTGCCCACAGGAATACACACACAGACACAAACACACGCACTGGTACAAAAGGACACACATACACACACCGCAAAGATACACACATACATACTAACAGACACACATACTGAAACAGACATACACACATAAAGGCATACATACTGATGCACACATACTGAAACAAACATACACACATATACAGACATACATAGTGACACACAGACATATACTAACATACATACAGACACACACAAGCATAAGGACTTACAGACACACACATACATACATACATACATACATTTATATATACATACTGACATACATACATACATGCATACACACACATACATACTGACATACAGACACATACATATGAATAAATACATACATACTGACATACTGACATACATACATATTGACATACATACATACTTACTGACAGACGTACATACGTACGTACGTACGTACGTACGTACGTACATACTGACATACATACTGACATACACACATACATACATACTGACATACTGACATACAGAATGGGTAATGTGTAATGGGTGTGTGTGTGGGGTGTAGTGTGTGTGTGATGGGTGCACTGTGTGTGTGAGGGGTGTGCTGTGTGTGTGAAAGGACAGCAGTGAGGGTGCTGTGTGTGTGCATGAGGGGTGTAGTGTGTGCGAGGGTGCTGTGTGTGTGTGAGGGGTGCAGTGTGTGTGAGGGTGCTGTGAGTGATGGTGTTGTGTGTGAGTGAGGGTATTGTGTGTGTGAGAATGGTGTGTGTGTGAGGGGTGCAGTGTGTGTGAGGGTGTTGTGTGTGAGTGAAGGGTGCAGTGTGTGTTTGAGAGGGTGCGGTGTGTATAAGCGTGCAGTGTGTGTGCACAGGGTGCTGTGTAAGTGTGCTGTGTGTTTGAGTGAGGGTACTGTGTGTGAGGGGTGCAGTGTGTGTGGGGGTGCTGTGTGTGAGGGTGCTGTGTGTGAAGGTGCAATGTGTGTGAGGGTGCTGTGTGTGAGGGTCAGTGTGTGTAAGGGTGCAGTGTGTGTGAGGGTTCTGTGTGTGTGTGATGGTGTTGTGTGTGTGAGGGTGCAGTGTGTGTGTGTGTGTGTGTGTGGGTGCTGTGTGTGTGTGTGTGTGAGGGTGCAGTGTGTGTGAGGGTGGTGTGTGTGAGTGATTGCTGTGTGTTTGAGTGAGGGTGCTGTGTGTGAATATGTTTGGAGGGATTGTGTGTTGTGGGGAGGCAGATGTCAATATATTTTATTTAAGAAAAAAAAAACAAGCATTGCATCCTTACCTTTTCCCTTGGAGGGGGGACCATGCTGAAATTCCATGGCAAGCTCCGGATCTCGCGGGAGGAACCCGGCGGAGCTGCAAGATAGAGCTCCTCCAGGTCCTCTCCTGTCTCCCTCCCTCCCCAGCTGGCAGCCGCCAGCCGCCTTTCACTGCCTGTGGGCCAGTGAGGGAGATCTTTGATCTCCCCTCTGTCAGGATCTGTTCTGCTCTGTTCTGATGTCTGACCATGGCTTCTGGTATCCAGTACTCCTTTTACTATTCTTGTTTGGTTTTCTGGTTTTCTAGTCTATGTCTGGTTTTCTTTATTGATGGGTTTCTGGGTTCATTCTTATATTCCGTCCCTGGATTTCCCAGTCTCTTGGTTTCATTTAAATGTTTGTTTTATGTTACCACACCCGTTTGTTTTCCATCATTCCCTTTTGTTTCAGCCTGGACCTGCAGCAGTGTTTCAAGTCTCTGCCCTTTCTTGCAGGTAAGTACTATTGGTCTAGTATGGTTCTTTTAGTGAACATTAGGCAGTGTAGGACCTGCCGAATATGGGGTACATTGGCGTTGTGGCAGGCTTATGCAATGTATGATCATATAATGTAACTAAACCCCCATACTTTTCTTATTAGTGCTTAGTTATGTCTCCTCTTGTTTTGCCTAATATTGTCTTGTTTTATTTTTGTAATCCCAGTCCATGTACAGTCCTGTCCTGCCCTTGTTTAATGTACCCTTATGTATTGTGTACATGTTCTGGGTTTAGCTTTCTGTCCTTCTCTGGTTCTGGGTTCTACTAGTTTTGTTTTGTTTTCTTGTTTTGTGTCTATCCTAGCCCTATCTTGTTTCTAGTACTGGATACATCTCCGCATTCATTTGCTCTGGCTTCCACTAAGCTGCAACAGGGTCTTGGTTTGTGGCTGCACAAACGCTGGTGCTCAACACCAGGGGGCATGCGATTATCCTGCACCAGGCCCTACCTATCCACTACCACGCTGAAGACTCCCACTTATCATCAGGCAATCAGGGGTCCCGGTTTCCGTACCGTCACCCGTGACAACCTGCGGCCTGTCATGGAATTCAGCATGCCCGGTGGGCCCTGCATGGACCGGCCGGTGAGATCTTGTGACTTCCCCTGTCCATGGACATCGCATTTGCCCGATGTTCCCGATGGCCAGTCCGGGATTGTACACCACTGAAAATCCACATACACGCAAACAACCCCACAAGCAGCCTCTCACATGCAATACCACAAGCAGCCACATACATACACACCCCACCAAACACACAATGTGAGATATCATTCACAAACACCATTTCAAAGGCAGCCCCCCATACAGAGCCCACATTCAGGCATCATACACAATACCACAAGCTACTCATATACATATACAATATAAAAGCCCACATTCACACAAATACAATGCTACAAAGCCACTGCAGCACCAATAAACAACAGAAGCAGAATACAGCAACATACACACCTCAATTTAAAACAAATAGGATTGGCATGCCAAGAGACTTCAAAATCTTATTTTGGAACAGTACCACTAAAAGTTTGCCTACCCCTGTGATAGAACCATGACAGAGTTCCTTTAATTGAATAACCTTCACAAAAAACACTGGCTTCAATACAGATAATATGACAAAAAAAAGAGGTTTTGGTTTTATTGTAACTAACCTTTTCCCCTGAGCACAGTTTGAAGATGGAACTTTGATCACACTTTTCTACAGGGATTCTATATCACAGATCTACAGTCAGGGTCATTGAAAATATATTCATCACCCTAGGCACAAAGAGACAGACAGAGAGAGAGTGTGTGTGTGTGTGTGTGTGTGTGTGTGTGTGTATGTGTGTGTTTTTTCTAGAATTCTCTGAATGTGGACTGCATGGATGTGATGAGATCTTGGAGGCTCTAACGAGTGAGTGGGGTCTGCAGGTATGTGTAACTGCATGTGTGCTGGGATTTGTGTGGGCTGCTGAGTGTGATGGGAGATTTCTATGTAAAGTGCTATGGAATACATCTGTGTGACGGGAGATGTGTGTAGTGCGTACATGTATGTTGGTGGCTGCATTTATGATGGCATTTGTGCGTTATACTGTGGGAGCTGCATGTTATTTTATGAGGGGTTTGTTACTGTGTATTTGTGATGGGTATCGTTTAGGTATATGTGAGTTACGTATAATTAATGAGAATGCGTGTGTGATGGGAGTTGTCGGTCTAGAATGTCTGAGTGTGACGAGCCTGCATGTGGTGTGGTGGTGGGGCACTCTGCTTTCATTGCTTATTAAAAAATCATTCCATCACCCCTTGATAGATTACATTTTAGGTATAGAGCAGTACGTGTTCACTCATGGCATTGTGGGTGAAGCATGTGGTCTGCACCCGCCAGAAGGTATAGATCCCATTTATTGCTCCCTCTGGTCCTGCAATCATGCATAAACTAGAGCACCGGATGGTAATCTGTTGGTAGTGCTCTGATATTGGACGCAATGGCTTGCAAGGGAGCACTGACAGTGGGCATTAAGTGGGGATTAAACCCTTGTTGGCATTGCTATTCATGCACATTCTTTATATATAGGCCATTGTTTTTGTGAGTGTGGTTTTTAATTGTTTTAATATATTATTGATTAAATTGAAGTACTATATTATGATCATGTTTCCTATTTATATTTACATATGAGAATACCTGCATTTTACTTTTTATTAACGCTGGCATTGTGGCGCCCTCTACTGCTCTCATATGTATTTTTTTGTTGTTGTTGTTAAGGCCTTCTAACCCTAAGTTCCTTAGAATTCATGACCGCCATCTTTTTTCTTTCACTTGGCCTGCATGGAGTCACCTCTCCTATGTACTCTTGCATATATCGAGGACTATGGAAGGTACTGCATGACCACAGAATTCTCTGTAAATCTTATTGCATGCGTGGAAAGAAATGTCATTGGCACTTATTGCCAATGAAAAAATATTACGAAATTTAGAAATGTATACTTTTTTTAAAGAAAAATATATATTTACTTATCTACTTATTATATGTACACCTTTTTTTTTATTTTGAAGTTGTAATAAAATTTTAATACAATATAAAAACAATTTGCCCTTACTCCTTACTCAAAGATGGCAGATCCCCTTTAACAAGTGTAGAAAAAACATTTGACTCAAAAATACCAAATTAATTTCACTCTAGAGTTAATTACTGTGTAAAATGTTTCAACGTAAGAAAAAAAATCGGTTAATATCACAGATAATAGTAGACTAAATATGCAAAGTTAATAATAACCAGAATGTAGTAATTAAAGTAGCTGTAATAATTCTTCATTACTTGGAATTAACTGTGCTATTTGGGACGATGCCCAGGTACAGTCATGGAATACATTTTCAGCAACAGGTTGTCATATTTAACACCTTTTACAAGCTAAATTAGAATGCTAAAAGCAAGCAATGAGCCAGTTGGTAGGAAGACATATGACATGTTTTATGTAGGATCTGGGAAATTATTCAAATAAAAACAATCCATTTTTTTATATTTTTTCACGATTGTTATTTACCTTATTATTGAAGCAGTAATTTTGTATAACATTGTTCGAGTATCCTAGTTCATTATCCAAAACAGAAAAATAATCATGTTATACAAGCCTCAATAATGAAAAGAATGAATTGCTCTGGATAGATTAAAGATAATGCAAAAAAAAATGAAAGAAACCGTGTTAACACTTCTAATACCAAGTGCAAGTGACATTGACATTAAAGGGGTACTTTAATGCTTCGTTTCCACTGAGAGGTACGGTTAGGGTCGGTTCGGTATAGTACGCTATTTTGAGTGTTTCCATTATGAAAGTGGCCCATACAACTAAACCAAACCGCAACATTCCTGGTCCCCCTTCAGAAGTAGGGCCATAGGAAATGGTACGGTACAGTTAGGGCGAAGCTACTGGCGTCACACTATACAATCCATTGATTGGCGGACAGGAAAACGTCAATGCTCACGACAAATGACAAGCTAGACATTTGGTCTAAACTCTGCATGCCCCCGGCAGTCCGACTTCCAGTGGAAACGCTCACCTGAATAGGCTGGACCATTCTAACCCTTCAGAACTGTACCGACCCGACCCGTACCGCTCAGTGGAAACGAGGCATACGTTTTCTGGAAATTGCACAACAAAATAAAACATTAAAATTCACATAAACAAGTCAGACATGACAGATTAACTTTAATGAGAGCAGGAAAAAAATGAATCAATGTTACCAAATTAATTTCACACTATAGTTTATTATTGTGTAAAACATTTCAATGTAAGAACAAATTGGTTAATATTACAGATAATAGCAGAGTGCGTATGTAAAGTTAATAATGCATATAATGCATGTTAACCCTATCTTCATGTGATGATCCATTTTCTTTACAACATTCCGCAATTGACATCACAAGCCTGTTCCGTTTTGGCACTGCCCAAGAACATATTGTATTGTGAGAAGAAAAAGAGACACATTGTTTGTACTTCTCCTCCTCCGCATACTATGCTCGATGACAGAAAAAGGACAACGGTTAACAATGGCAGCCAAATCGGAGGAGCTAAACACATCTGTCCGGATTTGTACACTTCATTTTTAATTTAACACATATATGCTAAATATAGGGGATAAGCAAACATAATATTGAAAATACCTGGAAGTGACATGTTCTCTTTGAAGGAAAAAATCTACGTTTTTTGTTGTTTATGTTTTTTGTTTCGCGTAATGAAGAGCTTCAGATAAATCGTCTATTTCCGGAAATCTTTTAAACTTCTACTTTTGATCCGCTACAAAAGAAAAGCTAATGTAAGAGACATTCTATGGCACTGCATCAATTGCCCCACAGAATATGTTGCAAAAATAATTTTTATTAGCAAGTTTTCAATTTAAGAGTTCACAGAATACATGAACCATAACAAGATGATTTAGTACACGCAGGTACCATGAGAGTAAAATAAAACAAAACATAAGGGAGAAACGCAATTCTCAACAAATAAGTGAAGAGACACGCAGGACTCATGCAGGGCAGGTGTACGTATCGAGTCTGTCAATGTAATGCAATGCGGAATAGGTGGCTCTCCATGCCTGTCTACCTCCCCGGCCAGGGCAACTCCAAGAATTGTCTCACTTGGCGAGCATTATCTGAGCCTGGAGCCCAATAGAAGAAAGTAGAGGGTCTGCCCTCAGTGTGAAAGCTAGCGCCCCAACCGTCATGCCCCCAGTCCTGGGGGGAAGGGCGGACGAGGCAGTATAGGGAAGAAGGGAGAGAAATAGAAAAAAGGGGTGTAGAAGGGTGAGGAGCGTATCAGAGAAAGAAAAAGAGGAGCAAATGGGCAGTGTTAAGATATGAGCAGCAATATAGGAGGAAACGGTACTGATAATGCCCCACAGAATATGGGGTATTTGACATTGTCTACCCAAGTAGACTGGCCTAAGTGGGCAAGACTAGACATATGCTAACGTATTAGGGGACGGACATAGGTCAACTATCAGAACAAATGGAAATAGAGGGGCTGTAGAGGGGGCAAAGGAGCAGTAGAGGGGGGCAGGGTCTGTAGAGCACTCTATTCAATAAGAAGGAAAAAATAATTTTGGCAACGTTTTAGTTCTGGTATAGAACTTTCATCAAGATAAGTAGGTGATCACCTGCTTGTCCTGATGAAAGATCTAAACAAGAACTGAAACACTGACCAATGGATTTTTTTTATTGAATAAAGTTTGAATTTTATTTGAACTCTCAAAGTGCTGGCAAGATAATTGTCTGTCTGTCTGTCTGTCTGTCTGTTTATCTATATATCTACCTAAAATCATTGTAAATAACATGTTTGTAAGTCGAATGTTCCTTTTAGGCAAATTATAATTATACATGCATACCTACAGAAATATTGACTTTATTTTCCATTAATCTCAATTTTATTAGAATATTAAGTCATCAATATTACCAGGAGTTTAGAAATAAAAATCAACAAAACACCAATGAGTAAAAAGATGCTCTATAAATGTTTGGCGATAAGCTCCTGCCATTTCACAGGTCATAGTAATTATTCCAGTCCATGCAGTGAGCACCCCCAGCTGTTTGTAAAATACTTTTCTGACTGATAATTGGAACTTCAACAAATTAACACCATTGCATTGTATCAAATGTAAATATTGCCGCTTGTTCTATCAATACGATGATCATAAATGCTTATATTGAGAATTAATTTGTTAAGTAAAATACATCGAAAGAAATTTAAAATAAAATATATTAGTGAGTATGCCATGACAATGTCGTAGTCCAAGAGTGGTTGAGCTATTTAAGCTGTTATCACTAAACATCCGATTTTGTCTATTCAAACAGCAAAATTCCATCCGCATTGGCAACTGTCAGATTTACTAAAGCCAAGTTCGGTCAGCATACGGTTGGTTTCTGTAACATTGGTTTGGATGAGTTTGGCAAATCATTAATATCCGAATCTGAACCAGTTGACATCACTGGAATCGGAGATTCATCAATGACCGCGTGGCGGCCGATGACAAACTGAATGCTTCCAGCAGGATGCCTGTTTGCAAATTATCATTCTCTTTCGCTTTTTGCAAGTGAATTAATTATTTGAAGAACTAATTGCCCACTGGCAGGGCTAGCAGCCAGCAGGCAAATAGTTAAAAACCCTTGGCAGTGTGAGACTTGGCTGTCAGAGCTCTCTGATTGGTTAGTTTACTTGCCAACCAATCAGCATTTTTGGGGGGGCTGAAGAACAGACAAATTAGAAGAAAGAACACACCTGATGGTAAGTATTTTTTTTCAGCAGGTTTTAGATTTTTTTTTCCCCCTCCTATTATTAGAGAAAGGGGAGGTATATAGGGACTTTATTTTAGAGGAGAGGCTACGGGATTAGAGTGGACAAAGAGGTCCACCGCTTAAAATTTAAGAGTTGAAGACTAAGGGCCCAGATTGTATTAATTCAGCCCGTATTTCAGCCATCTCGCCATCTTCGGTTTGACTGGAGCCCGCACCAAATTGAAGCCTGTCAATCCCATTAACAACGTACAGATTTTGCAGTCTGAGTGGCCCTATTCCGAACTCTAGCGAATAACCTGTATGCCTATAGCTGAGTGCTTATGGCATGTGGAGCAAAAGCATAATTCTCGGTTTTATTCAGTGGAGGCTGGCTCATAGGTGCAGGTGGAGAGGCACCCCAATTTGGGAGTTTTTTTGGTTTTTTTTGCAAAAAGCAAAAATTTCAGAATTGTAAGGACTACAGATAAGTGTGTGTGTTAAACAGAAAACATTTGTCTGTCATGATTATACAAGCAGTTTCTATTCTCCCCTTCATTGATGTCTGGAGACACAGTTTTTGCACAAGGCATGTAATGGGGTCAAGTGGTAGAGACCAACGAATTTGGGGGGGGGGCAGTGACCTATCCCCTTTAAACTTTACTATCTGCTACCGGGTTCTCTGCGTAAAAAAAGGCAGCAGGTTTTTTTTTTCTATATTTTTTCATTTACTAGTCTATATCTGTGAAGTGTGCTTTTTTATAGTGTTTCATTAAACGATTGAAAATGTTCACTTTGCGTACGTTGTATCTTTATAAGTTCATATATATATATATATATATATATATATATATATATATATATATATATATATATATATATATATATATATAAAAACAGGGTACAAAGTTAGCACAGTGCTGGGGTATCAAGTCATGGAAGCCCAGATTTTGTTGGACTACATCTCCCATAAGTCTCTCCCATAATTCTATAGTTGGCTAAGTATTATACGAGTTATCCAAAAATCTGAGGGTGGGAGAAACACCGTGATATAAACAGCGATTAAGGTACATAACTCATCCTCTCACTACAAGACAGCATTTATAAAAAAAAACACTGCCAACACCTTGAAAGCACCATCCAATTATTAATACCAGTAACTGACGATCAGCGTCTCCACTGTTTGCATGGAGACACTGAACTTTCCTCATAGAGATGCATTGAGTGAATGCATCTCTATGAGGAGATGCTGATTGGCCAGGGTGGGAATTCTGATGAGCTCAGCCAAGGAGGCAGATCAGGGACAAGGCCAGCACCGGCAGATCCCGCACGGCACTGGAATAAAATTACGTTTAATACCTTTTTAAGTGGGGCAAAGGAGGCCAAGACAGTGGGATAGTGTTTTTAATATAGGGTCAGGAATACATGTTTGTATTCTTGACCCTATAGTGTTCCTTTAAGTTTTTCAAACAAGACAAATCCTTTTAGATTAGTAGATACAGTTAGTATGAACATTTAATACAAATAAATAATGACATTCACTAACAAGCATGTGCAGCCAAGCCTGCAAACATTGAGATCTTTGATAATGTTATGTAATGTTGCCAGTACTGTTCGTTCATGTTTTTGCATCAGTAATTTTGCTGCAAAGTCTTAAGGGCATTGACAGTATTAAATGAGCTGTGTGCTGTGGGTTTTTAAACCTCCACAACACATGTAAATAAACATCTGTTTTCTTTACTTTATTGTTATTTTCTCAGCGATTCCTTTGAAAGTCAGACATTAAACTCGAAAATGTCATAATCTAGTTGAACTATCCAAGCTGGCATTTTCCGAGCAAAGAAATATTGTGCTTTTATATTAGCAGCAATTATTTAACAGCTTGCATAACATTCAAGATTTGTGCTAACAAAACAAAGCATCCTGTATGCAAGAAGTCAGCATTATTATATGTTTCTCATCAAAAGAAACATCTACTTCGAAGAAAAACTGTTAGGTTTGTTTGTGGTGGTAAAATTGTCCTATGGTAGGAGAGAGTAAATCACAAAATTCAATTCGTAATCATTGCTATGACTTTCTTAAAGGTTACATTGTGTATGTGTGTATTAAAGCTTTGATGTAGATCCACTTCCCAGAGATATGCTCATTGAAGGATATTTGCCCCTTAGCTGTGACTTTTGGAGGTTCCAGGTAAGTGAAGTTGGTTGTTCTGTGAACTATGACTTGCCACCTTTTACAAGTAAATTTAAAAAGTCTCATTAAAAGAGGGAGACTGACTAACATTATAAGGAGATACACAGACCCAAAAAGCCTCTACCCAGGAAAACTTTCTATTTTATATTGTCTTACTGATTAACTACAAAATATATATTTGCTAAAGATCAGACTATTTAAGCAATAGTAGCAGAAGGCTGGCTTCGCTCAAGATCTCACAAAGGAGAAACCACTGCCTTGTTGTCCAGCAATCTTAGAACCTTATTTTGAGTTATCCTAGTGCCCCTACATTTCTTTTGGTAAAGGTTTACACATGATCTCCAATCAGAGCCTGTAAATGTCAGTCTTCAAATGGAACATCTGAGACCTACTTCCAACCACAGCAGTCCTGCAATGATGGAATGTTTGACAAACCTTCAGTAAGCTGTTACACCACATCCATCGGGTGCTCACCAACCCACTGTAACTTATCCTGACCTCGAAGACTCCAGCAGGTGCTACACCCAACCAGATAATTCTGACCACAACAACACTGCTACTACTAAAAACACTGTTGTACTTATAGGGGTGCCAATAATCTAAGTAGTAGCTTAATACGCAATCATTTATCAGCAAAAAATATGGTTACAAAATCATCTTTCTTCAATGAAACGAATGGATTTTATGGATGCGGCTCCTATGGAAACAAACGATTAAAGAGTTTGTCCACCCTATGAATGATAATAAGAGATTTAAAATCAGAGAACTAATTACCTGTCATTCTACAAAAGTAATATACAAAATTACATGCCCATGTAAATTAACATATATAGGAAGAACTATAAGGACACTAAATACACGCATCCCGGAGCACATAAGAAACATCAAAAACGGTTTTGAGAAACACAGTGTTTCCATGCATTTTAAAGATAAACATAATTGTGATCCCTGTTTAATGGAATTTATGGGAATCCAAAGAATTTCCGTTAATTGGAGGGGGGGAGATTTAATGAAAAAGATAGGTCAATCTGAGATGAAATGGATATTTAATTTGAATACAATGCAACCGCATGGATTAAATGATGACTTCGAGATTTGCCATTTTTTGTAGATTTTATTATATTTATATTGTATATATGTATATTTTATATATATATTAAATTTTTTTTTTACTATGTTTTTTATCTTATGGCTCTATCTTTCAGCCATTATGCTACTCATGTGGTTAGCATTTTCCATTTTGCACTGTTTATTTTACACTGTATAATGTCAGTTATCCAGCTTTTATTTATATGCCTTGTATCCTCCTTGATATTATTTTTTATTATTTATTATCTATTATTTTTTATTTTGTTTCCCTTTACTACTAATATGGTCTTTTGGATAAATGAATATTTCGAGATATTGGGCTATTATTGGACCCATTTTCGACATCTTACACATTGCCACTAAGAAATATGGCCGAAGCTAAGAATCTCCGGCACTACTGGGTGCTGAAAGGGACATTTCGAGCAAGCGGAACATCCCTGCATTTGATTCAATGCCGGACGCACGCACGCACGCCTCCAATTTACTTCCGCGTATGACGTCACGCGCCCGGGACGTCGTGCGTGATGACGTCACGCTATCGGAAGAGATAACCAACAGCTGAGGCAGCACACTCCCACTAGTATGAGCGCCGTGATTGGTTGTATCACGGACGCCATACTCCAATGAATTTCGAGTTAATGATATTTAAACTTGTATGTAGCAGCATTATGGACACCAATTGAGAAAGCCGGATTATATCGGTGAAACGCGTCTTGGACCCAGCACTGGCACTTGAGTATACTGTATTCACTTTATTGTTTTAATGTATAAGTTACAATAAATGTTAATCTTTTTTTACCAAGTGAACTAGTGATTTACCTATGCTGCTACAAAGAAGGGAACTGTCACTCTATAATTGACAGTATATTTGCATACTTGGAGCCCAGTTATAGGCTCCTAATAAGGTGAGAAGTAAATTGTTATCTACACCTTATTTCCCAACACATTAAGGATTTCTGCACCAGGGTTAGCATTGCTTCCCTGTTTCTCCCATTTTTTGTCTCTACTTTGAGGTCCTGTTACAGCCTACAAGCACCTTACGGGTGGGTGATACATCTATACCACTACAAAGAAGGGAACTGCCACCCTATAATTGACAGTATATCTACACACTTGGAGCCCAGTTATAGGCTCCTAAGAAGGTGAGAAGTAAATTGCTATTTATACCTTATTTTCCAACATATTAAGACTTTCTACACCAGGGTTAGCATTGCTTCCCTGTCTCTCTCATTTTTTATCTCCATTTTGAGGTCTCTTCATATTCTATGAATACCTGAAAGGACTTTAACATCATTTGTAACATCTCTTAAAGTCTACAGGAGTAAGTGTTTTACTTTATTTACAAGCGCTCCACCTTCTACACTATTTTTGCATGTAATTGCACAACAGTGTTTTTTGTATATCATTGATTGCTAGTAGGTGGGAGAGTTCCTACTTTTGGTGTGTTAGCCGCTACTACTTGATTGTACATTATAACATCTTTCCTAAGCGCCCTTGAACACAGAAATCACATTTCCTTCACTCCACTGCTACTACTAAAATGTTATCGCTAGCCCAGGACATGCTGCCACTAAGAATATGTATGGTGGACTATTGGGCCTCACTTAGTTTGGAATTAGTTGCTTAGACCAGTGTTTCCCCAAACCAGTCCTCAAGGTCCACCAACAGTCCAGGTTTTGTCAGTATCTCCATTGAAATAAAACAGAGGAATACATTAATCCTGGGCTGTTGGTGGGTCATGAGGACTGGTTTGGGGACCTCTTGCTTAGACTATTCTGTGCTCTAGACTAGGTTTTGTGGCAAGTTTACTCTCCATTCCAAAAGTATTTGGCAACAAATAATATCCACCATTTGAATATGTAGCCTTTAATATAAGATATCGTTTTTCCTAGAGGGCTCAAGTCCTTTCTTATTCCACAATTTTATGATATTCTACACTCCCTCTGATAATGTATCTGTTTGTTTATCATTAGAACAGATCAGTTTACCTATAGTCCTTTGCCATTCTTATAATATGTAATGGTGTTTTATGCTGTATTCCGCGCTGATTGTATATTGCATGACTGTTTCAAAATGTATACCGTATTTATCGGCGTATAACACGCACTTTTTTCCCCTGAAAATAGGGGGGAAATCGTGGGTGCGTGTTATACGCCGATATACCATATTTACTTACCTGTCCTGAAGCGTGGGCCGGCTTCACAGCGCGCACCGCGGTACAGGAACTTTAATTTCAGGTTCCGGTTTCCGGCGGGACTGAAAGGAAGTGTGCACAATAGTGTGCACACTTCCTTTCAGTCCCGCCGGAAACCGTAACCTTAAATTAAAGTTCCTGTACCGCGGTGCGCGCTGTGAAGCCGGCCCACGCTTCAGGACAGGTAAGTAATTATGGGAGGGGAGGAAAGTACACAAGGGGAGGGGAGGGGAGGGGAGGGGGAGGAAAGTACACTATGGGAGGGGAGGGGGAGGAAAGTACACTATGGGAGGGGAGGGGGAGGAAAGTACACTATGGGAGGGGAGGGGGGAAGTACACTATGGGAGGGGAGGGGGAGGAAAGTACACCATGGGAGGGGAGGGGGGGGAAGTACACTATGGGAGGGGAGGGGAGGGGGGGAAAGTACACTATGGGAGGGGGGGGGGGAAATACACTATGGGAGGGGAGGGGGGGGAAATACTATGGGAGGGGGGGAAATACTATGGGAGGGGAGGGGGGAATACTATGGGAGGGGAGGGGGGGAGAATACTATGGGAGGGGAGGGGGAGAATACTATGGGAGGGGAGGGGGGAGAATACTATGGGAGGGGAAGGGGGGAGAATACTATGGGGGGAGGGGGGAGAATACTATGGGAGGGGGGGGGAGAATACTATGGGAGGGGGGGGAGAATACTATAGGAGGGAAGGGGGGAGATTACTATTGGAGGGGAGGGGGGGAGAATACTATGGGAGGGGAGGGGGGGAGAATACTATGGGAGGGGAGGGGGGAGAATACTATGGGAGGGGAGGGGGGAGAATACTATAGGAGGGAAGGGGGGGATTACTATATGAGGGGAGGGGGGAGATTACTATGGGAGGGGGAAGAATACTATGGGAGGGGAGGGGGGGAGAATACTATGGGAGGGGGGAGAATACTATGGGAGGGGAGGGGGGAGAATACTATGGGAGGGGAGGGGGGAATACTATGGGAGGGGGGAGAATACTATGGAAAGGGGGGAGAATACTATGGGATGAGGGGGGAACACTATGGGATGAGGGGGGAATACTATGGGATGAGGGGGGGATACTATGGGATGAGGGGGGGAATACTATGGGAGGGGGGGAAATTTCCTGGAATTTCTTTCTAAAAATGAGGTGCGTGTTATACGCCGATAAATACGGTACTAACGTTTCTTTGAATTGCTATGCTCATTAAAAATATATTTTTTTCTATTTTAAAACCTAATTTAAAACCTTCAGTAGTTATGGTAGCAACATAAGTGCGCAATGGCATGCATAGTATATCCTTTTTATAGTGGCTAGTATGAATTTAAATATAATATTATATTTTTTTTATGAATACCGTTTTTTCTCTATTATCTATTTGTTATAAAATGCAATTGCTGATTTACAAGGAACCTTTGAAAATATAAACAGCTGTCAAATATATAAATAAAACTAGGCATTCCTATAAATTGAACATCACCTTTCTTTGGAACAAAAACATATAGGATTTTTCTTTGTGTAATAAATTGTAATGGATTTCCCTTGTAGCAATTCCTTTGGTAAATAAGGCATGTTCTACCAGGTCAGACCTCGGGCAAACCTTGTATTTTCTCTAGTTCAATGGAACAATAAAGGTAATACAAAAAGGCGTTTAGTATTTATTTAAACAAAAAATGTGCTCTACTGCTCTAACCAGTTTTCTGTTTAATTTAATCTGTTCCTTGGGTATTTGCTCATTTCTGACCTCAATCCCCAACACACGGTTGGCTAGGATGTGCTACATACTTTTCTCAATATAGTTTTCTGCATAAAGTATATACGTCCAAGGATACATTGAACAATGAACAGAATTAAAAGAATGAATGTAACATTTTATAATAATGATCATTTATTAATTTAACAATATCTACTTGGCTATGATATTTGCCTGCCTTTGTTTCTAGCAAGGCATAACTTGCTACAAGTATTTTTTTATTTATTTTTTTAACAAATCCTGTTTCTCACCATTTTTTTGCACAAAGAAAAGATAAAAAAGAATGAACTGTTTTTAAACACAGGTTGACACTGCAATCTATTGATGACATTATAGACATCTGCATGATGCCAATTGACAATTGCATGATGCTTACATTTAGAGTGATGGCCGTGGACAAACAGATGTAAATACAATTAAGGAAAAAAAAAATTTAAAAAAAAAAATTAAAAAAAAAAAATTTTCATCCTGACTTATGTCTAACCACAACAAGAGGACATAGTCTTAAATTAGAGGGGCAACGGTTTCAAAATAATATCCAGAAGTATTACTTTACTGAGACGGTAGTGGATGCATGGATCAGGCTTCCAGCTGAAGTGGTAGAGGCTAACACAGTAAAGGAGTTTAAGCATGTGTGGAATAGGCATAAGGCTATTCTAACTATAAGATAAGGCATGGGACTAATGAAAGTATTTAGAAAACTGGGCAGACTAGATGGGCCGAATGGTTCTTATCTGCCGTCACATTCTATTTTTCTATATTTCTAATGATATCTTATGTCTTTTGATCCTATCCACATTGGGCTGATTTACTCTGCTTACTGAATAGCAATTCATTTATTGAAGTCCATGGAAAAAATGCTATTCAGTTAGGAAAGTAAACCCTTTATTAATAATACTATTATTATTGACATTTATATAGCACCAAATTATTCCACAGTGTTTCGCAATAATACGGACGGGGGAATGTAACAATCGAGACAAACTATTTGACAAGAACAAGAAAGGTCGCTGAGCTCAAACAAGCTTACAATCTAGAGATTTGATATTAAAATCCAGCCCAGTACAGTGGTTGTGGTATGCTATTCACTAACGTGCACAAGTCTGTATTTAGTTAATAAGCCGACAAGTCACCTTTGGTCAACTTGATGTTAAGTGTTGCACTTGAACTCTTATAGAAGTATATTATTTGTTCTTAATATGATGCTTTTTAAAATGAACAGTTACAATACAATTAAATGGAACAATGAAATGATTTAAGACATTTTTTCTTATAGCACAGTATTTTATTAGATATTCTGCAACAGCAGATTAACACTAGACATGGTTGCAATATTCAAGTCCCCAGTGGGAGTGAGTTGTACCCATAGAGAAAGAATTGAGAAAGTCCCACTGCACAGTCCCACTCCATGTATACTCATGGATAGAGATGGATTGTAGCAGTGGGACGATTGAAGGAGAATAACACATCTCCATAACTTAGTAGTAATACGCTATGAAATGGGACATGCCGAATAGCAACTATTCTGTAGCATGCCCCATTAACAAGGCAACTCCACACACTAACTGACCGTCATATTGGTTGCATATCATTTACTGGAACTAATATAATTATTTAATGGTATATGGTTTAACTGCATCCCCACTCTGGGGATGGAGCCAATAGCTGTTTTGTGTGTGCTATGGGAGTTGTAGTTTCACAACATCTGGGATCCCCTGATTAAGAGAATTTTACCTGTTCCTTGATTATCTTCAAACAGAATATGAATCAAGTATTACTTGTTTTTTCGAGAAAGAAGTGACTCTAATGGTTACACATGCAGCGTCCTGCTGACCTCACTAAGCTATATCAGTGTTACAATTTTTACTCTGTAGACAAAAAGACTGTAGCTCTAGCAAGCCCATATGGTGTAATAGATTTTAGGTACATTCTAATAATCAATACCTTCGCTGCTTGGTAATTGCATGAATAAACTTGGGGAAGCATCTCTCTTGGGGTAGACGTAGTCTGGGGACATGAGTGATCTTACAAGTTTAAATACACAAAAACAAGTCCTGCACTCAGACTCCCACTACTCCTAAGTGGCAGCAATGACCATAGTCCACATCAGCCCCAATACATACACTAAAAACTATAGAAAAGAGTTACTTACGCATTGTCCCAAATCCCTATGTTTATTTAAATAACTGGAGGTTTTTCGTATCACTCCAATGGCCACTTTTTTTCACTAAGTCAAGATTTTCACAGCTAACCACAAATCATTGTATCCACAAGTTCACGTATACCATCTCTTTGTATGCAGACTTTCTTTTTCCTTTTTTTTTTCTTGTGATATCCAATAATAAAGTTTTTTTCTCAAACTATTTTATTTGGCTTTTCCCCAGCGTCTGGATTTTTCTTATCCAGTTGTTATTATTGATTTTGCCTCTGCATTTAACAGCCGTTTTCCTAGCTCTGCAAAGAATCTCAGCTTTATTACAGAGACTGTGCTTCATTTTAAACGAACTAAATCCGGGTCTGGTCCGATCTATACGAGACGGCAGCTCTCAGGATAAGAGACCTAGCCTGGAGAACGCACAACGGAAGTTTCTGCTCCCTAGCTCCAGTCCACAGAATAATGACACACAGACCCCTGCTTTCCTCCATCATAAACGGGTGGGGGTTATCCCAGTCCCTACACGGGAGGCTAGGATTCACAGCCAGTGCATTAAAGGCATGTAAGGGATGGACACACCATAGGTTGTTGGGTCTGTTGAGTTGCGGTTGACGGCTCATTTTCAGGCTCTTGGCTGGCACAGTTTCCTATATCAAATTGCCTCCCTAACGGTAACATTGTTACCTAGTTTAGGCATTGGATGACTGCCCTCTACCTCCAACCTACCGGTCCTCCATACTGGACCCTCAGCTAGTCTGATGATCGAAGCTTAATACAGTAATTTATTTCTTCCCATATATAAATCAGGACGCTCTCCTGTGGTTATTACACACATCGTCTGCAACAGCAATCAGTGCAGAATAATGCTTGTTTACTTTTTACATGTTTTAGGATCACTGTTTTCTTTTCCGATTGTTCTTATATTAAAAAAAAAAACGTTTTCCAGTTCACAATTTTTATAGCTTCGCTGTATTTCTATGCTGTTGATAGGTCTGTTTATATTATCACAACCTGCTATCCATCTATGAGCTGAAATGTAGCAAAATATAAGTATGTGTGTGTATGTATGTATGTATGTATGTATATATGTATATATATATATATATATATATATATATATATATATATAAAATACACAATCCAGCGCACTCGCTTATTCACTAAACAATGATTTCAAATCTTAGAGATTGTAATAGTTTTATTTAAAAACACCTCACCTAGGCCTAAAAATAATGGGGGGTTTAGTTACATTATATGATCATATATTGCATAAGCCTGCCACAACGTCAATGGGATTGATCTCATAAGACCAAGCATTAGGCTGTTAGAGTAGGACCTGCCAAAAATGGGGTACATTGACATTGTGGCAGGCTTATGCAATACAGTTGCAAGAAAAAGTATGTGAACCCTTTGGAATGATATGGATTTCTGCACAAATTGGTCATAAAATGTGATCTGATCATCATCTAAGTCACAACAATAGACAATCACAGTCTGCTTAAATTAATAACACACAAAGAATGAAATGTTGCCATGTTTTTATTGAACACACCATGTAAACATTCACAGTGCAGGTGGAAAAAGTATGTGAACCCTTGGATTTAATAACTGGTTGAACCTCCTTTGGCAGCAATAACTTCAACCGAATGTTTCCTGTAGTTGCAGATCAGAAGTGCACAACGGTCAGGAGTAATTCTTGACCATTCCTCTTTACAGAACTGTTTCAGTTCAGCAATATTCTTGGGATGTCTGGTGTGAATCGCTTTCTTGAGGTCATGCCACAGCATCTCAATCGGGTTGAGGTCAGGACTCTGACTGGGCCACTTCAGAAGGCATATTTTCTTCTATTTAAGCCATTCTGTTGTGGATTTACTTCTATGCTTTGGGTCATTGTTCTGTTGCAGATACTTTTGTAACCCTTTCCTGCTTTATGCAAATCAACAATTCTTAATCGTAGGTCTTCTGAGAGCTCTTTTGTGCGAGGCATCATTCACTTCAGGCAATGCTTCTTGTAAAAAGCAAACCCAGAACTGGTGTGTGTTTTTTATAGGGCAGGGCAGCTGTAACCAACACCTCCAATCTCATCTCATTGATTGGACTCCAGTTGGCTGACATCTCACTCCATTAGTCTAGGGGTTCACATACTTTTTCCACCTGCACTGTGAATGTTTACATGGTGTGTTCAATAAAAACATGGCAACATTTCATTCTTTGTGTGTTATTAGTTTAAGCAGACTGTGATTGTCTATTGTTGTGACTTAGATGATGATCAGATCACATTTTATGACCATATCATTCCAAAGGGTTCACATGGCGCGCCGAGCAGCTGGGACCACGAGATGGACTTTGTGTACCACTGCAGGCTCGCTACCCCAGGGCACAGGGTCCACAAGCACCACTACCCCTGGATTATTCAGCAGGAAACACTCTTCTCGGCTATCGGGACATTACTTATTGGGCATAGGCTGAACTTACAGCACACTGCTACCTGTCGGCTACAAGGACTCAGGCCATATATGCACCCCAGCTTATTCTCAACCAGTGGTATTTTTTTGTGTTCTTGTGTCCTTTTTCTTATGTTTTTGCTTATGTTTTTTTTTTATTATGTTCTTCGGGCAAAACAGAGCTACTTCCAACTAAGAAGCCCGCTACCTGGACCCCATGGCACAATAACAGTATAGTTTAGCATAACAACTCAGCATGTCTTTATTAGCTATTAGCCCTATGCATTACCTCATGTTTTACTTACCGTAAAATGATTAGCAACAAGCCTATGTATATGCAAAGCTCAGCCACTCTCCCTTCACAGTAGCTCCAGACAACTAATATTTAGCCTGTAATTTAAGCATTCCATAAAAGCTAAAAAAATCTGCGATATATACGAATGCCATAACTCTGTTTTATATGACTTGTTATCAACCTGTGTACAAAGGCTGTTGTGGCTTACTGAACACTATTTTATTTATTTGCACTGTCTAAATAAAGAACTTAATATATATATATATATATATATGTGGCAAAACTAGCCACTTCTGAATTACATACAGTACCGGTTGTCCGTAGGCTGAAAATATAATGTATAACGTTAAATGTATGTGTATTGCTCTATGGCCGTTCGCATGCTGGCAGCCGTATGCTGCCAGCATACAAAGCATTCATACGACGAAACACGGCTATCCTGGCCGTTCGCCGTACGAATGTGGACTCCCCAGGTAGACCACACATTCACAGGTCGTGTGGCACCAATTAACCGATTGCAACATTGTTGCAATCGGTAATTAAGGGCTCTCCTAGGTGGCCGTCGTTCGACTACCGACCATGCGGCGGTCGGCCATCTTGGATCCCTTGTCTCTGCAGCGGTGTTCGGTCGTCGAGAGCCTGGAATGGAAAACGGCTACTCAATGATTTGAACACCGCTGGACTTCCAGAGCGTTCGGGAGTCCCGCGTTCGGTACATTATATGTCCCGTGCTTATTCGGTACTTTTAAACCCTCTTTAATGTTTTACTGTATTATGTGCGGCGTTCGGTCAATTCAGCTGGGATCAGAGCGGTATTCTCCCAAAGTGTGCGCTCCGACCCCAGCTATCTACCGAACGTTCAATTATTATAAAGTACCGAATATTGTGTGAATTGTGTATTTTAATGTCAATTGTCGGTTTTGCTGCACGAGGAGATAATCCACTTAAGCGTCCATTTTAGTGGGAGTATCTTTCTCGTGCAGCAAGGCCTGTTGGGAAAGTCACAGTGCATGTTGGGAGAAATCCCCTGGAATTACTGTCTGGAAACCCCTTGCATGGGGAACTGTATAAATATGCTGCCTGTGAATAAACCGAGTTAGTTGACTCCCAAACTGTGTTTCGTCCGGTTATTGGGAGGATTGGGAATATTGCCTTGCTTTCTACTCTGACTGTGGATTTCCTAGATGGACCAACGGATATCGTATGCTGTTACACTGCATTCCGTTACAATTGGTGGCAGCGGTGGGATCCGAACCTTACAGCCGAAAAAGCAGCGTTCGTGTAAACTGGAACTACCGAACAAGGAAAGCAAGGGCAATTCGTATGGAGATTGATTATACCATACTAAAACGACAGACTTTAAAAGAGCTACTGGAAGCCAGGGGTAAGATAGCCAGCAACAAATCTAAGGCTGTGCTGATCGCTGAACTGATGGAGGGAGACAGAGCCCGCAGCGCTACACCCCCACCAGCCAAGGAAGAGACCCCATTCCAAAAAGAGCTACGAACCAGGTTGGAGTTCTTACCGCAACCAGTACCGCTGGAAATACTGACCGTGATGGTATCGGATGTACAGGATTATCTGATGGCGACCAGCACACCAGCGACCCCGCCTAGGGCAGAGTCTGTTACTGCCTCCACCTACGGACAGGTAAAGCCCAAAGTCCCACATCACGCATTTAAAGCGTTTTGTGAAGAAAAGGACGAAATTGATGGGTATTTGCAGGACTTTGAGCGGCTGTGCGATTTGCACGATTTAGAACCCGCAACATGGGTGCCGCTGCTGGCAGGCAAATTATCGGGTAGGGCGGCTGAAGCCTACCGTGCCGTACCCCGAGAGGACAGTAAGGATTACCCTAAAGTAAAGAGGGCGATCTTAGAGAGGTATGCTATTACCCCAGAGGCATACCGGCGGAAATTCCGGGGCCTGCGCAAGCCTGAGAAAGATTCTCATGCAGAATGGGCGCACAAGCTGGACCAAGCATCACTAGGCTGGATACAGGCCAGCAACGCTAGTAACATGGAGGAGTTGAGGCAGTTAATGCTGCTGGAACAGTTTTTTAATGGTTTGTCCCCAGAAGCACAAGAATGGGTGAGAGACCGGAAACCACTCACCCTAACCGAAGCCGCTAAATTGGCGGATCAGCATTTTGATGCCAGGAGGCATCACGGTGCCCAAAATAAGACTCTCCCTCGGATTACCGGGCCACCCAATAATTTTATCCCTACCGGCCCCACCGCACCCCTGCACAGGCCGGCACTGAATACTCCACCAACCCCCTCCCGATACAACGGCCGGGCTAACATTCAGTGTCACACCTGCAAGCAGTGGGGGCACATTTCTCGAGAGTGCACCCAAAACCGGAGCCGACAAGCTTGGAACCAGGTGCGACAAAATTTGACACCCAGGGCTGCTGCGCACCATTACCAGGTAGCACCCGCCACCCAAGAATTGCTGAGCGCTCAAATTGAGGAGCCTCTTGGGGTGCTGCACGAAGTAATGTCAGTCCGAGCCACCGACAACCGACAACATCATCGGCAGCTAGTGACCCTGGAGGGGAAGGAGGTGCAAGGGCTCCGGGATTCGGGAGCCACTTTAACTTTGGTTGCCCCCCATTTGGTACCAGGCGCAACCCACACTGGCGGCTCCGTGGCAGTACGGGTGGCCGGGGGAGCAGTATACCGGCTACCTACTGCCAAAGTTCATTTGGATTGGGGTGTGGGAGAGGGGACCGTAGAAGTGGGGCTGATGCAGAATTTACCTGCCGATGTTGTACTGGGGAATGACTTGGGCCAAATGACTTCCGCTTTTATTCCCCAGGCTCCGTACCAGGAAGCCCTTCCCGTAACCACCCGGCAACAGGCTCGCACCACGGCTACACCGATGCACTCTGAGGCTCAGGTAAGAGACCATGTTCCCCAACTGACCCCCATGTCCTGGGATACCCCGACTACCTTTGCGACCGAAGTCCAGACCGATCCCACTCTCCAAGTATATAGGGACCGGGCACAAACCGACCAAGCAGGGTTAGAGGGGGAGCGGTTCATCTGGGAAAGAGAGTTGCTATACCGTGTCACGGCAAAAGATGTGGGGGGGTCTGTCACCTTAACTAATAAACAGCTAGTGGTACCCCAGAAGTATAGACAGGAGCTGCTGCGAATTTCTCATGACATCCCCTTGTCAGGACACCTAGGGATGACCCGTACCCGATACCGTTTGACCCATGCCTTCTTCTGGCCCGGGATCTCTCAGGATGTGCGCCAATATTGCACCTCCTGCGACGTCTGCCAGCGTGTAGGTAAACGAGGGGATCGCCACAAAGCCAGGCTATGCCCCCTGCCCATCATAGCAGAACCCTTCAGCCGAGTAGCAGTGGATATCGTAGGTCCCCTGCCAAAACCCAGTCCCTCTGGCAAAAGGTATATCCTAACTATAGTGGACTACGCCACCCGATACCCCGAAGCCGTGGCCCTCTCTAATATCCACGCTGAGACCGTAGCAGAAGCATTAATGAAGGTATTTTCCCGAGTAGGTTTTCCCCAAGAGATAATCTCGGATCGAGGTACCCAATTTACGGCCGAAGTTACCCAACATATGTGGAAGGTGTGTGGCATTAAGCCAATAGTTAATTCCGCCTACCACCCCCAGTCCAACGGGCTATGTGAGAGGTTCAACGGGACGCTGAAGCAGATGCTTCGGACGTTCGGGGAGACCCACAAAGACTGGGAGAGGTTTCTACCTCACCTACTCTTTGCCTATAGAGAGGTCCCCCAGGAGTCGACAGGATTCTCCCCGTTTGAGCTACTGTTTGGGAGGAGGGTGCGAGGACCCTTGAACTTGATTAGGGAACACTGGGAGGGAGAGAGTACCACTAACGAGACCCCTATCGTGTCATACGTCCTGGAGTTCAGGGACCGTCTGGAGGCGCTGACTCAAGCTGTACACACCAACCTCCAGGCGGCCCAGCAACGCCAGCGCCGCTGGTACGATAGAGGAGCCAGGGACCGCAGCTTTCAGGTGGGACAGAAGGTTTTGATCTTAAAGCCCGTCCGCACAGATAAGCTGCAGGCCATCTGGCAAGGCCCATACCAGGTAGTGGAGCAGCGATGCAACACTACCTATGTGATCGGCCCCTGCTCAGGGGTAGGGAAGAGACGCATGCTCCACGTGAACATGCTCAAGCCCTACCATGAGAGGATAGAGGATGTGACGGCAATATGTGCCTCCTCCGTAGAGGATCAGGAAAATCTACCCTTACCCGACCTACTAGAACCCGAGGCACAGATAGAGCCCTCCCGGGGAGTTCAGCTGGGGGAGCGGCTAAGCCCCCAGGAGCGTGCCCAGGTACAGGCGCTGATTGTAGCAAAGGGGACTACCTTCTCCAATTTACCTGGGTACACTCCGCTAGCCACCCACCGAGTGGAGACCCCGGGACAGCTACCTATGCGCCAGGCTCCATATAGGGTTCCGGAATCCGTCCGTACCCATATGAAAGCCGAACTAGACGAAATGTTGCAGCTAGGGGTTATCGAACCCTCCGATAGCCCCTGGGCATCGCCGGTAGTCCTGGTACCTAAAAAGGATGGCACCACCCGATTCTGTGTTGACTACCGGAGGCTAAATGACAAAACGGTGTCTGATGCCTACCCGATGCCCCGGATAGACGAGCTGTTGGATAAGATGGCACGGGGCCAGTATCTCACTACCATTGATTTGTGTAAGGGGTACTGGCAGATCCCTCTAGCCGATGACGCCATCCCCAAGTCGGCGTTTGTCACCCCGTTTGGCCTGTACCAGTTCAAGGTCATGCCTTTCGGGATGAAAAACGCTCCGGCTACCTTTCAGCGGATGGTAGATCGGCTACTGGACGGTTTTCAGGAGTATGCCTGTGCCTATCTAGACGATATAGCCGTTTTTAGCCAGACCTGGGAAGACCACCTACACCACATAGGGGCGATACTAGATCGCATTGGGGAGGCCGGGTTAACGCTAAAACCCAGCAAGTGCCACATAGGTATGGCCGAGGTGCAGTATCTGGGCCACCGTGTAGGGTGTGGGCAGCAGAGGCCCGAGCCAGCCAAGATTGAGGCCGTAGCCAAGTGGCCTACCCCCAGGACTAAGACCCAGGTGTTGGCGTTCTTAGGAACAGCCGGCTATTACAGAAAGTTTGTCCCTGACTATAGCACCCTGGCCAAACCCCTAACCGACCTGACGAAGAAGAACCTTCCCCGACTGGTTGTCTGGGCCCCAGAGTGTGAGCAGGCATTCCAACAACTCAAGACTGCTCTCACTAATGCTCCTGTGTTAACTGCTCCTGATCCAACTAAAAGATTTCTTGTTCACACAGACGCTTCAATGTTTGGATTGGGGGCAGTACTGAGCCAAGTGGGAGCCGATGGCGGAGAACACCCCGTAGCCTATTTAAGCCGCAAGTTGCTACCTCGTGAAGTGAGCTACGCCGCCATCGAGAAAGAATGCCTGGCCGTGGTGTGGGCCCTTAAAAAGTTACAGCCATATTTGTACGGACAACCTTTTTCCTTACTCACAGATCACAACCCGTTAGTGTGGATAAACAGTGTGTCTGGAGACAATGCCAGGCTGCTGCGCTGGAGCTTGGCGCTGCAGCCCTTTGACTTTACTATCCATTACCGGCCAGGAAAACAAAACGGTAACGCTGACGGGTTATCCAGACAAACTGAACTCGAGAAGTGATCTGTGAGTACTCTCCCGGACATCCCCAAGCCGATCCGTTGGGATCAGACTGTGTATGCCGGCTTGGTTCTGGGGGAGCATTGTGGCAAAACTAGCCACTTCTGAATTACATACAGTACCGGTTGTCCGTAGGCTGAAAATATAATGTATAACGTTAAATGTATGTGTATTGCTCTATGGCCGTTCGCATGCTGGCAGCCGTATGCTGCCAGCATACAAAGCATTCATACGACGAAACACGGCTATCCTGGCCGTTCGCCGTACGAATGTGGACTCCCCAGGTAGACCACACATTCACAGGTCGTGTGGCACCAATTAACCGATTGCAACATTGTTGCAATCGGTAATTAAGGGCTCTCCTAGGTGGCCGTCGTTCGACTACCGACCATGCGGCGGTCGGCCATCTTGGATCCCTTGTCTCTGCAGCGGTGTTCGGTCGTCGAGAGCCTGGAATGGAAAACGGCTACTCAATGATTTGAACACCGCTGGACTTCCAGAGCGTTCGGGAGTCCCGCGTTCGGTACATTATATGTCCCGTGCTTATTCGGTACTTTTAAACCCTCTTTAATGTTTTACTGTATTATGTGCGGCGTTCGGTCAATTCAACTGGGATCAGAGCGGTATTCTCCCAAAGTGTGCGCTCCGACCCCAGCTATCTACCGAACGTTCAATTATTATAAAGTACCGAATATTGTGTGAATTGTGTATTTTAATGTCAATTGTCGGTTTTGCTGCACGAGGAGATAATCCACTTAAGCGTCCATTTTAGTGGGAGTATCTTTCTCGTGCAGCAAGGCCTGTTGGGAAAGTCACAGTGCATGTTGGGAGAAATCCCCTGGAATTACTGTCTGGAAACCCCTTGCATGGGGAACTGTATAAATATGCTGCCTGTGAATAAACCGAGTTAGTTGACTCCCAAACTGTGTTTCGTCCGGTTATTGGGAGGATTGGGAATATTGCCTTGCTTTCTACTCTGACTGTGGATTTCCTAGATGGACCAACGGATATCGTATGCTGTTACACTGCATTCCGTTACAATATATATATATATATATATATATATATATATATATATATATATATATTTGCCTAGATTATTTGTTTTTAAAAAAACTAATTAAATCTGTCAACATTGAAGTTGCTGTTTAGTGGATAAGTGAGTGTGCTGGATCTTGTGTAATATGTATATATATATATCTTTATTTATAGCAACAACAAAAAAATCAAATAGGGCAAACCATCCTTTGCAAACGCGCCACCTCGTGGAGAAATTGAGCTCTTACAGTTATTACAAGAAAATAGAAAATATTTAAATGTTGTAAATCAATAAATATTTGAGGATTTTGTGGTTTTCTAAAACAGTTTGAACTTTTATTAGTATCATTATTAGACATGTACATTTTAGAATAATTGATTTTCATTTTCTTATATCGGGTGAATCTATTTAGAACAATTATCATCCTATATACATTTCAAACACTTTGTAAGAGAGAAATGTAATAGTTAAAGAAATGTAATATTTAAAACATTGTTAAATGTCCTTTTATGATCTTTCAAAAGTGAAAGGTAATTATCCTTTAACTAAGTTGCGAGATGTCTTGCCATTCAACAATCAAAATATAACAGACTGATAAAAGATACAAAGGTGCAAACTTCATATTACTAAGCCTTCCCATTTAGAATTAATTTTAAAGTAGAGATCCAGGAGAAATGTTGAAGGTTATTATATAGGTTAGAGAAGGATTTAAGTGCAGACACAAATTCTTAAAGGGACATGCATCCCTTTGAGACAACCGTTTTATTAAAAAGCTTTAGCTCTGAATTAAACAGTTGCCTCAATCTGCAAGCTGAAAAAAGTAAGCATGTAAATATGATTTTTTTTTTTAAAAATGTACATATATACCTGTGTCTTCTTTCTTATGCTTTCCACACCCACTCCTGGGAGGACACTGATCTTACCAATCAGTGTGCTATCCCTAGGAATGCTGGAAAGCACATTAGGCATGCCTAACAGATATACACATGTGTAGTTGGAAGATCTCTTCACCTTGTAACATCCTGACAGGGGGAAAATAGAGGGAGTCTGACCAGTACGATTCATGCAGAGCTGGTTCTGGTGTCGGGTTTCTCTCTCCTGTTGCTGCACAATGACGTCCTCTTTCTGTCATTAGTGGACTGGTTGGAAACTGTAATGTGTGGGGGAGGGTGAAGAAACCATCCTAGCTGAGAGACGTGCCCAGCAATGCAATCTGACGCAGTTTGCAGTAAGTTTGTAAAAGTTTATCACGTACTTTTGAAATTTTCTTTTGCTTTATTTAGTTTTGTGTATTTGTTTAAAAGTGCTAATTTCCTGGTTTAAAAAAAACTAATTGTCGAGGCGGAGCCTGACCGGGATCCAAGATGGCCGCATAAGCCGACAGCTCCCGAGACCCAGGCACATCAAAGCCACATCACAGCACGCTGACAATACTGCAGACCCCACTCACTCACCGGGTAACCCGCAGCAATGGGGGCAACCGCAAACACCGAGAATCACAGCTGTCGGTGGCATCTCACTTTCGCGCGCAGGGAGACCCGGCGCCATCTTACCCACGTGGACACGACGGCTCCGACTCGGAGCAAAGCGAGGTCTCAGCCCCGGAATCAGCACCGCTGACGAAAACGGACCTCCAACGACTGCTTAAAGAGGCAGCAACAGATATAAAAAACCACATGGCAGCAGAATTGGAGAAACAGCTCCAGGGCATAAAGGCAGACATCACAGAACTGGGGGAACGGACAGGGCAAGTGGAGCAAAAGGTAGATGACATTATGGACACGGTAGCCACTCAGGCAGATACCATCTCCACCCTGCAAACACGCATAGAAACACTGGAAAATGGATTGGAAGACCTCAGCAACAGATCCAGAAGAAATAACATCAGGATCAGAGGCCTCCCTGAAACAGTCACAGGAGAGATACTACACTCCACACTGCAAGAGGTATTTCTGACCCTCCTACCTGACAAAACCCCACAAGAGCTGACCATGGACAGAGCCCACAGAGCCCTGAAGCCCCCCAGCCAAGACCACACAGCCCCCAGAGACGTAATAGTGAGGCTTCACTACTACGCCATCAAAGTGCTTCATGGAGGCGACCAGAAAAAGCCCGCCAAAATTAGATACCACTGCGCTGGCATTCTACCAGGACTTATCACCCACCACACTAGCCAAGCGCCGAGAGCTGAAACCTCTCACAACGGCACTAACCCAGGCAGGAATTGCCTACAGATGGGGTCACCCTTTCAAACTCCTCGTCCGCAGAGACAACACGACCCATATCCTCACAGACCCCACCAAACAGCAAGCATTTGCCTCCAAAATGGGCCTGCACCTACCGACAACAAGACCAGCAACCACACAGAGAAGGCCCCCACTACTACAACCACTATGGGAAAAGCCGCTACCGCAGAGAAACCGTCAAGCAGGGAACTACCCACAGACAACGCCGAAAACCAAAACAAGAGTGACATGACTCCACCGCGCCAACCCTGAACCCTGACACCCCGGGAGCAGACCATTACGGCTCTCCGGCACGAAAGTCTACATGAAGCGCAACTGCACTAGAGACTGCGCCTATACTAAGAAACTTAACATATCCTTTACACCAAAGAAAAATGTTCACAAATGTTAAAATTTTTTACCTGTTTATTTGTATGCAAGTTACCTGCAAGTGAGTTATATGATTATGTACTTCACATATTAGACTATGGGAAATACACCCACTACTAAGGGGACCAGACAGCAGGGAGATGGGGAGAGGGGGGGACATCAATCCAGCACTGCTGGCAAAACCAGGGGACGACGGGAGGAGGGAGGAAACTAGCGGAGTCAGGCTGGGATTAAAGGGACAATCCACACTGACCCACCCGCCCCCCTGACAACTAGCCACAAACCACACCACCGGAACAGCAAGGAGGGCAAGGGCGGGGGGATAGCCAGAGAATAAGCACTGTAGAAACAGGACCACCCTACCGACACTAGGCAACCATACTATATACCCCTCCCCCCAGACGGATACCCCATCCCACGGGAACCACCAACCCCCCCCAGACGGAACAGCAGCCAGCGGACCCACAGACGGCATCCCCACCCCCAATGTACTGCCACTCAGTGGAAATTACCACACACCTGGAACGTGGCACAGACACTAAGCCCAGGAAGTTGTAAATATGTTCAATTTTATTTTTATTTGTACCCACAGTTCACCCCCAAAGAGTACCATGGCGGAACCAGAGACCCTAAAACCACATCCAAATCGGGAAGACACCTAACGCAGAAACCCCAAGTCCCACTCCACAACACGAAGGGCAGGACCAACGGGCAAACGGCACCGAAAACACTCGCAACCGCACCGCAATACCCCTCACACCGCAATGCCAGCTAAGGTAACACACATTTCAATTAACTGCAAGGGGCTAAACCATCCCTCAAAACGCCACCAGGTCATGCGCTGGGCCAATAGGTCGGGGGCAGACGTGGTTTTTCTCCAAGAAACACACTACATTAACTCACGCCCATTCCCTCTCCTAAGCCGACACTACCAAACCTGCCATCTTGCTCAAACACAGGTAAACATAATGGGGTGGCAATTTTACTGAAAAAACACTGCCCCATACACCCCAAGGATATCCACAAAAAACCCACAAGGACGATACATAACGGTAACAGGCACAATTGGGCCCACGAAAATAGCACTGACCTCCATCTACGCACCGACGGTCCCAGACCCGCAATTTTGGCAAACAATCCAAGCCCACCTCAGCCAACACCCGGGACACCAACATATAATAGGGGGTGACTTCAATGCCACCATCTCCCCACCCATCGACAGACAACGATACCCCCCCCACACTCAGCAACCCCCACAACCCTCCAGATCGGATAAGATGTTGGCCAATTTCATAACCCAAACTGGCCTCATAGACATATGGAGAATACAACACCCAACAGACCGAGACTACACGTTCTACTCACACCCCCACCACACTTACTCCCGCATTGACCTCTTCCTCATCTCACCATCCCTACTTCCCCACGTCACAAACACCTGGTCGGACCACGCAGACATCACACTACAACTTAAACCACCACAAATCTCAAGACCATGGACCTGGAGACTCAACCCCATCCTACCCCACGACCCCCAAATAATCACCCAACTGAATACAGAACTCACCCACTACTTCGACACTAACAAAGACTCGGTGCAATCACACGCGATACTTTGGGCAGCCCACAAAACAGTGCTCAGAGGATCCCTCATCAGCATAGCCACGGCACACAAAAAGAAACACATAGCCCACATAACATCCCTACTAGACCAAATCAGACAACTCGAAGCGCAACATAAACTAACCCCCACGCAGGACCTCACAAAGCAACTGCAACACCAGCGCCAGGCCCTTAAACAAGCCATGGTGAAAGACGCAACCAAAGCTTTACAATGGACGAAACAAACGTTCTATGAAAAATCAAACAAAGCAGACACACTACTGGCCCGAAGACTACGCAAACGCCAGCAAGCAAAGCAAATCACTACCATCCATACACCCACTGGCCAACCCACCGAAATCCCTAGCAAAATCGCAGAGATCTTCCAAAAGTATTTCACTGACCTATACGACCACTCCCCACAACACCGCCAAGAAGGCAGCCCCCTACACGACAAGATACAAACCTTTCTAAAAAAGGCCCACCTACCAACACTCACATTGGAGACCCAATCACGCCTCTCGACAGAAATCACAGAGGAAGAGGTGCGGAGCGTCATAGGTACCACAAAACCTAATAAAAGCCCGGGCCCGGACGGCTACTCGGGCATCTACTATAAAACATTCACAGACAATTTGCTCCCTTACATGACGAAACTATATAACTCGCTCATGTCTGGCGACCCGATGCCCGAGGACATGCTGGAGGCAAACATATGCCTAATACCCAAACCCGGAAAACCGCACACAGAACCAGGCCACTACAGACCCATCTCCCTACTGAATGTAGATATTAAAATTTTTACCAAAATCCTCGCCAACAGACTGCTCCCCTACATCCCAGCGACCATCCACCCGACCAAGTCGGGTTCGTCCCAGCAAGACAGGCAAGCGACAACACCAGACGGACCTTAGACCTCATTTAGGTAGCCAACCACCGAACCATCCCCACCCTCCTACTATCCCTTGACGCCGAGAAGGCATTTGACAGACTATTATGGCCCTTCCTATTCGCCACCTTAGAGAAACTCCAATTTCCCACACCATTCATAACAGCCCTCAAAACAATCTACTCCACCCCAAAAGCAAAACTACTCATTCCAAACGCACAACCCCCCCACTTCCCTATACGCAACGGTACGAGGCAGGGATGCCCACTGTCCCCGATCCTCTTTGCCCTCTCACTGGAACCACTTTTACACCTCATACGCACCACCGACACAATCAAAGGCATCGCAGTACGCTCCCAAACCTACAAGGTAGCTGCATACGCTGATGACCTGCTCCTAACACTAACCGAACCCCTCTCCTCCCTTCCGCCACTCCTACAAATGGTGGAAGAGTACTCAGCGGCCTCGGGTTACAAGCTAAACTTAGACAAGACTGAGGCACTCCTCATCAATATTGACCAAGACACAAAGACGACACTGCAGGACAAATACTCCTTTCGCTACAACACATCCCACATCCCATACCTAGGAATACAGCTACCAGCAGCACTACACCGCACATATTCCCTAAACTATACCCCAATGATACAGAAAGCAACAGAAGACCTTAACCGATGGCAAGACTTATCCCTATCATGGCTAGGACGCATAGCATCAGTAAAGATGAATCTCCTACCCCGCTTCCTCTACCTATTCCAAACCCTCCCCATCCCGCTCCCCACAGCAGACATAAAATATGTCCAAAAACTAATAGACAACTTTATTTGGGCCAAAAAAAGACCCAGAATCAAAAGGACCACTATGTACATCCCCAACAGGACAGGCGGGCTGGGTCTACCCCACCTCCAAAACTACTACTACGCCGCACAACTCACATAAATCCAAAATTGGCATACCCCACAAGGGATCAAAAGATGGGCGGACCTAGAACATGACCTATTCGGACACGACCTCCCATCCCTCTACATATGGGTTCCAAAGAAATCACGCCCCACACCCCCACCACTACCCCCATCAATTACCAACTCAATAGACGTATGGGATAAAACCACCAAGAAATTCCCCATCATAAACAACCCGACCCCACTGACACCTATACTACGCAACAGGGCATTCCCACCAGGGTTAACACCCAAAGACTTTGCGCACTACGAACAAAACGACCTGTTCCGACTGCATCACTTCTATACTGGAACTCGACTGACCCCATACAACGAACTCCCAAACACGCAGGCAACATACAACACCCATGACTTCTTTCGCTACTTACAACTGCGAAGCTTCCTAGAACAACCTGACAACGCCAAAGCAGCCACAACCACACTCACACGGTTTGAGAGAACATGCATACGTAACCCTCTTCACAAAGGTCAGATCACGGAAAACTACACACTCCTCATCACAAACCAACCCACGGGAGCACTGGCCTATGTGGCGGCTTGGGAGAGGGACCTGGGACCCCCGGACGACCCTGCCGACTGGCAGGACGTCTGGGAGGCAACCGCCTCAATATCCATATGCGTCAACCATAAAGAACAGGCGTATAAAACACTGCACCGATGGTACCTAACCCCAGTATGGCTATACCACATGGGCAAGGCAGACACGGACCTATGCTGGAAAAATTGCGGACAGAGAGGTACATACTTACACGCATGGTGGCACTGCCCTAAACTGACCCCACTGTGGGCAGAAGTGGCCTCCCTAGTCTCAACACTCCTCCAGACTAACATACCACTAGACCCCTGGACATGGCTCCTTTCCAGACCACGGGAGGACCTGACCAGAGCCCAAAACAAAATGACAAATAGGATAGCCCTGGCAACCAGACGGGCAATAGCTGAGGTATGGGGAACACCAAACACCCCCACACTACAAACAATCATACGCAAAACCAAAGAAGCCATACACATGGACAGGCTATCAGCCATAATACACGAGACCTCCAAGCACTTCCACAAAATATGGGACCCCTGGCTATCTGAACCCCACCTACAATAAGGCCCACGGGCGGCCACCACATCACCAATCAGGCCCAACACTCCAACAAAGCAGCCAAAACACCAATACGCTGAAACCCAACAAGCACAGCACAACTCCAACCCGATATATCGGACATCCAAGGGACTCTCGAGACCGACCCCCACCATGGTACTCTACCTCTGTACATAGATCCTCAACCCCCCCAACCGACCACCCAGACCCACGGGAACCCACCACCAAGCAACGACAAAACAAACTAGCCAGAAAAGAGGGTAGCCCACCCTACCAAACTAACCATTACTGAGTAACATCGCTCACCTCAAACAGCCACCAACACAGGTACGGGCAGACGAACCACATGAAAAGAGAGAGACCAAAATGAGGTCACTGTAACCCACACAACCGCACAGCAAACTCTAAGCTATCAGACCACGCTAGGTACTCATAGCGCTCTCGCAAAACCCATCGAAATTGAGCTTTGAATGTGAAACTACCGCATACCTGTACCATTGTGGCTGTACCACCCCTACCCTATTTCTTTTCTGTACCCCAACGTTTCATTTCTCAATGAAAACCAACAAATAAAGAATGTTTAAAAAAAAAACTAATTGTCAAGTGATGCATGTCCCTTTAATAAGCCATCATCCAAAAAGAAAACGCTGAAATTATTTAGACATTTTGTGAAAAACAGCAGTTTAAAGGCTTATAACAAGTAGATAGAAAGTGGTTTCATGCATAACGCACAGACGGGAGTGTTTCTAGGGTCACAAGATAACAATACAGACAAATAAAACAAACGTTCTATAGGATTCCTCATATATGATTAACTAACATGCTGAAAGGATTAGTCCTCATTAAGAGTTCACAAGGTTAAATAAATATGTAATCAGTGTAATTAAACTGTTTGTAAGATTTGGACTTCACACTTATAAATAAATCCTACTTGATCACACTAGGTGATATAAGAAAAACAAACATGTTCAAGAGTTTTAGAAAATAGTTTAATGTCTTAGTTAATGTTTAATTGGAGTCTATAAATGCCACACAGAGCATCTCTGTCCATTTCTACAAACAACAATTATTGTGACTTGTGGCAATTCTACAGGTCATGGTGAAGCTGTTGAGGCTGGGTACCACCTCTATTAAATTGGAAGCAATTTTTTCTGTATTTTTAGAACAAGGATTTAGTCTGCTGTAGTCTTTGGTATCCGTGACTATTTCCTCGTAAGTAAAATGAGAGATCTCTTTGAGACTGTTTCTATAGATTTTCAAATAATTACTTTTTGACTATCGTACGGTTAAATGTTTCTCCCGTTTTTACAAGATTGTCTGTAGTGTTAACTAACTAATCAACAAAGCAGAGTTCATGGGGTGAAACAATTTGAAAAAAAATGTTTTGGCTTTTAAGTTGTTTACAGGCACAAGTTTAATTGAGTGTATTGGCTTGTTATAAGAAAAAATTTTGAGTTTGCCGAAGGGATTTAGCAACATCCGAACTAAAATTAGGTTTAATTCTTCGAGTTTAGAAATCATTTTAGAGGATAGAGTATGTTCATTAGCATCAATTAAACCAGAAAATATTGAACTAAGAGAGACATGTCCACTTAAGCATTGGCTTCAACAAAATACTTAATTGGCTGCCTCTGCCAAACTAGTTCAGTTGACGTTGTAAACACACATACATACAAACAAGCACGCACACCCTCTCATTTAACCTGCAGAGAGTCCCAGGGGGAAGGATTAATCTCATAAGAGGAGGCATTAGGTTGCGAGGATAGGACCTGGCAAAAATGGCATACAATGAATCTCTCTCACTCACTAAACGCCAACTTCAGAGCTCACAGAGTTTAATCGTTTTTGGAGCTTTTTAAACGCCATCCTACATTGGTGCTGTGGAAGGCTTACACAATGTCCGATCATATACTGGAACTAAACCCCCATTATTTATACCTGTCCACATATTTGGACACAAATAACCTTAGCATCTTGACATTTTCTGATGCAGTAAAGCTCTGAGTAATGGGCATTTGGAACCCAAATTTGAAACCCGATATTTACCATGTAGATGGAATTAAGTAAACGTGGTTTGCAATCACTGTAATTAATTTGGTTAATTGTGTGTCCTGTGTATATATAGTGTTATTGCACAGTGGTGTAAGCTTGATAAAAACCTAGTTTAAGGTCGAAACGTTTCTGTTGCCCGGATTTTCATTAAAACTGCCACTCACTACCCTTGAGTACAAAGATCTATATTTGGTTTGTTACTTATGTATTGGGGTTTGCCAGCCCCAGATCTGGACCTGCACACTGGATTGGTATCTAAGAAGAGTGTGTTGGCCTTTTAATTCCTATAAAAAAATCTAAATGCAGCACAATTGAGCGTTGCGTGATTAATTATTTACGTAAAAGACTTGGGAATTAATATTTGTCATTGCACCTATCATTCGGTTTAAAACTGATTGTTTCCCATTGTATATGGAAAAGGACTTTTAACAAATGTTGCAATCAGTGCATTAACAAATTCTTTTTAAAATCAATTTATATTTTATGTTAGCCTATTTAATTGTCATGGCTGATAAGGAATTAATTGATCTTGTGGCATGTGTAGCACACAGCTTTATAATTGACAACTGTCCAGTTCTGTCAGAAAACCTCTTCTGTAACCTATATCTAAATAGCTAGGAAGATAACTGTGGAGGGCCACCGCCACTAAGTACCATGCCCACTGAGTATATCTTGCCCCTTGTATTTTGTGTTCCCACTGTTTATTCTTCAGGTTTCCCCTTTGCATTCTGTGTTTCCCCATGTATTTGCATGCAATTCGTGTATTTTTTACTGTTGACCGTTCGGGAGCGCTCATGCGAACGGAGCCCATTCGCCTCTTGAACGCAGGCCATCTCGGTACCCCATTAGAGTGCTCACACCAATCAATCATAATGATGGCACCTATAACATAAGTGTGAAACTGCAAGGAAAGTAATTAATGAGTGCTCCCCTGGGTGGCCGCCATTTCTTATAGGCAAATGCCACCCCGGGGGAGCATTCGTATCCCGAAAGGATACGCTTCCGTTGTGGGGTCTTCACACCAGGACTCCACGAACGGGTCCCTGAGGTTGGTGGGGACCCTGTTGGGGTACTGGTGGTTCGGATTGCCCTACCTGCTCCCAATGGAGCTATAATCACTGCTTTCCCCTTCGGGAAGCTACAAGGCTAGGCTCGTAGCTGCCCAAGAGAGAGCTCTCTCTCCGGTGGTACCTGCGTGGAGAGACGCGAGCCAGCAGGTATTTCTTGGAGCTGTGAGTCAGTCTCACAGCCGCAGAGTCCCCGCTGGCCACCTGGAAGTCCATGCCAACCAATGGGAGAAGCTCTCATTCAAACTTGGTTTCGCTATTCTCCTGGTCGACACGAGGGAGCGCTGATTGGTGGCTGTGGGCGCAGGCTCAACGTTTGAATTCACCGGACCAAACCAACCGACGCTGTGGAACTGATTTAGGGGCTGTACAGAGCCTCGAGCCCCAGACTTTATACGATGGTGTCTCGGGCTCTGTACATCCTAGCTGGAACCTGGATCTATCAAGGGATGTATGTTTCATGTGTGTACCCCATTCCCTTCCTGGGACGCGGAGCCCCTAAGTGTTCCCCCATATATGTAATGTGTTTTAATGTATGGAACTGTGTCCTGTATCTTCCAGAGCGGGAGATGGTTATATGTAACCCATCCCCTTCTCCTGCCTGGGACAAAGGAAAGTGTACTGAAAGAGGAAGGTCTGTGTTTTAAAAGCTGTGTGTACCAATAAAGGATTGTCAATGGAAGGCAATTAGCGGAGGTAACCGGCAGGGTTACCAGGTGGTCCGCTACAATAACTGTCAGCTAACGCACTTAGCTTTTCAATGGCACCCACTGTTCTGTTTTCCTATGGCAGCAAAAGAGGCAAAAGACAGTGCAGACGGGCGTTCGGGAACCATCTTAGGTGTTATACCATTTAATAACAGTTTAAGACTTTAAGAAAAGAGGTTCCCACCCAGAAATTTCATCACAAGCACTGGAGTAGAATTCAGAAGGAGAAAAAACATTTGTAGCAATGCAAATCCTATCTTTCATATATAGAATCTTTAGCTGATCTCCCTTAAAATGTGGAAAACAAAACCCTTCCAAGCACCGTTAAATCCACACAGAACAAAATATCCAAAAAACCCTCCCAAAAATTTGATGTCATGAAAAATATCCAAGCACTAAGATGTGATTCCAAAGAGAAAAGAAAAAACCCTAGAAACATTATAGTACCCACACTGCACAAAACGCGTTGGTCAGTTTTAGGATTTATTTTTTATTTTCTCTCTATTTTTTATGATATTTTTATGCTGTTATTTTTCATTTCATTAAATACTTATTTGATTTATTGGTCTGCATATATTTATTCCTGTTTGAGTGGGGAGGGGGGGGGGTTCTCCCCATTTGGAGGAAGTCAGCTAAACATTGATTCCTTCTGGACTCCAGCACTCAAACAAAATGCCACTGAGATAAAGTTATTTTGTGAGGGGAGTTTCTATTTTAAATAAATAAAAGCAGTTATCTTAGAACAAGCAATGTATCACTATGGAAAAATGTGTTTTTATAATTCTATTTTAAAAATATGTATCAGATTAAGGGAAAAAATCACAAATTCCAAAAATCATCTTTGGCAAGGTAGAACTGTAAAATCTTTATTTATATTTCATGTTAAACATATGCAAATGTATTCCAAAGATATAGCATGGATGCAGACAGAGGCCCAGAATTATTTGCATTACCAGTTGTATTTCCTCCACTCCAACTGATTTTCGATGCAAATCTTTGTCTAAATGGTTTGAGGCATTATTATAATATCTGCTTAGGTGTCCATACCCAATTATATGCTATGGACGTCTGTAAGAGTTCATTTTCTTATTTTATAAGGGTGCCCAAAAGATAGAGTAGCAAAAATAATCAGGGATCTATCTGAATAGGCTTATGGAAGGTTTGTTACAATTTGTTGATATTAACTTTGTAACCTGAAATTTCTGAAAATATGTATAACAACTGCAACACGAGACAAAAATATGCTGAAACAAAATATTCTTCACCTGGTGAAGAAGAGGCACTAGAGAAATGGTAAAGAGGAGATGTGACAAAGGTCAATCCTCTCTTGTACTGTTTCCAAATGTAATAGAAGACAGCCAAGCTCCTGGAGTCATTACAAATTTTTCTTAGGTTACAAGGACTTGATGACTCCCAAAAACTAAGTTGAAAAGCCCAACTGAAGAAGTATGGCTAAAAGGTTATGGCCACTCCAGCATATCAAACACCTTCATTGTGTCCAAAGATAGAAGCAGAGTAGGCATCTGAATATCCCAACCATGTTCTTGTGCATCCAACTTGTTTTATCGCAAATACTTGTCTGTTAGTCTACCAATTGTACATTGCTGCAGAATTTGTATAGTAGTGTCGACAGTCTGAATCAGCACTTGTCTATTTTACCATCTACCACTGGTGTTTTGGTAAACAGAGAAGTTCCAGGCGGAGGCGTGGTGCTTTGTCTCACCAGATTAAAGTGCATATTATGTAGATTATGTGTGCTTGGGACTGTTATTGGTATAGTCTGAAAGAGGTATAGGAGTCTGGAGAGTGTGTTTTTTTTTTACTGCGCTCACTTGCCCAAACCAGGAGATGTAGTGTGAACACCATGAGCGAAAATCAGACTGTATGATTCAGAGGAGGGGTGTCAAATTTAGGCCATATAACTACAATACTTTATGGTGGAGGCAGATTCCTAAGTATTTCATCCCCTTCCTACTCCATTTAAAGGGAAATAAGACCTTCAGAGTGTCAGCCTCGCTATTCTGGACTGCAATATTCTGTATTTCTGACTTAGCATTTAACTTCCGATAGGCCAATGGCCTGTATTTTCCAACCTTGGTGAGTATATTCGGTGGGGACAACGCAGGAGAGTGAACAAAAAACCAAGAGGTCATCGGGGTGAGCCGCGACCTTATGCTCTGTCATCTAACCCTCACACCTCTCCCCTCTCTTATTGCCTTCAGGAAAGACTTGAGTGTGAGGATAAACAGGAGAGGGGACAGAGGGCATCCCTTGTGTGCACCGTTGTGAATTGGAAATGGAGGTGTTAACTCACCTTAAATCCTCACCCAGGCCGCTGGACAGATGTATAGGGCGGAAATCCATTTTTGAATGCCCTCTCCAAAACCCATCTCTCTGAGGGTGGCAAACATGAAGATCCAGTCCACCTGGGCGCATTGGTTAAGAGGAGAAGGAAGGGACCCCCATTTAAGAAGCCCTATGCATTAGGTTAAATGCTGCGATAGTGTTGTTCTTTGCCTTCATCCCGGGAACAAAGCCAACTTGATCGCTTTCTGGCAAGGTTCTTCGCAAACAAAAAAAAACTTACTTGCAATCCCACACCACGGCCAAGTTCTCCCGGCAGTCCAATCCTCCTCTGGTGATGTCACTCACCCTCACTGCAGAGGAGGGATGTCCCAGAGGATGGGATGAGGGTAAAAATTGGGTGGCGCAGTAGGTGGTCAGCTATCACCACCAAATCTGCACTGAATCAACATTAGCCAGCCTGGGCTGTTTAGTAAACATGTAAATAGCTTTAAATATGTATGGGTAAAGTTCCAAACTGAAATGCTAAACACACCGACTGTTGTGGACATGAAATATAATCCTAATTTTTAATCAGTAAAATGTCTATTTACTTTATATAGTTTTTAATCAGCATTTATTATACTTTTTGATTTGTCTAAAATGGCCGCTAGGGCCAGGGAGTTTCCCTTAGTCATCAAATAACACCCTCACTAACAAGATGGCGCTGGAATCTGGGGGAGACCCGCAAGATGCCAGTGACATCACACCCGGTAGGACGAGCAAAGAATCAACCACTTAACCCCTAACCAATTATTGATGTATAAATCAATGTTATCTCTGACAATGCTTATGATGTAATTTTGTTTTATATGGGGCATGCCACCCCCCTCTAATAAACATTCCTCAAGTTCTTCATTAACCTGAAACTTGTGTCTGTTGTGAATTACTTCAGGGAGCGTGCATGCACTGTTTTCTTTCATTTGGCCAGGGGCAGATACACAAAATAATCAATTTATTGATTGATTTCCACTTCATTTGGCGCCCAGTGTGGGGCTCCGGATTTGCCGTTTCGGAGGGCCGGAAACCATGGACCGGAGCGGACCTCCGGAAAGTGGGACAACCGGAGCCTGATCACCTCCAAAATACAGCCGTTGTCTGTATTCTCCTGTTTTGTGCCAGTCTGTCTCCGCGTCAACTTCCGGCTTCCAGAAGGCTACAAGACAGGTAAATTCTTATCCGGTGCCTCTTTAAACGAACCTGTCGATTGTCTATCTGCCTCTTGAGTGTTAGTATGCTTGTGTATGATAGCCAGTATATGTGGTTTGTCCTTTTTGAAAAATTTTTAGCTTGACTGCCTAGCGGGCAGGGAACGCGACAGCCGGTAAAGGCTGGGGACCACCCTAGTGAGAGGGTTGGGTTTTATTTTGTGACAGCCGGTAAAGGCTGGGGACCTCCCTAGTAAGAGGGTTGGGGATTTATTTTGTGACAGCCGGTAAAGGCTGGGGACCACCTGGTAAAGGGTGGGGTTATTGTATTATTATTGTGTTATTGTTGACAACCCGGTGAAGGGTTGGGTGACAGCCTAGAGAAAGGCTGGGATAATTCATGTATTGACCTGACTGGATCAGGGGTTATTTGCTGTGTTTCACTGTTTTATGCACATTGTTCTAATATGTACATGGCCATATTACTTTCTGCTATTCTGTGGATCCTGTTCAACTGCTGTTACAGTGTGGGTACCCTCAGTGGCGTACACACAACCCATGGGGCCCCGGTGCGAAAACTGATCTGTGGGCCCCCCCCCCGCGCTTACTCTGCGCGGGCTGGGGCCGCAACACATGGCGGCGGGCACCTGGTCGCAGGGCTGCGACCCGTGCGACCGCGGTATGTACGCCAGTGCATGCATAAACACATACACTTAAAGGACCACTACAGACACCCAGATCAAATCAGCTCAATGAAGTGGTCTGGGTGCCAGGTCTCTCTAGTTTTAACCCTGCAGCTGAAAACATAGCAGTTTCAGAAAAACTGCTATGTTTCACTGAGGGTTAATCCAGCCTCTAGTGGCTGTCTCATTGACAGCCGCTAGAGGATTTTCTGCGATTCTCACTGTGAAAATCACAGTGAGAAGACGCTGAACGTCCATAGGAAAGCATTGAGTAATGCTTTCCTATAGGCGGTTTGAATGCGCGCGTGGCTCTTGCCACGCATGTGCATTCGGAGCCGAGAGGCGGATCGGGACGGAGAGATCCCCAGCGCCAGGGGAGCCCGGCGCTGGAGAAAGGTAAGTGCTTTAGACACACACACACTCTCATGAACAGACGCACACATTTACTGACAGACACACACTCAGTGACAGACGCACACAAACATACTCAGTAACAGACACACAAACTAACACTAACACAAACTAACACTAACACAAACTAACACTAACACAAACTAACACACTCACTCTAACACTCACTCTAACACTCACTCTAACACTCACTCTAACACTAACACTCTAACACTAACACTCTAACACTAACACTCTAACACTAACACTCTAACACTAACACACACTAACACTAACACACACTAACACTAACACACACTAACACACACTAACACTAACACACACTAACACACACTAACACTAACACACACTAACACTAACACACACACTCACTCACACACTCACTCACACACTCACTCACACACTCACTCACTCACTCACACACTCACACACACACTCACACACACACTCACACACACACTCACTCACACACTCACTCACACACTCACACACTCACTCACTCACACACTCACACACTCACTCACACACTCACTCACTAACACTCTCACTAACATTCTCACCAACACACACACTCACTAACATTCTCACTAACACACACACTCACTAACACTCTCACTAACACTCTCACTAACACTCTCACTAACACTCACTAACACACGCACTAACACACTCACTAACCACACTCACTAACACTCTCACTAACACTCTCACTAACACTCTCACTAACACTCACTAACACACTCACTAACACACTAACACACACACTCACTAACACTCTCACTAACACTCACTAACACACTCACTAACACACTCACTAACACACTAACACACACACTCACTAACACTCTCACTAACACTCTCACTAACACACTCACTAACACACTCACTAACACACTCACTAACACTCTCACTAACACACTCACTAACACTCTCACTAACACTCTCACTAACACACTCACTAACACACTCACTAACACTCTCACTAACACACTCACTAACACTCTCACTAACACTCTCACTAACACACTCACTAACACACTCACTAACACACTCACTAACACTCTCACTGACACACTCACTAACACTCTCACTAACACTCACTAACACACTCACTAACACACTAACACACACACTCACTAACACTCTCACTAACACTCACTAACACACTCACTAACACACTCACTAACACACTAACACACACACTCACTAACACTCTCACTAACACTCTCACTAACACACTCACTAACACACTCACTAACACACTCACTAACACTCTCACTAACACACTCACTAACACTCTCACTAACACTCTCACTAACACACTCACTAACACACTCACTAACACTCTCACTAACACACTCACTAACACTCTCACTAACACTCTCACTAACACACTCACTAACACTCTCACTAACACACTCACTAACACACTCACTAACACACTCACTAACACTCTCACTAACACACTCACTAACACACTCACTAACACACTAACACACACACTCACTAACACTCTCACTAACACTCTCACTAACACACTCACTAACACACTCACTAACACTCTCACTAACACACTCACTAACACACTCACTAACACACTCACTAACACTCTCACTAACACTCTCACTAACACACTCACTAACACACTCACTAACACACTCACTAACACACTCACTAACACTCTCACTAACACACTCACTAACACACTCACTAAACACACTCACTAAACACACTCACTAAACACACTCACACGTTTTTTTTTTTTTATTTAATCCCCCCAGCCTCCTTACCTGTGTGAGAGCTGAGGGGATTCCCTGGGGTCCAGTGGTGTTGCTGGCCAGGCTGTCACCCGGCTGGCTGGCGGGCGCGCGAGGGAACACTGTCCCCTGAGTGCTCCCTCTTCAGCTCCCTCGCGCGCCGCGTACTGATACCGGAGCCGGAAGATGACGTCACCTTCCGGCTCCGGTTTCAGTGCGGTGCGCGAGGGAGCTGAAGAGGGAGCACTCAGGGGACAGTGTTCCCTCGCGCGCCCGCCAGCCAGCCGGGTGACAGCAGGGCCAGCCTCGGGGGTCCGGAGGTGGCCGGCTCCTGGGCCCCCCAGCAGAAGAAGCTGGCCCTGTGGGTACATACCAGGTCGCAGGGGCGGCCGGGCCCCCTGGTGGGCCGGGCCCGGTCGCAGCCGCGACCCCTGGGACCCTGGTATGTACGCCACTGGGTACCCTAGGTGTGTGTATATGTGTTGTGTGGTTTGCGCTAGATTCTGGGGTTTACACGCATCTCTATGTATGTGATTTCTGTAAGTGTAATTGTATCTTGCTTAGCCTCGCCACGTTCATCTTCTCCTTTGTACTATATCTCTCCTGTGTTTGCTGCCCAGAGCTGTGTTTGTCACCCACGCTCGCTCGCATCTCGGGTGAACGGACTCCCTGTGACTGGTCTACGTTTAGGGAAGACGCACAGGACTCCGGTCCTCGTGGCAGTCGAGCACTGTAGACTCTTCTTATTCTTCTCCCTCCCTCTGTCTCTGTCACGTGGTGCTCTTTGTTTGGTTAAAATGGGGCAGGAACATGCTAGACCTGCTAAGGGATTTTTGGCTTGTGATATTGTGAAGGAGAGGGCGGGAGAGGAGGCTGTATTGAAGATGAAGAAGATAGCTAAGGTTTGCGGTTTCCAAATGTCACCCAGTGGTAGATTGCAACCGGAGTTTTGGAGGAAGTTACTCATTGACAAGGAGGGTTTATTATTAGACAACGGGCTAACTAAAGTTGTAGAAGCTTGATATCGAGTCGCTAGAGGACTCAAACGGGAGGGTTGGACAGAGGAAGAGCTAGATTTCGAGGGTCAAACGATTTATGTGTATCACCGAAATGAGTGTAATGATGATGCACCCCCAGTTGCCCCGCGGCCACCGCCCTATGATGGCGCCCAGAGCATACTGAATGACTCTCACCCCACCTTCCCCATCAACGCCCAGCCACTGCCCCCCACAAGCATGGGGCACGTCCCGACTCCCTTGTGTCCTGTACTCGGAGCTGAGGGAGCCTACTATTACCCCGTCCCATTGCACTCTCTCCCTCATGCATCCCCCGTCCAGTCGCCTCTCCAGTTCCCCCCTGTACCTGACCCGGTTTCGCCAACAACCCATCCTCCATTCCCCTCTGATATTCCCTCATCCCCATTGCTACCTCCCTGCTCTCCCCCTCTCCCGCAGACTCCACCTGTCCCTATTGTTCTCCCGTCAGTCCCTTCACCCACTGTCCCCGACCCCGTCCCACTAGCTCCTGTCACGCTCACTGACGCCCCTCCTCTACCTTCACTCCCTCCTGTTCCGTCACCCCTCTCTGCTACCTGCATCTCTTTGGCCCGTCCTCCCACTCCTCCTCCCCTTCCCACCTCTTCTCCCCCTACTACACTGTCGTCACTTCTTTCTGCCATTACTGCTGCTCTTGGATCTACTTCTACTCCTGCCACATTTCCCATATTCTCTGATGTCCCTCCCACTTCCGGTCCCCCCGCTACTGACCTCTCATCCCTCCTCTCTGCCTTAACCCGTTCCACTACTCCTGTACCTCCCGCCCTGCCTTCCGACATTCCCCCTTCTACTTCCTCTATCGATCTGACCTCCCTTCTCTCCGCCTTAACCCATCCCACTACTCCTACTCCTCCTACTCCACCTCCCGACATTTCTCCCATTCCTCCTCCTCCCACTGACCTGTCATCTCTCCTCTCATCCCTCCTCTCTGCCTTGACCCATCCCACTACTCCTACTCCTCCTACTCCACCTCCCGACATTTCTCCCATTCCTCCTCCTCCCACTGACCTGTCATCTCTTCTCTCATCCCTCCTCTCTGCCTTGACCCATCCCACTACTCCTACTCCTCCTACTCCACCTCCCGACATTTCTCCCATTCCTCCTCCTCCCACTGACCTGTCATCTCTCCTCTCATCCCTCCTCTCTGCCTCCACCCATCCCACTACTCCTACTCCTCCTACTCCACCTCCCGACATTTCTCACATTCCTCCTCCTTCCACTGACCTGTCATCTCTCCTCTCATCCCTCCTCTCTGCCTCCACCCATCCCACTACTCCTACTCCTCCTACTCCACCTCCCGACATTTCTCCCATTCCTCCTCCTGCCACCGACCTGTCTTCTCTCCTCTCATCCTTCCTCTCTGCCTCCACTACCCCCGCACCTCCTATTCCACCTCCTATTCCTCCTCCCACTCCTCCTCCTGTGTAATTAACCTCACTTCTCTCTGCCTTCTCTGCCTTAGCCCGTCCCATGGCTCCTGTTCCTCCTAACCCTCCTCCTCCCGTTCCTCCTGTATCCTCCCCCATCCCTTCCGACCCACTGTCCGTCCTGACCTCTGCCCTGTCTGCCTGTCTCTCACGTTCAGCCCCATCTGCACCAACCTCTGCCTCCTCTATGGCCCTAGTCCCGTACTCCCCTGCCACAGATCCAAGTTACCCACTCATGGTGGTCGGCTCGGATGAGCCTGCCACTTCAGATCACGCCTATGCTATAGGCGTCTCCCCGGCAGCCTCCGGTTTCCATCCCACTACATCACAGATGGTCACTCCCCGTAATATTGTCACCGGCCCCCCTGCTCCTGGGCCCTCAGCTGTACAAGCTCCTGCCTCCCTCGATGTAGCATCCTATCATGGTCTTCCAAACCCAGTCCCCCTCGAGGATGATAATGTCCAAGGGCACAATCAATTTCACCCTCAAGACAATAGGCCTTCACAGAGACAAGCCCCCTCCGGTTTGCACCTACAGGTGCCCCCTACCACCGAAAGTGCCCCACCGATGTATGTTACCTTTAACCCATCGCAAGCTGCCACCTTGGTCACTTCCCTCCCAGACCCTGAAAAACAGCCCATGCCATTCTTTCGCAGAATGGCTCAGATACGTAAGACATATTCCGCTGCTTGGCGGGATCTATACAGTTTGTGTGAAATCAAAGCTGGAGATGCATACTGGCCAAACAAATTGGCTGATCAGGCCACCTGTATAAATGATATTGTCCAGGACAAGCTCGAGTCTGTAGAAAAGTATCACTCACGCCTAACCCAAACGTTTTCTGACCTAGGTTTTAGTGTTTATAATAAAGCCCACACTCAGATGTTGTCCGCTGCCTTTGTGGCCGGTTTAAAAGAGAATATTCGTAAGGGCTTAATACTCTCGCGTCCTGAGTACAGAATAATTCCCCTGGACACCCTCTTGTTGGTTGCCAAAGGTTTGGAGTCCGTGTTACAGCCCACACAGAGGAGGAATAGCCCCCTGATGCTCGCTGCCCCTGCTCCAACTCCTGGGCACGCCACTACTCCCCAGGTGTACCCCGTACAACCAATACAACCGCAGACTATGAATTTTATGCAGCGCCGGACCCCAACCGCGCACAGAACTTGTTTTAACTGCCATCAGGTTAGCCACTTCAGAAGGGATTGCCCCCATCCCAGATACTTTAGGCCACAGCTTCCACGGTTCTCCAATCCTACTGCTGCTGCCTTTGGATATTTTCCCCCAGGGTATCTGCAACCACTGCCACCTCCTCCTGTCCCATATATTCCTCCTCTTGAGTATTCCCAAGCCCCACCACAACCCCCACCAGCCCCTGCTGATGGGTATGGTAACAATAACCCTCAGGATGCTCATTCCGCACCTAGACAGATTCGCGCAGCCCGCCCTGCTCCCCAGACTAGTCTGCCTTCGACTTCTACGTGACACTACACTGGTCCTGACCAGGCCCATTTGGATTTATTACAATAGGTAACAGGCAAGCCTGTGTCTAGTACCCCTGCCATGGCAGTGTCTACAGGGGAAAGGGGGGGGCCTCTTGCCACAGTAGTCCTCCCCGTCGAGGGACATCCTACTACCTTTTTAGTTGACACAGGTGCAGCCCGCAGTGTTCTTAGAGAACAAGATCTGCCAGACCCATCCTGTTTATCAGATCTTGATGTTTCCTGTGTAGGTGTTGATGGTACTCCCCGCAGCAATCCATTAACCAAGTTCCTACGTGTAGGCTCTGATATCCTCTCACATTTTGTTGTTTCCTCCACCTGCCCCATTAACCTTTTAGGTGCTGACATGTTGTCCCGCTTGCAGGCCTCCATCACCTTTACTGCAGATGGTCAGGTACAATTACTCACACCTCTATCATGCAAAGACACTTCTGTTCTCTGTTCCTTACCTCTACTAGTACACCTCACATCCCCCAAAGAGGAACCAAGGGTCACGGATACCCCCAGTGCTCTAGACAGAATTCCTACTAAACTTTGGTCCTCAGGCGCTGATGACATAGGCCGCCTGCGAGTCCCACCGGTGGTCGTCACTCTCTTACCAGGAGCCGCCCCACCATAAAGACCACAGTACCCACTGAAACCTGCACAGGCTCTTGCCATCTCCAAACAGGTTGACAGCCTCCTAGCAAAAGGTGCCCTCATCAAATGTGTGTCACAGTGCAATACTCCCCTGTTCCCTGTTAAGAAGAAGACAGAAAAGGGCCAATACCGTATGGTCCAAGATCTTCGTGCTGTCAATGATGTCACTGTCCGAGACACAGCTGTCGTCCCTAATCCACACACCTTACTGTCACAAGTTCCACCTACTGCCAGATTCTTCACAGTAGTTGATCTTGCTAATGCCTTCTTCAGTGTCCCACTGGATCCGTCCTGCCAACATCTATTTGCCTTTACTCATGACCGCCAGCAGTACACATGGACTGTGATTCTACTCCAATACGTTGATGACCTGCTCCTTTGTGCGGATGACCTCTCTACTGCTGAACGAGATTCTGAAGATCTTCTCTGTTTCTTAGCTGACAAAGGTTGCAAAGCCTCTAAGTCAAAATTACAGTGGTGGCGGCCCTCAGTGGTCTTTCCCATGGCATCCGTCATCTTACCAGAAACAGAATCCTCGCTATTTTGAATTTGCCGCTTCCATCTACTCATCAGTCCCTGCATGCCTTCCTGGGCCTAATCACGTATTACCGGTCTTTGCTCTTGAAGCTTCACAACTCATGCAACCATTATATGATGCTCTGAAGAATGAACCGTTCTCTCTACCACCACATGCAGTTGCTTGATTTTACACTCTTCAGAAGGCGATTTCCTCCTCACCTGCTCTGGGCCTCCCCAACTATCAGTTGCCCTTTAAACTGTTTGTTTCAGAAAAGATGGGCCACGTCTCGGGGGTCCTTACTCAGTCCCACGGTACACGTCAGAGACCGATTGATTATTTCTCATGCATGCTTGACCCCGTTGCCAGAGGAAGCCCCTCATGTCTCCATGCCGTATTTGCTGCAAGCGCATTACTGGATAAGACCAATGACTTCGTCCTTGGACATCCCCTCACTGTCCTTGCTCCACATGACATTTCCGCTATCCTGCAACAGGTCCAGCCGAAACATCTTTCCTCACAGCGTCATCTCCGTCTCCAGACTTCTCTATTACTGCCTGACAACGTCACTCTCCAAAGATGTTACACCCTGAATCCGGCCACTCTTCTGCCACTTCCCAAGGGGGCAGTGTCACACTACTGGTACAGCTTAGACATCAACCCTGATGTCCGGACGGAGTTCCAAGTACCTACACCCGCAAATCCACATGATGAGCAACCTGAGAACCTGTTGCACTGTACCCTGTGGTTTAAAGACACTCCAGGACCTGACCCATACTATGAGGAAGAGTTGTTCCACTTGGTGGAAATACGAATTACACTGACAGATTTACTATGGGACTCCAGAGGCAACATGGTCTTGTTGGTTCACCTGCCAATGGAGGCATCACACCTCTACCACCACTGGGATGTGGCTGTTCCTCACGTTTCATTCACCAAATCTCCAGAACTCTCATGGGAAGATTTGGGCCCATTGGCCAAATCCTGGAGCACCACAACCCAAGAACAACTCACGTTGACGGGAGTTAATAAAAGGATCATTAACTGCAATACATTCAGTTATCCTCGATATCACACTATGAGATATGTGAGGATCCCCCTCCCACGGGGCAGGACCCAGAGGCCCCCCATGATTGTTTTGAACAGATGAAGATGGAAACCACCCACTTACCAACCGTGCATGAAACCGCCTTATCAAATCCAGACTGTACACTGTTTGTGGATGGCTCCCGATTTGCTGATGAACAAGGACAATACCATACTGGGTATGCAGTCACTACAGAAAGCCAAATATTAAGGGCTGCTGCACTCCCACTATCAAAATCAGCTCAAGAGGCCGAGTTAACAGCACTTACTGTGGCCTGTAAACTGTCTGAAGGTACACGTGTCAATATTTACACAGATTCAAGATACGCCCTGGGCGTAGCACACGACTTTGGCCTGATTTGGAAAACCAGAGGTTTCCTTACAGCTGCTGGCACCCCGGTGAAACATGGGGCAGCAATTGAAGAACTAATGGATGCCATGTTACTGCCTGAAGAGGTGGTTATATTAAAGGTGAAAGCACATGGCCAGTTGAACTCAACAGAAGCTCAGGGCAACCATCTAGCTGACCAGGCTGCTAAAGAAGCAGCACGACAAGGATGGAAAGTGGACAGAAGAGTGGCATCTGAAGAGACCCCTATTTACACTATGCAAACCCTACCTACAGATCTCAAGCTTCTCAGAGAACAACAAGCTGCAGCAACCCCTCAAGAAAGACAGAGCTGGAAGGACAAAGGGGCGATCCTCCAAAATGATGTCTATACCATCAACCTCAAGTTTTGTCTAACCAAAAATATGTACCCTGCAGTTGTCCAATGGACCCACGGACCAGCCCATCTGTCTAAGCATCTGATGAATTATTTAATTGACAAATACTTCGAAGCACCCGGTATCACCACCCTGACACAGAATTATTGCAGATCCTGCACAATTTGCGCAAAATGTAATCCCGGAAAAGTTATCAAGGCTGCTCCTAACCACCTAGCTAAGCAACAGTATCCCTTCCAAAGGATTCAGATCGACCATATTCAAATGCCAGGCGGGCGGTATGAGTATGCACTAGTCATAGTGGATATGTTCTCAGGCTGGCCAGAAGCCTTTCCAGTTGCTAACCTTACAGCAAAGACTACAGCCAAGCATCTTCTCACAGAAATAGTTTGCCGGTACGGAGTACCGGAAGTAATTGAAAGTGACCAAGGAACTTCCTTCACTGCATTGTTAACAAGGGAAGTCTGGACAGTACTGGGGGTGACCCTTGCCTTTCACACGCCATATCACCCACAGAGTAACGGTAAGGTAGAACGCATGAATGGCACACTGAAGGCCAGAATGCTCAAAATGTCCCAAGAAACTAACATGCCCTGGCCCGAGAGTCTTCCTTTAGCACTGTTCAGTGTACGGTATACCCCAAGGGCGAAGTTCAGTCTGTCTCCCTACGAGATTTTGTTTGGTACAGCACCTAGGTTAGGTTGTTATTTCCCACAACAACTTCAAATTCAGTCAGATGCTCTGGTAGATTGTGTTACTGCTCTCTCTAATGCCTTGACCAAAATCCATGCCCAAGTGTTTTCTTCTATTCCAGATCCAGATTCAAACACAGGCACTCACAAATTACTCCCTGGTGACTGGGTTATGGTCAAGAAATTCCTAAGGAAATACACTCTTGAGCTAAGATTTGATGGCCCGTACCAAGTACTGCTAATAACGGCTACCTCAGTAAAGCTGGCCGGAAAGAGTTCCTGGATACACGCTTCACATTGCAAGAAAGTACCTGATCCAGAGGAAGCTGCCTCCACTGAACTATGAGCTTCCTGTGCTTATTTTTGCTGCTAGGCCTGATAAAGGCCAGACAAGTTGCTATCACTAAAGACAATCACGTTTACACATTTTGGTACAATTCTTCAAACACACACGTGGCTACTTTTACTTTTGATTACTGTTAATATTTTTTCTTGTACTTTTCCACAGACACAGCATTCTGCCATATACAAGGGCATACCTAACAAGAAAGACCCATATATCTGTGTAACAGGGGGCCGCTGGGGGCATCACTGTAGCTCCTGGAAGGCAGCCGGATGGAACACTGGTAAACCATGGGGCTATAAGCCCCAATGTGCCCTAGACAGGGTTGAAAGAAATGGGAAGCCCTTGTTATATAGAATGACACTGTGTAAAGCCGCAGGGTCGACCCCTATGAAACTCACTTTAAATATAGAGCATCCCAGCAAAGGGGATGCTGGGGAATATGTAATGGGTATGTATTGGAAGGGAGGTGGTTCACACAATCAGTTGGGAACCTTTTATTTACAAGACATGCTCACATCACCCGACTGGGTAGGTACTACTCACGTGACTGTTAATCCACTGAAACCTCACATTAAGACTTTAAAAGACATGGTTCTATTGCCAATCCCACTTTTGAAGATACCGTTGGCTGTAGAAACAGGGTTCTCAGACACTAACCTATGGCTGGAATGGATGAGATATAACGCAAATTCACACAACAAGACTAATTGTTATGTATGTGATGGGGCTAGACCTCACTTGGGTACTGTGCCCCATAATCTACCTCCTGAGGTTGAATTGTGCTTCCTAAGCCTTTATGTACAGACAACCACTAACTCATCAACATGTGAATCATGAAAAAGGGTGTATCCCATCACCCAGGGAAATGTCAGACCGCCTGATGGAGTCACAGTATATCCAGGTAATTACACCTGTTACACAGTGCATAAAAACACTGGTAAGTTCATGGGCAAGTTTCCATCTGGTTATTGTGCTACCTATCATGACCCACCTATGACGTTATTGGTAAATCATGCCAAATCAGTTGGGGATATTTACTGGCTATGTGGTGATATGCAACTAAGATCCCAGCTAGCAGGCCTATGGTGGGGGGAATGTACCCTGACAAGGCTATAATGCCCATTCATATCATCTCAGATGATCACCAAGGCCCACTTGACTCCCCACATACGTATTTCCGAGTTAAAAGAGAAATTCCCCTCCGTGGAAGTTTTGATCCACATGTTTATATTGATGCCATAGGGGTGCCAAGGGGGGTGCCTAATGAGTTTAAAGCTTGAGATGAGGTAGCAGCAGGGTTTGAATCCCTAGTTCCACTAATCACCGCTAACAAAAATGTCAACTGGATAAACTACATTTACTATAATCAGCAGCGGTGTGTTAATTACACAAGAGATGCCCTACAGGGCTTAGCGGAACAGCTACAAGCTACCTCCCAAATGACATTCCAAAATAGGATGGCTCTAGACATGATTCTTGGCGAAAAAGGAGGTGTATGTAAAATACTCCCCAACGCTATGACCTGTTGTACCTTTATCCCTGACAATACTGGACCTAATGGGAAGGTGACTATGGCAATAAAAAAAGTTAGACAGCCTCTCTGACGAATTACAAAATAATTCTGGGATCCCCAATACGTGGGATAGGTGGTTTGGATGAATGAATGGGTGGCAGAAGACTTTTCCAGGTTGGAATGGCAGTCCTCACGGTAACAGTCATTTTCCTTTTCCTGACATGCTGCATACTACCTTGCATACAGAAATACTTACAGAAGACGGTAGGACAAACCATTGATAACGTAACTCCTACATTTTTACACCAGGACATTGATGACACAGAATGTGACACACCACACACACGCCTTCAGTCTCACCAGTTCAAACAGACAACTGCTTTCCTATAGGGATAGTGTAGGGATAGCGTCTGTCTCTACGGGCAGAAGTCTCTCGTGGGAGAAGTAGTGGGTTAGCCACTGCAGGATACCCACGGAGTGAAGCGTTCGAGGCCTGTTAAGACAGATGAGCTGCAGCCAGTTAGGGACACATTAGGGGCAGTTGTAGTTGTCTGTTTAGTAAATAGCCATTTTAAGGGGGGACTGTTGTGGACATGAAATATAATCCTAATTTTTAATCAGTAAAATGTCTATTTACTTTATATAGTTTTTAATCAGCATTTATTATACTTTGAGATTTGTCTAAAATGGCCGCTAGGGCCAGGGAGTTTCCCTTAGTCATCAAATAACACCCTCACTAACAAGATGGCGCTGGAATCTGGGGGAGACCCGCAAGATGCCAGTGACATCACACCCGGTAGGACGAGCAAAGAATCAACCACTTAACCCCTAACCAATTATTGATGTATAGATCAATGTTATCTCTGACAATGCTTATGATGTAATTTTGCTTTATAAGGGGCATGCCACCCCCCTCTAATAAACATTCCTCAAGTTCTTCATTAACCTGAAACTTGTGTCTGGTGTGAATTACTTCAGGGAGCGTGCACGCACTGTTTTCTTTAATTTGGCCAGGGGCAGATACACAAAATAATCAAAATTATTGATTGATTTCCACTTCACCGACTCCAAGCACCATGAATACTTGAGATCCAAAGTGGTCATGGTGCTTGGAGTAACCCTTTAAACATATCCGTGATTTTCCAAAAATAAACACACACATGGTATGATTATGCGAGCAAGAACATTGAGCCAAGAATGGGTGAAACAGCAAACAAATCATTTATCATTTTTTTTTTCAGAAGAGTCCAATGCTGTAAAAGAATTATAGAAAACACATTTCTACAAACAATAAAATACTATTTATTATTTTTTTTAAATTGACGTTAGAGCATATGAGGAAACAAATATATATATTTTTTTTTATGGAGATACTAATTGTAAAGAGTTAATAGAATGTAATGTTAATGTTAATAATCGTGGCTACTTAGTGTAAACTAATCTATCAAGACAGTATGTAATCAAATTATAAGTGCTTATCCCAAAATTGTTGCCCACTGGGAAAAAAAATTAGCTGCATATAGTAGGTTACATGGAAGCACAAATATAATCATACGGAGATAATTTTCACTTTCAATTTTTTTTAATACTTATGTTGCAAGGATTTAATATGCAGCCTTTATACATTTTTATTATTTAAGTATTCATTATTTTATTAATTATATTTATGGAATTACAGCTACTTGGTAGATATTAAAGTCGAGTCTGGGTCACTTTGTGGCCTTTGATTAATTTGGCATTTTATGTCATGAACATATGCACATCCTTTTTATATATATATATATATATATAAATGTAAATATATCTTTTTACTAGTTTTTGCCTAGACAAAAATAAAAGGTCAACAACGAAAGAATGAGTGGGTATAAAATAAATTTCTCTGTAAAAAAAAATAAAAAAAAAATATGGAGGGCAAATTGGGATTTCCAATCACGAGTGATCAATGCCTAAGCTCCAATATGTTCATGTTTATATTTTATATTGTAAAATTATAAAATATTGTGAACTACATCACCCATAATGCATCAGGGGAGATGTAGTGCACAGCACCTGGAGTACCGAAGGTTTCCAATCCCTGATCTATATTGTAATCAAATGTTATGTGAAAAATAAAATATATAATATGTTTATAAAACAATACAAAATAGTATCATCTGGAAGAACATTTACATTCTATATCAAGTCATTTGAGAACTGTAGAATATAACACACGTTCGGTGCAATAGGCATTGGCAAGGTACATGAGCTTTAGAGAAACATTGTGTAGATAACAATAACTTGTATTGTTATGTTGCAAATCCATCATGACCCATTGTGATCCAAGCAAATGTGTGTTCATTTTCTGTTTAGTTGATTTAATGTTACTTAGTATGTAACATAAGATTTGCACTACCGTTTTTTCCCCCCCAAAATAAAGCATCTCCCGAAAATAAGCCTAAACTTATTTTTGTGGATTCTCATAATATAAGCCCTACCCCCAAAACAAGCCCTAGTCTCTAGTTTGCTAATCTATGTTCAGGAATTTTCCACCGAACGTAGATTCACAGGATTCGATGTGCTAGTCAACTGGTCTATGTGGCGAAACCGACCTCGCCACGTGTCCTTGGAGGGGGCTGCTTGCCCGCCTCTTGCCTTTGGACTATGGACCAGACCTTATGTGAATGTGTTAACCCAGATAGTTATGCTATGGAGCCCATTCGTGTAGTTAAAGACTTCGGCTCCGTGGCGAGTGAACTGTGTGAGTAGGATCTGCGCACTATTCGGTAGTTTTGTGCGCGCAGATCCCAGCTATCTGGGGATAGGTGAAATGTCTGCGTGTTATGTGTAAAAGGTGAATTTATGTATTTTAAAGTGTTTTACTGTCTTTGTGCTCCCATGTGCTCAATGGAGTCTGTCTCTGTGCTGGAGATAATTGAATTACTTCTCCAGCACAGAGAAGGCTCTGTAAAAACCCATCTGAGCTGGAAAGCTAGGGGTTTTAAAAGATACTTTACTAACTTTTGAACCCCTGGTCTGATCCATGCCATATTTTAATATGTTTTTCCCCTGAATGGATTGATTGTGGATATGTAATTTTGTGTGAATGTGATGTATGGTTTTGAAGTTATAAATATTGTGTACAAAGTATATTTTAAACTGTATGAATAATGGGATTATGTGTCACACTAAGGGGAGGGGATGTGTGGGAGGTAACATCTATGTCATTGGTTATTTTATGCCTCCCCCTGGGTGTGGCCTGTATGTGTACTCTTGTAATAAAAGCCAGGCTGGATGTGCCAGTCCAGAGTTCCTGTTTTACCCTCAAAGTGAAGTGTCGTCTCATTATTGGGGGAAGGATTTATTGCATGCTGTTCCAGTTGACTGCTAGGAGTGTAAGCCTATTCGTATGGTTCCTATTCAACGGTCTACAGCATTTATATGCTTGAGAAGATTCATATGCTGAATTGGTTCGGTGATTGTGGTGTCTGCCAGAGTGCTTGGAGTCCTCAGGAAGCGCTAGGAGCATCCATTAACGGAGGTACCAAGTCGGGGTGCCAGGCGATCCGTTACATTGGTGGCAAGCGGTGGGATGGCGTCCTAGTGCGAGGTAAAGCAGCTCAGAGACACTGTTTGGATTTACAAATTGAGGGCAACGCTAGCACTCGTGCAGCGCCCCTGGGAGCAGACAAGTATGGAAGGTTCTGGCTCTGGAGATGATTGTCTGGCCGAGGTGAGGCAGCGAGTGGCCGAGTATGGGGATGATATACCCATGGAGACACGCCGGGTGATCTGGAACCAGGTCATGGCCGAGCGAAACACAAGGCTGGGCCGAGAATTCCGGCTGGCGAAAGAGAGGAAGTATGCTCAGCAGCAGGAGCGTTACAGCAGCCGAGTAGAGGCTTCATCCGAGGAGGTTAGCCATCTTTCCCTGAGGCGGCGGGAGGAACCCGAAGTGGGGGTCCTCATAGACTGGTTCTGTGAAGAACCACAACAGGCAGGTAGAGATGGGACCAAGGTCTCTCCACCGGGCCCACCGGGCCCACCGGGATGCTGGGCAGCCGGCCCAGATCCCCAGCAGCAGCCAGAGTTGCCAGGTGGCCCTTACTCACAAATGTTGAGGGGCCTCACGGATTGGTCCTGGGAAGACCCACAGATGGCAGGTGGAGGTGGGACTGCGGTCTCTCTACCGGCCCTACAGGGATGCTAGGCAGTCGGCCCAGATCCCCAGCGGCAGTGTGCGTTACAGGGAGCTGAAGGTGCCATCCTTCCTCCCCAGCGGCAGAATATTTTACCGGGAGGGGAGAGTCTCGTTACCCCTCCCCAGCGGCAGCCCAGCTTACCAAGGGGAGACAGTAAGCCCCTCACGAGCGCAGATGGGACCGTGGTCTCTGCGCCCTGCCTACAGGGAGTACAGAGGGTCAGCCCTGCTCCCCAGCAGCTGAAAGTGTGTAAGGGAGAGGAGTTTGTTACCCTCTCTCCCCAGCGGCAGCTTAGCACACCAAGGGGAGACAGTAAGCCCCACACCAGCGCAGATGGGACCGTGGTCTCTGCGCCCAAGTTACAGGGAGCTGAAGGGGCCGTCCTTGCTCCACAGCGGCAGTCTACGGTTAAGGGAGAGGAGTTTGTTACCCCCTCTCCCCAGCGGCAGCTTAGCCCACCAAGGGGAGACACTAGGTTCCCCACTGGCGCAGATGGAACCAGGGTCTCTGCGCCCAAGCTACAAGGAGTACGGACAGTCGGTCCTGCTTCCCAGTGGCAGCCTAGCCCACCAAGGGGAGATGTTAAGCCCCACAACGGTGTAGATGGGACCGTAGTCTCTGCATCTGCCCAACCGGGGATAGGGACAGTCTGTCCTGTGTCCCAACAGCAAGCCAAGGTATTGGAAGGGGAGGCAGTCGGTTTTCCCCTCCAGCAGAGAGAGCGTCAGGGAGAGGAGCCTGTCACCCCCTCTCCCCAGCGGCAGCTTACAGTGCAGAGAGAGGAACTTGTTGCACCCTCTCTCCAGCGGCAGCCTAACCCACCAAGGGGAGATGTTACACCCCCCAACGATGCAGATGGGACCGTAGTCTCTGCACTTGCAGCACAAGGGGTAAGGATGGTCGGTCCTCTCCCCCAGCCACAGAGCTGTGTACCCAGAGGGGAGACGGTCGGTTTCCCCCTCCCACAACCAGGCTCCAATCAGGCTACTTCAGTGGTAGCGCTGGTACCAGGGCAGAGTACCGCTGGTCTCTGCCCACTCAGCAACCCACCAAGGCAGACTACCAGTCCCCCACAAAGCCGTGGTGAGGCACCTGGACCTGGACAAAGATCTCCTCTACCCAGGTGTAGTAATCAGTTATTGTGGGTGGGAGGTACTGCTGTTTGTGCTTCATGGGTGGGTTGCTGGACTAACCAGGGCACTGACCGGCAGGAGGTCAGATACCCTGTTAGTCTGGGAGGTAAAGGGGAGAAGTGTGGCGAAACCGACCTCGCCACGTGTCCTTGGAGGGGGCTGCTTGCCCGCCTCTTGCCTTTGGACTATGGACCAGACCTTATGTGAATGTGTTAACCCAGATAGTTATGCCATGGAGCCCATTCGTGTAGTTAAAGACTTCGGCTCCGTGGCGAGTGAACTGTGTGAGTAGGATCTGCGCGCTATTCGGTAGTTTTGTGCGCGCAGATCCCAGCTATCTGGGGATAGGTGAAATGTCTGCGTGTTATGTGTAAAAGGTGAATTTATGTATTTTAAAGTGTTTTACTGTCTTTGTGCTCCCATGTGCTCAATGGAGTCTGTCTCTGAGCTGGAGATAATTGAATTACTTCTCCAGCACAGAGAAGGCTCTGTAAAAACCCATCTGAGCTGGAAAGATAGGGGTTTTAAAAGATACTTTACTAACTTTTGAACCCCTGGTCTGATCCATGCCATATTTTAATATGTTGTTCCCATGAATGGATTGATTGTGGATATGTAATTTTGTGTGAATGTGATGTATGGTTTTGAAGTTATAAATATTGTGTAAAAAGTATATTTTAAACTGTATGAATAATGGGATTATGTGTCACACTAAGGGATGGGGATGTGTGGGAGGTAACATCTATGTCATTGGTTATTTTATGCCTCCCCCTGGGTGTGGCCTGTATGTGTACTCTTGTAATAAAAGCCAGGCTGGATGTGCCAGTCCAGAGTTCCTGTTTTACCCTCAAAGTGAAGTGTCGTCTCATTATTGGGGGAAGGATTTATTGCATGCTGTTCCAGTTGACTGCTAGGAGTGTAAGCCTATTCGTATGGTTCCTATTCAACGGTCTACAGCATTTATATGCTTGAGAAGATTCATATGCTGAATTGGTTCGGTGATTGTGGTGTCTGCCAGAGTGCTTGGAGTCCTCAGGAAGCGCTAGGAGCATCCATTAACGGAGGTACCAAGTCGGGGTGCCAGGCGATCCGTTACAGTCTATGTTCGGGGAAAATCCCCAGAACATAGACCTGCTTTCTTACACATGCTTGCTACCGTTTTTTCCTGAAAATAAGACATCCCCTGAAAATAAGCCCTAGTGCATTTTTCGGGCCAAAAATTAATATAAGACCTGGTCTTATTTTCGGGGAAGGCAAATAATGGCTGTCAAAAAATGTAATGTTTTACATAAAGATTAAAGAAGTTGCTATATTTACCGCTATGGTTTCCAAAAGATTTCAGTGAAATTTGGCAATAAAATGTAACCTTATTAATAATTTTTTTTTTCGAAACTATACACCAGACAGATATCATCTTCTCTACTAAGTATATAAATGTGATTATTGAGGAGATTGATATAAACAGCTTCAATCAGTAGCCATTACTCTACCGAATTTAAAAGGCACATCAAAGGCTCAAATTAAACCCTATTTATTTACATTTAAAGGTACCTTCGTGGCTGCAAATACCCATTTATAGTTCATCGAAGCCCTTGGATAACATGTATTAAGATATATTTACACCATGGCTATCCCTTACATCAGTATATGTCAAGCATTTTTCAACATTTACTCCTTATATAAGAATTTAAGGTGAAACACCATTAATTTCTACAATTAATTGATGTTCCGATAAGTGGTCTTCTATCCTGTCCTCCTACACTTCGAGACAAGACGATATGATTATAGGAGCAGATGCCCCCCAGATTTTGTTCAAGAAATACAAAAAACAAATCTATTGGCGTGATAAGTGTTAAAAAAAACAAAAAACATGTTGTTCTTGATTCATTTTATATACAAAAGAAGGGTACAGCTATGGGGACCAGGTTTGCCCCCAGCTATGCTAACCTCTTCATGGCAGACTGGGAGTCTTCGGCCATCTGGGGTGATCATGGTTGGCGGGCAAACCTGGTCTCATACTTTCGTTATATCGATGATCTGTTTTTTATTTGGTAAGGTTCTGATACGTCTCTTAAACTGTTTTTAGATCACTTAAACATCAATGATAGGGGTATTGTTTTATCATCAGAATTTAGCAATGTGTCAGTCAACTTCTTAGATTTAAATATTTTTATTCAAGATGAATGCCGTCCAGCCAACCTTGGTTGGACGGCATTCCAAAAAGCCAATTTCTCCGCCTCCATCAAAATTGTTCAACAACTGCCGATTTTGATGTCCAATCTACCTCATTAAAAAATATGTTTTTAGAAAAAAATTACGAAGTAGGTAATCTAAATAAAGCATTAGAGGTGGTAAAAGAGAAGGACAGAACGGAGCTTTTAAAATACAAAGCCAAAAAAGTAGACCCTCCACAACTCCCCATCATTTTAGATTTTAATAATAAGAATAAAATTTTACAAAAAATCATAAATAAACACTGGCACATCTTGAAACAGGACAACCTTTTAAAGGATCAAGTTCCAGACAAACCTAAGGTTATCTTTAGAGGAGCCCCTAATTTTAGATCAATTCTAACTAAAAATTACACTAAAAAAAACGTACATCACAAAGAACATTTTTTATCTAGGCCTAAAGGGTTTTTTAAGTGCAATAAATGTATTGTGTGTAGAACCACAAAAGGTACTACAAACTCCAAATCTACTAATTTTTCTTCCACCAAAACCAAAATCTCCTACCCTATTAAAGATTTCATTGGATGTAACACTAAAGGTGTTATATATCTTTTGGAATGCCTATGTGGACTACAATACGTGGGCATGACCAAAAGATGCCTTAAAGTAAGACTGGCAGAACACTGCCGTAACATTAAGAGAGGCTATGATAATCACTCAGTTTCCAAACATTTCATCAGTCACAACAAAGACCCGACACTTTTAAAAATGATAGGGATAGAACAGGTTACCCTCCCTTGGAGAGGTGGAGATATTACAAACATTTTAGGAAAAAGGGAAATGTATTGGGTTTTCCAACTAAAAACTCTTGCTCCAGAAGGACTTAATGCTGAATTCGACCTTTTTAACTTCTTATAATAGTCATTTTTTTACTGTTTTTTAATACTTCTGTACCTTTTTATTTTACTTTTTTAATTTTATTTTTAAATATTATAATTTCTCTTTTAATATCATGTTTTAATTCTTTTAAAAATACTTTTTAATTAGTCCATCATTTACCATCTCTCTGTCATGCCTTAACTATGGTATCCTCTTACTTCCTGGTTCCACTGAGCTTAGCCACACCCCTTTATGACACGGTCTCCCTATTTAATCCGACCGCACCAGCTGATCGACGCTGGATTATTGAACTACGTTCCGTACTCACGAACCGGCTACAACATCGTTGTGAAAGCCCTCTGTAACCGGACCGGACTGGAAGACTTCAAGTTCCCTTCACCTCTCCTCATCCTCGGCTAAAGCTGAACTCTCTCCTTCCAGGATAACCGCCTCTGAGGAGAACTCGGGAACCAGTGTTCTATGTGCCGGAAGCTAAGTAAAACCTCTGTGATAAGCGTTGCATCTCAAAGCTGTTATTTCCTGTCTTCAAAGTCCTTCGATAAAACAAAACCGTTACAGCTAACTTCAACTCATACTTTATCTCAGTTAGCTGCATCTGTATCACTTCAGTTAAAGTCTATGGAACAGCTATTGTAACTTCTTATCACCTAATTCATTAATACTACTAAGAGACTCTTTCTGATTCAGTGTCTGCTAATTACTACCGTCTACTACTTAAAGCTACAGTGCCTGTAATTGTGGACTTCAGTTATCGTTTACTACTTAAAGCTACAGTGCCTGTAATTGTGGACTTCAGTTATCGTTTACTACTTAAAGCTACAGTGCCTGTAATTGTGGACTTCAGTTATCGTTTACTACTTAAAGCTACAGTGCCTATAATTGTGGACTTCAGTTATCGTTTACTAATTAAAGCTACAGTATCTGTAATTGGACTTAAAGTCAATACCTTTTACTTTTTATAATAAATATTCAAACTATAAGAAATCTGCAGTTGTGTTCCTTCATAACAAATGTTTAGACGTGACAGAATAATCCAGCCATTGTAATGGATCCAGCAGATTTCGATTCCACGATAACTACGCTGAATCAAAGAATTGATACACTAGCCCAAGGTGTGCAAGAATTGCAAGTTACTAACGAAAGGATTCTCACTTATGTCAGAGATCTACAAACTCATACACCTCAAACCATTCTGCACTCGGCTAGTGATCCTGCTGTATGTAACCCTGAAAAGTTCTCTGGAGATCGTTCCAAATATAGGGAGTTCCTCAACTCTTGCAAACTATTAATTGCTTTGAAACCTAGATCTTATCCTACAGAAAGAACTAAAGTTTGTTCGGTTATTTCCTTTCTAAGAGGTGAACCTATGTCATGGGCCCATTCCTTTTTGGAAAACGATGACCCCATTTTAGACTCACTGGATGAATTTTTTGAAGCCATGTCTCTTCTCTATGAAGATCCTAACAAACAAGCAACAGCTGATTTAACAATCAGAACACTACAGCAAAGGCATCGACCCGTTGAAGATTACATTGCTGAGTTTAAAAGATGGGCCGTAGAAACGCAATGGAATGACATCACATTGCGCAACCAATTTCGGATTGGGTTATCTGAAGCTGTAAAAGACGAACTATCTAGAACAGAACTCCCTACTAATTTGAACGCTCTAATTCGCCTATCAATCAGCATTGACAGAAGATTAAGAGAAAGAAAGGCCGAAAAAGCCCTTTTACATACTAAAGACCTCAAACCTTTCACTCCCTCAAGAGCTCCAGAAAAGACTTCATTTCATCCTCCAAGGCCTCCTGACAACCCATCCGAACCAATCGAACCTATGGAAATAGGGATAATAAGAAGTCCCCTCACTCCTGACGAGAAAAATCGAAGACGTATATTAAACCTCTGCATGTATTGTGCCTCTCAAGTTAATTTAGTCTCTGATTGTCCTTCATTGAAACGGATAAAAGGCAGTAGGCAGTCTCATGCCTCTTCCATCCTAAGTGTACTTCCCTTTACAGCAAATACTCAAATGTCCCCTATCGTTCTTGTATTACAGTGGGACAATAAAAGAATTATAACCAAGGCTGTTATCGATTCCGGTGCAAATGGAGTATTCATCGACTCAGCCTTTGTAACAAAGAATAAAATTCCTTGTGTTCGTAAAAGAACTTCTGTACCTGTTAAAGTGATTGACGGGTCCCTCATCTCATCGGGACCAATACTTCATGAATCCATCCCTCTAAAAGTAACCATCGGGGGGCGGGGCCTGACTGCCAAGATGGCCGGACGTGCTCCATGAGGGCTCCCATGCCAACGAGCACAAATCGGGATACCCAGAGAGATCCGACCATGCTAACGGCTCAAAATGCCCAGAACCAGACACAGGACCTCAAGGGGCACACAGCGATACCTGTCCCACGTCGACAAGCCACGGGAGCACCTTTAACGACCATGCGGCCTACACTGGAGTGGAGCCTGGGGCGAAGGGGAAGCGGCCGATCCCTCAGCACAGGCCCTGCTCACACGTCCCACTCGGAGGTTGCCCCGCTACCCCCCCCTCTGGACCGGCGGGGGATATCCCGGTCCTCGCTGGGGACGGCAACCCCCTCAACACGAATCCACAAAGCGACAAAACTCCCGCAAGCACGGGAACACAGAGGCGCAGACAAGATGGCGGCGAGAAGAAGCGCTCTCTCCACACCGCCCAAATGCACCCTAACATTCTTCTACCGACTCCGCAACAACCTTTGGCTCCACACAGAAGGTCGGCACCTTAAACGAACACTGCAAAGTGTAGCGGCGTGGATCCGCCCGGCCACCCGGCGCCTCCTGAGTAGTGGCCCGTTCAGAGCCCCCAGACAACGCCTTCCCCAGAGCTCCTCACAGCGGGAAAACCTGACAGGCCTCCCAAGCACCGGCCATCGCCCTCCTGAGCACCGGAATGGGACCAAGCCTGCACACCTAACCTGCCACTCGGCAACGCCGGATTCCTCCGGCCAAAGAGACAAACCTCAGCGCTCAAGTCCTCGAGAGAAAGACCGAGAGGCTTACCAGAAGGCAACACAGCTTCCAACTGGCGACGGACCCGGGCGGGATACCCCTCCAAGCCATGCTGGTGGCGACCTCCTGCTACAGTACCAACTCCGCAAATACCCAGGGCCTACCTGTCAAGCCTCCAGGGTAGGTGTCGGCTGATTGGGATACTAAGCACCAGGAGTGGACTGCACTCTGGAAGGGACAATGCGGGGCCCCACAGTACTCCCAGGATCCCTAAGTGTAACGACCTGTTCACACTGATAAACTCACTGACGAACAACCTAGCCAAATTGATTCTGAACTGCACAGCTGACTCTCTTTTCTCATTGCTTGGTACTCTTGTAAGCCTGTTTCACGAGATTGTTAAACACGCACATACTACCATATGTCCAGGCTTTTTAGTGCACTAAGACGGAGGTGAGATTAATACCGCGCGTAGCATGACTACCTACCAGCCGCTTTTAGAACTAGATATTTGCTAATACAAGAAACATGGCACAGGGCTACATAGTTGATTAACTTTTAATGTTTACCTATCTTAACTCAGCCTGCGACCCTACGACCTTACGGTCTCCAGCGACAGCTAATACAATGTTTAATGTATTAAATCAATGTCCACAAGTCCAACTCCCAGTTTTAGCTTTAGGGACCAGCTGAGTCCTCAACTAAGAGGTACACTGAGTAACCTGCCTGCTTAATTTGAAATTAGAACACCTCCACAAGTTTCTACCTAGCGTCTGACACAGCATATCACCCTACTATGTAGAAAACAAAAGCATTGTTTCTTATATGTTATGTTTTTCAAACTCTCTAAGCGATGTACATCATTATCGTTCATGTTTTTACTTTAAAATTGTGTGCAAGATCCCATGTTTAACCCTATGTTCAAACTATGTCTAACATGCTAGAGGACTGCCTTTGGGGTACCTCCTAAGCAACTGTTATTACTATGCGCACTTCAAAAATAAAGAATTCAAAAAAAAAAAAGTAACCATCAATCATACTCATACGGAAAGTCTTATATTTGATGTTATCTCATCACCATTTTTTCATATTATATTAGGGATCAACTGGTTAAGGAACCACAACCCTCAAATCTCATGGTTGCCCTTCTCTCTTGCTTTTAATTCCGATTATTGCAAGAAAACATGCTTGCAACGTATTCCAATTCTTCAGTCTACTAAAGAACCAGCTAAAACCTCATGTTGTTCTGACACCGAACTGGAGTTTCCTCCCCCTACAGTCATTGGAATCTTATCTTCTCTTATTGACGACATTAAAGATCTCAGTGAAGATGCTCTTGAACTTCCTAAATCAATGAAATTATCCAAGAAAAACGGTCTCTACTATTTTAAAGACCGGATTTATGTACCTCCCTCTTTCAGAATTAAAGTACTTGAATTTATTCATGATTCTCCTCTGGCAGGTCATCCAGGTATGAAAAAGACCCTTGAATTGTCTAAGAGATACTATTGGTGGCCTCGTCAAGACCGAACTATTGAATCTTATGTCAAATCTTGTTCTATATGCCAAAGATCCAAACATGTCCATCATCGACCATTCGGTCAATTATTGAATTTACCGATTCCTGAACGGCCTTGGCAATCCATTTCTATGGACTTCTTGGTGGAACAACCTCCTCCCTCTTATGAAATCGGTGATCTTGTCTGGCTTTCCTCAAAGAACATCTCTTCAAACCGTCCATCAAAGAAGTTAAGTTCCCTTTTTCTTGGTCCTTTTCCAATAATATCGGTTATCAACCGTAATGTTGTTAAATTGAAACTTCCACCTACTTTGAAGCTACATCCTGTTTTTCATGTGTCCTTACTAAAGCCTCATCATCCTGACCCTTTCCAAAGAAATGTTACTACTTCTCCTGATCCCATATTGGTCCAGGGTGAAGAAGAATACGAAATTCAAAGTATACTAGATTCAAGGATCCATCGTGGCTCTTTACAATACCTCATCAGATGGAAAGGATATGGAATTGATGAAGATACATGGGAAAACTCCTCTGTCGTTCATGCTGACAAATTGATTTCCAAATTTCACAAGCGTTACCCTTCTAAACCAAGTCAATAGCACCCAGAGGTTGCTCACTAAGGAGGGGATACTGTCATGCCTTAACTATGGTATCCTCTTACTTCCTGGTTCCACGGAGCTTAGCCACACCCCTTTATGACACGGTCTCCCTATTTAATCCGACCGCACCAGCTGATCGACGCTGGATTATTGAACTACGTTCCGTACTCACGAACCGGCTACAACATCGTTGTGAAAGCCCTCTGTTACCGGACCGGACTGGAAGACTTCAAGTTCCCTTCACCTCTCCTCATCCTCGGCTAAAGCTGAACTCTCTCCTTCCAGGATAACCGCCTCTGAGGAGAACTCGGGAACCAGTGTTCTATGTGCCGGAAGCTAAGTAAAACCTCTGTGATAAGCGTTGCATCTCAAAGCTGTTATTTCCTGTCTTCAAAGTCCTTCGATAAAACAAAACCGTTACAGCTAACTTCAACTCATACTTTATCTCAGTTAGCTGCATCTGTATCACTTCAGTTAAAGTCTATGGAACAGCTATTGTAACTTCTTATCACCTAATTCATTAATACTACTAAGAGACTCTTTCTGATTCAGTGTCTGCTAATTACTACCGTCTACTACTTAAAGCTACAGTGCCTGTAATTGTGGACTTCAGTTATCGTTTACTACTTAAAGCTACCGTGCCTGTAATTGTGGACTTCAGTTATCGTTTACTACTTAAAGCTACAGTGCCTGTAATTGTGGACTTCAGTTATCGTTTACTACTTAAAGCTACAGTGCCTATAATTGTGGACTTCAGTTATCGTTTACTAATTAAAGCTACAGTATCTGTAATTGGACTTAAAGTCAATACCTTTTACTTTTTATAATAAATATTCAAACTATAAGAAATCTGCAGTTGTGTTCCTTCATAACAAATGTTTAGACGTGACACTCTCCATATATGAATATATATCCCATACATTATCTTTTTATTTTATTTCTAATATAGTATGCTTTACTTATCCATATACCTTTCTGCTCTATATCTCCATCCTTTTTTTCTTTTTTCTTTACACCTTTTTCTACCTTTATATATCTTTTACACCTGTATTCTCAAAAACCTACACATATAGTCTCTTTTAGCCTTTTATTTTTATTATTTCTTTCCTTTGCAGTTATATTATATTTCGTTTTGCTGAAATCTAGCATTCTGTTCCATATAATTTTTGTTTCTTTTAAGATAAATGCTTTTTTCAGATTGGGGCTTGCCCTTTAAGGCACTACATTCCCCATGATACTTGGCGCCAGGACACGTGACCGCGCGCGATCGCGCTCACGTGTCTCGCACGCCCACTTACCGACATGGGACAGAGGCGTGCCTTTTGTAGCCGACCTCCGTCCTGACACTCCATTTCCCATAAGCCCTACACTACACCACGTGACCGCGAGCGATCGCGGTCATGTGCTCTCCACCTCTCTCCCCCCTTCCGGTCTCCCTGAACGCCTACTGTAATACTACATTTCCCAATAAGCATTGGGACACACCATGTGATCGCGGTAGCTCGCGATCACATGACTATCTATTGTACCTTCATTTACCATCAAAAACACTCGTTTTTAAGATATTTATAAAACTTTTAGCTATATTTTTAATGACTAATCGATGTTCTTGTCACATTTATGTTTCTCAATATCCTTATATGATTCTCACTGTATTGATGATGTCATTTTGGCGCCAAAATTCGAATAACCATGTATCTCCTAAGTTTATATAAGCTTCTATGTACCAGGTTAATACCTATTATTGCCAGTTGATAAAGCCCTGTGTGGCGAAACGCGTTTTGGCTATTTTTATATATATTTTTTACTGTATTAATAAAGGAATATTGGCTTTTTTACCATTTATTTGCCATATACCTTTTATTTTATTTTATTCATTTATTTTTTAACCTGGTTACACGTCACTTTGGAGCCGACCATCGTTCAAAGAAACCTAGGTGGGGATTGTACCACCCACGCCATCATATTGAGCAGTATATCCTGCTCGTGCAAATGTGAGTACGCCCTTTACTTCTGAGACTTATTTGGAATCATACAGTGAGCACTATATTTGGTCTCTATCTTTTTTTCATATCGAGAAATTATCCACACCTATATCCCGACAGTGGGGGGTCAACGCCACTGAATGCCAACTACACTTGAGCGAGTACACGCTCTTGGATAGGTGAGTGTAATACCTCCCGAATACATACTTTATTTTATCTACTCAATCACAGTTTACACTATTGGAGTTTCCTCTATCCTTTCATTTACATGTCCGTCATTGAGACAAGATCCCCTCAGCTATAGAAGACCCAGCTTCTCATTGATATCACCATCAAGTCTCTACTATCCTACTGGAACCTACAAGAATTTTACCACATATTGGGACTTGTATACACATATCTATTTTTATTCTCTGTTTGCCTATTTATTAAATGTGAGTACATATATATTTTTATCTATTTATTGTTATACTTTCTGTATAGCGCGACCTATTATTGTATTTTTGCTAAAAAACATGTTGTGCTTTTCATCTTTAATTCTGCAATATACCTCTCCACCCCCCCCCCCCCCCCTCCCCCGCATATTGATGGCAAGAGATGAAACGAGAGGATAAGCAATTAATCATGTCCAGAGTTTGGGACTTTTTTTTGTAATGCCTTCTCAATGTTCAATCAAAGTTCAACCATCTCCGTGTTGGAAGCCAAGTCTATAATGCCTACTATCAGCAAACATATTATTGTTCTTTGCAACGTCTCTATTGAGATACATATCTATTTTTGATAGATTATATCATGCATAATATTCTGTTCCATCTTGTTGAACAGTTTGTAGGTTCTATTATATTACATTGCATATTCTGGTGGATGGAGTGTCTGACCTATGTCTCCGTATGGTATTCAATCTTAGAAGGTTGTTCGAAGGTGGACATTGGAATAAGAAGGTTGTTCGAAGGTGGACATTGGAATACTTTGTTTCTTTAATGGAGTCCAACCAAAAAGCACTAAAAAACAAAGACCAATAGCTTGCAAAAAAAAAAAACACACATGCTATTATAATGGCTTATATTTCTTATTGCATGTTTACTCCAACATTTTACAACTGAGTAATATTTTCTTGGTACAGAGCTAATAAATATTTGGTAAGAAACATTTGTTTGATCGAAAATTACATATGAAACAAACAAGCAAACAAGCAAACAAAAAAAATTAGATTTGATTTTCAGGTTTTTATTCATCCTAAAATATGTAATTTATTGTCATTTTTCTTTTGAGAAAATATTAAAAGTTAATTAATCAACAAATCAGCAATGCTCATACTCACTGCCGTAGTCATTTATTTAGCCCACCTAGCTTTGGAATAAGAAGGTATCATCTTGAGTGATAGCGGCTATAAGTACAAAAAGCTAGAGTGGCAAGATTCATTGGAGACATTAATAAGATTTAATGTTACTGGAGTAGATACATTTATATAGAAATGGTAGCTGAATCAAATATAAAAATGAAGCAAATGTAATAGGAATGAATAATGCCTAACAAACTATTTGTAAAAAATCAAAGAAAAAAATGTGCTGCAAGAATTATATCTAATGTTTTACCGCATTACGAAAAAAATACCAAGTAAAAAAACTTCAATACAGCGATCATGTTATTTAGTATTTTCACAACATCAGCAAGCCCTAAATGAAAAGGCTTGCAAAAACCTCTGTTCTTTCTCCTTTCATCAGATTATAAAGAAAATGGAATAGTTTCTAAAATAAATATGAATGCAAAATCAACTGCTGCTCATCAAATTAACTCCTTCAAGACACGCTCTGGACCAAACGTCATTACTTTTATTAAACCGAATTTGAGAATTGAGCTAAAACATTGGGGGCTCTGCAGTCCTCAAGATACATTCACCAAGAAGAATCCAAAGGCATCACAATGTAATGTAACAAAGAACAAAAACAAAATACGTGTCAGCCTGATGGCCTCAGTCTTGTGTTACTGATTTTTGATCCAATAAACCAGGGGTTCCTAACCCAGTCTTCAAGTACCCCCTATCAGTCCATGATTTAGGGATTACCCTGTTGTGTCTAAGGTGTTTTTTTATTTCCCCTAAAAACAGTTTAGATACAACTGGGTAATCTGTAAATCCTGGACTGTTAGGGGGTATTTAAGGACTGGGTTGGGAACCCCTGCAATAAACCAATTTTTTTGTCACATTATATTGTGATATCTTGGGATTTCTTCTTAGTACTTTTAATAAACTACCAGCTAAACTTTTCTTATAACATAACAAACTTAGAAAGATGTGACTAGTAGAAATGTACAAGATGTGCAATTTCCCACGCTATGCGTTTTCAGTTAGAGCACTCTGATTGGTTGCTTTGTAAGTGCTCTGACTGAGCTTGCTTTGTGTGGGAAAGCCCTTATAAGGTTTACAAACCTATTAAGTTTTCTCCTGAGCCGAGGCTCACAGAGCTCAAATGGATTAATTTTCTTTGCGTTGAGTTTTTAAATTTTTTTAACAAGATCTATCTTAATGCACTGACAACCATAATGCTAGAGTCCACGACATCTGGAGTGCCAAAGGTTGCCTACCCTTGAACTAACCTAACATTCTACACACAAATATCACACACTTCAACCAAATACACAACTGCATTCACACAAATACAGCAGTGCATTGGTACACTATGATTTTATACACAAACTCACACAACCACACATGTCATGGCAAATTAACTTTTAGCTAGTAGACCTGAATATTAAATTGTGTGCCCTTCTCTGCGTAAATATAAAATAATCCTGGTGACTGCTTTCTGACCCCCTTGCAACAAGCTGGAATGACAACAGATATGTCTTGCCAATCCTGCAATATAATAAATAAAAATTGTGTAAGCTACAGCACTGCTGACCTTATCACATAAGCATTTCTTTACAGGCACTGCAAGCGTTTATGTGAGTTGTATTATCAATTGTCAGTTACATTTTCTAGAAAGACAAAAGTCGAAACACAACTTTCAAAGACCCAAGCCATAACATCTTGCATAGTCGTATTACAGGAGCAAAACCAGAAACCCTGCAGTTTGAGAGTAAAGAAAATAAAGGGTAAGCATTTGGAGCAGAACTATCTTTATTTAAAAAAATAAATCCCCAGCATAACTGACACTTAAACTACACATTGCTCCTCAAATGTGTGACTGTCCCTTTTAGTTGTCATGCAAGGAGAGGTACTTCACACAAAAGGTGTAGAATTCAATATAGCGCATAGAATTTATCTTTGTGGTTTCTAGTAACAAATTACAAAGGGGGTGATTTAACATAATTCACAGCTATGTCTCTTTATTGTGTAATACTAGTCCATTCACACACCCTCAGTACAGACACCCAAACACAAACAATAGATGGCTACTTATCTTTATATCAAACTATCTCACACACATTTTATGTGAAGAGTAGTTCATGCCTATTGCTATTTGTATAATGTATTATAATTTATATAGTGCTATTAATATTTGTGTTATTTACTTATGTCATGGTTTGGTTAGGAAGGGGTGCTGATACCACCAGCAACCATCATAATTAGGAACCCATTATACAAAGAAAAAACACAATACACAACAATGTAATAAGGACAAAAGTATATTATCAAAAGAGTGCAAATGAAAATAACACAAACCCATCATTTTTGGAGTCTTCTCAGTCACTCTGACGCTGGAAGCTGTGGACTCATGTATTTTATTGACGTCTAGATTTTGCCCTCAACCTTGCTCTCGCTGAACTGTTTGTCAAATGTGCTTCAATGCTGAACACCTATTGCGTCATTGAAATTATGTCTGTTATGATGTTATTTGCTAGAGCTCTTCAAACACTCTGTAATAGCTTTAAGTCACCCTTTCATGGGTTCTCCATCCATAAACACATTTATAGTATATTCTGTTTGCTCTCGGGTTTTCAACCAGCTTTGTTATTTGTGGATCACAACTAATTATTATTATTATTGCTATTTATACTATATAGTGCCAACAGATTCTGTAGTGCTTTACAATAATATGAGAGGGGGGATTTAACTACAAATAGGACAATTAAAAGAAAACTTACAGGAACGATAGGTTGAAGAGGACCCTGCTCAAACAAGCTTACAGTCTATAGGAGGTGGGGTATCAAACACATTAGGACAGGAAATAGCAATCAAAAAAGGTGAGAGTAAAGCAGAGCTGGAGGAGAGAGTAAAGTACTGCCATTTAGGAGAGAGCGAGAGACAGGTATGTGAGGTAGAGGTTACTCTGGGAGGCCATAAGCTTTCCTAAAGAGATGGGTTTTAAGGCACTTCTTAAACGATTGAAGACTAGGAGAGACTTTGATGGCGGTAGGCAGGCTATTCCATAGGAAGGGAGCAAACCGCGAGAAGTCCTGCATGTGTGAGTTGGCCATACGGGTGCGAGCAGCGGACAGGAGAAGGTCACGGGGAGAGCGGAGAGTCTGAGAAGAAGCATACCTATGGTTCTGTGAAGAGATATAAGAGGGACAAGAATTGTTCAATGCTTTATAGGTATGGGTTAGCACTTTGAATTGCCTCCTATAGGATACAGGAAGCCAATGTAAGGACTGACAGATGGGTGAGGTGTGAGAGGACCAACTAGAGCGAGAAATCACTCTGGCAGCAGTATATATTACAGACTGTAGCGGGGCAATATGGCTTTTGGGAAGACCAATTAGGAGAGGGCTACATTAATCCATGCGGGAAATTACTAGAGCATGGACAAACTCCTTGGTAGCATCTTGCGTAAGAAATGGGCGGATGCGGGTTATGTTTTTAAGATGGAATCTACAGGATTTGGCAACATACTGAATGTGAGCCTCAAAGGTGAGGCCAGAATCAACAATGACATCAAGACAGAGCGCTTGCAAGGATGGACTTATGTGGATACCACTAACTTGAAGGGAGAGCGAAAGAGGAGGATCAGTATTGGGAGGAATAAAGACAAGGAGCTAAGTTTTAGAGAGATTGAGTTTCAGAAAGCGGGAGGACATCCGGGTCAGAGATGGAAGAAAGGCAAGCAGTGACACGTTGCAGGACAACAGGGGAGAGGTCCGGTGAGGACCTATATATCTGGATGTCATCAGTGTACAGGTGGTAGTAAAATCCAAATGAGGTAATATGTTTGCCAAGAGAGGCAGTATAGAGAGGAAATAAAAGGGGACCAAGGACAGAGCCTTGGGGAACACCAAATGAGATAGGACTAGGGGAGGAGGTATCATTAGAAAAGGGGACACTGAATGAGCGTTGGGAGAGATAAGAGGAAAACCACGAGAGGACAGAGTCACAGAGACCGAGTGATTGAAGAGTTTGAAGAAGGAGAGCATGATCAACTGTGTCAAAGGCAGCAGAGAGGTCAAGAAGAATTGGTATGGAGTAGTGGCCTTTGGATTTAGCTGCGATTAGGTCATTAGTAACTTTTATAAGAGCAGTCTCAGTAGAGTGGAGAGGGCGGAAGCAAGATTGAAGAGGGCCAAGGAGAGAGTTGGTATTGAGGAAATGAGACATATGGGTAAAGACAAGTCTTTCCAGAAGCTTTGAGGAAAAAGGGAGCAAGGATATGGGACAATTGTTAGAGGGGGAGGACGGGTCAAGATATGTTTTTTTCAGTATAGGTACTACAGTGGCATGCTTAAGGTCAGCAGGGACAACGTCAGAAAAGAGAGAGCAGTTGAAAATGTGTGTTAAGGACACACAAGACAGGGGGAGAGAGATCTGATAAGGTGAGATGGGACAGGATCGAGCGAGCAAGTGGTGGGGCGAGAGGAAAGGAGAAGCGCAGTCACCTCTTGTTCAGTAGCCGGAGAGAAAGTCTGAAGGGTAGGAAAGTCATGATCAACATATGTTGAGAAAAAAAACGGCAAGGTGGGGAGCATTCTTTCCTTAACTGTTCAATCTTGTCAGTAAAGTACCATGCAAAGCTATCAACTGTAAGGTTAGTTTGGGGATGGGGTTTGGGGCACAGCAGGGTGAAGAAGAGAGTTAAAGGTGTCAAAGAGACGCCTGGGATTGTGGGAGCATTAACTAATTAGAGACGAAAAGTATGACTGTTTGTCGAGAGCAAGGGCTGCGCTGGATGAACACAATATGAATGTATAATGAATAAAGTCTGACTGGGTGCGAGATTTCCTTCAGGAGCGTTCAGCACAACGGGAGCATCTTTCAGGTAGTGTGTTGATTTAGTATGCCATGGTTGGGGGTGTGTCCTCATCGAGGTGCATGTTTGGAGCTGGGATGCAGCAAGTCAGAGTTGAATGTAGTGTTATATGTGGAGATGGTCAGTGAGGGACAGGAGAGGGAAGTGATGGATAGCAGTTGTGAATCAATATCAGCTGATAGCTGCTGGAGGTCAATAGAATAATGTTCCTCCTGAGTTGAGAGGGGGTTAGGCTGCAATTGTTGGGTGAGGGGGTACTTGAGAGCAAACAATAAGAGGTGGTGATCAGAGAGAGGAAATGGAGTGTTGCAGATATTGGATACTGTACTAGGCATGTGCATGGGGAAAAATTTCGGTTCGGTTCGGCATTCCGAAATTAGGAATTTTCACAATTCGGGACTTCAACACTTCGGAACTTCGGCAACTTCGGAAATTCGGCACTTCAGAAATTCGTCAGTTTCGGAACTTCGGCATTTCAGCACTTCGGAACTTCGGCACTTCGGAACTTCGGAATTTCGGGACTTCTGCACTTCTATTGCAGCCGCTTAGTATTAGTAAACTTTGCCCCTACTCGCTATACCGCGAGTAGGGGCATGTATAGTAAACAGTGAGCAGCCTGTGGCTGATCACTGTTTTGAAAAAAAAAAAAAAATAGGCCCCCCCAGCGGGTGGGGGACCTTAAGTAAAATGATGTAGGGGGACCTATTGTCCTCCCCCCCGGCCCCCACCCCTGAGCGGTGGGTGGGCACCATAAATACTAATAAGGGGGGCCTAATGTCCTCCCCCCTGGCCCCCACCCCTGAGCGGTGGGTGGGGGCCCTAAATACTAATAAGGGGGGACCTAATGTCCTCCCCCCTGGCACCCACCCCTGAGCGGTGGGTGGGCGCTCTAAATACTAATAAGGGGGGGAACCTATTGTCCTCCCCCGGCCCCCACCCCTGAGCGGCGGGTGGGGGCCCTAAATTGGTATAAGGGGGTCCTAATGTCCTCCCCCAGGCCCCCACCCCTGAGCGGCAGGTGGGGGCCCTAAATACTATTCAGGGGGGACCTAATGTCCTCCCCCCTGAGCAGTGGGTGGGGGCCCTAAATTGGAATAAGGGGAGGACCTAATTTACTCCCCCCTGGCCCCCACCCCTGAGCGGTGGGTGGGGGCCCTAAATACTAATAAGGGGGGGACCTAATGTCCTCCCCCCTGGCCCCCACCCCTGAGCTATGGGTGAAAGCCCTAAATTATAATAAGGGGGGGACCTAATGCCCTCCTCCCTGGCCCCCACCTCTGAGCAGTGGGTGGGGGCCCTAAATACTAATAAGGGGGGGGACCTAATGTCCTCCCCCCTGGCCCCCACCCCTGAGCGGTGGGTGGGGGCCCTACAGTAAAATAAGGGGGGGCTAATGTCCTCCCCCTGGCCCCCACCCCTGAACGGTGGGTGGGGGCCCTAAATACTAATAAAGGGGGACCTAATGTCCTCCCCCCTGGCCCCCACCCCTGAGCGGTGGGTGGGGGCCCTATATACCAATAGGGGGGGACCTATTGTCCTCCCCCCGGCCCCCACCCCTGAGCCCTAAAAAAATGTGTCCCCCCCAGGTGACTAGGGGTCCCCAAACCCCTAGTCACCCCCTCCCCCCCAAAAAAAATGATCCCCCTACCTATCACCCTCACCCTAAAAATAATGAGGGGGGACCTTTACTTAACTAAGAACCTGTAAAAAATAAATAATATATAATATACTTAATAATATATAATAACTTACCATTCGATGTTTTCTTTCTTCTAAAATCTTCTTTTTCCAGCCCCAAAAAAGGCCAAATAAAAACCCATAATAACCGACGCAATAAAAATTTTTTTTAAAAACGAGCGCAAAAAAAAATAATCCTTCTTCACCCGTCGAGGGTTTTCTGCGCAGACTGAGCTCTGCAGGGCAGGGGAAGGCTTATAAAGCCTTGGCCTGCCCTGCAATTAGGCTCAGAGCACTCTGATTGGTGGGTTTAAGCCATCCAATCAGAGTGCTCTGACAGGTAAATGAAGAGACTTACCTGTCAGTCTCTTCATTTACCTGTCAGAGACCTCTGATTGGAGGTCAAAGGTGGGTTAATGTAAATGAGGAATGTTATCTTAGACTCACGTTTATCTATTTTGTTGTATCTCAGATCATAGGCGTGTTACCAAAGAAAGGACAAACAACTCTATCTTTTCCTACTATCTCACTTTTGTACAGAAATTATAAAAATTGTTATGTAAGGATCAGTCTACCTTGACACTTACATATCACAACTTTCAGGAATCTTCCTGAATCCACATTATTATTGTTGGCATTTATATAGTGCCAAGACATTCCGCAGCATTTTATCATTTTACAGTAAGGTATATAACAGCGTGTAATTGACAGATAAACTAATGTTAAAAGATGCAAGAGATAAGCACTGTTATAGTGTAATTTAGAAATAAACAAAGATGTTTAAATGTCTATCTGTTCCTGTCCAAATTATAAAAGATTGAATTGCGTATATACGCTGAAGTAATTCAGACTGACACACGGAGTTCAGGTTAAAATAACTTCGAGGAAATTTATTGGCAAGTGAAGCAAGAGCGGGCTCGCAGGCCCTTTTAAGGGGAACTTTGCATCATCATTGATTATCGAGATATCAGTAAATAAACATCGTTAATTGGATTAATTGTTAAGTGTTTGTGTCAGTGACCACCCATCAATATGATTAATTGGCTCAAAAACTAAGTGGTTAGCTAAGTGTCCACCCACCGAGAGGTGGTATTGTTCTGGACACGGGTGTGGACAGAAGGCTCAAGCACCATCTTTCCCAGCATGAGGTTTACTCGGTGGAAAGGGGGGCTTGAGCGTCATTTTACACAGTTAGTGATGTCAGTCTTGTGGTCAGGTGCAAGGTTCTCTTATGAATAGAACATTTCATTAGTACAGTACGGCCTTCAAATTATACTATGTTGCAAATTACAGGAGATTCAGCAATTCCTGGGTTATCCATGTCTTTATAGAAAATACAGTCTCTGTTCATTGTATTAAATGTTGCTGGGAAATTCTGTCATGTAATGTAGTCTAAAATGGAGAATCTGTCAGGTAATGAGGACAAAATGGAGGATCTGTCACTGTGTGAGGTTAAAATGGAGTTAGTACAATAATTCAATACAAGTTCAATAAAGATTTTTAATAATTCTACATCAGCACCATGAGCTTACACTCTACAGAGACAATATGCCTTGAGACTACAAAGGTAGCAGAGGAGAAAACACACAGGATTATGAACTAAAGTGAGAATTCAGAGGGAATTGCAATTTAAAGGCCAGGGCATCCAAAATGGAATAGCTGACTTAGTGAATGATTCCAATTTGTTTATTTTGACCTTTAATTTAATTCACTCTGGATTTACATTGCATTCTAATAAATACACTCTCTGTAAACAATACTGTCCTAGCCAAGGATGACAGAGAATCCACCATCTGCAACAGGTAGTGTTCCATATGGTTCCTAAATGTGGACTAAATATTGTATACTAAAATTCAGACTAATACCAGTAGTACACCATTCTCCTAAAGACTATCACCTGTTCCAAATGTAAGCATTGAAATAAAAACTGATTGACGGATTTTTGATTGATGTGCATTTCACTTCACACCAGGAGAGTATTTTGTATGAAATTCACATATAAACACTATGCTCAAAACCTAGTTAAAGCATTTTTTTAAGCAACCAGAAAATGTCCTGTCATTAAATGAAGAAATAACAGGGTGTTTCTTTAGGCTACTCCTGACCTCTGGTGGTGAGTTTGCTAAACTGCTATTTAAAGTACAAAACATTAAAAGGCAAGCAAGCGTCATTAGAAAACTGATTACATGCAGCAAGCTGCCAAATAATCTGTGGTGAGATTAAACATGATTAAACTTTTCTACAGTGCCAGATACCATGGCCAGAACTGGCACAATGCTGACAAAACCAAAAAGATCAAAACTATACAGTGCATCGCTATTTTCTGACCTCTGGTCCTTTTGGATAGTAACCCATGCTTTGGTTAAAAAAAAAAAAAAAAAAAAAGCTGTGTTTAAAACAGTGTCCTTTGCTAAGGGTAACTGTAGAAATATAGAAATACAGTGTAAAGTCTGAAACACAATGCTTGTCTGTGTTTATTTGCATGTTAAGCTAGGAGTTCTGATATAGCTGTGGGAGCATGATATTGCAAAGTTTCTGTGCCCAAGGCAGACTTCCCAAAGTCCAACTTTATACAGGAGATGCGCAACATTGATCTATCATGAAAACTGATGTTAGATTTTGATTCTACTACAAGTGCCAAATAATAATATAATATTACAAGAGAAACCGCCTGTGAACAGACAGTCAGGGGGAATCCACGTAACAAGTATAACAGCTCAAAGTCAAGGGTCAAAGAGAACATTGAAACTAAAGTTTAAAAAAATAAAAAATTTAAAAAATGTAAAAAAATAAACAGTAAATTGACATTATCAAAAATGCACTCTCTAGCATCAAGAGACCATCACAGGCAAAGGCTCTGTTCATGGCGCTAGTTTAAATATCACGAAGCGGGCATTCTTTAGACATAGGCACAGCGATAAAATATAGTTCAGACGAACGGGAAAAAAAGACTCGTAACAAAGCAGTTTCCATTACACATATTGCCAAAATGGCACACACTGTCTCAACATCTCAAGAGCAGGATCAGCATGTAGCATGACAGTACTCCCACTCAAAAAACGCCCAACGAGCAGTAACCACCTGGACAAAAAGGGGAGCTGTCATGGAAAGCACAATACAATAGGGGTGCATGAACACCCATGGCAAGTAACCAGGACCATTCTCCATAGTCAAACCCTCTGCAGAAAGAATTTTGTATTCTTCCTGGCCGCCCACAGTAAGGGGAGGTAAAGAAGAGGAAAGTACCATGAAATGTTTGCATAGCAATGGTTTGAGTAAAGAAGTATGAAATATGTTAATGAGTCCTAAAAGTTTAAGAAAATGAAGGACTTATATGCAATATGGTTCGGTTCTCCTGCCTTTATCTTATCTGTGCAAACTATGTTTATCTTGTTTTTTTTAAAAGGGTGCCTAGATTGTGTTTCATGTATTTTGTTGAAAAACCTTCAAAATATTGCTGTCCTAACAGTGGCCGTTAGTCTTTCATTGGATGGATCTGGATTTACTAGAACTGGAGTCTGTAATAAACCTTCCATAATTGAGAAACCTGCAAACTTATTAATAGCTTTTAAACCTAGTGGTAAGGCCAGTGAAGGCTGGATGGATCTATCTTGAATCCATCAGCATAGACCACATGACCCAAGACGTGTACCTGGGCCTCAGCAAAAGGAATGTTTTTCTAGCTTACAGTAATGTGTCCATTAGCTAATAATTTGTTCATTGCAAGACATGCATGCTGTGAGTGTCTATGTTTCCCTAGGGAGTAAACTAGAAAGCCAGCTAATAGACAATATTGAAGAAGTGAACGTAATCTGTAAGTATGTTATTATGAAGCCTCGAAACAACGAATGCATTACACAAGTCGAAGGACATGGCCGTATAATCATAATGACTGCTTCTAGTGTTAAATGCTGTCTTCCATTTGTGTGACATGGTAGATTATAAGCACACTTTAGACTGACTTTAGTAAATATCTTAGACTCTTGTGCAATTAAAGGTTCTGCGATAAGTGGTATGAGGTAAGGATGCTTTACTGTTAATTTGTTCAGCCCCCTGTAATCAACACATGGACAGAGATCACCTTCTTTTTTTTTTTTTAGAAACATCCAGGTCATGTAGAAGATGAGGAGTGCCTGATTCATTCATTTTTTAAAGATTCCTGAATGTAGTCCTCCATTATTGGATTCTCTTTGGGTGACAATGGGTATATCCTGCCTTTATAGGGCAAGTTAGCAGTCAGCAATTCAATAGCACAATAATATAGTCTTCTTTTCGAGGGCCCTTTTTATATCAGCATATTGAGGAGAAATACTTGTAGATAAAAGTGGAGTTGATGAAGTGCACACATGGGTTGAACATTGTTTATGACATATAGGAGCACATGACGTAATTTCTCCTTGTATCCAAGGAAGGTGCCTAGTCACATTCCACATACTATTCCCACATACTATTGCTCAAACATAAGATTCCACTGGTCCCAAAACTTCAAAGTTAATTTCTTGTTTTATGTCTCAACTATGCTTTCATAACATAAAGCTTCTATATTTTAAAGCTTCTAATAAAACTAGACGTGTTTCCCTAACACATATTTATAAACACAAACATACATGGACATATATAAAACAGCATTGCAAATATCTGTAAAAACATGAATGGAAACTGAATATACCTTTTGTTTCACTTAAGTGAATGTAAGGGGAAAAAAAGAAGACCTTATTGAGTAGCGAATTGCATAAGGCAGGGCAGTTATCAGCAGAAATGAAGTATTATTCAGTATGGAGGAGGGACAGTGGAGGCACAGTTAAGATACAGAATGCGGCTACATATTTCTACTAGATACAATTGAGAAAGCAAAATAATACAGATAATTATTTAGGCTGAAAGTTATAAAATACATCAAGGTTGCACTGGTAACTGGAGTGTTCCCTTAATATCAGGGCAAAAAAAAAAAAAATGCACAGCATTATGTAGCTGCTAATGTAGGTCAGCTATGGAAAATCTGTATATTTAAAGGATAACATTTAATCATGTAACTGTCATTTTGTTATACTTCGATCATAATCTTTATGGATAGAATGTGGCATCTGCAAGTGAACTACTTCATCTTAAAATGATCACCCCAGATGCATGCAGTCAGTTCCAGGAAGTGAATTTAATTCAGGTCATCATATGCCTCGTTTCCACTGAGCGGATCGGTTCAGGTCGGTTCGGTACGGTACGCTATTTTGAGTGTTTCCATTATGAAAGTGGCCCATACAACCGAACCAAACCGCACCATTCATGGTCCCCCTTTAGATGTAGGGCCATAGGAAATGGTACGGTACGGTTAGGGCGGAGCTACTGGCGTCACACAATACATTCCACTGATTGGCGGATAGAAAAACGTCAATGCTCACGTCAAAGGCAAGCGCGAAATAAACACCACGTCGCCGTTTAGTCCAGATAATAGGAGAAGGATGCCTGCAAACAACAGCAAGCTCTGGTCGGCTCAGGAACTATCCACTTTCCTAACTATAATTGGCGATAGCGTTATTCAGAGTGAGCTTGATGGATCAGTGAGAAATGAAAAGGTGTATAAAGATATTTCTCAGCGGATGGCTGCTGAGGGATTTGAACGGACATCGGGTCAGTGTAGGGCAAAGCTTAAAAAGCTGAAAGGCCAATATAAAAAAATTAAGGATGCCAACAGCCGTAGTGGAAACAGTCGAAGTAGTTGGAAGTGGTACGACGCCATGGACGCCATTTACGGTCATAGGCCGGCAAACCAAGGCAGGGAGGGCGGTCTGGACTCTGCATCTACACTTCTCGAATCCATGATAGAACCCATTGGTAAGATTTATTTTTTTCTTAATTTGCATTGGCTTTCGCTCTGCTAACCATTTATAGATTCACTGAACAAAACCATTAACTATTTGCACCAAAAAACACATTTTATTTGTACAGTGTACTGAACTATTGATCTGTGCATTTTCAGATACAGTTGAAGGACTCTCCAATGATACCTCAAGCTTTTCATATGTTTCTGACGATGGTCCATCAACGTCGTTCAGCAGCACCAGTACGATTACGTCAACACCGACCCAACCACAGACCCAACCGCAGAGTATGCCCAATGCACCCCGGCACACTGGTAAGACATGCTGTTCAGAGTGAACATTGTAATTGTGCATTTTCCTAACTTTTAATTTACAGCAAACTGTGAACTCACTCAAAATGCTTCTATATGTAGTTTGTTTGCATAATTAAATCCATAATCATAATTGTACATTGTCTGTATATACTGCTATTTAAATTCCATTGTATTTTGAGCTTATCTTAAGTATATTGTGTTTAGGGTGTTTATTGTACTTTGTGCTTATACTGTTCTTATGTGTTACATATTTTCCTTATTTACATTATGTTAAATGATAAATATCCACCTGTTTTTTGTACCAATTGCTAAAAAAAAAAAAAGCACTATTATGGTCTTTTGTTTATTCCAGGTGATAGGAGACGGTTTCAGCTGGATTTGCACACAGTCATGGAGGATATGCGGGCAGCAGAGGAAAGGCAGCAGGAAAGGATGGAGAACCTTTCTGAGCGGCGCTTTCAGGCACTGCGTCAAGATGCCCAGGAAGCGAGGCGCCAGGAGGCAGAAATCGCCCGGCAGCAGATGGAGCAGTTGGCTAACTTCAACCAGGCCTTCCTTGGTGTCCTTGGGCAGCTTGTTCAAGTGCTGGGAGGCAGTCGTGATCCCAGGTCACCGCCCAGGCAGTAGTTCGTTTCCACTAGCACATGACCTGTACACTTCTTTATTTTATTTTTTTGATAATTACATTTATTTTTGCTTTTTGTAAATAATGTTTATTTGTAAATATATTTTTTTACTCTGTACTTGTGAGTATATTTTGAAAGATCACTTTTTTATTAGAATAAAAAACAGGAGAGACTTTTTGTGTGTGTCTGATTAAATTTAAAACTTTATTAAAAATTTCTAAAATGTAATAAAACTGTAATAAAACGTTAATAAAACCAGGGTAAGAAATTAAAGGTTGAGGTGCCGCATGAGAGCCTGACGTATTTCACTGCACTCTTCTTCGCTATCCAGTGTAATTACCCGTCCTGGCTCTTCTGCAGACGTATTCCAATCCTGGTGGAAGTCTTCTCCATGTCTTTCACAAAGATTGTGAAGAGCACAGCAAGTAAGCACCATGGATTTGACAAGTGCAATGTCACTGTCATTCCTCTTCATAAGACAACGCCACCTACCCTTAAGTCTTCCGAATGCATTTTCAACTACTACACGAGCCCTGGATGTTTTCTTGTTGTAGGTTTGTTGTTCTAGTGTCAGGCGGCCATTGTCAGGAAATGGTTTCAGGAGCCAATTTTGTAAAGGGTAGGCAGAGTCCCCGAGCACATAATAGCCAACATTCACCCCCCCAATGTTCTTAGTGCAAACAGGATACAGGCCTCCCTGGCCAACCCAATCCCAAAATGTGGACAGTCGTAGAACCCGAGCATCGTGCAAGCTCCCAGGCTTTCCTACGTTCACACTCCAGAATAGTCCTTTTCCATCCACTACTCCTTGGAGGATGATGGAATGCCACCCTTTTCTGTTGAAGTAGTCAGTGTGGTATTCTTGTGGTGCTATTATTGGTATGTGTGACCCATCAATAGCACCAACACACTGTGGAAGGCCCCACCTGTTCTCAAAGTAGTCAGCCATGTCTTTAAGCTTTTGCCAGTCCGGAAAATGAATAATTTCAGGAGCTAGCAATGTGCATACAGCTTTACAAAAGTCCTGCACACACCGGCACACTGATGATTTACTGACACCAAAAAGATGACCTATACTTCTGTATTCACTGTTGGTAGCCAGCTTCCACAGTGCAATGGCAACTCTTTTCCTCACAGGCACACAAGCTCTGAAGTTGGTGGTTTGCTTCTCCATCGCTGGACCTAGCTTTGCACAAAGGTATAAAAATGTTTCCTCCGACATTCTGAAATTGTGCACCCACTGTGTGTGTGTGAATCCAGGGACGGTCACATCCCACCACTCATTGGCGCGGCGGAGAGCCCAAATGACTGGTCGGCGGCGCTGTTTTGACAAAAGGAGAAGCGTCTAAAAAAATAAACAAACAAAAAAGGACAGATGTTACTATATCACTATTAATAGCATCATGTATAAAAGCGATCAACAAAAATAACATAAGGAGTATTTATGTATAAGGTGTAATTCTTGATTTTTACAAATGTGTGCAACATGATGTTGTTAAATACATAATGTATTTCCTTCCCATCTTGTATTCGATTTTTAACATATTCAGTATTATTTTTAATTTTTAATACGTGTAGAACTACATGACAAATGGCATAAAGTTGCTTACCCTATAGCGCTGCCGTCTTTGTCTTTGCCGCACAAAGGTGTACTTCTCCTCCCGGCTCAAGACCCAAGCCATAAGTTTTCTTCTCTTTTCTGCTGTGTTTCTCTTCGCCGCTCGCAACCTTCTCTCATAAAGTGCGGCATGTACTTTGATTTCAAAGAACCAAAAGCCAAATAGAGCAAAGACGAGCTGCTGGATGACCTCCATTATTGTTATTTGTAGCGTCACGTATGTTGTCGACCAAGTGTGTCGTCACACGCATTTGGCGTAAACCACGCAAGCCTCCAGGCGTTCCAACTTGCAGTGGAAACGCTCGCTGGAATAGGCCGGACCATTCAAAACCTTCCAAAATGTACCGACCCGAACCGATCCGCTCAGTGGAAACGAGGCAATAGATACTACATGTAACAGGTGTACATAGCTATATTTATATAAGGGTTTAGTTTTACATATTTTACTGCTAAATAGTGTGTATATAAATATAAATATATATTCAAATTGTTTTACGCACATGACTGCTACCTCTAAATGTGTTTTCAACCATGAATGTGTGGTTTTCATATTTTATATACAAGATATTTAAAAATAAATTTACAGTGCACCTGCTGGTCTATGTAAATTATATTTTTAAGCCGCTCGCTTTTTTCAAAATGTTTTTTTTATTTTTCAGATTAATACATATAAGCCAATGTATGTTAATATTCTACTTAGGGTTGTATTAGCATGGTGTGAGTGTGTGTGTCTGTACCAGGTTTTTTAATACAAGTCTGAGTTTAAATGTGCATTATGTTAGTGTGAGTGGAAGTCAGTGGGTGCAAGGTCAATGCAAGATTCATGTATCATAAGTAATATCAGTGTGAGTGTGTACTTCTACATTATGAGTGTGAGTGCATAGTAATGTGTCTGTATGTCTAATTTCAGGGTAAGTGCACGTTTCTATGACTGCAATGTAAACGTATGCTGGTTCTTTATAAATTAAATGAATAATAAATTAAATGTGCACTAAACTATTTCATAACTATCAGACTTATTTACTAAAGTGACAATTCAACATGAATTTGAAATTTATGCTTTTATTTCAGCTACTCTGGCCTTAGGTTTGAGATTCACTTTAGTATTCTTACCTTAGTAAATAACCCTGTATGTTGGAACAGTGAAAGAGATGTGTTCAGCATGCAAATGCATACATCACCTGCTCCTTATGCAAACGTAACTTGTTTGGTGCATGAAACCGCACTTGGTCAGGGGAATATCTGATAATGGCGTTAGCACCTTCTGTATAAATATAATAACAAACCTGGTGCACTATTTTAACGATACTCTCTCTTCATCTATACACTAAACCCTTTACTACTCTTATTCACTCATCAAAACAAGAAACGAAAAGGAAAAACAACACCCACCCGCTCCAGAAAAATAAAACTAAAAGGTAGTAAAATCAATATCAGTATAAACATACTTCTATTACTAAAATCGATTACATCGACCACTGATTAATAGCATTAAACGATGTTTCCTCTGCATACACTCTATTCAGTATGGCTTAAGTCCCAGTATTCAAATCTAAATGCATATGTAACCAAATATCTGATTATTAAATGGTTAGTGCGCGTCACTGTTTTGAAGTGGTTGTGGTGTTTATAGTCTGTAGGTGCTGCATTTCCTTATGAAAGAAACCAGATGCTCTTAAGTCTGTTTGAGAGGAGACCTGGTGTCTGGTAGGACCCAGGTAAGAGGGCATCGCTTGAAAACCAGGTTACCAGGGAGTGGTAAGTGAATGCAATTAACCATAGCAAGGACAGTCCCCCTCAATGTTGTACCGAGCACTGTAAAATCACTCTTTATGGGCACAACTGGCTTTACCTTAAAAAGTGCAATAATTAGCTTTGCAGAGTTAAGGGACCTACTTACCTTATAGTCAGATGACCTCAGCCTATCCAGTACATCCCTACTAGGAAGCTTTAGGGGGGTTAGTGTGCTTGTCCTCCAATTGCCCCTCTGCATCAATCAGCATCTCCTCATAGCGATGCACTGGCTTAGTGCATTTCTATGGGGAGTGTTTGGTATCTTTATGGAAAACATGAAAACACCTAACTTCGGTCCAGCAAAGATTGCAAGACCACTCCAAGAAGTGCATCTAGTGGCTGTCTCAGTGGCAGCCACTAGGGGTGTCCATAGGGACAAATGTAAACATTGCCTTTATTCAGAAAGGGCAATATACAACTGTCAGTCTGCAGGGACAGGCTATTTGCACCAGAACCACTAAATTAAGCTCACAGTGTCCCTTTAAGCTACAATTTGCAACAAAGAATCCTTACCATTGACCCCCCCAAACCCAGACCTCATTTTGACAGCATTTCCAATGAGAAAGACTAGGGCTGTTGGTGCCTTGAGAACTTGATTGGAAATCAGTGAACAATATCAACATATTACACACCTGAAATTATATCTTATATAACATTTTTGCAGGACACGTGCTCTTCAAAATAATATTCTCACTGTTCTTTTAGCAGTCGAAACATTATTAATGCAGCTCACCCCATTATTAATGCAGGCATGCAGCTCACCCCATTATTAATGTAGTTCACCCCATTATTAATGTAGTTAACCCCATTATTAATGTAGCTCGCCCCATTATTAATGTAGTTCACCCCATTATTAATGCAGGCATGCAGCTCACCCCATTATTAATGCAGCTCACCCCATTATTAATGTAGCTCACCCATTATTAATGCAGGCATGCAGCTCACCCCATTATTAATGTAGGCATGCAGCTCACCCCATTATTAATGTAGTTCATCCTATTATTAATGCAGCTCACCCCATTATTAATGCAGGCATGCAGCTCACCCCATTATTAATGCAGCTCACCCCATTATTAATGCAGGCATGTAGCTCGCCCCATTATTAATGCCGCTCACCCCATTATTAATGTAGCTCACCCCATTATTAATGTAGCTCACCTTGTAACTAACATTCAGTTTTAAAGGATTTATTCTACTAAACATTGTAGGAGAACTTAAATCTGAATCGCAATGTGGACTAAAAATGCTGATTTGAAAAAAAGTTCTGCCCAAAACCTACAACTCAGTTTTCAAATAAATTATTGTGGTGGAATCTCGGTAAAAATAAATTTAGTAGGCCGAGATTACCACGTGGCATGTGTACGTGCATATGCTGACGTATCGATCAGTTGGTTGCACGAGGCAAGATACGATCAGTAGTGTACGGAGCATGTGCAAGAATACAGGATGTAGTATTCCCCTCCTCCATTGTGCTGGACAAGCCATGCGGTCAAGCAGGAAGTTAATTCTTATTTGTATTGATTGGCCAAGAGAATGTGCGGGTGGAGCTTAATATGGGAGGAGTTATGTGCCTATATAAGGAGCCTGCACTATTGTCCGGGGCTCAGAACTTGTGGTATTTTGGTGACGTTAGTCCCGATCAGTGATCCAATAAAGAATCTCTTCCTTCCTGAAGAAACCTGTGTCCATCTCTCTGTGCTTCGCTTCCGTCAGTTTCTCCGGTATCGTTATATTTAGTTTGTGAATAATCCCTAATTATTATTAATAATAAGTAAGCTATATTCTAAACAACTTTTTGAAAGTTTGGTTAGTAAAAGTCAGGTCAACAAGCAATTTAATAAACGCCACAACACATGATCCACTTTGAAATAAACTTTTTTTTTTTTCTAAAGGGTGGCGGACATATTCCCGGAGACCTCCGCCAAAATGGCTCCAGCCGAAAAGCGAACAGGACGTAAAGCGTTCGACGTGATGTGTGTTTTTCGTCTTGTTTAGAACGTACGCCTGCCGCCACGCGCCTTGCTGGGCCCGCCCCCTGTTCTGCCCGTCCGAACGCGCTGATTGGCTAAGCCTTCAGCTCAGCGAGTAGCGCTGTGACCTGTCTCCATAGTGAAGGATTTTCCCGCCAGCGTCAAACCGCGCGTTGCTCGACCAGGAGGAGGGTGAGCGAGCCAGCAGCCATGGCCAAGCAGAGCACGCTCTTCAGCTTCTTCGCCAAATCTCCCCCGATCTCCAGCACCACCAAGAGCAAGTCCAGGGAGGTGTCCGCGTCCCCCACCGAGGCCGACCTGCCCTCCTCCACTGCGGGCAGGAAGTCCAGCAGCTCGTCCCCCAAGGAAGGGGCCAGGGACAGAGTATGTGGGGTTCAAAGCAATGGAGGGAAAGCTCCTCGCTCTGCCACTCCCAGGTACTAACTACCTCGGTATCAGGGGGTAGGATTATCTGGATCCGTCCTTATTGTCCTAACCAGGGATGGGCATGGTGCTCATGGGATATGTAGTCTCCAGGCATCTGGAGTGCCAGGATTTGCAGTCAGTGGTTGGCTAAGGATCATGGGAAATGCAGTCTCCAGGCATCTGGCGTGCCAGGGTTTGCAGTCATTGGTTGGCTGAGGATCATGGGAAATGCAGTCTCCAGGCATCTGGAGTGCCAGGGTAAGCAGTCGTTTGTTGGCTAAGGATCATGGGATATGTAGTCTCCAGGCATGTGGAGTGCCAGGGTTTGCAATCATTGGTTGGCTGAGGATCATGGGAAATGCAGTCTCCAGGCATCTGGAGTGCCAGGGTTAGCAGTCATTGGTTGGCTGAGGAGTATGGGATATGTAGTGGCCAGGCATCTGGGGTGCCAAGCTTTGCTTTCATTGGTTGGCTGAGGATCATTGCATATGTAGTGTCCAGGCATTTGGAGTGCCAGGGTTTGCAGTCATTGGGTGGCTGAGTGTCATGGGGAATGCAGTATCCAGGTATCACAGTGCCATGGTTCGCCCATCACTAATGCGGATACCTGGGTGCAGAATTCAGGCAAAAAATAGCTGGCTTGCAAAGAACACCAACTGTCTCCGCTAAGGTTTTGCAATTTGGGTTTGTTCTCTGCAGTTTGATGTGAGAAAACAATGGACGCTATTCACTGAACACCAAAGTTTTGTGAATTGGAAGCAGACATGCAAAGTTTACACGAAAATAGCTGATTTAAAAGGGGGAAACACAAATCTTACTTGCATTTAGCTCCAATTCAGAGATTAGTGAATAAACTGTTTTGTTTTCTTCCAGTTTCAAGATGATATGGTCTATTCTCTCCATTAATCCTCATGATGCTCTCTGTTAATCTTGGCCTGAATTGGCCAGCTCTCAACAGTCTAATGTTATGGTGCTCTCCTCCAATCCGCATTCCTCAATACACTTTTTAGGTTTCTTCAACTTCTAGGTGGATGGGAGAGTTCTTCTCATCACATCTTTTAGATTACATCTCCAATGAATGGGGCAGTACTCTCAGGGTCACACCTTACTGGTTCTCCAACAGTCATGGCATGAATGGGTTTACACCTTACAGTCACATCTTCTGGATCTCTCCTCCAATTTCTGCTGAATGGCCCTGCCAACAGGGCTTGTACTTTGCCTTCTTACTTGTAGCTTAACTTGTTTGGATGTCACAGTTGAAACCCCTGCTTATAAACTGTTTTTAAATCCCCATTTCCCTTGGTTGGCATGGTAGCTTGTTGTGCTACGGTGCTGCCACATCCAAAAACAGTATGTACTGTATTAGAAATAGTCGATATGAATAAGTAATTTATTTGTATCAGTCCATAAGGAAAGATAATAGTTACAAAATTCACGAGTGTAATAATTGATGCATGGTTAATTCTATTTGTATATATTATTACTGTTTTATTTTTTATAAATTCTTTATAATTTTTCAATATTTGGTTTAGCGAAAACAGGGATTCCCCCCGCCTCCCCTGTTTGGACCGTTGGGGGATTATCCTGGTGCCTACCTCCACAAATGGCTCCTCCATATCCTGGAGTGAGGCACTGTCTTCCTATATCAAGGATCCTGTTTTAGCGCCAGTCTTGCCTGCGGTGGTCAACTTATATCAGACCACACCGACACATGGCTGCCTCTCAATTACATGTTTTAGTTCATGCAGCTATGTGTCGCAGTTTTTACTTTTATCATTATTATTATTAGCCTGTAATAGTTGTGCCTATTTCAAGCCTCCTGATCTTGCGCACTTAAATGGTCACATACTTAGACATGACTGTTTACTCGTGATGGCGACAAAAAGAAAACCAAAAAGGGTACTGAGTGGACTAAATAGATACAGGCTGCAAATAACCGAACACCAAATAGGTGAATAATAAAAAATATTATACAACCTGAAAAAACAATACAACATATTCTTCAGGCAAGGTCTTCTTAATGGCTCAGAGTAACAGAAAGAAGGAAAAAAAATTAATATATATATATATAGTGCAGATGGTATTAAAATGTAACACATTTATTGCATATCATTGCACTTACAAGATATCAGATAAAATAAGGCATATCTCCACAACCAGCGTGGTGTCCGGACTTCAAAGGCTAGCAGGAAGCTCCAGAGTTTCCACATGCAGGGTAGCAAATATACAATAAAATACAAGTAAAAAAAAAAGTATACACAAGTCCTACGTGCACTCAAGGCTGCAAGAGCCAAACAGGACAGCCTGTCAGGAGTCCCAATGAAACTTCAGATATCTATAATACGAAAAAGTGGTGATGGACAATCCTCAATTTATGCATTGCAGCACATAGAGGAAGTGATCTCAGATCACTTCCTCCCAGCACTTATGAATGGGAATCCACACTGCAGTAAAGCAGCCCACAGCTTCCTGTTGCAGCTTCTGTCCTTGAGCTGTACCTGGCCACCCTGGTCCCCACTAAAACCCAGGGAAGCCTCCCACACACTTGGTATACACAGAGCTGCAGAATAACCCTCCTCTCATACAAATACTACAAACACACACACAGTCCACACAAACACAACACCACCAACAATCCACATACATGAACACATTCCCACATGCAGCCTCTCACATGCAATACCCCAAATATACACACACTACCAAATACACAATGTGACATATCCATCCACACACAATTCCACAAGCAGCCCCCATACACAGCTCAAATTCATAGGTATTATATAGGGATCGGCCGATATTCGGTATTTTCAGCAATATTGGTATCGGCCAATAGGGATACCGATATTGCCGATAATACCTCCCAGGACCGCCAGGCTCATTACAAGCCCGGCGGTCCTGGGGGGGCGGGCAGCAAGCGTTTACTCAGCTCCCCAGTGTAAATCTCGCGAGACCCGTGGCCAGCTCTGACGCCCGCGGGTCTCGCGAGATTTACACCGGGGAGCTGGAGGAGCTGCTGGGAGGTGAGTAAACGCTTGCTGTCCACCCCACCCCCCCCCACTCTCCCCCAGCTAAGCAAATGCCACTGGACCACCAGGGATTAACATATCCCCCCTCCCTGGCAAGGCAACAAGCAGGGAGGGGGGACAACAATAAATAAATAATAATAATTAAATATATAAAAATAAAATAAATGTTTTAATAAAAAAATGCCCCCTCACACATACACTATTATTATACACATACACTACACAAACACACTGTGTATATAATTCAGTGTGTTTGTATAGTGTGTGTATATATAATGCAGTGTGTTTGTATAGTGTGTGTATATAATGCACACTACACAAACACACTGTATTATATACACACACACAGCATTATATACACACACTGCATTATATACACACACTGCATTATATACACACACTGCATTATATACACACACACTATACAAACACACACTGCATTATATACACACACACTATACAAACACACACTGCATTATATACACACTGCATTATATACACACTGCATTATATACACACTGCATTATATACACACACTATACAAACACACACTGCATTATATACAAACACACTGCATTATATAAACACTACACAAACACTGCATTATATAAACATTACACAAACACACTGCATTATATAAACACTGCATTATATACACAGTGTGTTTGTGTAGTGTGTTTATATAATTCATTGTGTGTTTGTGTAGTGTGTTTATATAATGCACACTACACACACACACACACTCTGCATTATATACACACACTATACAAACACACACTACATTCACTATACACACACTCTGCATTCCTTATATACACACACTACACAAGCACACACACTTTGCATTTAGTATATACAGCATTCACTTTACACACACTGCATTCACTTTACGCACACTACCCACACACTACACAAACACTCTGCTTTCATTATATACACACTAGACAAATACACACTGCATCCACACTACACAAACACACACTGCATCCACACTACACAAACACACTGCATCCACTACACACACACACTGCACTAACACTGCATCCACTACACACACATACACAGCTCCCCTGTCTAAACACACTGCATCCACTACACGTGGCGTGTATATTTTGTGCATTTACCTTTAGAAATAGTTTATTTTCCAAAATGGTAAATGTACAGAATATCGGCAAATTATATCGGCTATCGGCCTGAAAGTTCACAGAATATCCGTATCGGCTCTAAAAAATCAATATCGGTCGATCCCTAGTATTATACATGTGACCAAAAACTATTAATGAACATATACAATATAATAGCTCACATACGCACAAATACGATACAAAGCAAATGCAGTATAAATAACACAAGCAGTATATGGCAACATGCACACCTCAATTTAAAGAAATAGGACCGACACGCTATGGGACATCACAATCATATTTCGGCAGTGCTGCTAAAAGGTTGCCTACCCCTGCCCTATATGGTGCTTGGTTATATGCAGCCTGTATCTATTTAGTCCACTCGGTACCCTTTTTGGCTTTCTTTGTTTCGCCTTTACTACTTCAAGTGTCTTGATTGGGAACACTTTTTACTCACATAACTCACATTTACTCACATAACACCAGTTATGTGAGTGGATAGATTGCTTTGTGTGGGAGTGGAAAGGTTAAAGGAACAGTACGGTGTAAGGAATACAAATCTGTGTTCCTAACGTTATAGTGTACCTGTCCATACTTAAATCAGTCCTTTCCATCGGAGCATTCTCAAAAACTGCAATGTTTTACATTGTAGTTTTAAGAGGGACAGGGTCACTGCAACTAGATCACTTTATTGAATCACTTTAATTGTTCCTTTAAAGGGACACTATAGTCACCAAAAATAACGTTAACTTAATGGTGTCTCTCTGCTCATTTCTCTGATATTTAGGAGTTAAACCACTTTGTTTATGCAGCCATAGTCACACCCCCTGCATGTGAGTGGCACAGGCTTCCTAAGTACCTTCTGTAATGAGAAATCTAATGTTATTGCATATTGTGTTTTAACAGAGCGGGAGACAAGAATTTCTAAATTGGTCTTCTAGACCTGCAGGAGTCTCCTGTGTGTGATTATAGTTCAATTAACAGAGCAGGTAATAAAAACTTCTAAAGCAAGTTAACATCTGATTGAAAGGGAACCTATTTTTCTTCATGCAGGCTGTCAGTCACAGCCATGGGAGGTGTGACTATGGCTGTATAAATAAAGTAATTTAACTCCTAAATTGAAGAAGAGAATTGAGCAGTGAGACTGCAGGGGCATGATCTGTACACAAACTGCTTCATTAAGCTAAAGTTGTTTTGTTCTTAGTACCCCTTGAATGTGACACTAATGTCTGGCTCCTAATTTTTAGGGACACTAGTCTCGTTTATGTATGTTCATGTGTGTAATGATCCACAATAAAACTCTTTCTGTGTTGAAAATTGTCACTGTTAAATTATAATTTTTTTTTAAATTTTATTTTTTTGCAGTATCGTATGTGAGTTTACTCCTGGAGACCTGGTATGGGCCAAAATGGCAGGTCATCCTTGGTGGCCTTCTTTAGTTTACAATCACCCAAAAAGTGACACTCACCTGAGGGGAAAGGGGAAATCTCTCCATGTTCACGTGCAGTTTTTTGACGAGAACCCAACTAGGGGATGGATCGGTGTAAAATACATGAAGCCTTTTTTAGGTATATTAACTTTAGTTTCGGTTTTATTATAGTAATATTTTGATAATGTAGAAGAAAATGAGAAAACATAGATTGTGTACACTTTTGATGGAAGTAACCTCGTGTATATATTCTATAAAAATCTGTATATAGTTCTGTCTATCATCATTTTCAGTCACCTGAAGTCTTTTATTGTAATGGGTATATCGATTTTCCTGTCATGTATGTATGTATGTATGTATGTATGTATGTATGTATATGTATGTTGTTGTGTTTTTTTTTTTTTTTTGTTTTTTTTTTTAAACTGTTTATGCTTTCTGTAATTTATGTGATATCCGATACCATGAGGGGCACTTTCAAATTCTTCTAGTTGTAAAATCTCTGAGGGTACTAGGTACTGACACTAACCCATCTGGCAAGCACCCAATGTATTGATTTTGCAAGGATGAAATTCTCTGATATATATTAATCAAATCTGCAGTTTGAAATCAAAGTGGAGATGGATGCTCTAGCTGCTTTAACAGTTATCTCACTGACTGAAACACCACTGAGTTGAACAAATATAAATGTCCACATGTTGTAATATAATTGTGAGAAATGCCTGAATTGACTTCACCTATATACAATTTTTCTTTCTTTTTTTTTTTTGTTTGATGTAGCGTTTTTTTTATTTATTTATTTTTTATTCATTGAAGGTTCCACAGCTGTAGAAGTCCAAAAGGGTGGAATGTTTTTCAGTACCAAACCTGAATTGAGAAAATCTATGGTAATGGCTGACGATGCTATGAAAAAAGACAAAGAAAAACGTCTTGAATTGGTGGTGTGTACAGACACTTCGGACTCAGAGGAAGAAATGGAGGTAACCACTTGTAGTGTGAAGGAGTAAAGCATTTCTGAGCAATGGCTGTAAATCTGCTAGTGTTTTCTACGAAATTAGAGAAAATCTAACTGAGTTTTTAGATAGATATATATAATGTGTCTAACTATAAATCTTTGACCAGTGTATTAGATGTATAGAATTGTTAAACTCTATTTTAGATCTTACTCAAATTCTTAAAATACATTTAAAAAAGTATCCTTAAACATACTACATGCCTCTATCTGTAACGTGTATTCCTGACCCTATAGTATTACAAGCACCATCTAGCCCCCTTCCCCCTCCCCCCCCCCCCCTTATTACAGTCAAATCTTAAATGTATTCCAGTCTGCTGCTGCTGGCTCTGCCTCCTTGACTGACATCATCAGAAGTGGTGGTCTGAGCCAATCACAATACTTTCCAATAGAAAAGCATTGGATTGGCTGAGACTTTCAAGGAGACAGATGAGAGGCAGAGCCAGCACAAGCCAAATACAGCCCTGGCCAATCAGCATCTCCTCATAGAGATGCATTGAATCAGTGCACCTCTATGAGATGAAAGTTCATTCAGAGGATGGAGACACTGAATGTTACAGCACTGCACCCAGGACACACCTTTAGTAGTCATCTGAAAAGTAAACTCTCTGGGGAAAAAAAGTGTTTACTGCAAAAAGCATGAAGAAAATGATTCTGCTCACCAGAACAAATACAATAAGCTGTAGTTTTTCTGGTGACTATGGTGTCCCTTTAAATAGAGTTGATGGGAAAGCTTTAATTGGTAGGTAAATTAAGATATGTATGCATTAACAGAGTTGATAACCTGACATTTTGTAATGTAAACAATCTCAAAATGTGGACTATATATAGCTGAAACGTGTAGCTAGCTGCATTTTAGGACATAGGCTAATCATTTATGTTACAATGCATTTTGTATGATTTGTTTTTCCCTGTCTTTGTTTTTATAGGTAGACGATGACTTGTCTGTAAGTGATGAGGAACCAGCAGAAATACAAACAAAGAGACAGGAAAGCAAAAGTAGTGGAAAACCCAAAAGAAGGAGAATTATGGTCCAGTCGGACAGTGACGACGACAAGGACTCTGGCGATGAATTCAAACCTGAAGCGAAGGATATAAGTGCAAGCACTGATGAAGCCAGTAGTGGAGTGGATGAAAATGAGCTCTCCGAACCTAGTACGGACACTGAAGTGGATAGCCCCATTAAAGTTCCATTGAAACGTAAACGAGGGAAAGCTGAAAATGTCTCGAGAAAGAGTTTGCAAAAGGATGTCTCCGAAACGCCGAAAAGAACACCAAATGTTTCTGTTGAGGCAAAGCTGAAGTTGTCCTCTTTTTCTGCTCCTGAAAACTTTGAGTCTCAGGCGAATGCCTCGGTGACTGGTAGTGTTTCTGTGTGGGATCATGAGAAGTTAGACTGGCTTCAAGATGGCAGGAGAAAAGATCTGAAACGAAAAAAACAAAATGATCCAGATTATGACCCATCCACACTGTATGTCCCTGATGATTTCCTTAATAAATGCACTCCGGGGATGAGAAAATGGTGGCAGCTGAAGTCTGAGAACTTTGATTCGGTTATCTTCTATAAGGTTGGCAAGTTTTATGAATTGTACCACATGGACGCTGTTATTGGTGTCAATGAGTTGGGCTTGACATTCATGAAAGGAGCTTGGGCTCACTCTGGATTTCCAGAGATTGCTTTTGGACGTTTTTCTGATGTTCTTGTACAAAAAAGTTTCAAAGTAGCAAGGGTGGAGCAGACGGAAACTCCTGAGATGATGGAAGCACGCTGTAAGTCCATGTCACATCCAAGTAAATTTGACAAGGTGGTAAGAAGAGAAATATGCAGGATAATTACCAAGGGAACACAGACATACAGTGTTTTAGATGGCGAGCCATCAGAAAGCCATAGTAAGTACCTTCTTTGCTTCAAGGAAAAAATAGACTCTTCTGGTCAGCAGAGAGTATATGGTGTTTGTTTTGTTGATACTTCCATGGGAAAATTTCATATTGGGCAGTTTGATGATGATCGGCACTGTTCTAGGTTTCGGACATTGGTAGCCCATTTTCCCCCAGTTCAAATTTTGTTTGAGAAGGGAAACCCTTCTATAGACACTAAGAAAGTCCTTAAAAGCTGTGTGTCTACTTCCATTCAAGAAGGCTTGCAAACAGTATCTCAGTTTTGGGATGCATCCAAAACACTAAAGATTTTAGCTGAAGAAGCATATTTTGCAAAACAAAGTAAGCATGATGACGACAATAGCACATTACCACCAGTTCTTAAATCCATGATATCCGAAAGTGATTCTTTATCACTAACTCCTGGTGAAAAAAGTGAACTTGCACTATCTGCCCTAGGAGCCTGTATATTTTACCTTAAAAAATGCCTTATTGATCAGGAACTGCTGTCCATGGCAAACTTTGAAGAATACATTCCTGTTGATAAAAATATAGAAAAATCACTGAGTTCAAGCAGCTTCTTTGCTAAAACAAGCCAACGTATGGTCCTTGATGGAGTAACACTAGCAAACTTGGAGATTCTTCAAAATGGAACCAACGGATCAGCAGAAGGAACATTGTTAGAGAAATTAGACACATGCTTCACACCATTTGGTAAACGGCTCTTGAAACAGTGGCTTTGTTCACCTCTGTGTAATCCCTCCTCCATTAATGATCGCCTTACTGCAGTGGAAGATCTTATGGCCATTCCAGAAAAGGTCTCAGAAATTAATGAGCTTTTGAAAAAACTCCCTGATCTTGAAAGGCTGCTAAGTAAAATTCATAGTATAGGTTCTTCACTTAAAAGCCAGAACCATCCAGACAGTAGAGCGGTCATGTATGAGGAAACAACTTACAGTAAAAAGAAAATTGCAGATTTCTTATCCACCCTAGAAGGATTTAAGGTGATGCGTGAAGTCATTAATATCATGGATGATGCTCTTGGTGATTTCAAGTCCAATATACTTAGGCAAGTTGTTGGGCTTAAAAATAAAACATCCAAGGGACTCTTTCCTGACTTATCAGCAGAGCTAAAAAGGTGGGACACCTCCTTTGATCACGAGAAAGCCCGAAAGACTGGGGTAATCACTCCTAAAGCTGGCTTTGATTCAGACTATGATGAAGCTTTGAAGGATATAAAAGCAGCTGAACAGAACTTGAATGAGTATTTGGAGAAGCAACGGAAAAGGTTAGGCTGCAAAAGTATAGTTTATTGGGGAACTGCTAAGAATCGCTATCAGATGGAAATACCAGAGAGTTTTACTGAACGCAATTTGCCAGAAGAGTTTGAATTAAAATCTACAAAGAAAGGATACAAGCGGTATTGGACAAAGACCATTGAAAGATTATTTGGAGACCTTGTGAATGCCGAAGAGAGGCGAGATGCTGCCCTCAAAGACTGTATGAGACGTCTGTTTTATAATTTTGATGTAAACTACAAAGAATGGCAAACTGCAGTAGAGTGCTTCGCTGTACTAGGTAAGTGTGTGGTTTTAGTCAATGACTTGACTTTTATTTAAAGTGACACTGTCACAGTCTAGGGACTTTGCCGAATTGGCAAAGTCCCCCAACAGTCACATTGCCGCTGGGAGTCCAGTAGTTAGGGGTGATATTAGTTACCTTAAACTGTCCCTCTCGGATGACGCCATCTTGGTTGCGCCGCTCCCCCAGGAACCGACATACTGTACCGAGTACAGCATTGAGGTATATGGTAGATCCCGTAAGACCGGGGAATCCTCCACAGACACAGCTTGACACATAGGCTCCACTTTGTCAGGCAGAGGAGAAATACAGAGACAGAGTAGTCCCTACTTTGTCTCTGTGTATCTCTTGACTGGGTTGGAATTTCAATGACATTCCAACACCGTCATAATGAGTATCTTGTAAAGATTCAATCTTTATGAAATACTCCTTTTTAACTTTGGGGTGACAGTGCTGCTTTGCTTTAACTATATAAAATAATAATTGTCAAGTAATACATGTCCTTTTAAGGTCCTTTAGTAAGTAGCACCACTTGTCCAATAAAGTACCATATGCGATAAGCAGTTTACAGTACATTTTTTTAAATGCTTATGCAAGAGGTCCGTTAAACTTATTGGCTCTCTATACCTGTACAGTCTTTGGTCAGAGAGTAGGGTTTCTGACCAGAGATGCTTTAAAACTGGTTGGCCCCCATTGACCGAGGGTATGCCAGGAGATGCAGCAATATGTATGTTCATTCTCATTTACTTTATATTGTAGTATCTGTGTTTGCACCCACCATTTTTTTTCCTTGCCCCATTAGAAGTGACCACAGGACTGTATTCATTTGAGGTGTCTATTGCAGGAACTTAAAGCAGATTTTTTTTAAAACTTAATGTATGCACGTACTGATTTGATTGTCTGAATACTTTGCTAACTGTTTTGTTTTTTTGTATTCCCAGATGTCCTCCTGTCTTTGTCCCAGTACAGTAAAGGTGGAGATGGACCAGTATGTAGACCTATTATTTTGTTGCCTGATGACACATCTCCTTTCCTGGAGCTAAGGGGCTCTAGGCACCCCTGCATTACAAAGACTTTTTTTGGGGATGATTTTATCCCGAATGATATTGTAATTGGCTGCAGGGATGAAGAAGACTCTGATAACAGTGAGGCTCACTGTGTGCTTGTAACTGGGCCAAATATGGGGGGCAAGTCAACCCTGTTGAGACAGGTAAACTCACTTTAGGGTCTGTCTGCTGTTCATATATATTGTTTTTCTTTTTCACTATGTCCTACTTCAAACTGTAGTCAACACAGCTGTTCCTGTACATCTATATCTGTATATCGACCCTTCTCCTTCAGCCTCCCAAGTCAAATGTAAAGAAAAAGTGTACAAAAAAATTGTATTTAAACTTGACAAAAAGGTTTTGTCAGTTAATCTTAACTATTGCACAGCTCTAGCACTGAATTTGCTGTATTGGTATTTTAATACCAGAGCAATATTAAAATATTGACTGATAATGGCAATTTTACGTTGTGTTCAGTACTGCCATAATGTTTGCATTTTGTAATGAGCAGCATCGAAAGCACCTTACCTCCTCTACTGGTAATAATCCTTTTAGAGTAAAGCGCACGTATCTCTGTAGTCAGCAATCACTCTCGTCACGGTTTTGCCATGCCTTTTAAATGTAATTGAAATGTTTTTTGTTCTGTATGGGATGTTAACCTGCTGTGGTGGTGTCTACTTGTAGGCTGGACTGCTAGTCGTCATGTCACAGTTAGGATGTTATGTTCCTGCGGAGATATGTCGGCTGACTCCTGTTGACAGAGTGTTCACAAGACTGGGAGCATCAGACAGAATAATGTCAGGTGAGCGATTACAAAGTATAGATGGATGACTACTTCAGGTCCCAACATTAATAGTGACAGTACAATAATATATTGTGATTGACAGGACTCCTAACTTTTGTTTGTAGGTGAAAGCACATTCTTTGTGGAGCTCAGTGAAACATCCAGTATTCTGCAGCATGCAACTGAACATTCCCTTGTACTTCTCGATGAACTTGGTATGTGTGATCACTGCTCTTGAAAAGTGCTTTAAATACTCCTTTTATAGAGGAACTGTTAATTATATTTTTCACTAACGTTTAAAGCAAAGCTCAGTGTATCTTCTGATATAAATTGATGGGAACATAGAAGTGCTGAAGTAGCACAAGTGGAGTGGAATTAAAGCGACACTGTCACTGTATGGGAACTTTGCTGAATGCGGAAAGTCCCCCTCACGGTGACATTGGCACATGTAAAGAAGAGATTACTTACCTGAACCTCGCTGGTGCCACCATCTTTATCATGCTGCTGCTCTTCAACTACTGAATTATGGAGACCATGGGATCCTCTATGGGAGGGACAGCACTTATTTACTGGAATGAAGGAAAACTGCACAATTGCTTGTTCAAAGCAGAGTTTCTCTTTTAGTGTTCTTTCAAGTGGGTAAATAAAGCATTTTCATAGATCATTGAATTGTAGGAACTACACTAATTAAACTGTCTTTTAAGCTGTTAAACCTCGGATGTCTACAAATTCTCTTTAGGCTTTTTAGAACTCGTCATTGCAATTCTATATTTAAATGTTTTTGTTACGTCATTCTATTTCACAGGAAGAGGTACGGCTACGTTTGATGGGACTGCTATTGCAAGTGCAGTGGTTAAAGAGCTTTCTGAAAGTGTTAAATGCCGTACTTTGTTTTCAACTCACTATCATACTCTAGTGGATGATTATTCCTACACCCCATCTGTGCGCCTTGGACATATGGTAAGTTCCATGCATGAAATTTAACTAATCTGTATCCTTTTATTAAAAAAAAAAAAAAAAAAAAAATTCTATTTTGATTTAAAAAGTTTGTTATTTTCAAGGTCCTAGTATAACTCACCTTAAATTATTTTGATAAATATCAGGTTAAAAAAAAAAAACATGTACTAGCATGGCTATGGCTGGTAAGTGTTCATTTATATAGCGCCAGCAAATTCTGTTGCGCTGTACAATGGCTGCGTCAAGATCTGGAAAATGTGTCCAGTATTACATCCGGCTAGTTTCAGGGGTCTGTAAAGCACTGTACAAGCTGTCGTATGTTCATTCATGTCAGGAATGTTCAAGACCTGTCTAACCTGTGCTTGCATTGTGCATATGTTACATGAGCCCCCACCTCCTACCAAGCTGTCAATATACACATGCCTGACTCTTGATTTTGGGGATGGTGCTGTCAGTTTGTAGAAGTTATATTAATATTAGCCTATTGAACATCTCTACTCATGTCATTAACACCTGAAGGACAGCGGACGTACTAGGTAAAATCTACTAGACAAATTTGTTGTTATCTGATCGCCACCATTCCCTTGCCGGCGATCGGTGTTGCGCCTGGTCGAGGGGAAACAGCCCAGACAGTCACCCCTCAGCAAAGTAGGCCCCTGCAGGTCTTTAGATCACTCTGAAAGAGTGACCACATGGCCACAATAGGCATCCATAGTGCTGCCTGAATTGACAGGCAGTATCCCTGCATCTGTAAAATAAAAGTTAATAAATTTAAGTGTAACGTCATACCCAGTACTTTTTTTTTTTTTAATATATACATAAATTATATATAAGTAAAAAAATTAATTAATATAGAATTTTATTGTAACTATTTTTATAATATATTTATATCAAAATGCACTTAGAATTAAATTATATCCATAATTTCATAAATATACACTTAGACTTCAAATATATAAATATTTTATTCTATGTGCATTTATGTAATATTTTTACATAATTAATTTTATTGATTGCAATTTGCGGGACCTGCCTGATAAACCAGGCTCGAAGTCCAGATAATTTAATTTGCTAGCACTGTATTTAACCCTGTAACTTTCCATGACACCCTTAAACCTGTACTCGGGAGACTTTGCTGAACACAACTATTGTTTCAAAACAGTAAAATCTATCACAGCGATGATAGTCTGTGAAAGTAAAGTTTATTTTTTTTGCATTTTTCCACACACAAATGGCACTTTCACTGATATTGTTGTGATGTTTTACTGTTTTGAAACTCTAATATTTCTGCTCAGTGAAGTCTCCAGAGTATAACAATACCCCTCATGTATAGGTTTTAGTGTTTTTGAAAGTTACAGGGTCAAATAGAAGGCTTGATTTTTCTTTTTTTCCCCACATTGAAATTTGCCAGATTGGTTATGTTGCCTATGAGAGCATATGGTAGTCCAAGACTAAGGATTACCCCTGTGATTGCATACCATTTGCAAAAGAAGTTTGTTTTTAGTAGCCACTTAGTCACAAACACTGGCAAAACTTCGCATTCATAATGTTTTTTTGCATTTTTAACACACACACTAACTTTGGCCAGTGTTTGTGACTAAGTGGCTACTAAAAAAGATTGGACATACCCCATATTGAATACCCTGGGTTGTCTACTTAAAAAAAAAAAAAAAAAAAACTTATATATATATATATTTTGAAACGGCAGTGTCCAACTTGTACTTATTGCCCTATAACTTGCACACACAAAAAAAGCTAAGAACATGTTAACATTGAGCATTTCTAAACTCAAGCCAAAATGTAGAAACTATTTAGCATGGGTGTTTTTTGGCAGTTGTAGATGCGTAAAAAGTTAGTTTTTTTTTTTTTTTTTTTAAATAAAATGATATCATGAAAATTGTATATTTAGACCATTTAATGGCGTGTAACAGTATACAATGTGTGTGGGTACAGTTAATGAGTTAGGACAATTACAACTAAACACAAACACCGCAGAAATGTAAAAACAGCTCTGGTCCCAAACGGTAAGAAAACTGAAAAACTGTCTTGTCACTAAGGGAATGTCTGAATATCATAATACATCATGCATTCTACTAGCGTAGATTTTGTGGGAGACGAGAAGCACCCTTAAGACTGGAATCAGAGGCTCATGAGTGGTCTGGCACCTTGTGCATGTCTACTGCTGCTTCATTTTGCATTGAGGTAGCAAGAAGAGCAGGGCACATTGACATTTTTATTGCACTATTGAGAGTACTTTAAAAGGAATACTTGAAACAGAATTACTGCAACCTACTGTAGAGGTTATGGCACCCTCCCAATGTAAGGAGTGAAACTGTTTGAAAATGTTCTGGCTCTTCCTCTGATCCTGCTACAGATTCAAGCTGCACTTATGTATTTGCCCAGCTAAGAAGTCAAATGCTTTGACTATTTGCACTTAGACACTACATAATCACTACCTGGGGCATAAATATTTTCTGCCCTCCCTTCCCCCAATCAATATTACACATGTGTGCACATCTTTCTAATAATGACCTGTGAATATGCATAAGACCCTAACTGGAGCAAAGGGATTTCTGACTTCTGCATATTGCTGACAGAATTAGCATTTTTACAGTAAAGCAAATAGGTTCATTGTCATTTTAGGCTTGCATGGTTGAAAATGAGTGTGAAGATCCGAGCCAGGAGAACATTACTTTCCTCTACAAGTTCATTGGGGGAGCATGCCCTAAAAGTTATGGATTCAATGCAGCGAGGCTTGCAAATATTCCTGATGAGATCATTAAGGCAGGACACAAGAAAGCAAAAGAATTTGAAAGAGTTACAGTTTCCCTGAAGCTATTCAGGTAAGTGTTTTTAACCCCCTCTTAAAAAATTAATAAAATTACTTGTAATCCAACAGTGATAGTTTACAGCTAGGGCTCAAATTTTTTGCTAATGTCTAGTGGAAATTCAACCCTGGTGTCATGGACTCTGCAGGCTTGCTGCAGTGCACAACCTTTAAGGTTGTAAGAGCTTACAAATATTGAAAACTTAAGCTCTGGGTACAATACACAAAATGCAGGTTAATTACTTTTTTTTTTTTTACAATTTATAGAACCAAATTTATAGAAATAACCAACCTACAGCAGATTGTAAACTATAACATTTAGGCCATAGACATGAGGTATTTCCTTTCTATATTCTGATTATGTAGCAACTTTTCTCACACACAATGTGGTGCTAACATCAAAGACAGGTCTGGTACCCTAGACTCCACATATTGGCACTGGATGTGTTCTTTGCCTTAAAGAAGAGCATGGTGCCTGACCTTAGATAGCCGTGATGGCTTACCTTGACACCGTAAGTTTTCTGAACTTCTTTTCCCATGATGCTAAGCTAGCTGAGTATCATGGGAAATGTAGTCCAGAAACAATTTATGGTGTCAAGGTTAGCAATCCACTGCCTTTTAAGATCTGGTGTTACCTGCTGCTGACTCCATTTAGTTCTGAATAGATTTAATAGGGAGTGTGGGTCCACTGGAGGTAGGAGGAGCCTGTGCTTCTGCTCATGGTAATATTTCCTCATTAATGGAGCTGCTATTATATTAACTCTCGTTTAGCATTGAACAGAAGGTTGATTCCAGGGGCCTCCAAACAACTAACTGCTTCAATTAGAAAAAAAATATTCTGCCAGTCAAAATTAAAATGTCTAGACTTTTTGGTAATTGTGTCTTTGTTTAACCCATCAGAGAGATCTACCTTCTACTGGAAAAACCTTTCAATGGCCCGGCTTTACATAAACTGCTGGAGCGAATATAATATGGAAAAGAAAAAAAAACAACTGTTTTTGGTGTTTATTCACAAGGCTGGTTTTCACACGGTATGATCTAATAAACTTTATTTTTTAAAAATGACCATATTTCCATTTTTTTTTTTCTTTCCTAGGAAATTAAAACCCCTTTTAATTCATACCTACCCTCTACATAATGGTTATTGAATACTCCACAATATATTAAGTCTAGATGTTATGGTACATGCATACACTTTCAGGCTGTTGATTATCCACTGTCACCAATACATATAAATGGAAAATAAAAAATAAAAACACAAAAGCTATGAAACTGTGTAGAGCTGTATATAGGTTTGTCTCAGCTTCATAAGAGCAGGAAATTGTTCTAAATTTCCAGCAAGTGTACAAGTTCCAGGCTGTTCAAATAAAAATGAACAGTAACATAGGATTTCAGAAACTTTACAGTAAACTTTTAACCAAAGTTAACACCCGCCAGATCCCAAGGGGAGTGATGGAAGTATCCACACGCAGCATCAGTGCATCTTTACAATGTCTCCTATGGACAATGGTCAATGACCTGGGAGTCCAAGTCTGACCCCCTCCATCTGTTGGAGTAGAACTACCCAAAAGCCAAAGGAAATTACAGCTGGAGGGCCTGACATCCCATGTTCTTGTATACAAGGACTGTTGAAGGGGGTTACAAGTGGAAAGGAGACAACATTCTAACTCTCCAAAAGGATACCAGAAAAATTGCTGGATTAAGATTAGTGTTTTTTCTCTTTCATAGAAAGAACGTAGATACTGGGACATGAGTACAGTTTACAGCAATTCTATGGTGTACTAACAAAACAGGACACGTTCAAGTACAATAAGTTTGCTTGAAATTAAAATTAAAAAAAAAACCTACATGAGATTAAAGCATTAAAATATCTCAATCTGAATACATGTTAAAAAAAAAAAAAAATGCAGAAGTGCTAGCTCACATTTACCATGTTACAAAAAGCAATTGGTACCCATGCCCATAAGGGCAACAGCAATGACCACTGCTGCCTGTCTACAGAATAGTACTACTGCAAATTGGACTGCCTTACAACACTACTTGTGGAAACACCAGCTTACTGTGGTGTCAGTACAAATCTGCAGCTTATTTTCCTCACGTAAGTCCTTAAAGTCTTGAGTCCAGAGTAATGCTTAAAATGCCCAGTTCTTCCTTTTTATCCTGAGTCAATATATTGCCTCTTCCATCTCTACTTCCTTTATATATTTATTTGGCAGTTTTAAGTTTGCTCATATAAACATCTCAGTCTTCCAGAAATGGGCAATTTTTTGTGTTTTTTTTCCACAAAAGAAGAGGTTTATGATGGCAGGACTCCCCCCTTCAAGAAAGAGTTCAGTTGTGTTGCAAAGTATTAGATTCTATAGGTGGAGCAGAGTCATATAGAGTGTCTGTGTCATGTGTGGGTTCTCCAGCTAATGTACAAGGATTAGACAATGTTCCAGCACCACAGTCACAGAAAAACCTTAGAGGATGAGAAATAAAATAATTAGACACATGCTTTACTGCTCTTTACAGAACACATTCTAAAGCTGTAATCTTATGCCTTCAACTAAAACAAATTCAAACACATACCTATCATGTCTAATAAATTCTACGTCATGTCCTTGGTGACACTTCTTAATGCAGTTCACACATATGGCGTTACGGTCTGTGGTATTGCAGGTGTGACATCTAGAAAAACAAAATTAATGCATTTGAATAATAATTATTTTATACTTTCTCCTTTTTACTTAAGTAAAGGAAATTTTCATAAATAAAACTCCACATTTCTAAAGTGGACCTACCGGCCAGTGTACAAAACAAGTTTAATTCTGCTGTCATATGTGTCCCCTAACCCCCTCAAAAAAAAAACACCCACTTGTATTTTGACCAGTAAAGTTGTAGAGGTCCCTGACACTTGCATTTGCCCATAACACTTTTCCCCCTGGTGGCAGCTTACTAAAATCCTGTAATAACAGTGAACTTGTGCATGAATGCTTTTTAGCTGGCATTTTAATCTACACCTGAGCTAATCGATCCATAAAATATTTACTAATGAAGTTGTATTTAACGAATAAGACTCACACAGGTAAACCCTAGATGGATAGATTCGTTCAGGCGTAGATTCAAAAGTATGTGTTTGTTTGTACCAGCTTAAAACACATTTGCACAAGTCTAATAATATCTAGTATTTATATATAGTGCCTTTCTCCAAGTGAGACTCAAAGCACTTCTCAGCGCATGCTCTCTGAATTAACAGAATTGGCAGGTGAATAAGTAGCAGCAGTGGCAAGTGGTTGTGTGTGTATGTATGTATTAGGGTCCTAGACTGAAAAGGTACAACTGCTTGTTCACCACCAGATATGACATGGGGAACAGTAATGAGAAACTGCCTTATTATATTCTAGCCATATTGCAGATAGATACTACACAAATATAATCCTGTTTAACATTAGGCTAAGCGTTTTGAAAACAGATGCATAGGCTGTATATAGCTTCCCACTAAAGTAACACTTGCAAAAAAGTATAAAAGCTATATATAAAATTTATTAAAACCTTTGAATATCAACTATTCAGCAACATGTTACATTTTTTTTTTTTTATATAAACACATTCAGTAAGCAAAGCTGTTTCTTGAAGCTCTTTACTGAGAGAGTGTGTGTGTGAGTGTGTGTGTGTGTGTGTTGATCAGAAGATTCTATCTATACGTAAGGGAAAGATTCAGTGTGATTGTAAAGTGTCACCCTAGTTGTTTGTCACTTTCTTATTCCCTCATCCCAGTATACTCCTCTAGTGTGTTGCAGCCACATGATGCCATTGGCATCCTCAGGCAAGCAGAAATGCTGTTCATGTTATTTGAAGCAATCATTGGTGTCGTAAAAAGTGCAAGGCAATTGGCCACTAAAATAAAAAAATGTAGTGCGTTTAATCGCACACAAAATAAAAATTTACAGTTGGCAGTTTAGATGTGCACGAATCTCTCAAGTGACAGTCTTGTTTTAATAGACTGGAGAGCATGGTTTTAAGATTTCTAATATCTAGCTTTGGTACAGGGTTCACTCAACAAAACCCAGTCTGTAAAATACAGAACAGTTACTGTGCTTTGTGCTTAATATTTCATCTTGTTATGTAAAGATTTGAAAAGCGTGAACGCGTTAGAGAAGATGGTCTACATGACAATCTAGACACAGATTTGTTTGTAGTGATGGTCTAAATTATATTTACCTGTAGAAGTCATGCATTGGATAACTGGTATAACTTGATATCTTATATAGGCATTGGCCTCTATTGACTGCTTTTTCTATGGCATCTTGATTGTTCATTATTTTATTATCTGCAAAAGATATAAACCATTAATCACATATAACAAGATGAAAAGCTTGCATCTAATACTGCAAAATGATGGGTTTTTTTTACATTTTGAGCTGTATTGAAGGCCATTACCTAGATCCCAATCTCTATGAGCAGTCATTTTTCACATTACAAAAGCCAGTGTAACCTAAGACCTGGCTAGGTAGGACCTAAAATTGTAGGCCCTGTGATAGCATGTTTCCTGAAGATCAGCATCATCTAATTTCCATAGAGACTGCTACTGAGGCAAATGCAGCATTTACTCTACTGTATTTATTTAAATCTACTTACAAATGTTTTTGCACAGTTTTCGGTATAATCAGTGGCCACTCCTGCAGCAGTTCGTCTGACACAAAGTTCTAAAATGTATTATACCCGGAACAGGTCCATGAGTAGACTCATGCAGAAATGTCACTTGTGATCTGCAAGGCGGTCTTTTTATAAAGTTACATATAAAAACAAGTTATCTGGTTTCCAAGAGCTACCATAGGTTTTGTGTTTTCTTTTTCAAATATCCATGCATCTTAGACAAGCTGGACATGTCAGTGTGTTCTACTGAAGAATTTCTGTGGGAAAATGCTGGGTCATCTGCCACCATTTTCCATTGTGGTGCTTAGAAATTGTCCATTTAAATAAGCTTGAGCAATTCGAAAGACAATTTGCTCTAATATCATGGAAACCTGCATTGGAAGTTGGGATTCCAAATCCCCTTCAATAATGTTAGATGGATTCTGAGCATTGAGTCTATCAGACGTTACAGTGCTCAAGGCAAACTTAGTGAGAAAGGTATTTTAATTTTTAAAGTGTTTCCCAAGATAAAAGTAATTGTTCAACAGATTGTAAGCATTGGATAATTTGCATCTTGAGTTTAGGCGTTTCCAACACCAGGTGCAAAAGAGAATTTTAATAACTTTCAGCCCCATAGCAATGCCTGGGTCCTGAGTTCCAATACAGTTTGGCACTATAGACTGCACTTCCATTACACAGGCTTTATTTTTCCATAGCTGTCATTTTATTGGAATGATCTGAAGGTTTTAATGAACCTTTAAGATAACACAAGGCTTAGAAATTTCAATGCCAGATCCAGTGGAACCTAGCCAAAGAATGTACGTCCGTATTGGTTGGAGGGAGAATATTTGCTCACCGCGGATGGCTCTCGAAGTCTGAAATGGAGCAAGCAAGCTGTGTGCATCAGTGGGATAAATATCACTAAACTCCCAAATCTGTGTATCAAGATACTGTGTGGGACAGCAAGGGAAGCAGAAAATCTCTGCTGCTATGGCATGTTCTCTGCTAGCCAACGGGTGCAGAGTATGGCATCTCTCAATCACCTCTCCATGCCAAATCAGTGGAGCAGCTGGAGACGAGGGAGAATAAATACAACTTAAATGCTGAGTGTCTGGATATTTTGGGGTGTGTACTGATAGTTTGAGATGTATTATGTAATTGAAAATAGGGTTAATTAGGTATATGTGAAAGTAGCTTAAGATGTGTGTCGGTGTCGCTAGACCTTTTGCTCCCACATTCTGGGAGGAAACACTGAAGGACAATTTATCTTTTTCTTCCAGTATGTGCAGTTTGTTACTAACACAAAATCCACCATCTGCTAATTTCCACATGCAATTAATACAATATTTGCTGTATGCAGATTATTTAAGAAGGATAGGCTTTTATCAGCAGCCACTATGCATGATTATACTGGTCAATTCAGCCAAGGGAATGTAGAATTAATAAATAAATACCTTTCATAGTAACATTGACACCAGATGCTAGAAATAATCCTCCAAAGCGGTTGTTGAAGATCTGATTGCCTTCCAGGGTTGCAGTAGCGTGATTTGTAATTTCAATACCTTTATTGACAGATGGAGGACAAAACAGAACATTACAATGCAACAATAGTATTTCTAGTAACATGCTGTTTAGTATCACGTTTGTGCACATCTTCCTAATAATGAGCAGTGAAAATGCATAAGACCCCAACTGGAGCAAAGGAATTTCTAGCTTCTGCATTTTGCTTTTAGAATTTATTAGGTCCCCCCACTCCCGCTGGGCTGAAGGGGTTAAAACCCCTTCAGCTACTTACCTTAATCCAATGCCAGGCTCCCTCGGCATTGGTGACCTCTCTTCCCCCTGCCGATGTCAGCTCCGAATGTGCATGCGCAGCCAGAGCAGCGCGCGCATTCAAAACGCCCATAGGAAAGCATTACAAAATGCTTTCCTATGGACATCAGCGTCACCTCAGTGTGAATTTCGCATTGAGGATCGCAGAAGCGGACTCTAGTGGCTAACAGGGAGACAGCCACTAGAGGCTGGATTAACCCTCAATGTAAACATAGCAGTTTCTCTGAAACTGCTATGTTTACAGATGTAGGGTAAAAACTAGTAGGACCTGGCACCCAGACCACTATATTGAGCTGAAGTGGTGTGGGTGCCTATAGTGGTCCTTTAAGGACAGAACTTGCATTTTCACAGATTTTAAAAAAAATATTAATCTCCAACCCCGGAAGTCTCCTATGACGGGCTACACTAAGAAATTTGCCTTTGTAACATAACCCCACAATTTGGACATCTGTGATAGTTCGCAAACAAAAAACAAAAAAAACCTAGAATGGGATGGCAGATAAGAACCATTCGGCCCATTTTGTCTGCCCAATATTTAAAAATACTTTTATTAGTCCCTGGCCTTATCGTATAGTTAGGATAACCTTATGCCTATCCCACGCATGCTTCAACTCTTTCACTGTGTTAACCTCTACCACTTCAGCTGGAAGTCTATTCCATGCATCCACTACCCTTCTCAGTAAAGTAATACTTCCTGATATTATTTTTAAATCTTTGCCCCTCTAATTTAAGACTGTCCTCTTGTTGTGGTAGTTTCTTCTTTTAAATATAGTCTCCTCCTTTACTGTGTTGATTCCCTTTATGTATTTAAATGTTTATCATATCCCCCCTGTCTCTTCTTTCCTCCACGCTATACATGTTAAGATCCTTTAACCTTTCCTGGTATTTTTTTTTTTTTTTTTTTATAATATCATCTAGCTTGGCATGACTCCTGATGAGAGCAATACAGTTACTACCATTACACTAAAAGCCATAAACCTTACAATGTCATATTCAAAGATAAACGGTGCTATTTACACACAAAATATATTCTACAAATGCCAGTCTCAGTCTGATCGTTTTGCTACACAATAAGAAAGTTTCTCAGCAGAGGCATGTTTTTAAAACCAGTTTACCAAACATGATCACTTCCATAGAATTATTGTGAGAATGATTGTGGTCCACTGTAACATGCCCCTCAGGCTGTGAAATAAAATCATAAAAAGAAAGGTTTTAAACATGCAGAACTATCAAGCAGCAATACAGCCCTGGTAAAATCTTTCAGAGATAGTGTCCTGCCCGGTAATCAACATATTTCTTTATAAAGCCATTGCATTAAAAATTATATACAACCATTATTATTTAATTCATACTCAAAAAGAAACTAGGGTAATACATTTTAAAGGCATACATAAAATGCCCATTTACTTTAATTTTCTGAGGCCAAAAGGGATACAGAAAGCAAAGTGGTCCACAATGGAACTGTTTAGATCAGGCCTACTAAGGCAGACAAAGGTGGAATAGACATTTTATGAGAAACACGTTCATAAATAGGTAAACTACATGACTAAAATACATTGTAATACCAATATAACAGACTAAAAGGTTTATCATTTATAAGGTTTTACAGTGTCCCTTACTCCACTTGTTTCTGAAAGTGAATAGTGGCAGCAATATGTAAAAATTGCTGCCGCTATAATTAGACCTATATAGCGGGTACACTTTCTACCAAGCTACCTTACACCAGCTTGATTTACAGGATGCGGATTGAAACATCTCTAAATGGTGTGGAAAGGGTCAGTCAGACAGAACCACTAAGATGTGCACCAAGGGGACACTTCAAAAATAATTACATTTTTGTTTACTTAAATGTTTTGTAATTTCTTAATGCATTATGTAATGCAATAAAAGAACGGGTAATTTAGGTTTGTGCAGGCAATCTTTTTAACAGGTTGCACAAGTCACTTGTCAAGTGCAAAGTACCATTCTTTTTACTAAAATGATCAGCAAAATACAGTATGTAAGGCAAATTAAATCAGTTAAAAGTTAAGAGCATCAAAGTAATAGAGCTTACAAAGTATTGTGTGGCTCATATTTTTCACTTGTCATTAATTAAGAGGAATATAAGCCTTCACAAGTATTTATTCTAGGAACACTAGAGTCACCTAAATTACTTTAGCTAAATAAAGCAGTTTTAGTGTATAGATCATTCCCCTGCAATTTCACTGCTCAATTCACTGTCATTTAGGAGTTAAATCACTTTGTTTCTGTTTATGCAGCCCTAGCCACACCTCCCCTGGCTATGATTGACAGAGCCTGCATGAAAAAAAAAAAACTGGTTTCACTTTCAAACAGATGTAATTTACCTTAAATAATTGTATCTCAATCTCTACATTGAACTTAAATCACATACAGGAGGCTCTTGCAGGGTCTAGCAAGCTATTAACATAGCAGGGGATAAGAAAATCTTAATTAAACAGAACTTGCAATAAAGAAAGCCTAAATAGAGCTCTCTTTACAGGAAGTGTTTATGGAAGGCTGTGCAAGTCACATGCAGGGAGCTGTGACTAGGGTTCATAAACAAAGTGATTTAACTCCTAAATGGCAGAGGATTGAGCAGTGAGGCTGCAGGGGTATGTTCTATACACCAAAACTGCTTCATTAAAGGGACACTATAGTCACCTGAACAACTTCAGCTTAATGAGGTTGTTTAGGTGAGTGCTACAGCTACCCGGAGCCTTTTTCTTGTAAGCACTGTATTTTCTGAGAAAATGCAGTGTTTACATTGGAAGCTTGGAACACCTCTTGTTGCAGTCAATCAGACGGCCACCAGAGGGACTTCCGAGTTCAGAGGCCCTAAAAAGGCCTCTCGTCCGATGCATTCTGGGTGAATGCATCAGACGGGCTATCAGCACACAAAGCACTGTGAACGCGCTTTGTGTGCTGACAGCCTGTCAGCACTGCTGTGGGCGTGGCTTCAGCTGACAGCTGAAGCCCGAACCCACAGGGATGCTGTCTGGCCACAATAGTGGTTGAAGGAGGGGGGGGGGACCTACTCTCCTCCCCCCCCCCCGGCCCCCACCCCTGAGCGGTGGGTGGGGGCCCTAAAAATAAGGGGGGCACATACTGCCCCCCCGGCCCCCACCCCTGTGCGGCGGGTGGGGGCCCTAAAATTATCAATAAGGGGGACCTATTGTCCCCCCCCGGCCCCCACCCCTGTGCGTTGGGTGGGGGCCTTAAAATAAAAAATAAGGGGGGGGACATACTGCCCCCCCCGGCCCCCACCCCTGTGCGGCGGGTGGGGGCCCTAAAATTATCAATACGGGGGGACCTATTGCCGCCCCCCCCCCCCGGCCCCCACCCCTGTGCGGCCAGTGGGGGCCTTAAAATAAAAAATAAGGGGGGGACATACTGCCCCCCCCGGCCCCCACCCCTGTGCGGCGGGTGGGGGCCCTAAAATTCACAATAAGGGGGGGGGCCCACTGCCCCCCCCCCCGGCCCCCACCCCTGAGCGGTGGGTGGGGGCCCTAAAATTCACGATAGGGGGGGGACCTACTGTCCCCCCCCGGCCCCCACCCCTGTGCGGCGGGTGGGGGCCCTAAAATTCACAATAAGGGGGGGGGCCTACTGCCCCCCCCCCGGCCCCCACCCCTGAGCGGTGGGTGGGGGCCCTAAAATTAACAATAGGGGGGGGACCTACTGTCCCCCCCCCGGCCCCCACCCCTGAGCGGTGGGTGGGGGCCCTAAATACAAAGGGGGTGGGGACCTTAGTTAACCCTCTCCCCCCCCCCCCCCCCAAAAAAACTTATCTCCCTACCCACCCCCCTCACCCTAAAAATAATAAGGGGGGACCCTTTAACTAAAAACCTGTAAAGAAAAAAAAAAAATAAGATAAAAACAACTTACCATTCGATGTTTTCTTTCTTCTAAAATCTTCTTTCTTCAGCCCCAAAAAAGGCCAAATAAAAATCCATAATAACCGACGCAATAAAAAAAAAAAAAGACCCGAGCGCAAAAAAAAAATAATCCATCTTCACCCATGGAGGGCTCCGCGCAGACTGAGCTCTGCAGGGCGGGGGAAGGCTTATAAAGCCTTGCCCCGCCCTGCAATTAGGCTAAGAACACTCTGATTGGTGGGTTTAAGCCAATCAGAGTGCTCTTTGTCATTTTACAAGCGTGGGAAAGTTCTTTGGAATTTTCCCACGCTTGTAAAATGACACAGAGCAATGTGATTGGATGGCTTGAAATCCATCCAATCACAGTGCTCTGTGTCATTTTACAAGCGTGGGAAAATTCCAAAGAACTTTCCCACGCTTGTAAAATGACAAAGAGCACTGTGATTGGATGGCTTGAAATCCATCCAATCACAGTGCTCTGTGTCATTTTACAAGCGTGGGAAAATTCCAAAGAACTTTCCCACGCTTGTAAAATGACAAAGAGCACTGTGATTGGATGGCTTGAAATCCATCCAATCACAGTGCTCTGTGTCATTTTACAAGCGTGGGAAAATTCCAAAGAACTTTCCCACGCTTGTAAAATGACAAAGAGCACTGTGATTGGATGGCTTGAAATCCATCCAATCACAGTGCTCTGTGTCATTTTACAAGCGTGGGAAAGTTCTTTGGAATTTTCCCACGCTTGTAAAATGACACAGAGCACTGTGATTGGATGGATTTCAAGCCATCCAATCACATTGCTCTGTGTCATTTTACAAGCGTGGGAAAATTCCAAAGAACTTTCCCACGCTTGTAAAATGACAAAGAGCACTCTGATTGGCTTAAACCCACCAATCAGAGTGTTCTTAGCCTAATTGCAGGGCGGGGCAAGGCTTTATAAGCCTTCCCCCGCCCTGCGGAGCTCAGTCTGCGCGGAGCCCTCCATGGGTGAAGATGGATTATTTTTTTTTTGCGCTCGGGTCTTTTTTTTTTTTATTGCGTCGGTTATTATGGATTTTTATTTGGCCTTTTTTGGGGATGAAGAAAGAAGATTTTAGAAGAAAGAAAACATCGAATGGTAAGTTGTTTTTATCTTATTTTTTTCTCTTTACAGGTTTTTAGTTAAAGGGTCCCCCCTCATTATTTTTAGGGTGAGGGGGGTAGGTAGGGAGATAAGTTTTTTTTTTGGGGGGGGGGGGGAGGTTAACTACGGTCCCCACCCCCTTTGTATTTAGGGCCCCCACCCACCGCTCAGGGGTGGGGGCCGGGGGGGGACAATAGGTCCCCCCCTATTGATAATTTTAGGGCCCCCACCCACCGCTCAGGGGTGGGGGCCGGGGGGGGACAATAGGTCCCCCCCTATTGATAATTTTAGGGCCCCCACCCACCGCTCAGGGGTGGGGGCCGGGGGGGGGCAGTAGGTCCCCCCCCTTATTGTGAATTTTAGGGCCCCCACCTGCCGCACAGGGGTGGGGGCCGGGGGGGGACAGTAGGTCCCCCCCCTATTGTGAATTTTAGGGCCCCCACCCACCGCTCAGGGGTGGGGGCCGGGGGGGGGGCAGTAGGTCCCCCCCCTTATTGTGAATTTTAGGGCCCCCACCCGCCGCACAGGGGTGGGGGCCGGGGGGGGACAGTAGGTCCCCCCCCTATTGTGAATTTTAGGGCCCCCACCCACCGCTCAGGGGTGGGGGCCGGGGGGGACAATAGGTCCCCCCCTATTGATAATTTTAGGGCCCCCACCCGCCGCACAGGGGTGGGGGCCGGGGGGGGGACAGTAGGTCCCCCCCCTATTGTGAATTTTAGGGCCCCCACCAGCCGCACAGGGGTGGGGGCCGGGGGTGGACAGTAGGTCCCCCCCCTATTGTGAATTTTAGGGCCCCCACCCGCCGCACAGGGGTGGGGGCCGGGGGGGGACAGTAGGTCCCCCCCCCTATTGATAATTTTAGGGCCCCCACACACCGCTCAGGGGTGGGGGCCGGGGGGGGACAGTAGGTCCCCCCCTATTGTGAATTTTAGGGCCCCCACCCACCGCTCAGGGGTGGGGGCCGGGGGGGGACAGTAGGTCCCCCCCTATTGTGAATTTTAGGGCCCCCACCCACCGCTCAGGGGTGGGGGCCGGGGGGGGACAGTAGGTCCCCCCTTATTGATAATTTTAGAAAGCGAGCTGAGCTGTCAGTCAGACAGCTCAGCTCACGAACGCGCATTCCGCGCACATGCGCGGTAAAGCGCTCAGGTTCTTCATAGGGCGGCTGTCAATGCCGCTCTATGAAGAACGCGATTGGTGCAGCGCGAAGCCGCGCATGCGCACCACATCGCCCTGACGCTTCTCTCAGAGAAGCGTCCTATTGGGCCCCGCGATTTCGTCATTTTGACGAAAAAGGGGGCGCGGCCTGGCTGGGAGCTCGGCGCTGGAACGGAGGTAAGTTTTTAATATAAAAACACCTCGAATTTTTTTTTAATTAAATGTAAGTTCATATAAAAGCAAGAAGGAAGGCTGGGGGACCTGTCTTTCTTGCTTTTATATGTAGACTATAGAGTCCCTTTAAGCTAAAGTTGTTCAGGTGACTATAGTGTCCCTTTAAATATGTGATTGTAGTGATGAAAGAGGACATTTCCAACTCTAGCTCAGGATTAGGGTGTACTTTTCTCGCTGCATGTAATACATTCTCGGCTTTGTCACAGCTCAGTGCAAGTACTAGGATAGAGACTGCAGTGTTTTTGTATATTTTATCACGTACGACATATGGAGGCTCAAGAAAGCAGGGAGACAGGTTACATGCAGTGGAAAATGGTAAAACCTTTCCTATTCCAACAGCTAAATCTCCAGTGATTCTGGGCCATGAAGTAATATATAAATTCTATATTATATTGGTGATCTTTACACCTATACAATATTCTGACAAAGGCAGTTAAGTTATGGTGACCCACAAAACTAGGATGGCAACTCCAAATAAACTTAGCAATCAACATGAACATATTTATGTTAATTGGAATTTGTAAAATGCTAAAATTGTATATAAAACATCTTTTCTTTTTACTTAAAGATAACAAGAAATTATTTGTAAAACTAATCTAACATTACACACGTGCCTAATATTGAAACTTAAAATATGTACAAAAGGAGTTTTAACCTCCCTGGCGGTATGATTATGTCAGGAATTTTGTACCAAAAGCGGTACCATTTTTTTTGCATTTGAATTACCCGCCCAGTTCCGCCCCCATGTCAGGCATGTCAATCAAATTTTAATCAAATCACATAATTACGTTAAAAAGATTATTGAAATATACACGTAGAATTTTAATATATATGCATTTATAGGTATTTAAATTCTACGCGTATACTAATGTAATCTTTTATGTAATTATATGTATATATATATATATATATATATATATATATATATATATATATATATAGAATGTCATTCTAAGTGTATTTTGTTACCGATATATATATATATATATATATATTAATAACAAAATACAGTTAGAATGAAATTACATATGCATATATAATTTATATAAAATTTTGTTTCAATATTTTATTTATTTATTTTATTATTTTATTTATTTATTATTTTAATTATACGTATTTATATATAATATATATATGTACATCTATTATATATATAATATATATACATATTATATATATGTAACGTCATTCTAAGTGTATTTTAATATTAATATATATACTTATATTAATATTAAAATACACTTTGTATGACGTTATATATATAATATGTATATATATTATTATATAATATATATACATATTATATATATATATATAAAAATATATTTAATTTATTTTTACACTTGTCTTTTATTTATTTTTTTATACTTCCCACCAGCAGGGGGACTGTCTGATATTTCAAACAGTCCCCCTGCTGGCAGATCCACAGCCAGCTATAGAGGGCCATGTGATCGCTCTTTGAGAGCGATCACATGGCCCCCGGGGGCCTGATTTGCCGTGGGAGGGCTGCCTGGGCTGTGAGGCAGTCCTCCCGAAGCGGATCGCGGCGGGGGTAAGTACATCTTATCTACCCCGAGCGTGACTCGGGGTTACCGCTTCTGGCAGCGAAAATTAACCCCGAGTCACGCTCGGGAATACCGCCAGGGAGGTTAAATAGTTCTAAAATCAAAATTTTACACTTCACTTATTCTTGTTGATTAAATACGAACCTGCTGCAAATCCATCAAATATCCTGTTTTTTCTCAAAATCGGGTGACTGTTCGTGCTGATGAGCACACCTGCTTGAGCATTTCTGAAGATGTCATTCTCTTCAAGCACTCCTTAAAAAGAAATATGAAGCATGTTTTAAAAGTTTTTATTCAGATTTCACGTTGCCCCCCTATGAGTTATTTACACAACATAATACTAGAGTAGATAGAAATTAAAATGTTTAAATCCGTTCTTGTAGGATTATTCCATCTTTAGTGCAAACGAGCTGTGAATTTGTTCACAACAGGAACATGATAAATGCTACATGGCTACTAGCTACGAAACTTGCTCAATCATATGGAGTTTCAGACGTGATATGAAGGTCTTATATACACTCTGTATTAATTTAAAAAAAAAAACACCACAGCTTAATACTTGGCCAACAAAATCCACCAAACACAGTTGGCTCCAATAGGTTCCAAAATTATAGTTTGTCAAGATCTAATTATACAAAGGTGGTTTTGCCCACAATCAAAACATACCTCTGCCTCCATTAAATATACAGATTCCGCCATCTCTCCCATCGTGAATTTTGTTTCTTCGTAGCGTAGGGTTGCTGTCTGTTTTGATCCATACTCCTGCCATTGCATTGTCAAATATTTCATTGTCTTCTATATATCCAAGGCCTTAAATATTGATAAAATTAAGGTTAACCAAGTTGATGTAAAGACATGGTTCCAAGTAAACACTCAAACAGTGAATGGGTTGCAAAAAAACAAAAAACAAAAGAACTTACCAGAATTATAAACAAGTATTCCACCATTCTGCCCTCCCCAGATTTTATTCCGTCGAATCTTGGGGTTGCTTCCAGTTCTATCAAAACAAATAAATGTAAAATAAAGGAAAATATTTCCTTAATATTATATATATATATATACACATACACACACACACACACACACTTGTGTTTGTGCAAATTTTTGCTCTAAAACAGACTGCACATACAGAGTTTAACCCAGGATCATTCACCAGCTCAGAAAGAGATTTTCAGGCTGGCCAATGTCAATTCTGTGATCATTCAACAGAGCAATCAGCTGACACACTCAGACAATGAAGTGCACATGATCAGCATCTGGCTTTTGCAGCAAAGCATGACACCCAGTATGATAGGAACCTCTGCATCTGGCAAGACCCAGGTAAGAGGGTAATAAACTACTAGCCAGGAAATAAACGTTACTTGCCACTGCAAGCCTGAGGGATCCATGGCATTCAAAAAGAGAATATCTACTCACCAGGGCTACATTTTCACTTGCAAATGGCTAGTGACAATTTTGAGCCCTGCCTCACATCATATCCATTACAGTGGGTTGTAGTGGTTATGATGCTTGCAGTAACCCTGAAGTTTATTTCAGTTTTGTTAACCGCTAAGTTCAAATATTTTGAATCAAATAAACTACTTACCGTATTTGAACCCCAGAATACATATGGTTATAGATGTCATTATCTTCTAGTATTCCATGGCCATTGTCGTAGAAGTAAACACCAACCTGTCAAACAAGGAAACATCAGTCTTGTTAAGATATTGTTGGGCAGGGGTTCCCCACAAAAACAGTGCAGTATACACTACCTACTTGCTTCCCACTGTGTATTCGGTTCCTCCGTAACACTGGAGTGCTCCCTGTTGTCACCCAAACACCAGCCAAAGTATTACTGTACACTTCATTTTCCTCAATTACACCCTGTCCTTTTTCATGCTTTATTAGAAGGAAGAAAAGCACACAAAAAAATATTTTAAACACTAGTGGTCATCTTGTAGATATACATTGTAATATACTTTGGCAAACTAAACAATCTCAAAAGCAGCTTGGTCACCACAGAAAAAATAGCATTTCTTAAACATAAAATCTTGATGAACTGATCATAAACGTTGCGCTGGAATTACATTGAAATTCAAACACAGTCAAAAGATATAAGAGAGTAGGGACTACTTTGTCTTGGGGTAATTCCCAAGTTGACATAATACAATATTGTTGCTACAAAATATCTTTGGAGGCTAATGCAGTAATGTGGGATCCACCAGAGACAGCAGTGTTACCCTCTTACAGATGTGCGAGTACAGTGCTGATCTGGGGTTTCTGGTGGAGGAGCTGAAGATCCAAAATGAAGGCATCCACAGTGGGACATAGTATAACCCCCCTGTGGTGCACACCAGAGACACTGCACTTCAAGCGGCGATGTCACCCCTTTTAAAAAAACATAAAAACAAAAAAAAAAACATAGCAAACTTGATAGTAAATAACATTTAAATTAACCCAGGTAAACACTTACCACATAGATTCCACCATGCTGACCATCATGAATTTTGTTGTGTCTCACAATAGGGCAGCTGTTTGTACGTATTTGTATGCCTGCTAAAGCATTACCTGTGAAATTTTAAAAAGATAGGTAAATAGCCAAGTTTTTTTTTTTTTTTTTACTAAAATCAAACAAATCAAAACAAAAAAAAAAGTACCATAAATGTCATTTTCTTCTATAAGGCCTCTTCCATCACCAAATATGTACACTCCACCTTGATTTCCATTAAAAATTGCATTTCCCCTTGAAGAAAAATTAGAAAAAAAAAAAATTATTAGGCACATATAAAATGGCTTGAAGAGAAAGAGAAAATAAAAAGTAACCAGGGGAGGAGAAAAGAAAAGTCAAAATAAGGTATAAGAAATACTGACATCTTAGCAAAGGTCTACAAATGGGAGGTTCATCCTTAACAGTGAGTTGTTTTGTACTGTGCAGTTAGACAAATACATACATTATACACTTTTAGTACATGCTTACTATTAAGGTAACACATTTAGTTATTTTTGTTTAGCAAATACCTATAAAAACAAATAAAAACTAGAAAAGCTAAAATTTCTGGGGAAATTGTGTGAAGTGTTCTTGCCTCCACCAGTAGTCTACAACTGGAGTGGCCGGAGTAACTGTTATTATTTATTTATATAGCACATTTAATTGCAACGTTGTTGCACAAAGTGCTTCACAGTTACATTAAAACATACATTTATAAAAACATTAGCAGGTGTACAAAAGGCCCTGTCTATGACATCACTTGCTGCTCCAGCCTGGCACAGGTCAGAGTATTTTGGCGGTTGTCATCTTCAAACGGTCGTATTTATACATCCTACAGCGAAGAGCTTTATATTGTGAGAATCACAATACCCAGACCTACAATTTGATGCATTGTATGTCTCTGAGATATTAAAAATGAAGGCACAGTTGCAGTTTAGAAATCACCCTTTAAGTTTTAGCTGGCTAGAGTGGAGTTTCAATGAATGTCAATGGACGGCGTGAGTTGCAAACAAATGGTCATATTGTGAAAACTATCAGGACTATGGCTTAGCCGTGGACATTTCTTAGTGGTGACATGATGCAATAAATATTTCTTAGAACTATCATGATACCACCACTATTGTCCTTTGCTAAAGAACGCCACATGTGCAAACAATGCAAAAATACAGACTGGATAAAAATAATTATCAGTGTTATATGAAATATCATCTTGACCAGTCACACAAAACAATCACAAATGAATGGCAAAAAATTTGAGACGGGCTCTACAAACCACCAAACTAAGCCTCTCTTCACCTCATTGTAAATATCCCACTTTTCCCGCTAATAGCTGGGCAATGACCCTACACTATTATTATTGGTTATTTATATAGCGCCAGCTTATTCCGCAGCGCTTTACAATAAGAGGGGAATTTACCTAATGAGACAAAAAAAAAAAAAAAGTAACAGGAACAATAGGTAATGGAGGACCCTGCTCAAACTAGCTTACAATCTAGAGGAGGTGGGTATAAACACAATAGGAAAGGTATTGAGGGAGAAAGCAAATAGACATGGTGGGAAAGTAGCAGAGCTGGAGGTGAGAGTGGAGTGTGGCCCTATAGGAGAAAGCAAGAGGAAGGTTTAAGAGAGAGCAATTACTCTTGGAGGCTGTTATCAATCCTGAAAAGATGGGTTTTGAGGGACTTTTTAAAGGATTGAAGACTAAGGGAGAGAGTGACAGGGGTAGGCAGGCTGTTGTTCCAAAGAAAATAAGCAGCCTGTGAGAAGTCTTGCAAGCGTGAATTTGCAGTAAGGGTGCGAGCAGCGGACAAGAGAAGGTCACCAGTAGAGCGGAAAGACCGAGAGAGGGCATACCTATGAATCGGTGCAGAAATGTAAGAGGAGCTAGAGTTGGTTAGGGCTTAATAGGCAAGGGTTAGTATTTTAAATTGACACCCGTAGGGTACGGGAAGCCAGTGTAAGGATTGACAGAGAGGGGAGGTGTGAGAGGAGCGACAGTAGAGAAAGATCAGCCTGGCAGCAGCATTCATCACAGATTTTAGGGGAGCAGTACAGCTTCTGGGGAGAACAATTAGGAGGGAATTTCAGTAATCCATGCAAGAGATTACTAGAGTGTGAACAGGCCTCCTTGGCAGCAATTGCATAAGAAAGGGGCATATGCGGGTGTAACGGATCCACTGGCACCCCGACCGGGTACCTCCGTTAATGGATGCTCCTAGCGCTTCCTGAGGACTCCAAGCACTCTGGCAGACACCACAATCACCGAATCCGAGAAACCTTTAAATTCTCCCAAGCATATGAATGCTGTAGACCATTGAATAGGAACCATACGAATAGGCTTGTGCTCCTAGCAGTCAACTGGAACAGCATGCAATAAATCCTTCCCCCAATAATGAGACGACACATCACTTTGAGGGTAAAACAGGAACTCTGGACTGGCACATTCAGCCTGGCTTTTATTTCCATCTTACACATTTAAGTCTGCCCACAGGGGAGGTGTGAAATATCCAATAGCATAGATGTTACCTCCCACACATCTCCTCCCCTTAGATTAACACTTAACCCAATTACACATACAGTTAAAACATACTTTCTACCCAACTTTCATAACTCTAAAACCTCACATTCACATAAAAATGCATATCCACAATCAAACCATTCAGGGAAACAACATATTAAAAAATGGCATGAATCAGACCAGGGGTTCAAAAGTTAGTAATAGTATCTTTTAAAACCCCTGTCAGCATGACTTTCCAGCTCAGACCGATTACCTCCCACAATGCCTCAAATCCCTCCCCTCTGGCCTGGAGATAATTGAGGAAGGAATCTAATTATCTCCAAGGACTGAGGCAAAACTCCATTACCCACATGGCAGACAAAAAGACAGTAAAATACATAAAATACAGAAAGTTACTTTGTATCCATAACACGCAGACATTTCACATATCCCCAGATAGCTGGGATCTGCGCGCACAAAACTACCGAATAGCGCGCAGATCCTACTCACACAGTTCACTCGCCACGGAGCCGAAGTCTTTAACTACACGAATGGGCTCCATGGCATAACTATCTGGGTTAACACATTCACATCAGGTCTGGTCCATAGTCCAAAGGCAAGAGGCGGGCAAGCAGCCCCCTCCAAGGACACGTGGCGAGTTCGGTTTCGCCACACTTCTCCCCTTTACCCCCCAGACTAACAGGGTATCTGACCTCCTGCCGGTCAGTGCCCTGGTTAGTCCAGCAACCCACCCATGAAGCACAAACAGCAGTACCTCCCATCCACAATAACTGGTTACTACACCTGGGTAGAGGAGAACTTTGTCCAGGTCCAGGTGCCTCACCACGGCTGTGTGGGGGACTGGTAGTCTGCCTTGGTGGGTTGCTGAGTGGGCAGAGACCAGCGGTTGTGGGAGGGGGAGACCGACCGTCTCCCCTCTGGGTACACAGCTCTGCTGCTGGAGACCGACTGTCTCCCCTTTGGCTAAACAGCCCTGTCGTGGGGGGGCAGGACCGACCGTCCCTACCCCCTGTGCTGGAAGTGCAGAGACCACTGTCCCATCTGCACAGGTGTGGGGCTTACAGTCTCCCCCTGGTACATTAAGCTGCTGCTGGGGAGAGGTGGTAACCAGCTCCTCTCCCATTAGAACACTCTGCCGCTGGGGAATGGAGACTGGGCTCTCTATTCCCTGTACATTAATGATCCGCCGCTGGGGAGAGGTGGTAACAAGCTCCTCTCCCATACATACTTCCCGTCTCTGCGGAGGGAGACCGACTGTCTCTCCTCCCAGCACAGAGTCCTGCTGAGGGGGAAAGGGGGCTGGGCTCTCCATTCCCTGCTGGATACTCTGCCGCTGGGGAATGGAGACTGGGCTCCCAATTCCCAACAAATCACACTGCCGCTGGGGAGGGAGGACGGCCCCTTCAGCTCCCTGTAACTTGGGCGCAGAGACCACGGTCCCATCTGCGCTGGTGTGGGGCTTACTGTCTCCCCTTGGTGTGCTAAGCTGCCGCTGGGGAGAGGGGGTAACAAACTCCTCTCCCTTACACACTTTCAGCCGCTGGGGAGCAGGGCTGACCCTCTGTACTCCCTGTAGGCAGGGCGCAGAGACCACGGTCCCATCTGCGCTGGTGAGGGGCTTACTGTCTCCCCTTGGTGAGCTGTGCTGCCGCTGGGGAGAGGGAATAACAAACTCCTCTCCCTTACACACCTTCAACCGCTAGGGAGAGGGGATAACAGTCTCCTCTCCCTGCACCGTAGACTGCCGCTGGGGAGCAAGAACGGCACCTTCAGCTCCCTGTAACGCACACTGCCGCTGGGGATCTGGGCCGACTGCCCAGCATCCCTGTAGGGCCGGTAGAGAGACCGCAGTCCCATCTCCACCTGCCATCTGTGGGTCTTCCCAGGACCAATCCGTGAGGCCCCTCAAAATTTGTGAGTAAGGGCCACCTGCTTCCCCACCTGGCAACTCTGGCTGCTGCTGGGGATCTGGGCCGGCTGCCCAGCATCCCGGTGGAGAGACCTTGGTCCCATCTCTACCTGCCTGTTGTGGTTCCTCACAGGACCAGTCTATGAGGACCCCCACTTCGGGTTCCTCCCGCCGCCTCAGGGAAAGACGGCTAACCTCCTCGGATGCAGCCTCTACCCGGCTGCTGTAACGCTCCTGCTGCTGAGCATACTTCCTCTCTTTCGCCAACCGGAATTCTCGGTCCAGCCTTGTGTTTCGCTCGGCCATGACCTGGTTCCAGATCACCCGGCGTGTCTCCATGGGTATATCATCCCCATACTCGGCCACTCGCTGCCTCACCTCGGCCAGCCAATCATCTCCAGAGCCAGAACCTTCCATACTAGTCTGCTCCCAGGGGCGCTGCACGAGTGCTAGCGTTGCCCTCAATTTGTAAATCCAAACAGTGTCTCTGAGCTGCTTTACCTCGCACTAGGACGCCATCCCACCGCTGCCACCAATGTAACGGATCCAATGGTACCCCAACCGGGTACCTCCGTTAATGGATGCTCCTAGCGCTTCCTGAGGACTCCAATTTTTTTAAGCTGGAATCGACAGGTGTTAGCAACAGACTGGACATGAGGAGCAAAGATGAGGCCAGTATCAAAAATTAAAAGACCACTATAGTGGCAGGAAAACATACTAGTTTTCCTGGCACTATAGTGCCCTGAGGGTGCCCCCACCCTCAGGGACCCCCTCCCGCTGGGCTCTGGGGAGAGCTAAGGGGTTAAAACTTACCTTTCTCCAGCGCCGGGCGGGGAGCTCTTCTCCTCCGATCCTCCTCTTCCCATTCGGCTGAATGCGCACACGCGGCAAGAGCTGCGCGCGCATTCAGCCGGTCTCATAGAAAAGCATTATCAATGCTTTCCTATGGACGCTTGCGTGCTCTCACTGATTTTCAGTGAGAATCACGCAAGCGCCTCTAGCGGCTGTCAATGAGACAGCCACTAGAGGCTTTGAGGGCTGGATTAACCCATTTATAAACATAGCAGTTTTTCTGAAACTGCTATGTTCATAAAAAAAAATGGGTTAACCCTAGCTGGACCTGGCACCCAGACCTCTTCATTAAGCTGAAGTGGTCTGGGTGCCTAGAGTGGTCCTTTAAACCAAGACAGCGCGTTTGAAAGGATGGGGGAGGCAGGTACAGTCAACCTGCATGGAGAGTGAAGGAGGAAGATCAGTGTTAGGAGGAGGAAAAATAAAAAACGAATTTTTCAGAAAGCAGGACGACATCCAAGCAGAGATAGAAGAGAGGCAATTGGTGACACGTTGTAGAACAGCAGGGGAGAGGTCAGGGGAGGAGAGGTATATCTGGGTGTTAATCTACCATAGCATTCTGTGGTTCAACTAATGTGTTTATGTACTGTTGCTCACATGTAAATTCACATTTTTTTCTCTTTTTCTATATGGTGAAAGACTGGATTTTCAAGCAATAAGCTCCACAAACATAAAAATGTCCAGGATAAAACCATGACCTGCTTGTGCCAGATGGCTAAAGATATATCGATATTCAGAAGTCTCCTGTACAATGGCTGTTTGTAAATGCTTTCAAAGCAGGCTTCAATTATTTACAAGTTATATTCAGACAAAGTTGTAAATAAGTAGCTTCAGTTTCAATTTAGCCATTTGTGAAAGATTTTCTCCTTATATCTTCTAAAACAAATGCATTTTTTTCTGCTCTTGTCAAGTCATTCGGGAGGACTTTACTTCTGGGAACAGATTTCAAAGTAGTCTAAGACGGAAGATAAAAACAGAGAGCTGGCCATTAGCTGCTGCAGGATGGGCTCTGAATCATTTATTAGCCATCAGTCTTTCCAGCCACTGGCTTTACCCCATGCAGTACCAACTGTACTGCTTATAGTGACTGCTGTAGAAAACGGATCAGTAAAAGGAAAGTCTTAGACTAGCTGGCTGCTGCAAGCCAGCAATAAGCTCTACAGATCAGAATGATTGTGCCGCCTGTGGTTAGCAAAAAGGCAACGCTGATTATAAAAGAAAAGGGAAATATACAGCACTTCCTCTTCCGTGGCTAACAGCCTTACACAAGCCTTGCCTGACTGCAAAGCACATATAGCACATGGTTAGATAGAGAAAGAGGAACAGATAAAGATTGCAGCATTCGAGAATAATGCACGTTTGTTTTAACGGAATACGTGAATGAGTGCTAGGGAATAAAAATATCAATTTGACTAACACACAGCCGCAATGATAAACATAACAGTTTAGCACGAAATGCAGGAAAGGCGTTAAAAATACACCCTGTTGCGTACAGTTAGGGGTAAGAATACATAAACCATGCAGTCAAAGTGCTATCACTCACCTTTTCACATCTTTTGAAAATGAACACCACAGTTACTGCATCATGTCAAACTTTTACAAAATAAATATGTTCAAACACACGATGCAGAATTAGTTGATGCAATTGGAACTGCACTTTTATGTTATTTGTTACAAAGGGCAATAATTTAAGAAGTGCTCTACAGGATCAAGCTCATCTCATCTCTAAATATTATTTTGCTACAAAATACCTGGGCACTGATACTGCATTGTGATGGAATACAGAAATCAGGTTATATTTACCTTATGGTCGGGTCACTATTTGAGGTAATCCAAACACCTGCAAAATTGTTTGCATAGATTTTGTTCTCCAAGAACTGGCCTCTTCCTTTTTCATGGACATAGATGCCTCCCGTCTGTCCGTGGTGAATTTCGCATCTTACCACTGTGGGATTGGCATAGGCTTTCACTTCAAAGCCTGCTATTCTATTTCTGTGTATGTTGCAGCTTTCAAAATAACCCTGCAAACAGAAATAATTTTAAAAACACTCACGAGAGTCCCAGTCAATCTTATATATTAAAATATAAAAAAAAATTATATATCGTTCATCTTATCACCAATACACCTTAAGAAAATCCATGTGCTCTCGTCATTCATTTTCTATATCATACGCTGTGCAGCACTGTGGTTTATTGAATACCAACCAGATTTAAGGTAGAGTGCCGGATTTATGCTTTTTTGTAAAAAAAAAAAAAATATATATATATATATATATAAAAAATTTTTTAATATATATATATTTTATTATTATTATTATTTTTTACATTTTAACAAAGCTCAGGCTTAGAGGGACAGGAGTAAAAATATTTTGTTTGTAAAAAAATAAAAATATAAATAAAAAAGCTCAACAAATGGATTAGTACTTCCATGTAATATATAAACAAAATGGGAAAGGGTGAAGGGGGGGTAATAAAGGAAGAAACAATTCACCATGCCGTGGTCAAATGTGAATACACCAACATCTCGTCCGTGATGTATGTGATTCCTTCTAATTATAGGGTTGCCATGATTTTTAACCCAAATACCAGCAAGCGCATTGTTGGAGATTTCGTTGTCTTCGTATATCCCCTGATTATTAAAAAACAAAAATGACATTTTTTTAATGTTTTTATTATTATTATTATTATTATTAAAAAGGCAAGTAAACTAAATAGATAGTATTATGGCAATACCTGCGCATGATCTGTAATATATAGCCCTACGTTTTCACAGTCACTGATGTTACAGTGTTTGATGGTTGGACAGGCTCCTTGGCCACTGACACAGACAGCAGAACCAACTGGAAGAGAAGAGAGTCAGGAAGCATTCTTGGAATCGGCTTTGTGCAAATACAGTAAGTGCCCATTCGTTATTAAATTCTGAATTATAACGGCTGCATATTGCAGTGTGTTAATTTATTTTTACCAATTTAAATGGTATCACACAAACTTAAACCACAAAGAAGTTAAAATGTAAAGAGAAATGTAAACCACCACATACCTGTGCAGGTACTACGAATGATACAGTGGTCAATGACAGGACTGCAGTTCACTGTTATTTCTAAGCAGTGATGAGCGTTATGGTGCTGGGCTGATTTATCATCAGGGTTAAACTGAAAGAAAAACAAACTCTAAAAATATGAAGCAAACAGACTTAAGGTTTCTGCAATATATGTGAGATAGTTTAGAGTGGTGAAGGAGAAACTTAAATGGACAAGCCAACTACTAACAGTACCAATTTATTATATAGATATATTTTTTATATTAACACAGGAATAAATAAATAAAATAAAATACAATCATACACTATTTTGGTCTGGTCTAGTTTAGTGGGAAATTTGGAAGATTTACAAAGTTTAATAGAAAAAAGAAAACATGTACAATGTCATTTAGATAGTATCATTGTAAAGCAGACAGTTGATATACTGCTGTGTTGCACAAGCAACAGAAAAAATAGCTATATGAAAAGTGCCAAATTTACTGTGGTGGACATCAAACAAATTATATATATTTATTTTGTTATATCCCTCCAGGGTGATATTTTATTCCTCATTTTCCAATTCTCTACCAGAGGCCTGTGAGCCTGAGGGTTCTGTGCTGTATCTTTTCTAGACAGTTTCTTCTGGACCGTGATCTCAGATGTCCCACCTGAAATCTATTGAAGCCACTCCCCCAACTTGGGAGTCACAGCCCTGAGTGCTCCTATCACAGTTTAGTCTTAGCTCTGTCATTCTTAACTACCGTTTGTGGTATCTCCCCTCTAAACATAAGCAGGTCCACCCCATATTCTGAAAAGATACGTCAGAACACAATTCAAGCAACTTGGTAGTTTCTCGCAGTGTATTCTGTTCGTGCCAACATCTTGCAACCGCTCACTATCTGCTGGATTGTCTCAGAAGCCTCTTTGCACAGTCTGGTGTGGTGTGGTGTGGTAAACCACTGCTTCTATTGATCTGGTGCCCATTTCTGTGCTACTATAATTAATGTCTCAGTGCTGTCTTTCAGTCCTGCCTTTTCCAACCACTGGTAGGGTTTTATCATCCCCACTCCCTCTAGCATGTAGGCTCATTGAGCAGTGCCCTCAACCCCTCCGTTTCTGTGCGTCCATTTGTCTGGTTACAATTACGTGTCTGTTAGTCCACTTATAATACAGCGCGACGGAATTTGCTGGTGCTATATAAATAATAAAATAATAATGCAAGCCACATCCACTATCTGCCAGTGGTACACTCCATGAAACCTCCTCCTTTTCTGCATCCTCTATCTGTTGAAGTCTGAGGCATTCCCTTAGCAATTTATCTTTGGAAGCCATCTTTGGGGTGTACTTGTGGATGCCATGTGTTTAATCCAGGACTGTGGCCTTGACACTCATCAGACCCCAACCTTCTTCCTTCTGGTTGGTGTACAGGCTCTGGGTGCTGGATTTCCGGTCGAATCATCTATTCATAGTGAGTAGATTCTGGGTCTTGACATCCATGGTGACCAGGTCTTCTCTTTGGCCAGGTTATTATTTCAGCTGGGTACCTGATGACCAGGAGGGCATGTGTGTTAAAGCCTTGGACCTTGTTCTTGCCATTGTGATGGGACTTCAGGACATGTCTGGCTCTCTGGAGGTACTTGAATGTTGCCATCGTCCTTGCCTCTTCCTCATGCTTGTCATATGTTTGTGGTACGCCAAGACACTTGTAGCAGTTCTCTACATCGCCTATTTGGTGTTCTGGTACTTTAATTCCTTATGACCTGATTTTCCCTCTTTTTGCTATCATATGCCCACACTAATCTAGCCTGAATGACATTCTGATGTCCTTGCTTTATATACTAGCTCAGTGGGTCAGTGAGTCAATGTCCCTTTCATTCTTGGCATACAGCTTGATGACGTCCATGTAAAGCAGGTGGATGATCTGTGGATGATCTCCACTCTTCTTGATGATCTAACTGAGTGGGTTGAAGCCTATGCAGAACAGTATTGGGGATAGCACATCACCTTGGTATATGCAACATTTGATAGAGAGAGAAACACACACACATACAGTTATATACATAGACAGTTGCATTTACAATTATTAAACTCCCACTGAAAATCAGATGTTGAAAATCAGATGTAACCGTAAAATAAGATTTACTGTCAACATTGACATACTTTTAGCTGTTGGCAATAAACAAAATTAAACAAAATCAATTGAAATAGTTCAATGCAACGAACGACTGAAAAAGACCTGGTGGCAACAGGCACGGAGGTTTCAATGAGCACAGTAAGGAATGTAGTAAACGCAAAAGTTTTCCACACCAGAACTCCAAGATGTACATCATTACTGACTCAAAAGCACACGAAGTCGGCTTCAATATGCTCAAAATCACATAAATAAGCCACAGGAGTTTTGGGGTTCTGTTCGGTGGAGCAATGAAACACAAATAGAACTTTTCGGCCCAATGGATCAGCGGTACGTCTGGAGGAAGAAGCATTAAGAATACGCTGAAAAGAACACTCTGCCTACAGTTAAGCATAGCGGTGGCTCGGTGATGCTCTGGGGGTTCTATTGCATCCTCTGGCACTGGATGCATGTGTGGAAGGCAAGATGGATTTATTGAAGTTTCGGGAAATCCTAGGAGAAAACGCCATGCCATCTGTGAGGAAGCTGAAGCTTCACATTGCACTTCCAACAAGACAATGATCCCAAGCATACCTCAAAATGAAACTGTGTAAATCCATTCATCTGGTTGCAGAAGTAGTCCTGGAATATTCAACTGTGGCCATCACAATTGACGTCAACCCTATAGAAAATCTCTGGTGGGATTTAAAGAAGCAAACCCAAGAATAATACTGGAGGCCATTGCTTGTGAGCAGTGGGTTAGATTCCTCAGGAACGTTGTCAAAAGCTTGTGTCTGGCTATGCATCTCATTTGCAGCAGGTCATAACTGCAAAAGTGTGCTTTACTGAGTACTAAAGATGCATGCCATGAAGTTGTTCAATTATTTTGAAACTGGACTTTTTAGTCATAAGTTGCATTAGGGGAAATCACTTGAAGCATTCATTGTGTTGAGCTATTTCAAATGCTTTTGTTTAAATTGTTCATTGCAAGCAGCTGAAATCTGGACAACAGTCATTTTCAATAGGTTGAATATTTTTGATTATAACCGTATTCATATACATGAATATGAAAAAAATATATGCAATTTTTAGAGAACATTACGCTATTCAAAGTGCTTATGGTTAGATGATGTAGCTTACCCTAATTGTCATGTAACCAACATAGGCATCTTCTGACCCCTCCATAAATACAAACGTTGAGTCTCTAGTGTTTTCTATTATGACCTTGTCTGCAACTTTTCCTGGTGCTGTAAAAGAAAACAAAATTCAATTTTTTTTTTGTGATTTACAAATACATCAAAACATAAATAAATAGATTACACAACAAAAGCCAAAAAGTAATGCAGTTGGCAAAACTGTGCAAAATGTCATGATCACATACTTTGTTAAGGTTAACGGAATCCTCCAGGCACATCAACAAGTTGATCTCAATGTAGTTGTCATAGTGCCTGGATTTCCCTTGTGCCATCGTACCTTTCAGACGAATGTGTTCAACTCTTCAAAAAACATTTAATGGAACAGTTTAAGCACCATAAAAACTTTTTCAAAAATAAATTGTTATGGTGCCAGAAGGTCCTTGGGAGTAACTTACCATAAGGGTTTAAAGCAGTCTCGAACAGAGGCAGACTGGAGCTTGGGGATGCGCCTTAATTGTTAAATTGTTCAAAAATGGTTTAACACAGAACTATATAGATGTGCAAGTGGCGACTTCCACAAATTGGCTGGTGTGTATTTCCATCAAGGAGTCAGAGCAATGTTTAGAAAAATGGAAGAAAACGGATCTTGCAGAGGACTAACTGTTCACACAGGACTAAACTTGCTTGGTCAACAAGCTTTGAACTCCTACCGGAATTTGGACCTCTTATGCCCACCACATTGACACTTACTATTCCAACAGTTATGTCAATACATATCAGTTCTAGTAATACATAAGGGAACAGTACCTGCACCAATCATCGTTATAGGAGACTCTATGTAAATCCATTCATCCGTGTAGATTCCAGAATGGACGAAAATGAGTCCATCAAAATGAGCTTCCTGAACGCCACCCAAAGCATCTTCAATTGTATCATAGTACTGGAAGAAATATGCAAAAATCTTAATCTATGAATCATTTGACTTATGACAATTTATATATTTATATATTATATAACACCTTACCAACATATTTTCTCTCCCTTTGTATCTTGTAGGGTTACTGTAAAAATGTTCTGCAAATCCTGGTTTAACATGTGCACCTTTATACTGTCATGAGGGAAAGGGGAAAAAAATTGTACATAATTACCGTATAGCAAACAGTTACAATGCAGCCAGTGCTGGCACCTCTCAAGCACTGGGATTTATATATTTTTGTTCAGAATTTTTTTTATTTTAAATTACCTAGAAAACAGTAATAGGAATTAGGACACGTGTAAGCAACGTTTGGCACTCCAGATATTGTGGACATCTCCCATAATGCTAGCAAAGCATCAAGGGGTATGTAGTCCACAACATCTGGAGTACAAAAGGTTGCCTACCACTGGATTAGGATGTTGCTGCCTACTTAAAGTAGCTATATGATTCTTTCCAAATAGAGACTTATTAGGAGTTGTCCTAACTCCTCAGGTTTTCGATCTTGTTTAACAAATGTACTGGGCATGCACATGACATCATGCACACACCCTTGGAAGGGCAGAAGAAGCGGTTTCAGCGGCTGCCATCTTAGAAACTCCAAGATGGAAACACTGAGGAAGAGGACCTGGTGGGGCCAGCACAATGGAAGAAAATATAACTGGAACCAGTCCCGGGTAACTAAATGTTTAAATTTACAGTAACAAAAGTTTTTTCAAATGTAGCCATATTTTTAAAGGTGAAAAAAGTATTGGATATTTATTTTAACAAAATTAACAATTCTTGTCTGTAGATGATGTGGAAAAGGATTTTTTTTATTTATTTTTTAATAAAGCTGCAGTAGCCCAAAGGATTCTAACACTTTCACATTTCGCTTATGTTCCAAGAAATAGCGTATTCATTATGACGTGATGGATTCCAATCCATTTTAACTAACACCTATAAAAGATATTACACCTTAGGAAATTACATAACACCATAACTGTACTTGGAACACTTGTCCCAAAACATGCTATATATGTGTCTATTCTCTGGCTATAACAACATGGACTTTAAGTCTAAAACCTTCCCTCTGCCATCAGTGTTTGCTTCACTAGTGGAGATTGGGCTGTGGCAGTTTGTTAAAAGTTAAACTGATCTTGTAAAATATATTCATACCAATTGCTGAAAGCTTTCTTTCCAAGGGTTTGGATGCTCATATTCTTCAGGGTTAATTTGAAAAAATTTCCCAGGTTCAGGATGCATCATTGGACGTGTATATTCAAATACTTCCATATACAATCGTTTCCTAAAAAACAACAATCAATAAATAAGTGAACAACACAAAACTTGCATGTTAAATAAAAGTTGTATAAGAATTAGAGAATTACATTCTGTATTCATTTTTGCCCCCTGGATGTTCTTTAAGTATTGCATTTTTTAAGTATCATTTATAACCATTTCCATTTAAAATCATTCAATATAAAGTGTATTTTAAGGAATAACATACACTATGATATCACTGACCCCCTGGACAGTTGCTCTATTACTGTCAGAGTTCACCGAAAATCAATTTAGAATATATTTTGCACACTACGTTAAAGACTTTTCAGATCATCTCTCTTACTAAACAACTATCCCATTTCTAATATGAAATCACATTCCGTCAAGTAATATGAGGAATTTTATATGCTGGGCTTACCACAAAATCGGATCATTTGCAAGTTCGCTGAAACGCTTGCACACACAAGCTGCTCTACAAAGATCCTGCTCCAGCAGGTAAGAAAAGATCTTCAGAACCACCTCATCTGGTAGTTTTTCTTGAAGATATTGCTCTGCAGGGGCTGCTATTAAATAAATAAAAACATACCTTAGAACACAAATTTGCTAACATGCCAAATTACAGTCTTACATTATGTCTGTGCTCTAAACAAACAAAAAAAAAAGAAGGTAAGAATTGTTTTGTAATCTATGCTTGTAATTTGAAATCCATCTTACCAGGCAGATCCTGGGATTTCCCAGACACTCTGGCACGTTTTGCTCTATGGCCAAAGTTTTCAGTTGTTGAGGTGGAAGCACCCTAAAGGAAAAACAAAGAAATAGAAATGGTAAATATATTAATAGCATGTTAATTAGATGGTTAAAAGTCACAACAGGCAGTGTATTGTTTTAAAAACTGTGTTAATAGGCCCTAAAATTATCAATCATAAACCACCAGCCATGCTTTAAATGTCACTGTATGCCTGAAAGGTCCATGTCACACTCACTAGTGGTATATTTCTACTCGCCAGGGCAGAATTTTCACTCACAAATGACTAGTTGCTTGTGAATTAAAAAACCCTGGTAATAGGGTTTAAAGTTACAAACAAAATTAAGAGGATAGGGAGAGAGGCGGGGAGAAAATTCTTCGCTTTGCAGGCTCTGTCTACAAGGGACAAGCTCAATACATCCATTGCTAGTTTGCTGTGCGTACCGACGACAGAGATATTTTCTGCACAAAACGGACATTAGGCAGTCTGGAACAGAGTTTGGGGCTGCCAAAGTCACATTTACCTGGGGTGTAACTAGTCCAACAGCACAAAAGTGCAGATTTCTCTGTACGTGCAGAGTTACAAGAAGAAACGCTGCACACAGATTCCTACAAACAGGAACTCTTCAAATCACAGAAGTGGTCAGAGTGGTGGGAGTAATCCTTTAACAAATGCACAGATCCCCAAAGCAACCCAAAAATCGACAAACATGCATTCCTGACACTATAGTTCTAAAAATACAGTTTAGGTTTCCGGTCTGTCACTGCGTACTTTAAAAAGGTGTTCTACTCACTGTTTTTCCAATGCCAAACCAGTCTCGCCGCAGCTGGCCCTGCTCTGTCTCCGTGGTGGAGATCATCAAATTTGACAATCTCAACCAATCCAATGCTTTCCCATAGGCACCAATCAGCATCTCTTCATAGAGATGCATTGAATCAATGCGACTCTACGGGAAGCGTTTAGTGTCTCCATGCAGAATGTGGAAACACCGTACATCAACTTCCAGTTGACTTTCTCCAAAAAGGCAGTGTTTACATTAAAGAGCCTGCATGGATATGCTATAGATAATAGAACAACTACATTAAGCTGTAGTAGTTCTAGTAATAGTGTCCCTATAAGTATAATTAGCAGAGCAGGAAATATGGACTTATAATCACACACAGCGTGCTACTGCAGGCTCTAGCAAGTAAATAAGAAATGAAGGGAAGCTTTATAAAAAATTAAAAAGGCAGTTTAAAATTGCACCCATATCACTGTAAACTATACACCTCTCAAAAAAAGGTGTTTGTTTTGTTTTTTTAAGATGCACTACTTGAAAACTGTAAACATGAATTCACTTCCCTCAACTCAAAAAAAAAAAAAAAAAACATCCAATCTCCTGCCCTGTGGTAGCAGCAATAGAATGAAATGTAGATCAGATCAACCGCTGGAAACATATCTTTAAACGTGAGCTATGCATTTAACTCTGAATGCGGGTGGGATGAGATATTGCAGTATGTGAAATATGATGGGAAGCAAAGTGATCATATATGCATATAAACATATAGAATAAACGTATATGATCATATAGAAATTATATAGCTTTAGATTTAAAAGAAGCATCCATTGTGTAAGTCTGCAAATAAACAAGGACAGAGAATGCGTACTGTGTTGCAATCAGCGATATCTCAGCGGTACAACATTTATATTGACATCTGGTCAACATTTCATTTTTATTTATTTTAGAGGTACATTTTATAGACCACAGACAAAGAATGCATCTCTCTTCTCTCACCTCCATACTGCTCTTTGTTGGACAAGCGGTTCTTTTAGGGACAAGAGTTTTTCTGCGAAGTTGATATGGACTATTCTGTGCACCAGGACCTGATTCTTCTGCAACCATGTCTGCAGGCACTTCATCTGCAATATAGAAAGTCATTTTATAAAATATTCCAACCGTCAATACTTGGTTGTATATATAATGTACTATGTATGACAGTAAGGTACTACCTACATCACCCATTGTTTCTTATATAGCATGCATTGTGCAAATCAGATCAGGAGTAAAATGTGTACTCCAATGAAATGGTCCATTCGTCAACTATTACACCTCATGCAAACATGTTTGAGAGAGGACATTTTCTTCAAAATATCTTGGTATCCAAACTGGTATCCACAGCATACTTCACTGTGTAGTAATTTCTCACATATCAGAACAGAAATATCACTTGGCACAATGTAGGACTAAAATGTGAATGATATATTAAGTGCTATAGTCTTACACTATAGGGAATGGTTTAAATAATTAAAAAAAAAAAAAAAGTTTGCATTTCAGTAATTAATTTTTTTCCCCATTAATTCCTTAATATTAAATCTGTGCATATTGGGAGCCTGTCGACAACACGCACAACATATCGATGATAGACGACCAATTGCGGCACGGCTAACCCCTCTGTGCTGCAAAAATCCTCCCCTAAGGCCTGCAGTGAAGCAGAATGACACTGGAGGAGGACTGGGCTGCAGAGAGAACTTGGCCTCTGTGTGGGATCGCAGATATGTTTTTTAAACATTTTTTTTTTTTTTTTTTATAAACCAGTGGGACACAGTGCCAGCAAGGGATTCTTCTAACCAAACACCTTTATTAAAACGTTGTTTTTGGTCAGCGTAACCCTTTTGCATTATGGACTTTTTCCCCCCACCTTTATTACTATGCAGTTTCTGCACATGCAAAGTATTTTAAAGATGCAGCTCAAGTTACATAAGGGAGGAAATTATTGTTTTAAATATTTAAATATCCCACGTTTATGAACGTGGTCTAATCTCTGGGCTTATTCTTCAAAATAATCAGTAAATATTTAAATGCTTGAAGGAACAAAAATATCTATAGGCATTTCCTAAGATAATACTCTCTGACAGTGCTTTGAAGCATGGAGGGAATGGCATTCCTGTAATTGGTGACATTATCACCATTTACTCTGCTCTGATTTTGTTTAGCCATTAACCTTAAATGTATAGCAATGCAAGGGTTAGCAATTCTAAACAAAATAAAACCTGGTATAACAGTATGTTGGATGTGATTAAAAACAAAATAAAAAAACACAACATTATGAGCTCACATGTGTGATGACTAAGGTTTTAGTTTATCTATTATTGCCAACAGCAACTGCAGGAGTTAAACTAAAACTTAATGCATGTGTAGCGGATTGGTACCGGGCTGTCCCACGACATGTATGAGAATAAGTGTATTTGGTCATATGGCTGGTTTAATGTGTATGTACATGTATAGAAAGCATGGTATCCGGGTATAATGACAGTTAAATGTATGTAAAGAATTGTATTCCTCTAGTTGTTCGGTAGAATCATTCAAATAAAACAAGGGAATGAAACTACCGAACAACCAGACCACCCAGGAATGAGTGTGCCTCCAATTACCGTTTGCAACAATGTTGCAAACAGGTAATTGGCAATCAGTGCAGTGTGGTCTTTGTCCTCTGGGTGGCCACCATTCGGGAAACAAACACGTGGCGGCGGCCATCTTAAACTACCGAACAGCGGTGTTTTGCCGTCGAGTGTCTGGAACTAAAATCGGACACTTGACTAGGCAAACACCGCTGAGACCTCCATACTTCCAGAAATTCGTATGGAAACTACCGAATGACTCGCCGTTCGGTAGAAAGAGCCCCATAAACAAGGGAATTCATTCAAACCCTCTCCAGGCTCTATAACACAGGCAATTCGCCTGTTTTCATTCCCTTGTTTGTGACCGACCGCAGGGCCAAAATGCATGGAACTGTTTTCGGATACTTTACCCATGCGGTCGGTCAAATCTTTGGAACCCCATATCTCACGAACCATTCATCCGAATGGGCTAATTTTTAAGTATGTTGGTCCCCCAGAATAGAGCTATCTGGGGATGTTGGATTTGTGGATGTACCCCAAGTATTTAGGGTACATCCAAAACTCGGGGAAAACTGTGTACACAATAAGGGGATTATGATGCTAGAGGAGGGGAGGAGATCTGTGGGAGGTTACTACTTAGAGATTGGATAATGTCTTAAGTGTTAGAACCTCCTCCCTTGCATGGGAGAGGGCTTTATAAGGAACTGTGGAATAAAGCTTGTCAGACTACTCCTGAAACTGTGTGTCGTCCAGTTATTGGGATTGCGATGGGGATACTGCTGTATTACTTTACCTGCTGGAAACCTTGCCTGTGGACTTAACATCACCTTGTTCCTGAGCCTCACTGGGATCTCTAGTGGAGAATAGCTGTGCAAGATCGGCTCTCCGCTACATTGGTTGGCAGCGGTGGGATCCAAACTCACAGAGGAACAAGCGTAAATGGAGTACGGATGGAGATTGATTTTTCTGCGCTAAAACGCTCCACGCTAAAGGACCTCCTAGAGGCAAGGGGTATACAAGCCAGCAATAAGAAGAAAGCAGTACTTGTTACAGAACTCATGGCAGAGTACAGAATGGAGGGCGATTCAGTTCCGGCACAGAGGGAGCCGGGAGGAACACCACAAGGATCGGAATTCCAGAGGCAGGTTCAGTTCAGGCTATCCTTTTATGGGGGAAACCCCCCAACAGAAATTGTTACCAGGACAATGGCCGAGGTACAAGAATTCATCCTAAGGACCCAAGCACCAGAACAAAGCTCTGCAATTAATGTGCCACAGGAAGGTAAGCCTAAAATACCATACCAGGCTTTTAAAACATATGTGGAGGCAGAGGAAGATATAGACGCTTTCCTGCAAGACTTTGAAAGACTGTGTGCACTGCATAAAATTAACGCAGAGGACTGGGTACCTATTTTGGCCGGAAGGTTAACCGGGAGGGCAGCAGAGGCATATCGGACTGTACCTAATGACGAAATAAGGAATTACAATAAAGTGAAAGAAATTATACTCGCCAGGTATGCTATAACACCCGAGGCATACCGGCGGAGGTTCCGGGATCTAAAGAAAGCAGAGAAGGACTCGCACGCAGAGTGGGCATGCCGATTACAGGGGGCAGCGCTCGGGTGGGTGCAAGCTAGCAAGGCACGTTCTATGGAGGATGTAATACAGATGTTGCTGATGGAGCAGTTCTATGCGGGAGTAACCAATGAGGTCCAGGAATGGGTAAGGGACAGAAACCCTACTTCCCTTACCGAGGCTGCTAGGAAAGCGGATGACTACCTGGATGCACGCAGGTCACAAAAACCTGCAGCTCCAAAAGCAACCTTCAAAACATTCGGGGGAAACACCTACACCCCAGCTCCACCGAGACCGCTACCACCACCACCACCACCCGCTGCACAGCCCCGGTTCCGACAACCCACCGCTGGCCCCTGTCATCACTGCCAGAAGTGGGGACATTATAAAAGGGAATGCCCACAGCTACGGGACCGTTCCACCTGGATTCGTCCAGGCCCACCTCCACCCAGGGCGGCCGCAGCCCACCACTACCAGGACCTAGTCACCACCCTGTATGGTTCCGCAGTCCCCATTACTACTGTGGAACAATGGGAGGTACTGCACGAGGCAGATCCGGTCCAGGCCAATGTGGATAATCTACGGCACCATCGACAGACAGTATATCTGAATGGTACAGCAGTCCGGGGATTACGAGATTCGGGAGCCACCATCACTTTGGTACAGAGCCACCCGATTTCAGATCAGGCAAAACTGAACAAAACTGTTGCCGTCCGGGTAGCAGTGTACCGGCTACCTACAGCAAGGGTACATTTACATTGGGGAGCGGGGGCAGGGGAAGTGGAGGTGGGGTTGATGCCACATTTACCGGCGGAGGTTTTATTGGGGAACGATCTGGGGAGGCTCACTTCTGCTTTTGAGCCCCAGTCGCCCACCACAGGAGAGGTCAACCATGTAGTCACCCGACAACAGGCCCGCACCCAGGACCACAACACACTGCCGGAGGTCCAGGTAAGCAACCCTACCCCCCCTCTAGAATGTGTCCCCTGGGCTCCACCTAACGAATTTGTAGCTGAAGTCGCAACAGACCCCACGCTTCAGGTGTATAGGGACAAGGTTGGCACGGGTTCCCCCGGGGCGGAGGGAGAGAAGTTTATCTGGGATAAACAACTGTTGTACAGGGAAACAACCAAACAGATTACGGGGTTAGACCCGATAGCGAGGAGACAATTAGTGGTACCACAGCGGTACCGGGCGGAATTACTCCGGATAGCGCATGATATTCCGCTATCCGGACATCTAGGGGTTAGTCGCACCAGATACAGACTAACCCAGAGTTTCTTCTGGCCAGGGATTAGCCAGGAAGTACGCAGATATTGCACGACTTGCGATACCTGCCAGAGAGTGGGAAAAGGGGGGGATCGCAGGAAGGCTAAACTTCACCCCTTACCCATAATAGAGGAACCTTTTAGCCGAATAGCGGTGGATCTGATAGGCCCCCTCAATAAAGTTAGCCCGTCAGGAAAACGGTATATTTTAACGGTCGTAGATTATGCCACCAGGTATCCAGAAGCAGTGGCTCTGACCAACATCCACGCTGAGACGGTCGCGGATGCCCTCATGCGGATATTCTCCCGGATGGGATTACCCAGGGAGATTATCTCGGATCAGGGTACCCAGTTTACCGCAGAATTCACCCAACACCTCTGGAGGATCTGTGGCATTAAGCCTATTATCAGTGCCCCTTACCACCCCCAGACGAACGGGCTCTGCGAACGATTCAATGGTACCTTGAAGCAGATGCTCCGAACCTTCGCAGAGACCCACAAGGACTGGGAACGATTCCTGCCGCACCTCCTATTCGCATACCGGGAGGTGCCGCAGGAATCCACAGGGTTCTCCCCGTTTGAATTATTGTTTGGAAGGAGGGTCCGAGGCCCATTAGATCTTATTAGAGAGCATTGGGAGGGAGACCGGAGCACAGATGGCACTCCCATCCTACCATATGTGTTGGCCTTTCGGGACCGCCTAGAAGCGTTGACCAAGACGGTACGGGAAAACCTTCAGGAGGCCCAGACCCGCCAGCGTACATGGTATGATCGGGGAGCCAGGGACCGTAGCTTTCAGATCGGGCAGAAGGTACTAATTTTAAAACCTGTCCGACATGATAAGTTACAGGCCGCCTGGCAGGGCCCATATAAGGTGGTGGAGCAAAGATGCGATACCACCTATATTATCGGCCCCTGCACAGGGACTGGGGGGCGACGCATGCTCCATGTGAACATGCTGAAGCCCTACCACGAGCGTACTGAGGAGGTAACCGCCATCTGTGCCCCTAACACGGAAGAGTTTGACAGCTTACCCCTCCCCGATTTGCTGGGGGATGGGCAGCTGTCCGGAGATTTAGGGGAAGTTACGCTGGGAGATCGGCTGAGCCCACAGGAGCGGATCGAGGTACAGCAACTATTGGAAGAGAAACGCGACACGTTCTCTAATGTACCTGGATACACGCCTCTGGCAACTCACCGGGTCGAGACCCCAGGGCAACTACCCATGCGCCAGACTCCCTACCGCATCCCAGAAGCGGTGCGGGCAAACATGCGTAAGGAGATCGACGAAATGCTCCAACTGGGGGTGATTGAACCCTCAGACAGTCCTTGGGCATCTCCTGTAGTCCTCGTACCAAAGCGAGACGGTACGACCCGCTTCTGCGTGGACTATAGGAGATTGAACGAGAAGACTGTATCTGACGCCTATCCGATGCCCCGGATAGACGAGTTACTGGACAGAATGGCCAGGGGCCAATACCTCACCACTATTGACTTGTGTAAAGGGTATTGGCAAATCCCCCTGGCCCCAGACGCCATCCCGAAGTCGGCCTTTGTCACCCCATTTGGCTTGTACCAGTTTAAGGTCATGCCATTTGGGATGAAAAACGCCCCAGCCACCTTCCAAAGGATGGTGGATCGACTCCTAGATGGATTCCAGGACTATACATGTGCCTACCTGGACGATATTGCTATTTTTAGCAATACGTGGCAGGAACACTTAGCTCACATCGGAGCTGTACTAGATAGGATAAGGGAAGCAGGTCTAACCTTGAAGCCGGCCAAGTGTAGTATCGGCATGGCTGAGGTACAATACCTGGGACATAGAGTAGGGTGCGGTAAACAAAAACCCGAACCCGCCAAAGTAGAGGCTGTAGCCCAGTGGCCCACCCCTAGGACTAAGACCCAGGTTTTAGCGTTTCTAGGGACAGCAGGGTATTACCGGAAGTTTGTTCCCAATTATAGCGCCCTGGCCAAACCCCTCACTGACCTGACCCGTAAGAACCTTCCCCGCCAAGTAAACTGGACCCCGGAGTGTGAGCAGGCATTCCAACAATTGAAAAATGCACTGATAAATGCCCCTGTCTTGGCAGCTCCCAATCCAACTAAACGTTTTCTTGTTCACACAGACGCTTCTATGTTTGGATTGGGGGCAGTACTGAGTCAAGTCGGGGCCGATGGCGGGGAACATCCAGTGGCTTACATCAGTCGCAAACTGTTACCTCGAGAAGTAAGCTACGCCGCCATCGAAAAGGAATGCCTGGCTGTGGTGTGGGCCCTAAAGAAGCTACAACCCTATTTATATGGACAGCCCTTTTCCTTGCTCACGGATCACAACCCGTTAGTCTGGCTGAACCGGGTGGCTGGAGACAACGCCAGGCTGCTGCGCTGGAGTTTGGCGCTACAGCCTTTTGACTTTAATATCCAGTACCGGCCGGGTAAGCAGAATGGAAATGCTGACGGGTTGTCAAGACAAACTGACTTAGAGAAATGATCCGTGAGCCCCCGGACATCCCCAAGCCGATCCGTGTTGGATCAGACTGTGTATGCCGGCTTGTGGGCAAGGGGGGAGCAGTGTAGCGGATTGGTACCGGGCTGTCCCACGACATGTATGAGAATAAGTGTATTTGGTCATATGGCTGGTTTAATGTGTATGTACATGTATAGAAAGCATGGTATCCGGGTATAATGACAGTTAAATGTATGTAAAGAATTGTATTCCTCTAGTTGTTCGGTAGAATCATTCAAATAAAACAAGGGAATGAAACTACCGAACAACCAGACCACCCAGGAATGAGTGTGCCTCCAATTACCGTTTGCAACAATGTTGCAAACAGGTAATTGGCAATCAGTGCAGTGTGGTCTTTGTCCTCTGGGTGGCCGCCATTCGGGAAACAAACACGTGGCGGCGGCCATCTTAAACTACCGAACAGCGGTGTTTTGCCGTCGAGTGTCTGGAACTAAAATCGGACACTTGACTAGGCAAACACCGCTGAGACCTCCATACTTCCAGAAATTCGTATGGAAACTACCGAATGACTCGCCGTTCGGTAGAAAGAGCCCCATAAACAAGGGAATTCATTCAAACCCTCTCCAGGCTCTATAACACAGGCAATTCGCCTGTTTTCATTCCCTTGTTTGTGACCGACCGCAGGGCCAAAATGCATGGAACTGTTTTCGGATACTTTACCCATGCGGTCGGTCAAATCTTTGGAACCCCATATCTCACGAACCATTCATCCGAATGGGCTAATTTTTAAGTATGTTGGTCCCCCAGAATAGAGCTATCTGGGGATGTTGGATTTGTGGATGTACCCCAAGTATTTAGGGTACATCCAAAACTCGGGGAAAACTGTGTACACAATAAGGGGATTATGATGCTAGAGGAGGGGAGGAGATCTGTGGGAGGTTACTACTTAGAGATTGGATAATGTCTTAAGTGTTAGAACCTCCTCCCTTGCATGGGAGAGGGCTTTATAAGGAACTGTGGAATAAAGCTTGTCAGACTACTCCTGAAACTGTGTGTCGTCCAGTTATTGGGATTGCGATGGGGATACTGCTGTATTACTTTACCTGCTGGAAACCTTGCCTGTGGACTTAACATCACCTTGTTCCTGAGCCTCACTGGGATCTCTAGTGGAGAATAGCTGTGCAAGATCGGCTCTCCGCTACAGCATGTCTGCTATCTATGGATCAATATCTAGACATGCATGTCTATAAATAATGCTGGAATGTGCCCATCCACCAACACAGGGTAACAAGTTTGTGTTCACAAGCAAAGCAATTTTTTGCTGCCCTAGTTTTCGATTTACTCATATGTTACTTGGAGACTAAACAAATTAAGTGAGGCGGGGGTATGTTTTTTTTTGTTTGTATTTTTTTTACTGCTTATGTGACCCAAAAAATGTTTTAAGCAGTTCTGCAATCACAGACAGTTTATGTTGTGCCTCCTTAAAACTCTAATAATGCCATACATTATCCCAAAGTTTATGCATAGCGGGCACCCCTTATTTTTGGGCGTTACCCCTCTTGGGACTTTCATCAAACGAATGTTTGATGTGCTAAAGTCTTTAGCCTGTGTGAAGTGTCCTGGCTTTATGTCACGTGTGTGTGTGTGTGTGTGTGTGTGTGTGTGTGTGTGTGTGTGTGTGTGTGAGAGAGGTGGCTCTATTAGATGTGTGTGTGTGTGAGAGAGGTGGCTCTATTAGATGTGTGTGTGTGTGTGTGTGTGTGTGTGTGTGTGTGTGTGTGTGAGAAAGAGGTGGCTCTATTAGATGTGTGTGTGTGAGAGAGGTGGCTCTATTAGATGTGTGTGTGAGAGAGGTGGCTCTATTAGATGTGTGTGAGAGAGAGAGGTGGCTCTATTAGATGTGTGTGTGTGAGAGAGAGGTGGCTCTATTAGATGTGTGTGTGTGAGAGAGAGGTGGCACTATTAGATGTGTGTGTGAGAGAGGTGGCTCTATTAGATGTGTGTGAGAGAGAGAGAGGTGGCTCTATTAGATGTGTGTGTGAGAGAGAGAGGTGGCTCTATTAGATGTGTGTGTGAGAGAGAGGTGGCTCTATTAGATGTGTGTGTGAGAGAGGTGGCTCTATTAGATGTGTGTGTGAGAGAGGTGGCTCTATTAGATGTGTGTGTGAGAGAGGTGGCTCTATTAGATGTGTGTGTGAGAGAGGTGGCTCTATTAGATGTGTGTGTGAGAGAGGTGGCTCTATTAGATGTGTGTGTGAGAGAGGTGGCTCTATTAGATGTGTGTGTGAGAGAGGTGGCTCTATTAGATGTGTGTGTGAGAGAGGTGGCTCTATTAGATGTGTGTGTGAGAGAGGTGGCTCTATTAGATGTGTGTGTGAGAGAGGTGGCTCTATTAGATGTGTGTGTGAGAGAGGTGGCTCTATTAGATGTGTGTGTGAGAGAGGTGGCTCTATTAGATGTGTGTGTGAGAGAGGTGGCTCTATTAGATGTGTGTGTGAGAGAGGTGGCTCTATTAGATGTGTGTGTGAGAGAGGTGGCTCTATTAGATGTGTGTGTGAGAGAGGTGGCTCTATTAGATGTGTGTGTGAGAGAGGTGGCTCTATTAGATGTGTGTGTGAGAGAGGTGGCTCTATTAGATGTGTGTGTGAGAGAGGTGGCTCTATTAGATGTGTGTGTGTGAGAGGTGTCTCAATTAGATGTGTGTGTGTGTGTGAGAGAGGTGGCTCAATTAGATGTGTGTGTGTGTGAGAGAGGTGGCTCAATTAGATGTGTGTGTGTGAGAGAGGTGGCTCAATTAGATGTGTGTGTGTGAGAGAGGTGGCTCAATTAGATGTGTGTGTGTGAGAGAGGTGGCTCAATTAGATGTGTGTGTGTGAGAGAGGTGGCTCAATTAGATGTGTGTGTGTGAGAGGTGGCTCAATTAGATGTGTGTGTGTGTGAGAGGTGGCTCAATTAGATGTGTGTGTGTGTGAGAGGTGGCTCAATTAGATGTGTGTGTGAGAGAGGTGGCTCAATTAGATGTGTGTGTGTGTGTGTGTGTGTGTGTGAGAGAGGTGGCTCTATTAGATGTGTGTGTGAGGTGGCTCTATTAGGTGTGTGTGACAAACATACTGCACACTGAACCATACACGAACACAACACACAGACCCAAACGCACTGCATACTGCCACACGCAAACTACACATTTACACACAAACAGCACAGATTACTAGCATCAGATGTTCAGTGGATGCCTGTCCCATGCTCACTCTACCCTTTACATTGCGTTAGCAGTCGAGATAGGACATCACGCTGAATCCCTGTGACCACAAATCCTGAGCATTGTGAATAGCAGTTGGTTGCTGCCACTCCCAAAACCTCCCTGCGAGCTGCAGCCGGCCGTACCCACAGCGTCCCGGTACACCTGCCAGCGATACAGTCCCTGCCGGGCACCAATTCCTCCCAAAGCAGCCCTGTTAACCCACAGCTGGGTTTAATGAATACAAATAATCTTTTTGTCCAACACCCCAAACTGCATGTCCCTGGCATCAGGCAATATAAATTCCACATCCCTGAAATGAACACCATCTCACGCACCACACATTTCTCTACACTGGCTCATCTGGTGCCCTAACTATTTAAAGTTAAACCATGGAAGAGACTAATAAATGCACAATTAACTACTACACTACTAATCCAAGGTAATCCCTACATAAATTGTTTTATATACTTTTACTGTAAATGGTTATTTGTAGTCCATAAAACTGATGCATCTAAACTTTATTTTAGAGGTGGTGTTCTTTTAAAAACATACTGAAATAGATGTGGTATCTCAGGATACATTTTTACACAGCATGCCACAAACCAAAAAAATGGAGAGAAATACTAATTATTTATCCGTGAACACAGACATTTTTTGTTACACTGAATTGTCTCTGACAGTATATATCTACTGCATGATTTTGCCCCTTATTTCAACAAGCAGATGTTTTCTAATGGGGTAATGCGCTATAGAAGACATTACACCATGCATTAGAAACTGCAATGCACTGTGTGACTAGCACACTGCAGCGTCTTCACACAAGACAGAATTGGGTCACAGCCTGAGAATGGTGGGAGTTACAACACTCCAAGGCAGCAGCTGTCCCCGTCATGGTGGATTTAATTTAAATTACGATTTTAAACATTAAGACTTATTCTTGCTGGTTGTTACAATGTTTAATATTTGCTACCAGATGAAGATTTAATATTCAGAAAAACTATTAGTTTAACAGTTTATCAGAACTGATTTTATGTACCATTAGAAATACATATATTTGAACTATTTCCAGGTCAACAGGTTAATAATTACTTATATTTGGAGACAAATTTAAATTAAAGTTGTTCATTGTGTGAAAATAAAACCCCACCCCCGAAAGGATTAAAAAGTAGTTTTTTGGGGGTTTTTTTTTTTTACCATTTATCCCACACCATGCGGCTTTCAGTGGCTGGCCCCCACATCCTTGGCTGGGGGTCATCAATAGTAATGATATCAGTATTTTCCATAGGAAAGCATTGGAAAGCTAGTTAGCATGTGCATTAAAATGCTGCTCTGTGCAAATCAGATGATCTCTAAGAGACAGACAATCTGATTGAGAGATTTTTACTCCACCCTGATCACCACCATTAATTCTGCCCTTCTTCCATCACCAATATGTTGTTACAGGAGAAAAGAAAAGGTATGAACCTCTCTCTCTCCCCCCAATTCTCCTGCTGGCATATCAAAAATGGAGAAGGACAGGATTAGGAATATAGGCTACAAATAGCCGATCCTGCCCAAGAGTGCAACGGACACCAATTTTGGGTACAACGGGACATTTTTCAGTGCTGCCCCAAGCTTAAAGCGGTTCGGCCATTTTTTTTGTTTCTTTTATTAGGTTTTCCTTTCCTCATGTCATTTTCTCCTTTAATAATTATATAGTCCCCTCTTTGGCACTTGCCTTAATTTTTATTTACATTTTTCCTGCTACCTGGCTGCCTCCATTTTGTTTTCCTCTGTCCATATCGGCCATTTGCCCTTCTCTCAGTCTTGTCTGATGGATTGTGGGTAAATTAGATTAGCAACTGAAATGGAACTTTGCTTAACCCCTTAAGGACCGGACTGTTTTTGCGATGTTGTACATTTGCGACCAGGCATCTTTTTACACTTTTGTGGTGTTTGTGTTTAGCTGTAATTTTCCGCTCTCTCATTTACTGTTCCAGTTACGAATTATATATTGTTTTTTTCAGGACAAAAGGGGCTTTCTTTACATACCATTATTTATATAATCTCATGTAATTTAATTTTAAAAAAATGAAAAAATATGATGAAAAATTGAAAAAAATACATGTTTATTGACTTTTATGTGAAAAATCTTTTACTCATCTACAAAAGCGAATGAAAAAAACTGCTAAATAGATTCAAAATTTTGTCCAGAGTTTAAAAATACCCAGTGTTTACATGCTTTTTGCTACTTTTTTGCATGTTATAGGGCTATAAGTACAAGTAGGATATTGCGGTTTCAAAACATACATTTTTAAAATGTATCAATAGTGACATTGTAACACTATTATCTGTCATAAATCGCTGAATAACACCCCACATGTACATGTTTTTTTAAAAGTAGACAACCCAGGGTATTCAATATGGGGTATGTCCAGACTTTTTTAGTAGCCACTTAGTCGCAAACACTGGCCAAAGTTAGCGTTCATATTTGTTTGTGTGTGAAAAAAGTAAAAAACTAAATTGAACGCTAATTTTGGCCAGTGTTTGTGACTAAGTGGTTACTAAAAAAGACTGGACATACCCCATTTGCAATACCTTGGGTTGTCTTCTTTTGCAAATGGTATGCCACCATGGGGGTAATTCTCATTCCTGGGCTACCATACGCTCTCAAAGGCAACGTAACCAACCTGGCCATTTTCAATGTAAAAATATTTGACCCATATATTTGACCCTGTAACTTTCAAAAAGGCTATAAAACCTGTACATGGGGGGTACTTTTATACTCAGGAGACTTTGCTGAACACAAATATTAGTGTTTCAAAACTGGAAAATGTATCACAACAATTAGATCATCAGTAAAAGTGCTGTTTGTGTGTGAAAAATGCAAAAAAAGTCACTTTCACTGACAATATCATCGCTGTGATATGTTTTACTGTTTTGAATCACTAATATTTGTGTTCAGCAAAGTCTCCCGAGTAAAACAGTACCCCCCATGTACAGGTTTTAGGGTGTCGTAGAACGTTACAGGGTAAAATACAGTGACAGCAAATTAAATTCTCTGGACTTTCGGCTTGGGTTGGCAGGCAGGTCCCTTAAATTGCAATCAATAAAATAACTTAATTATGTAAAAATATTACATGAATACGCACGTAGAATTTAAATATATATGCATATTTATATATTTGAAGTCTACGTGTATATTTATATAATTATTTATGTAATTTTGTATATGGACATATGAATAGTTCGTATTCTTTTTATTTATTTATATATACATAGATATATATACAATTTCATTGTAAGTGTATTTTGATATAAATATATATATATATTAATACCAAAATACAGTTAGAATAAAATTTCGTATAGATATATAATTTATTTTGTAATTTTTATTATTATTTTTACATGTTTAATTTAATTTAAATTACTTATTATTTGTATTTTATAATAATATATATATATATATATATATATATATACACAATATATAGTTATTATATATATATATTATATATATATGTGTGTAATTTAATTATAAGTGTATTTTTATATTAATATATGTACATATTAATATAAAAATACACTTAGTATGACATATATGATATATAGACATATATTATATAGGTATAATATATGTCTATATATCATATATATATATATATACACACATATATATATACACACACACACACATATATATATACACACACATATAATAATAATTTTTTTTTATTAACTATAACTTTAATTTTTTTTTTATTTTACACTTGCAGGGAGACTGCCTGTCAGCACAGACAGTCCCCCTGCAGGCAGACACATGGACACCTATTGTGACCATGTGGTCGCCCTGTTGGGCGATCACATGGCCACAGGGGTCCTAATACGCCATGGGCAGACTGTCTGGGCTGCAGGCAGTCTCCCCACACCGGGAGCACCGCCGATCGCCGCCGGGGGAACGACGGCGATCGGGTAAGTACCTCTTAAATTTAGGACGGTTCAGGACCGTCGTCGGTCGGCAAGGGAAAAATGCCGATGACGGTCCTGAACCGTTCTGCGTCGTTAAGAGGTTAAATAGCGCAGAGAAGTTCCGTTACTATCCATAGCTTTACATACACAGCCTGGCTGTTTATTACAATCTACACTGACTGTCATTTAAAACACACAATGCTGGTTAAATACTGTAACTCAGCTACGTTAAATGAATGAATGACAAAACCCAGCAAGAGAAAGTTGATGGTATTGTTAGAGTCTGACACATAATCAGCCAACTAGCCAAAACGTTAAACAGAAGAGTATTTACTTTCAGTTACCTGAAATTATAAAACGAAAAAATGTATTGGTGGATTAAAGAGAAAAAAAAAAGCAAAGCAAAAAAAAAAAAAAAAAAGATTTTTTTTGTATGCTATATTAAAGGGACACTATAGTCACCTGAACAACTTTAGCTTAATTAAGCAGTTTTGGTGTATAGAACATGCCCCTGCAGCCTCACGGCTCAATCCTCTGTCATTTAGGAGTTAAATCCCTTTGTTTATGAACCCTAGTCACACCTCCCTGCATGTGACTTGCACAGCCTTCCATAAACACTTCCTGTAAAGAGAGCCCTATTTAGGCTTTCTTTATTGCAAGTTCTGTTTAATTAAGATTTTCTTATCCCCTGCTATGTTAATAGCTTGCTAGACCCTGCAAGAGCCTCCTGTATGTGATTAAAGTTCAATTTAGAGATTGAGATATTTAAGGTAAATTACATCTGTTTGAAAGTTAAACCAGTTTTTTTTTCATGCAGACTCTGTCAATCATAGCCAGGGGTGGTGTGGCTAGGGCTGCATAAACAGAAACAAAGTGATTTAACTCCTAAATGACAGTAAATTGAGCAGTGACATTGCAGGGGAATTATCTATACACTAAAACTGCTTTATTTAGCTAAAGTAATCTAGGTGACTATAGTGTTCCTTTAAGTTGGCATTTAGTGGCAAGACCACATTGGTTTAAATAAGAATTTACACAACAAAAGGAAGTGAGCGGCCTTGACATTCCTTCCACGTTGACAAAACAAACCATGTGATAGAGAAACTACTATAATAATTATGTTAAGGACAGTCACTAGTTTTATGCATAAAAAGAGAACAAGAAACTAAACATTATGGTGCCAGAGAACTCAATAAACCTCCTTCAACTAAGTGGGATAAAAAAAAAAAAAAAAGTAACCAATCAGAAACCAAATGCATTTATTAACACCATAATAGGCTCCTGCTAGAGCCTCTTTTCGAACAGGTAGAGAATGGCTGAAGAGAGAACAAATCCAAAACGGGTAAGCAAAAAGTCCTAAACAAACAGAGCGGTTCCCTTAAACCACAGGGAAATAGAGAGAAATGTGAGAGTATGGGAGGCAGTAATAGGAAGAAAAAAATACAAAATAAAAAAAAAACGAAGTGATACAAAATGCAGACCACAATGAAGCAAATGTATGATCAACTATGATCAGAATAAGGATGGGTCAAATCATACATGGCACACATGAGAGTCAAAACAAACACAAAAACCAAAGAAATAACGTGTCACAAAATAAAGTCCCACAAGAATGACAAAAAAGTCAGGAGCAAGGGAAGGGAAACAGAAGGAATAATATTTACCTGCTCTCTTTATTAAAGGGAAACTCCAGTGCCAGAAAAACGATCCGTTTTTCTGGCACTGGAGGGTCCCTCTTCCTCCCACCCACCAATCCCCGGTTACTGAAGGGGTGAAAACCCCTTCAGTCACTTACCTGGGACAGCGGCGATGTCCCTCGCCGCTGTCTCCGCCTCCGCGACGCTCCTCCTAGTGATTACGTCGGCCGGTGGGCGAGACTAATCTCGCTCACCGGCCGAGGAGACCTAATGCGCATGCGCGGAAATGCCGCGCATTACGTCTCCCCATAGGAAAGCATTGAAAAATCATTTCAATGCTTTCCTATGGGGAATAGAGCGACGCTGGAGGTCCTCACACAGCGTGAGGACGTCCAGCGACGCTCTAGCACAGGAAACCTGTGCTAGAAACAAGGAAGTGACCTCTAATAGACAGACACTAGAGGTGGAGTTAACCCTGCAATGTAAATATTGCAGTTCATGAAAAACTGCAATAATTACAGTTGCAGGGTTAAGGGTAGTGGGAGTTGGCACCCAGACCACTACAATGAGCAGAAGTGGTCTGGGTGCCTGGAGTGTCCCTTTAAAATCTTTACCTTCACCAAGGCTAGGTTGAGAATATATATACACACACACACACACAAAATCATTCAACCCCCACTGAAAACCAGGTCAAAATGTACAGACTTTCAACGGTTTCCAATGAGCAAATCAAAAAAAGGAGAACAGCTAGTAGCCAGGGACAACCAGCGTAGGTGTGTGTCTGGGGAATCCTAAGAAGGGGGGTAACCCTTACATACATATTGGACTAGGAACAGAAAAGAGGGAGACCCTGGGGGAGAAGAGGACAAATATCCTCCCTCCACAGGGTCAACCAAAGTAGGAAACCCCATCCTTATGGTAATGCTAAAACTTAACTTTTAATAGTATAAAATAAAAAAGCAAATACAAACACAAAAAATATATATAAATAAAATAAAAATTGAAAAGGGGGGTGCAGACACTGTCACTTAGGGTGTAGATAGCAGATATATATAATACAACCCACTAAAACCACCTAGTGATACAGATAATATTGCGGCATAGAGCTCACTAAACCTGTTCTAAAGTATACCATGAAAATGGGCAGCCTAATAGGGCTAAAAACAGGACATGGAGGTGAAGAGAGATGTGGCTATAGCGACCACATAGATCAAAAAACTTCCTACAGACCTTCTATACACAGAGGAAGGAGAGGGAAGGGAACCAGTGCGTCCCTGTTGAGCAACTTAACACTGGGGATACTATTGAATAAAGTAGCAGGTAATAATGTTGCAATGTCTAAAGTGCAACAAAAAAATGTAACACAAGTAGCAACCAACACTGCTAATGCAAAAAGCTAATAGAAGCTGGCAAGCGTAGCCAGCAGAATAACTTAAATTGAACCAAAGAAAAAAGTGCAGTAGTACAAAAAAAAAAACCAATGCAGAGGACTCCTAAACCATAACAGAGAAAACTCTCTCCCCCCTTGTTCGTTCTCTCCTGTTAACACTCCAAATTGTTAGCTCTATGTAAAACAACCGCTGTCTAAATCATACAGAAGGCTGCAACCCCTATCCTGCCTGACACGCGTTTCGGCGCTTATAAATGCGCCTTCGTCAGAGGCAAATCAGTGGTGCTTGCGTTACACGGCTCTTTTATATGCATCGAGCTGACAAAAGATTGAATGGGCGAGTAGGACTTGTTCGTGCCAAAACCGGCGTTCGAACTGATACCGCCCCCTTTGAGTGCGTGTCACTAGAGATTGACAGGGTATGCAGATCGATATTAACCCCTAGAGTACTAAGACCCAATGGGTATTAAGCCCTAGTGTAACATCACTGAAGAATACTAAGCAAGTTATTTAAAGGAAAAATGTAACGCCTTGGAGACTTATCTAAGAGCTCAATGTTTGATAACCAGTAGTTTGGAGGCAAAGTTAAAGCCCCACTATACATATAGGGGTTTTGAAATATTTGTACAAAAGACTAATTAATTCCTTATAAGGAAGAGAGCATACATAATTTTCTAAATGTCTTGTCATAATCATTTCCTACTTTGGTTGACCCTGTGGAGGGAGGATATTTGTCCTCTTCTCCCCAATGAGCAAATCAAACAACAGGAATTGAAATAGATCAACACAACAAATGCTTCAAACGATTTCCCCAAATTTAACTGAAAATGCAACTTATAATAACTTCTCCAGTCTCAAAATTATCCCCTAAATAGTATCACTCACAACAGCACAAATATGCTAGCACACTTGATGCAACTAATCAAGGGCTTCATTAGTTGCATCAGGTGTGCTTGAGCTGGAACACTTGAAATACCTTAACTGGCTAGGGGTTTGTTGAGTGTCATGTTTGACTGCATGTTAGAAGTATGGCTAAGTCAAAAGAATGGTCCACAAAGTTAAGAGAATAGCCCTTCACAAACAAGGAACAGGATACAAAAAGATAGCAATGGCACTGATTGTTCTTAGAGACACAGTTGGAAGCACAGTTCGCAAGTTCAAAGTAGAAAGTACAGTGGTCCCACTATCCGGACATGGTAGAAAAAGGAAGCCATCAATGGCTGCAACCAGATTTCTGAGAAGGCAGGTTGTAAACAAATCCTTGAATGACTGCAAAAGACCTGCAACAAGACTTGGTGGCAACAGGCACTAAGGTTTCAGTGAACCCTATGGAAAATCTCTGCTGGGAGTTGAAGAAGGCAGTTGCAGCATGCAAATCTAAGAATATTACTGAACTGGAGGCCACTGCTCATTAGCAATTTAGTGCTCAGATGCTTTCCTGAGCTAAACCATTCTGTGCAGGACCAGCTCATATTGGTTGAAAGCATCAGCGGACAGCTCTCAGCCAATAACCCAGGGGTAAACAGCCTTCTGCACCCCAGATGTTGTGGACTACATCTCCCTTAATGCCCTTAGATTCATGTTCCTAATAAAGCATCAGGAGAGACGTAGTCCACAACAGAGAGCAGAAGGATGCCTAACCCTGAGCTAAGGTATGGTCGTCACCAGTGGGGTACCTCAGGGATCTGTACTTGGACCCATTCTCTTTAATATTTTTATTAGTGATATTGCAGAAGGTCTTGAAGGTAAGGTATGTCTTTTTGCTGATGAGACTAAGATATGTAACAGGGTTGATGTTCCAGGAGGGATAAGCCATATGAAAAATGAGTTAGGCAAACTAGAAAAATGGTCAGCTGTGGCAACTGACATTTAATGTAGATAAGTGCAAGATAATGCATCTTGGACGTAAAAAGCCCAGGGCAGAATACTATATAGAGTCCTAACCTCAACATCTGAGTAAAGGGATTTAGGGGTGATTATTTCTGATGACTTAAAGGTAGGCAGACAATGTAATAGAGCAGCAGGAAAAGCTAGCAGAATGCTTGGTTGTATAGGGAGAGGTATTCGCAGTAGAAAGAGGGAAATGCTCATGCCATTGTACAGAACACTGGTGAAACCTCACTTGGAGTATTGTACACAGTACTGGAGACCGTATCTCCAGAAGGATATTGATACTTTAGAGAGAGTTCAGAGATGGGCTACTAAACTGGTTTATGGATTGCAGGATAAAACTTACAAGAAAAGGTTAAATGAACTTAAAATGTATAGCTTGGAGGATAGACGAGACAGGGGGGATGATAGAAACATTTAAATACATAAAGGGAATAAACAGTAAAGTTGGATACTATATTTAAAAGAAGAAAAACTACCACAACAAGAGGACAGTCTTAAATTAGAGGGGCAAATATTTAAAAATAATATCAGAAAGTATTACTTTACTGAGAGGGTAGTGGATGCATGGAATAGCCTTCCAGCTGAATTGGTAGAGGCTAACACAGTGAAGGCGTTTCTGCATGTGTGGGATAGGCACGAGGCTATCCTAGATATAAGATAAGGCCAGGGACTAATTAAAGTCTTTAGAAAACTGGGTAGACCAGATGGGCCAAATTGTTCTTATCTGCAGTCACATTCTATGTTTCTAAGCCCTGCACTGCTGAGCTTGTCTCAATGCAAAGAGGAGGTGATTCGGCACCCGATGGACCCCAGGTAATTATTTTGACTATCTTCATTAAACAAACAATATATAAAACAAAATAATGTATTTTGAATATTTGTATTGAAAAATACAGTGAAGGTTATTCGGATATAAATAAATTATTAACTGGCAACCGAGTTGTAAATTTAACATTGTATTTCAAAGAACTTTGTCATCTGTGCAAACAATAGGTTTTTAGGAATTCAGAATACACAGGTTTAGAGATCATTGAGATATGCAAGATCCCAATATTCAAGATATGACACAAATGTGGAGTCTTCTCCCTTAAATGATTGCATATGCAGTGTGTATGCATGGAGTAATGTCCTTACATCAGGACAACTTGAAAATATTTAGGTGGTCACAGGGCTTATAAAAAAAAAAAAAAAAAAAGCAAATATGAAAAGGTCGAAAACTCTATTAAATTAACATCTCCTTAGCCAATGTATTTTTCTAAGATTAGATCGACCAGGAAAAGGAGAGAGGGCACTCAGACCTACTGTATAGGGATACTAACAGTTTTAGGTCCTAATTATTGGGGTTATTGCAATATTTAAGTGCTTTGAGTGTTTACGGTTAAAATTTATCTGGGGTCTGCCAGGCGCCAGTCACTTCCGCAACTGGGAGCTAAAAGTTCTCTGCTCTGAGCTAGACCTACTGTGCAGGATTGCTAATGGAATGAGTTTCTGACTCTCCTCTCGATGGAAGAGATGACAGGACCCAGGTAAGTTGTCAAACTGTTTACTTACACTGGCGGAGTAGAGCGCCCTCCTGGCACCATGGTGATTGGAGAGTTATTTTAAAGGGACACTATAGTCACCAGAACAACTACAGCTTATTGAATTTGTTCTGGTGAGTAGAATCATTACCTTCAGGCTTTTTGCTGTAAACACAGACACACAATGCAGTGTTTACATTACAGCCTAGTGATAACTAGGACACTCCTCAGATGGCTGTTAGAGATCCCTCCTGGGTCATGGCTGCCTAAAATCCATCCAAACATTCAGTGTCTCCTCCCTCTGCATGCAGACACTGAACTTTCCTCATAGAGATTAATTTATTCAATTCATCTCTATGAGGAGATGCTGATTGGCCAGGGCTGTGTTTGAATCATGCTGACTCTGCCCCTGATCTGCCTCCTTGTCAGTCTCAGCCAATCCTATGGGGAAGCATTGTGATTGGATCAGGCTACCACTTCTGATGATGTCAGCAGACTGCTTGTTTTTTGTTTTAGGCAAACAGCAAGCAGATCTGGCTTGAATACAGTAAGATGTTGCTATATTTATGGAGGCATGAGCGGCCCAGGGGGCTAGATGGTGGTTTTAACACTATAGGGTCAGGAATACAGGTTTGTGTTCCTGACCCTATAGTGATCCTTTAAAGGCAACACTTAAAGAGACACGTCTCCAGAACAACATGCGTAACATGCACATTGTTGTTCTGGTATGTTTAGCCTCTATTGCTTAAACAAGGTGCACAACCACAAAATGTATATGAAGAGATTTTTATTAAATGGGTCACAGTAATAGGCTCTCATTAACTGTATCAATAAATAAAAAAGACATACAATATCAAAACAAAAAGTACAATGTAACACCTACAAGTTCTAGAGTAGCCTATAGACACACTACACAATGCATAAATCACTGAATACAGGTATCCAAAGTAGCCATATGAGATATCAAAATGTTTTTGTTACAAACCCAAAAACAATTATAAATACAAAGAAAAGAAAAGCATACCAGACCTAGTGAGAAGAAGGACAAGAGTCAACCAATAAGCCCCCAACGTTTTGGCAAAAGTGCCTTTATCAAGGGAGCCTCTATAGCCTGTCTATGCAGGCATTTTAATGTAAAGGCAGTATGCACATTGCTGCCTAGGAACACCTCTAGTGGCAGTCATTCAGACGGCCACTAGAGGTGCTTCCGGGGTCAAAACTGCACAAAGCATTTCTATGAGAAGATGCTGATTGGTACAGCGCGGCACGAAGGCGCATCACTTGACAATTACTTTATTTAAACCAGCAAATACTTTTGGGAAATATACAAACAAATAAATCAAGAAAAACTTTAAAATATTAATAAATAATAAAATTCAGTCAAATCCACCATTGGGCACGCCTCTCATCTAGGGGAATATCTTCAGCCCCATTAATTTCAGACCAGGCCATCACTGTGCAGCTGAACTAACACTGGAGCCTGCATTGCATGATCACACTGATCAGAGTCCCGCTTTTCTACCCCTGTCAGGATATTGCAAAGTAAAGAGCTGCACAGTATGTCACTGTCAGGCATGCCCAATGCACTTTTAAAACAGTCCTAGGGATAGGACACTGATTGGTTAGATCAGTGTCCCCCCTGGAGTGGATGTGGAAAGCATAAGAAAGAAGAAGAGGGTAAATATGGAGAGAAAAAAAAAATCATATTTACCTGCATTTTTCAGTCTGATAAATATTTTAAATGAAATAATTGCTTTAAAGTGATGCATGTCCCTTTAAGTAGAAACACCACAGTAACCCAAAGCACTCCACACAATGGCTACTTCAGGAGTCATCTGACCTATTCAGTAATTACATCAGTATTAAAAGGAAGTATACCAATATACCACCTTTGCAGGCCTAATTAACACATGCATGTTAGTGTGTGTATATATAGCATATGTGTGTGAAGAGGGGGAGGCTATGGCACATACTGCAGCAACCAGTGACCCATGAGACACAGGTGTATAGGTTCTGACAAACTTAAGCAATGCAGAAGACTGCATTTATACCAACTGGATACACAGCTACAAAACAGATCAAGATCATTTATAATTATGTAAGGCAAACCTTATTACAATATTACCCAGAGTTTTATTGTACTTAAAAGAAAATATTTGTATTGTCAAAATAAAAGATGACCTGTATAAGAGCTTATTTGTGTATTATTGTAATGCATACTTATATGTAAATATCTCTATTCTTGCCCTGTTTATGAACTAAAAAGAAACCATACATGTCCTGGCTTACTAACGCTCTAAGAGAGCAGCCATCATCAAGGGCTCTTTGATCAGATAAAAAGTTTATCTAACCAAAAATGTTGATGGTAATTAAGAGCTAGTGTGTGTGTTTGCAATTTTGAGATAATCCATGTTTGCTCAAGATTGGTAGTCTGCAGAGGACCATCCACACACTTGTTTTGTTTTAATCTTCAGTATTACCACAAGAGCATGACCGATCTGCGAGTTTAGGGTTAGTCTGCTCAGATTAGCATACAAACATTAAACAGGACGATTGGACCCGGTGCAAACTGAAATTATTTGTGTGCTTGGAGCTTTTTTTATTTTTGAAACACATTTTATATACTTTGTCCTCATCAATATGCTGTACTTTTTGCATGAGAAAAAAAAAAAAATAAAAGTTCTGCAGAAAGTTGTTTTGTAGAATGCTCCGCCAGGCTGCTTTGCTTATAGCATTGCAGCTCACTCGGTGCTGTCCATAGCTGAGCTGTGTACACACTGATAAGTGTGTCATGGAGGCAAGCTTATGGAACATTACCTTTTTCCCTCCTTTTTAAACCAACAAAGGCTAGAGCATGCAAAAATACAGAATATTAATGATGCCAAAACCCAGTCAAAAGCAGGAAATCTGTGATGGTGCTCAGTGTCCCTTTAAATAAAAATGTTGAGCAGCTTCAATCAAAATGCCTCACTTCTGTGCCTCATATGGATCTGCAATAGATATGCATATTTAAATTTTATAATATTATTTATCTTTGTCCATAGAGGACAGTAAAGTAAAAAAACAACTATTGCATTCTTAAAGGGATTCTCCAACCCTAAATAGTTTATTTTAAAATTGAATAATAATCCGCTAACCAATATAGTGATTGTGAAAAACAAACTTACCCTTTAGATAATAGAGGTGAATCCGGAGGAACCCAGAGATTAAAATTGGTTAGATATCAGGTTGTGGCATGTGGCAGTTCTACTTCAAAACTTAAAGGGACCCTATAGACATCCAGACCACTTCAGCTCACCCCCCTTAGTCCTGCAATGTAAACCATTGCATCTTAAGAGAAACTGCAATGGTTTACATTGCAGGACTAAGACTGCCTCTAGCGGCTATCAGTCAGGTTTTTTTTTTGTTTGTTTTTTTAATCCTTTCCAAGTCGGCTGGGGGATGGGGGGGAGGGGGTTGAGACTATAGTGCAAGAAATACAACTTTGTATTGCTTATACTATAGAATCCCTTTAAACCTGTAAATCTATACTAATGCATGTTGTATCTAATCTGGTGTGTGTGTGGCATAATCCTGCCAAACATTCAAAATTCTTTTAACTTCTGAATGATCCCTAGATTAAATGCAAATATATGCCCAGAAAACACTAAATATATGTTGTATGCCAAAAACGCATTCTAACAATACAGCATTAACGTTTTTTTTCTTTAAATGAACACCTTAAGCACAGATTGTGGTCATGGTTATGGTGCCAGCAGTGCCCTGGTGCCCCTCAATGTACGTTGTCAAACAGTTTTAGAGATCTGACATTGTTATCTGTGTTCTCCAGGGCAAAAGAGCCCAAATCTCCTATGTAGGAACTTCTGTTCGCTCTCACAAGGGTGTCAGCTGATCACTCTCAGCCAATGAGCTATTAAGCCCTCCACTTCTAGACAGAGTTCGGATTAGAGAACTTCCAGCTGTCAGAAGTAATGCATGCAGGGGAGTGGTGCCCACGTAAGAAGGCAGACTGTTCTTAAAAGAGTTTGACCACAATGGGGAGGGGGCAGGTCAACAATATCGTAGTAATGGCGTTTGGAGGCCGTTTTTTTGTTTTTTTTGCTTTGTGATATAAATCACAATTTTTCACATAACACAATATAAAATAATCTGAAAGATTTAACAGACAGATTAAACACATAAGCAACTATATGCTAATGGGCATAAATAGTGAAACAAAAAAATAAAGTATGTGAAGGAATTTGATTAGATCCAGAGCATGGCCAATGTAGCCTAAAGCATTAATAAAAAAATATATTTAGCAAATAGATGGCTGCACTCTCTGTCTTTCAATAATTTTTAATTTTTTTTAAATCACTTTTATTCCATAGTAGTTAAAAACTGGGTCAATATATCAGTCCCACATAGGGACTTTCTTCAGGATCATAGATCCATCTACGATCCTGAAGAAAGTCCCTATATGGGACAAACGTTGATCCGGTTTATAACTACAATGGAATAAAAGTGAAAGACCAAGAGTGCAGCCGTCTATTTGCCAATTGGATGTTGGAGCCCTGGTAGTGCACCCACATAGTTTAGTGGTACGCCATGTTTTGCAGCCTGAGTGCAAGGTATTTTAGTATATATTTTAAAAAGCAAGAAAGTGGGCACTCACATAATCCATAAATAACATCACTGCGTGCCACCATTTTGGACATGAACCCAGTCCTTTCTCATGAAAGCAGAGCGCTTCAGGCACTTGTGGAGGATGCAGAGAGAGGTGGCCGGTGGACCCCTGGTGTCAAACTGTTCTTTATGTAAATACAGGTTTTCACTCTCTTCCTACTGTTACGTTTAACAGGTTCTAGCTTTTTGTTGTTTTTTGCCTACAAATTCTACATACATGTGTGTTAGTTATATCTGCTTCCTGTTAATATTAAATTAATATTTCTTCCCCAATGCAGTAATGCGGTAAAAGTCACAAATGCCAATTTTAATGCATTAAAGGGACTCTCCAGCCAAGCCTTTTTACTCACCTGGTTCCAGCGCTGGGAGCCTCGTGAAGCCGTGCCACCCTATTTCGTTAAAATGACGAAATAGGCGGGCGCGAGCAGGGAGCAATCAGACGCTTCCATTTGGAAGCGTCATTGCTCCCTTGTGCGCATGCGCGGCTTTGCTGAGTGACGGCCACTGGAGGTATTCCTATCAATGTAAACACTGTATTTTCTCTGAAAATACAGTGTTTACATTAGATTGCCTGCAAGGAGCTATAGATCTCACCTGAACAAATACATTAAGCTGTAGCTGTTCAGGTGACTATAGTGTCCCTTTAATGAGAAAGTATCACGGAGAGTGTAATATTGATTTTTCTTTCCTTCTTCTAACCATACATTAACACCTTTGGGGGGACTTGCATCTTTACATGTGACCACAAAAAGCACTAGGTGGAAAAGCATTGAGAGGCTCTAAGCATGGAGGCTAATTTGACCCCAAGTCACATGGAAGCATGTAAGATTACTTTTATAGGAAACACCATCTGTGCCTTTGAGAAGTAAGCAACTGCATAGGGCCTATTTATCCACAAGTTTGCAAGACAGCAGTTTTATTGCAGCTGTCACTCAGCAATTGCCATTTAACCCCTCAAACAAAAGAGGTCAAGAAACTCCTTTTATATCATGATTGCCCTGGCAAATCAGCTCATTAAGCAGGAAAAAAAAAAAACTCCAAACACAAACCAAAAATAAGATTTATTTTTTTAAAGTATAGATTAAACACTTATATAGTGCTATTTGAATTGCTGGGAACCAAGAACTTTAGTTAAGACCACAATTAAAACTAATCTGCTCCATGAACGTGTTCACTATTAGTGGACTATTATGGGGATTTATTCAACAAATCACTGAATTCTGGTGAACTGAAAAATTAACTGCAAAACCTAAACTAAAAGAGGAAAGTTTGAAAACGCACCTGTAATGAACAAACAAGAGCTGGTGTCCCTGTAAAGAGAATAAACGGGAATCTCTCAGATGTAAGTGGTCAGGCTCTTGACAAATAATCCTAAATAGTTTTAACCTTCACTCCACCCTTCTCCCTCATATCTATGGGAAAATGAGGAAAAAAATAATGGACAGCTGCCTGACTCACAATCTCACTGCCTCATGTACAACAACCACCATAGGATTAGAACAGAAACCAGGGAACGGGTGAGAGATTACGGACCACATCCTGGTCACAAGAAAGAGAGGAGACCGGTCATATGTCTTGCTATAGAGGAAGGAGAGGGACATTCAGTAATATTTTTCCGATGAACAAATTTGCTGCAGTATCTTTAGTGATAGCTGCAAACAAGAAAACGCCTGCTTAAAACAAATAATTTCATAGTATTGGCAAGTACAGTATTGTCACATTGGAATCAGTGTAAAAAACGTGTTCCAAGTCAAAGGGAGCACTGCAGTACAAGTTCTTTCCAATCATTTCTATTAGGATTCATAGTACAGTTCAGCTGTATTGGGCTTGGCTTGTTGCAGCGTTTACAATAGCCTGCAGATACCCTTGTGAAGCTCCCAGAAATCAGCAAAGAGATTTGCATATTTCTTTAAAGAATTATCAACATAATATATATTATAATGTTGTGGTTATGGTGCCGGAGTGTTCCCTTAAGTCTCTCCAAACAGAATAATTGTAATGTGTTTCTATGAAGAGAATCCTATTCTTGCAGCTTGACAATGACCTCACATTTGGAGAAGCACCCTCAGAGCTTCTCTATGGAGAAGCATTTGACTGAAATCATCTGTCCGGGTGACGGCAGCAGGAGAAGCAGCACTTGTACACAGCTGACAGACAAATTTTACATTATTTAACTTTTTACAAATGGGTCTAAAGTAAAACTTTTCATGAATACTAATGTTATAAAGTCATAGATACATTTATAATATTAGAGCAGAAAAATGTTGGCACTACATAAGTAACTGCAACTGTAAGACATTAAAGGGACACTATAGTCACCCAGACCACTTCAGCTCAATGAAGTGGTCTGGGTGCCAGGTCCCTCTAGGGTTAACCCTGCCTGATGTAAACATAGCAGTTTCAGAGAAACTGCTATGTTTACATTTGGGGTTAAAGGACCACTATAGTGCCAGGAAAACAAACTAGTTTTCCTGGAACTATAATGCCCTGAGGGTGCCCCAACCCTCATGGTCCCCCTCCCACCGTGCTGAAGATTGAGGAAGGGGTTAAACACTTACCTTTCTCCAGCGCCAGGCTCGCTGGGGACTCTCCTCCCTCTTCTGATGTCATTGGCTGAATGGGCATGCGCGGCAAGAGCTGCGCGCGAATTCAGCCAGTCCATAGGAAAGCATTCTCAATGATTTCCTATGGACGCTGGCGTATTCTCACTGTGAAAATCACAGTGAGAAGCGCGGAAGCGCCTCTAGCGGCTGTCAATGAGACAGCCACTAGAGGCTGGATTAACCCTAATGTAAACATAGCAGTTTCTCTGAAACTGCTATGTTTACAGCACAAAGGGTTAATCCTAGATGGACCTGGCACCCAGATCACTTTATTGATGGTCTGGGTGCCTATAGTGGTCCTTTAAGCCAGCCTCTAGTGGCCGTCTTCCGGACAGCCACTAAAGGCGCATCTGCGACGCTGGAGGCACTTAATGCCTCCATCACGCAGAGCGTCCATAGGAAAGTATTGAAAAATGCTTTCCTATGGACACTTTGAATGCGCGTGTGGCACTGCCGCGCATGCGCATTCCACTCTGCTGACGTCAGACGGGGGAGGAGAGGTAAGGGAGCCCGGCGGTGGAAGAAGGTAAGTAACTGAAGGGGTTTTAACCCCTTCAGCACCACGGGAGGGGGACCCTGAGGGCAGGGGTATAACTTTTATTTATTAAAGCATACAATGTAAATATTTCAGCATTTCAAAAATAGTCTTTAAGAAATATTTACACTGAAATTCGACACAGTCAAAACATACAAGACAAAATAAAGACTGGAGCTAGGAGCAGAAGAAATGTGATGGTAGAAGCCGCAGGGCACATCTTCAAGTTAATAGATCAACTTTACAGTGGACATCCAGGTCACGGCACCCTAAGTGGGGGATGTTGCTTTTTGGAATCTTTGCAAAATATTCAAAGGTGACAAAGACACTTTTTAAAGGGATGGTCCCGGTTGATTGAAATGACTGCCATACAGGAAATGTGACAAAATGTTATCAAATAATCTACTGGTAGTATCCAGGAAGGAACGTGAGATTTTTAGGAATTCAGCTTTCTAAAACTGCTAACAGAACGCTTACGTCTGCATCCACCGCATCTGGTCTTCTCTAGAAGGTGATTGTCTCTTAAAGGCAACGTACAGTCAATGTAGGACCACACTCATTGGCTGTGTGCGCTCAGTTGACGTGCTCAGTGAATGAACGTTGTCCTGCATGGACGTAAAAAAACAATCCAGTTTATCTAGGTGGAGAAGATCAGATGCAGCACTGGTGCCTGGTCGGAGCGAGACAAGTTGTCAAATCGTGCTAAAAACGTTTTGACATCTTACAGGAGTGACAAAGCCAGGGCACTACTGGCACCATTACCACAACAGTGGCTATAGTAGCTATGGTGCATGGAGTCTTTGATTAAACAATCACTTTTGTTTGCATTTATGCCCTGTTCACTGCCAAGGGTTTATTGAATAAAATCAAAATTCAGGCTAAAATAGCACAGCTAGAATAATTTTTTAACTTTGCTAATTTTTGTTATATTTAGGCATAAGCATTAATATTCACCTCCCAGTTCACAATGTAGTGATTATACTCCCTAAATACTTCATGCTATCTACATGAGGAAACCAATTGCAATTTCCTTGTCACCAATGTAAAAGTCAAATTGTTTTACTATGGCATAGAACATTATTTGACAGTGAAGGTTACAACGTGCATGTCAGTGCTAGACATTATGCACAATGCAGACATTTTTTAATTATGATGTCACCATCAAATTCTTGATAAGCACAAATAGGTTTTAATAAATAACCCAAAACATTTGCTAACTTCAATCCTGGTTCTAGAAAGATATGCCAATAATACTATGTTAACCACACATAATTGTGGGTAATAATACAAAGGTAATTGATTAGCGGATGTTTGACCCTTTGACAATATCTTGTTCATCGCACTGGCACTCAAGTGGTTACAGAAAATGTAAACATAATTATCAACCAGGTAAATCATCACTTCTTCACTGCTCTCTGGTTGCTATACACTAGTTAGTGTACACTTCACACAAAGCTGAGTTAAACCTCCCCCTCCCCCGTTGCTATTATCATGGGAATGAACAGACAACACATAACGGTTGATCTGTATACATGTTTCTTAATGTTATTCACTAAGTAACAAATGTGCAACCTTATAACTGGCCCCTTTTTACTCAGAGTAAATGTATGGCTGTAGCTCAATTCCACAAATAAGGATCATAATTTGTGTGTTAATAACGGCGAAGTACGGTTTAGTGAGCTTAAATAAAGATATAACGGAGCCTCCTATCTACTGTCCTTTCTCTGTGTATAATGCCTACTCTAGTCATCTGATGTACTTTTAGGAGCTGTGAGTGAAATGTAACCAAAACGGAGTGTTCAACAACTTGCCCTGATTAAGATGCTGCATTTACCACTGCTTAGTAAGTCTACAGTATGCTCAAGAAGGTGTCTTAGGTCGACCCCAAGTTCTGCGGTGTATGTATACTGTGAATCTGTTTTATATGGTTGTAATCATGTTTGGGCCAGTCTGCTATGTTTAAAATACCGGTATGTGGTTATAGTCCTACTCAATCATTACATATATCACTACAGAAAGGTATAGCTGTGTGGTATAAGTATACCCCACATTTCAGCAGCTGTACAGTGTGTATGAGATATCCTATTATGGATTGCACTTTGTTGATACAACAAGTTCATAACCCCTGCTAAAGTCAGTGTTTACAGATGGTTTCCCTGTTATGTGTTGCTGTGTATTGTTGATATAGTGATCCTAACCTTAGTCCTATTCAGTGTATACAGGCCGTTTCCCAGTTATGGTTTGTCATGGGTTACTGATGACTTGAATAGAGCCACAGCTCAGCGCTATACAGTGTATAGAGAATGTATCCCTAGTATGGGTTCTGTAAGATTTGACATAGCGTGGATATGCGTCTCATTTGGTATATTCAGATGGTTTTCCAGTCATGGTTTGCTGTGTGGTAAAGGCACACATGTAGTAAAGGGACAGACAAGGTGTCAAGTGATCTGGGATGACCGGACTCCATACAATAGCTTGTACAGAAGAACCAGAGAAACAGATATTCCACAGGAACTTTTATTCTGAGTCACCGTTAAAACGGTTTGTGGATGGAAATCTGTGTACCTTTTCTTCTCTATAAGCTAATGGTATGTGAATAAAGCACAGACGGTTTTTTTAAGTTATTATTATAGTGTGAACTGAACCTGGTGGGTCTTATACAGTGCATGTATAATGTTTTACAGTTATTGTTTAGGGATTTAAATGTATCAATAGAACCATACAAAAAAAAAAAATTATATATTTATATATTATAACTGTGTGAGGACCTCCAGCGTCGCTCAAATCCCCATAGGAGAGCATTGAAAATAGTTTTCAATGCTTTCCTATGGGGAGACCTAATGCGCATGCGCAGAATTGCCGCGCATGCGCATTAGGTCTCCTCGGCAGTCTCGTCCACTGACGGAGCCAGTAGGAGGAGCGTCGCGGAGGAGGAGACAGCAGCGAGGGACATCGCCGCTGCCACAGGTAAGTGACTGAAGGGGTTTTCACCCCTTCAGTAACTGGCAATTGGGGGGTGAGAGGGGGAGGGACCCTCCAGTGCAAGGAAATCGGATCGTTTTCCTGGCACTGGAGTTTCCCTTTAATGATATCAACAGGGTCTCGGCTGCTTCCCACAGTGTAAAACAATTGTAAAGGTTCTGTTGCACATATTGACCCATAATATTGTTTCTTTACAAAATGTACATAAAATCTTCCAGCTATAGTTTGCTGACTTATAACAGTGTGGATAAAGACCTAGATTTGTTCCATACAATGTGTTGATATGGGGTAGATTGGGTCCCATGCAATCTGTTAGGGGCATTGTGCATGTTACAATATAAATAGGGCCCCAGCCTGGTACCGAACAGTGCATACATACAAGCTGTTGGGGATGTTGTGTGTTGTCGTTATAGTTTAAACTGCCCCGACCCGGTCACATTTCAACCAGATGTAGTTGGATTATGAATACGGTCCCAGGCCAACACCATGCCAGGGCACAATATTTTCACATGTCATTCATTGCTTACCTAGATTTCAGTAAGGCTTTTGACACTGTTGCACATAAAAGGCTTATCAATAAACTGCAATCTTTGAGTTTGAATTCCAATATTGTTAAATGGGTAAGGCAGTGGCTGAGTGACAGGCAACAGAGGGTTGTAGTTAATGGAGTATATTCGAAGCTTGGGCTTGTCACCAGTGGGGTACCTCAGGGATCTGTACTTAGACCCATTCTCTTTAATATTTGTATTAGTGATATTGCAGAAGGTCTTGATGGTAAGGTGTGTATTTTTGCAGATGATACTAAGATATGTAAAAGGGTTGATGTTCCAGGAGGGATAAGCCAAATGGCAAATGATTTGGGTAAACTAGAAAAATGGTCAGAGTTGTGGCAACTGACATTTAATGTGGATAAGTGCAAGATAATGCATCTTGGACGTAAAAACCCATGGGCAGAGTACAGGATATTTAATAGAGTCCTAACCTCAACATCTGAGGAAAGGGATTTGGGGTGATTATTTCTGATGACTTAAAGGTAGGCAGACAATGTAATAGAGCGGCAGGAAATGCTAGCAGAATGCTTGGTTGTATAGGGAGAGGTATTAGCAGTAGAAAGAGGAAAGTGCTCATGCCATTGTACAGAACACTGGTGAAACCTCACTTGGAGTACTGTACACAGTACTGGAGACCATATCTTCAGAAGGATATTGATACCTTAGAGAGAGTTCAAAGAAGGGCTACTAAACTGGTTCATGGATTGCAGGATAAAACTTACCAGGAAAGGTTAAAGGATCTTAACATGTATAGCTTGGAGGAAAGACGAGACGGGGGGGATATGATAGAAACATTTAAATAAATAAATGGAATCAACACAGTAAAGGAGGAGACTATATTTAAAAGAAGAAAAACTACCACAACAAGAGGACATAGTCTTAAATTAGAGGGACAAAAGGTTTAAAAATAATATCAGGAAGTATTACTTTACTGAGAGGGTAGTGGATGCATGGAATAGCCTTCCAGCTGAAGTAGTAGAGGTTAACACAGTAAAGGAGTTTAAGCATGCGTGGGATAGACATAAGGCTATCCTAACTATAATGTAAGGCCAGGGACTAATGAAAGTATTTAGAAAACTGGGCAGACTAGATGGGCCGAATGGTTCTTATCTGCCGTCACATTCTATGTTTCTAAGTAAAAATCTAGCCTTGGTGAATATGCCATGGACTCAGTGTAGGACTTGAAAATTTTAAGTCCTGCCCATACAATGCATTCAAGGCTGTTTGGGGTACTGTGTGTGGATGTAGTGTGATAGGGCCAAGTCCAGTCCCATAATATGTATACTATGAATAAACCCCAGCCTGGTCCCATACAGTGTATACAGGCTGTAAGGGGTGTTGTATTTTGTTATAGTGTTAGTAATGCCCCAGTGTGGTACCATACAGTGTATACATTCTGTTAGGGATGCTGTGTGTTGTAGTTATAGTGTTCAAAGGGTCCCATGCAGTACATACATTCTGTTAAGGGTGCTGTGTGTTCTTATGGTGTTATTAAGGTGCCATACATTCTGTTATGGTGGCTGTGTTGTTGTTGTTGTTGTTATGGTGTTATTAAGGTCCCATGCATTCTGTTATGGTGGCTGTGTTGTTATGGTGTTATTAAGGTCCCATAATTCTGTTATGGTGGCTGTGTTGTTATGGTGTTATTAAGGTCCCATAATTCTGTTATGGTGGCTGTGTTGTTATGGTGTTATTAAGGTCCCATAATTCTGTTATGGTGGCTGTGTTGTTATGGTGTTATTAAGGTCCCATAATTCTGTTATGGTGGCTGTGTTGTTATGGTGTTATTAAGGTCCCATAATTCTGTTATGGTGGCTGTGTTGTTATGGTGTTATTAAGGTCCCATAATTCTGTTATGGTGGCTGTGTTGTTATGGTGTTATTAAGGTCCCATAATTCTGTTATGGTGGCTGTGTTGTTATGGTGTTATTAAGGTCCCATAATTCTGTTATGGTGGCTGTGTTGTTGTTATGGTGTTAGGTCCCATACAGTGAATACATTATGTTAAGGTGGCTGTGTGTTGTTGTTTTGGTGTTATTAAGGTCTCATACATTCTGGCACGGTGGCCGTGTGTTGTTGTTATGGTGGCAGTAAGGCCCAGCCCGGTCCCATACACTGCATACATTCTGTTATGGTGGCGTGTGTTGTTGCTGTTATGGTTGCCATGTGTTGTTGTTATGGTGGCAGTAAGGCCCCATACAGTGAATACATTCTGTTTTGGTGGCTATGTTGTTGTTGTTATGGTGGCAGTAAGGCCCCATACAGTGAATACATTCTGTTATGGTGGATGTGTTGTTATGGTGGCCGTGTGTGGTTGTTGTTATGGTGGCAGTAAGGCCCTATACAGTGAATACATTCTGTTATGGTGGCCGTGTGTTGTTGTTGTTATGGTGGCAGTAAGGCCCCATACAGTGAATACATTCTGTTATGGTGGATGTGTTGTTGTTATGGTGGCCGTGTGTGGTTGTTATGATGGCAGTAAGGCCCCATACATTCTGTTATGGTGGCTGTGTGTTGTTGTTATGGTGGCAGTAAGGCCCCATACAGTGAATACATTCTGTTATGGTGGATGTGTTGTTGTTATGGTGGCCGTGTGTGGTTGTTGTTATGGTGGCAGTAAGGCCCAACACGGTCCCATACTCTGCACACAGTCCAGTTCCCAGTAATGACCAGCTGGGCCGCAGTCAGTGCAGACAAAGCGCGGCCTGAGGCCCGAGCTGAGCCCGAGCAGCGCACTTTCCTGGCAGCGCCCCCCGAGGTTGAGGAGGAGGAGTCGGCCCCGAGCCGAGCGGCCTGGGAATAAATACCTCACATCACGGGTTACCCCGCTCTCCCCCCTTACCCCGCTCTCCCCCCTTACCCCGCTCTCCCCCCATCCCCCTCTTTGACACCCCCCCCCCCTGCTCCCCCCTTTTTACCCCGCTCCCCCCCCGCTTACCCCGCTCCCCGGCGTTGTTTCTCTCCGGCTGCACCGGGCGCGGCCTGGACACTCGCCTGGGTCTCCTGTTGGCTGCTCTGACCGAGTTCATTTGCTGACTGAGGGCCGCACACCGGGCTCCTGGCTGCTGGGCTCGCCCTGTGTCTGCCGTGCGGGGGAGGCGCCCTGCAGTGGTGCTGGTGGCTGTTTAGTCGGTCGGTTTCCGGTGTCCCCCCCTCCCTGCGGCCGGTACCTGCTGGCGCTCGGCTGTCGTTCTCTCACAGCAGCCCCGATCCGATCCCCTCCCGTGAGCCCCGTCTGTCCGCGGCAGGAGGAGCCATTGACACCGCCAGAGACACAGTCACACAGTGAGGGGGGGGGGAGAGACGCGCAGCCTGGGCCTGGCGCGGACCAATCACAGCCCCCGACACAGCGCGCTGACCGCCGAGCGGCCAATCACGGCGCTCGACACAACTCGCCGCACGTGGGCCGGCCAATAGGAAGCCGTGTCTCTTGACTGGCCGGAGCCTGGTTGAGGGAAGATGGTGTCCGGGGTGGAGCTGCCCTGAACGTTCAGACATGGAGTCTGTGTGCGCGGCGGGGGAACCGAGGGGGGACAGTGTGCGGCTCTCATAGCGGCCCTCACAGACCCCCCCAGGCTCCACCCCAGACCCCGCGCCAGGCTCGGATAGCGCGGTCGTAGCCCGGGAGGGGGGCTCTGTGCAGTGACGCAGTGACCTGGGACATGTCCGCAGAGAGACACCCCACTATAATGACAGACCCCCACACATCCCATTCACCCCACTATAATGACAGACCCCCACACATCCCATTCACCCCACTATAATGACAGACCCCCACACATCCCATTCACCCCACTATAATGACAGACCCCCACACATCCCATTCACCCCACTATAATGACAGACCCCCACACATCCCACTCACCCCACTATAATGACAGACCCCCACTCACCCCACTATAATGACAGACCCCCACTCACCCCACTATAATGACAGACCCCCACTCACCCCACTATAATGACAGACACATCCCACTCACCCCACTATAATGACAGACACATCCCACTCACCCCACTATAATGACAGACCCCTACACATCCCACTCACCCCACTATAATGACAGTCACCCCACTATGACAGACCCCAACACTCATCCCACTCACCCCACTATAATGACAGAATCCCACACATCCCACTCACCCCACTATAATGTCAGACCCCCCACACACCCCACTATAATGACAGTCACCCCACTATAGACAGACCCCCCACACACCCCACTATAATGACAGACCCCCACTCACAGGGTTACAATGACAGACCCCAACACCCCACTCACAGGGTTACAATGACAGACCCCACTCACAGGGTTATAATAACAGACCCGCACTCACAGGGTTATAATGACATACCCCCACTCACAGGGTTATAATGACAGACCCCCACTCACAGGGTTATAATGACAGACCCCCACTCAGAGTTATAATGATAATTACACCAAACCACAGGGAATGTCACAGTATTGGACAAAGTAGACGGACTGTGAAAGCTCTCCAAGTCCCAAAATATTACTGCGCAGTGGTAAACATTCTAATTGCTGCTAATCTGCTAAATAGTAAATTTTTTGGGCCTGTTCTTCATATCTGAGAGTCAAATCGAAGCGTCTAATAGTGTGCTTTCTGCGCACGTGTAAACATTCTAATTGTTTTGCTGCTAATCTGCTGCTTACATTGGAGTTTTAAAAAGTCCTTTTTTTTGGCACTAAATAGTATCGTATCTGAGAGTCAAATCGAAGCGTAACTTTGATTCAAATTGTTTTGTTGCTAATCTGCTAAATAGTCCATTTTGGGGCCTGTTCTTCATATCTGAGAGTCAAATAGAAGCGTCAAATAGTGCGCTTACTGCGCACTTGTAAACATTCTATTTTTTTTGCTGCTAATCTGCTAAATAGTATATTTTGGGGTTTGTTCTTCATATCTGAGAGTCAAATAGTGCGTTTACTGCGCACTTGTAAACATTCTAATTGTTTTGCTGCTAATCTGCTAAATAGTACATTTTGGGGCCTGTTCTTCATATCTGAGAGTCAAATAGTGCGTTTACTGCGCACTTGTAAACAGTCTAATTGTTTTGTTGCTAATATGCTAAATAGTACATTTTGGGGCCTGTTCTTCATATGTGAGAGTCAAATCGAAGCGTCTAATAGTGTGCTTACTGCGCACTTGTAAACATTCTAATTGTTTTGCTGCTAATCTGCTGCTTACATTGGAGTTTTAAAAAGTCACTTTTTATTTTCTTTGGCGCTAAATAGTATATTTGGGGTGTTCACTTCATATCTGAGAGTCAAATTGAAGCGTAACTTTGATTCGAATTTACTACATCGGTCACTTGTAATACTGTTTCACACCTACAACATTTGTTACACAGATCTAAGTGATAGAAAACAGATTGATATTTTCTACACTAGAAACTACCAGATAACCAGCTGCTATATTTAAACCAGTGATCAATAGCTAAGAGGTACTTCAACAATATTGTAATTCTGGGGTAATACCCTTACAAGTCAAACTGAGAGGTCAGTTTATAGGGAAAAGTGTTGCCTGGAGGAAATTCTAAAACAATTTCCATATGTCATTTGCAGACTTTACATGCTGGAAAAACACAGTTGCCAACTGCTGTGGCTTTCTGCAATGTGCATACCGGCAAGGAGGGCATGGTTGAGGAGTGGGTGGAAGATGATGTGGAGGATGAGGTCCTAGACCCGACATGGAATCAAGGTCATGCGAGTGACGTGTGCAGTTTGGAGGAAGAGGCGCTGGTCGCACAGAGGCACCAGCACAGCATAAGAGGGAGCAAGGTGCACAAGCGGAGCGTCCGTCCACTAGCGCTCGTCGGCATGTATAAGCTTGAGAATCACCATGGTAGGCGAAGAAACTGGCATCGAAAGTTGATATGGATGACATCCGCATGCAAATTCGCCGCCGCGGGGATGTGCGATTTGCCGAGGTTCTCTAGAGTCAACAAAGTGCCTACACAACTATAATGTCAACAGCTACTCTGCTGTCCCAATATTTTTGGGGCTAGCCCAATTAAAATATATATATATATAAACAGTGTTGGCTACCTCATCCTCCTCCTCCACCACCACGGTCACCGCCTCCTCAACCTATGGGTCACTTAGTATAAACTAGGTACACATTAGCAGAGGCTTGTGAAGGCCTTTTTTCCATGCATCAGGACTGCAAGAAATGCACCGCAGGCCGCAATTGTTTCTTTTTTTTTATATGTCCCACTATTATAAAAAACAGTGTTGGCTACCTCCTCCTCCACCGCCGCTTCCACCCACACCGCCACGGTCACCGCCTCCTCAACCTATGGGTCACTTAGTATAAACTATGTACACAATAGCAGAGGCTTGTGAAGGCCTTTTCTCCATGCATCAGGAGTTGAGCTCAGTTTGAACAATGAAAGAGAATACCCTGCATTCCAACCCTCTCTCAAATGGATAATTCTGGTGATCCTCCTGACAGCCATGCTTTAGATTTTGATTTATGTTCTTCCAAAGCTAAAATCAAAGATTCCATCTAGTGCTATTTTATGGCTCAGCTGTATTTTTAATTTTTATGTTATTTTAAGTGATTTCCCTATCCACATTTGTTTGCAGGGCACTTGTCCTACTTTTACCCCCATTTTACTTGCTTTTACAGCTCTCTAGCTCTTTCAACAAGTTTTTAGAGGGATTTTTGTGGCCAAAAGTTCGGGTTCCCATTGACTTCAATGGGGTTCGGAGTCAAGTTCGAGTCCGAACCCGGACTTTTTTTCGAAGTTCGGCTGGACCCGAAAATCCAGGTGTCCACTCAACTCTAGCGACTAGCTTTTAGTAGTGGCAACCGGTAACTCTGTATCACTGCTTGTGAAATTTTGCAGTCAGGAAACAGCTGATACTTGCTACAGTATCCAGTTGCATAAGAATAGAGACTAGTTTGTAAACGAGTCTGCCAAAAGGTAATCATAGTCTTTTACCAATAGACAAAACCAGATGTATGTGCACAAAAAAAAAATTCAAAAATCTTCAATGGAAGAAGTCCAAATTTAAAAACACACAAAACAAGTTATCACTCTTCACCAGGGCTGCCATCAGAAATTTTGGGGCCCCTAACACTGCTCAAGGTCTGGGCCTCCAAGCCCACCCGCAAATCACGCCAACAGGAATACACACACAGACACAAACACACGCACTGATACAAAAAGGACACACATCCATACTAACAGACATACGCACATACAGTCATACATACTGACACACACATACTGAAATAGACATACACACCGACACATACTAACATACAGACACACACATTCATACATACCCAAACTTTGGAGACTGCAAAAGTAGTACCTATCCATAAAGGTGGTGACACTACTTTGGTATCTAACTATTGCCCAATGTCATTGCTCCCGGTATTGTCAAAAATCTTGGAAAAATGCATCCACACGCAACTACGTGAATATTATCAACAATCAAACTATCTGACCCCTGATCAATCAGGCTTTCGTCCAAATCACTCAACTTCGACTGCCCTCTTAAAGGTTTGCAATGACATCCAAATTGGCGTGGAACAAGGAGACTTAACTAGAGCAATTTTCCTTGATTTTGCAAAGGACTTTGACACAGTAGACCATGGCATTCTTTTACGAAAACTTAGAAACTCAGGCATTGGTGATCGCCCACTAACCTGGTTTCGATCATATATTTCAGACCAATTGCAATATGTGGCCATTTCTGATAGTGCCTCCCTCCCTCTTCCAGTCATGTGTGGTGTTCCCCAAGGCTCCATACTCGGCCCACTGCTATTCACATTATTTATAAATGATCTGCCTAACATCTGCAAACCCTCAACTGTACATATGTATGCAGACGACACTGTAATTTACGCTAGTAAACTTAATCTACTGCAGCTTTAAGCTGTGCTCCTAAACAAATTCATAGAGGTAGAAAGGTGGATAGCGGTTAACAATCTATTCCTAAACACTGACAAAACAGTTACAATGATCTTTGAAACTGTACCTAAATTAAGTAAACTACAAAATCAACAACTATGTATCAGAACAAATTCAAATAGCACACTGGCAGCAGTCTGTGCTTTCAAATATCTAGGTATGTTGCTAGACCCCAATCTATCCTTTGGCCTTCACATTGAAAAAATCTCTTCAAAACTAGGTGCCCTGTACGAAAACAAATCCTGCCTAAGCCCTACAGTAAGGAAACAGTACAACAAATGCATTGGTTATGGGGATGTCGTGTATGCACCCGCACCGCAAACCCACCTTAATAAACTCAATATGTTATATAATTCATTCTGCCACTATGTACTAGAATGTAATTACTTTACCCACCACTGTGACATGTTAAAAGAGCTAAACTGGCTATCGCTGGAATCCTGATGCACTCTTCAGCTTTCCAGCCTTGTGCATAAGAGCTTTTCTGGGAAGCTCCCACCCTATCTGAGTAGAATGCTCTCCTCGGCTGTTCCCACCTCCTATAATCTCCGATTCAGTACTTGCACGATATTTAGCATACTGCAATACAAAAATAAAGTGGCTTGATCATCATTTTCCTACAGAGCACAGCAATTATGGAATAACCTCAGGGACACAGTCAAATCTTCATTCAATCTAAAAAAAAATTCAGAGATCTATGGCAATATAGCTCAGCAAAGAATTCACCTGTCATGGTTTAATATATTTATCACCTGTTATGTGTTAAATGTATATATGTGTGTGTGTGTGTGTGTATATATATATATATATATATATATATATATATATATATATATATATATAGTTTGTATATTGAATTTTTGTAATATAGTATACTCTTGTAAAAATGAAATGTTTTGTGGACCCAGGACATACTTGAAAACGAGAGAAATCTCAATGTATCTGTAACGGATCACCTGGCACCACGACTGGGTACCTCTGTTGAAGGATGCTCCTAGCGCTGCCTGAGGACTTCAAGCACTCCAGCAGACACTATAACCACCGCAGACTCCTTCAGGTAACAAGCTTTTATAAGAGCTTAGTGATGATTATAGCAAGGGAATATGCAGACCATAGCAATCCCTTGTAGCAGATTCCCCCAATAAGAGACAGTACTCTAAATTGAGGGTGATGTAGAACTGTTTTAATAAGCCTCAAAGGTCTTTCGTTTATGCAAGTTCTTAAACAAAGTTACCACCCACATGGTTTTGTGGAACAGCCAATCAAACACAATACAATACAGTCAGACACTCCCAGTTAGGACACACAAACCTTTCCCTCTGCCTGTGATATAATTACTGTACACAATGGGTTAACTTAATTATCACAGGCAGGAAAATATACAGTTTCACACAATATTCATAACTTCCAAACCATACATGCAATTCTCATAAGTTACATATTCTAAATCAGCATTATCCATATACAAACATATGTCAAAATCATACAATTCCCTCCAGTGGTTTAAAAGTTAGGTGGAAGTCCTATTTGACCGACTGCAAGCATGGCTTTTATGTGGCGAAAGTGACCTCGCCACTGGTTTTTGGAGGGGCCTGTTTGCCAGCCTCTTGCCTTCTGACTATGGTGTCTGGGAGATTGTGCCCTTTAAAAACAGTAATTGGGCTTATGGACTCCTATTGGACTGGTGCTGGCCCTTTAAGCACATTATTTGGGCATATTGGATTTTGAAACACTTTTTCTGCCCCTTTGATTCCATGGGAGAATGTGCCTCTTCCCCTCCCCCGTTTTCCTGTCCCATTGTTCTCCAGCAGGGCGTTGTCCCAGGGACACTGCCAAAGTTGTTTTCGTGGTCTCCAGCCTGCTCTGTAGCCTAAATTTAGAGACCTTAAGTCGGTTGGCCTCTTTCTATACCACGGTGGTCGGTTATAAGCGAGTCTGTGCAGTGGTGGAGTTCCCTTTTTTACTTTGGACTCCCCCTGGACTAAGTTTTCCTTCTTTATTCTCCTCTATTTACATCTCCCTGTCCTTTCGATTTACTTACTGCCTCACAAGTTAGACAACTTTACTGGTGGAGATTTTCACCAATACTTGTATATACAGTTGCAAGAAAAAGTGAACCCTTTGGAATGATATGGATTTCTGCACAAATTGGTCATAAAATGTGATCTGAACATCATCTAAGTCACTCAATAGACAATCACAGTCTGCTTAAACTAATAACACACAAAGAATGAAATGTTGCCATGTTTTTATTGAACACACCATGTAAACATTCACAGTGCAGGTGGGAAAAGTATGTGAACCCCTAGACTCAGACATCTCTAAGAGCTAATTGGAGTGAGATGGTGAGATGTCAGCCAACTGGAGTCCAATCAATGAGATGGGATTGGAGGTGTTGGTTACAGCTGCCCTACCCTATAAAAAAAAAAACACCAGTTCTGGGTTTGCTTTTCACAAGAAGCATTGCCTGATGTGAATGATGCCTCGCACAAAAGAGCTCTCAGAAGACCTACGATTAAGAATTGTTGACTTGCATAAAGCTGGAAAGGGTTATAAAAGTATCTCCAAAAGCCTTGCTGTTCACCAGTCCACGGTAAGACAAATTGTCTATAAATGGAGAAAAATCAGCACTGCTGCTACCCTCCCTAGGAGTGGCCGTCCTGTAAAGATGACTGCAAGAGCACAGCGCAGACTGCTCAATGAGGTGAAGAAGAATCCTAGAGTGTCAGCTAGACTTACAAAAGTCACTGGCAAATGCTAACATCCCTGTTAGCAAATCTACAATACGTAAAACACTAAACAAGAATGGATTTCATGGGAGGATACCACAGAGGAAGCCACTGCTGTCCAAACAAAACATTGCTGCACATTTTCAGTTTGCACAAGAGCACCTGGATGTTCCACAGCAGTACTGGCAAAATATTCTGTGGACAGATGAAACCAAAGTTGAGTTGTTTGGAAGAAACACACAACACTATGTGTGGCAAAAAAGAGGCACAGCACATCAACATCAAAACCTCATCCCAACTGTGAAGTATGGTGGTGGGGGCATCATGGTTTGGGGCTGCTTTGCTGCATCAGGGCCTGGACGGATTGCTATCATCGAAGGAAAAATGAATTCCCAAGTTTATCAAGACATTTTGCAGGAGAACTTAAGGCCATCTGTCTACCAGCTGAAGCTCAACAGAAGATGGGTGTTGCAACAGGACAATGACCCAAAGCATGGAAATAAATCAACAACAGAATGGCTTAAACAGAAGAAAATACGCCTTCTGAAGTGGCCCAGTCAGAGTCCTGACCTCAACCCGATTGAGATGCTGTGGCTTGACCTTAAGAAAGCGATTCACACCAGACATCCCAAGAATATTGCTGAACTGAAACAGTTCTGTAAAGAGGAATGGTCAAGAATTACTCCTGACCGCTGTGCACGTCTGATCTGCAACTACAGGAAACGTTTGGTTGAAGTTATTGCTGCCAAAGGAGGTTCAACCAGTTATTAAATCCAAGGGTTCACATACTTTTTCCACCTGCACTGTGAATGTTTACATGGTGTGTTCAATAAAAACATGGCAACATTTCATTCTTTGTGTGTTATTAGTTTAAGCAGACTGTGATTGTCTATTGTTGTGACTTAGATGATGATCAGATCACATTTTATGACCAATTTGTGCAGAAATCCATATCATTCCAAAGGGTTCACATACTTGTTCTTGCAACTGTATATATATATATATATTTATAATATAGGGAATTTCTGAGTGTAATAGGGGTTACTCATTATCCGACCTGTCCCTCTTTAACCTACTAGGGCATGGCAAGCTGCCTTTTTGGCTATAATTATTTATCTACAGGCTGGATTCCCTTGGGGCACTACTGAAACAGTTCCCTCACTAGCTGCTACTTTGTTTCGACTTTCATCTAAGTGAATAGATTTGTTACACTTTTGGAAACTTTCCTATTCTGCTAAGGTACTATGCCTTGTAGTTACTCCTAGTCAGCTAGATTTTCAGTCTCTAGTGCTATGGTTTTAATTCCCTATTTTTTAGGGTGACTGTGTGTTCTTGGGATTTTATTTTGTTTTTTTCAATAAAGTTTATTATTTTTTAAGCTCTGATATTGATTTATTATTAGGGGGTAGCGGCCTTGAGGAGAATTCCCCCGTTTTTACGAGGAGTTCCCCTCACTATCTTGTGTTCTTTATACTATTTAGGGTTATGCCCTCTACCATTTCTGTACTCCCTCTCAGAGTTTTGCTTTGGCTGGAAGTATTTTGTATATGTTATTTAAAGGGTTACTTTTAACATTATAATCACTACAGCTCATTGTAATGGGGAACACCATTTCTCAACTGTTTGCCCTCTTACCTGGGTGCACACTGGGCACCAGTGCTCCATGCTGTGGTCTGTTAATACGCTTCCGGATTCAGCCGAACTACAGAAGCTGTGGTCGGCGCCTGTCTATGACCTCTCTCAGCCAATGACTGACATTCTGTGCAATGAAAGTTGCACAGAAGTGACGTTAACCAGTCTGGAACTCTAGTCCAGGCTGGCTGATAACACCCCAATGGTGCTGCTAGAGGTGGAGTTGCATCCTCTGCAGCAGAGGGGCTTAAACTCTGTATGTGCATGTGTAAGGATGTACATGCATATGCGACTTTGTGTGATTTTATGTTTATGTGTCTGTATGTATAATTGTATGTCTGTGTTTGTATGTGATGATTAAATGCGGAGGGGGCACGTATCCTTGACTAGCCTAGAGCAGTCAAAAACCTGAGTCAAAAACCTGAGTACAGCACTAAAGATAAGTAACATAAATGCACATGTAATTTAAATTTATTTTCACTTATATTTAGTTGCTCTTATCAAAAATATGTTCCTTAACCTTGGTATTTCACACCATACTTGGAGTAATCTTTTTATTTCTATTTCATTAGTACTCTTTGTTATATATTTCCATATCGTTGTTAATTAACGTTTCGTATATGGTTTCCCTTCTTTCTCACCTTGTCCAGTAATACATTTTAAATCCCACGTTTGTGAAATATATTTTTTAATTGTTTCAAGGTGTTCCTTTCTTAGCTGTTCAACCTATCCAAAATAATGGATTTCAAAGAAATTTATTTCTACACGCAGAGAACATCAATTTATTTGGGAGGGAAAGGAACGTTAATTAAGTTGCAGACCATTTGGTCTGTTTTCTACTTCTTAATGCATCAGCATACTCTTAAATCAAGTTTCAAATTGAAGCAGTCAGATTTATTATCTATTTGGACAATATTCTTGTAATTTCCCAAAATGTGATGACAAATAGAATCGAAATTAACTGGATGTTATTATATCTATTGGCAAATTTAGACTTTACAATCAATGACAAGAAGTATATATAGACTCTCAGCTCAGGAAGTAGAATTCTTAGAATTTATTGTTGACCTTCTCAAGACCCGGAGTATTTACAAAGGAGTCTATAAATTTTAGATAATATGCAAAAATTACAGGTTCCATTGCATCTTCTGTATCGATGAATTTAAAAAGTTTAGTAGATATCAATTCATATGTCTTAGTGATTTAGTCATATATAAATGAATTATAGCAAACTAAAAGAAATAGGTAAAAGTAGTCAAGTTGTGGTGCGGAGCCTGAGCTCCGAGCTGATCGGACGTGTGCTGTAAGAGTTCCCGTTCAGCAGATCGATTTTTGGAGAAAAACACCAGTTATACCAAAGCAACAGCCGCCACATCAGGCTAGATAGACTGGGAAAGCAGTAACAAACCGTCCCAGGAGTCCACGGTGCCAGGAGCCGGTGCCGGGAGCCATGGCAACACGTTGAGGCCTGCAACGGCTAGACTGGAGACGGGCAGCCGACTTTCCCGCCAAATAATACGTCAAGTGGACCCACTCTGCTCCTACCCCCACCCCCTTTGGAACGGCTGGCCTGCAGTCCTTGAGGGCATGGAGAGCTCTAAAAGCCTGAGAGGCTACTCTGCTAAAACCAAGATGGCGGACACACCTAAGCCTGAATCCCGAGACCTGCCACAGCACCACACATCCTCCTGAACATGGTGGTCGTACACTGACCTCATTTAAGGCAATCTTTGAAAAATTCTGGGCCAAGCTGCAGGAGTGCATGGCAATCCCCACCTCCCTGCCTGCGAAGATAGCAAAGAAGGATCGGAGGACATTGATCAGCACATGCCTATGTCACCCACAGTATGCCCTTGTGGGCAGAGGGCCAACAAGGGCTTGTCCCTGAATCACCATCCATGCAAGCGGAGGACCGCCAAACAAAACAGAAACAAGTCCATCATGTTCTCACGCCCACTAGTCGCGTAGAGCACGTGGCCTAGAGGTGTCAGCCCCTACTAATCCCCAGGGCTGGAGGTGAGTCATTCCCAGAAACTGTCTTACCACCTTTCTCAGTGAACTTTGCATGGTCCCGCAGAGCAAGACTACTACAAGCACCATGTATTGTCTGTTGCATAAGGGAAGGGGGATAGCAGCTAGACCAGGCCCAGGTGACCATAGCTACCTGGGCACAGTGCATGATCACAAGCAGATTCTCCGGTTAAGAGATGTCTAATCCATACTCTCCTAAGCGATACTCTAACACCCGGCGGACCATAATCCCTAGTAATAAGAATCTTGTCAATTAATGTAGACTAGTCTGTTTTAATGATATTATAATATCTTAGCCTGATGTCAGGTCACATAGCCAGTATAACACCATACTTTATGATTGTGCTTCACTGACATGACTACCTCTGCTTGTTTCTATCGCAAAAATGTGCATGTTCTTCATTTACCTCACATGTAACTTCTTATGGAATGCCTGAGGATTGCCATTGGGGTACCTCAAGCTGGTATGTAACATTATTATGCATGGAAAAAATCATGAAAAAAAAAAAAGGAGTCAAGTTGTAACTGTATAACTTTTTGTCTATATTTGATTAAAGATTCAATAATGTTAGACAGAGAAGTGTGGAACAGAACTGCAGAATTAATTGGTAGTACTATACCTTGAAAAAACCAAAGAGAACTTCCAATATAAATTCTTGAGAGGTTTTTAAAATCTCTTATTGAATCAAGTTGAAGACAATTTATCTCATACTTCCAGTTTTCACAAAAAGGAAAAAATAATACTTTATGCAATTCTCTTGTTTGCATTAAAAGGAAAAATTAAAAATAATGTCCTCATTTATACAAATAGGTATTTAGAATCAATTTATAATTAGAGTGAATGAATGGCACATGAGAATTGATTATCCTTATATGCAAAATGAGTTATGATTAGACGTAAAAGTGATTATCCTTATATGCAGGTTGCAGCAATAATTAAACTTGATAAGTATCACGTAAAATTTGATTATCCTTATATGCAGGTTGCAGCAATATTTATACTTGATAAGTAGTGATGTCCTGAACTATTCGCTGGCGAATAGTTCCTGGCGAACATAGCATGTTTGCGTTCGCCACCGCGGGCGAACACATGCGATGTTCGATCCGCCCCCTATTCCTCATCATTTAGTAAACTTTGACCCTGTACCTCACAGTCAGCAGACACATTACAGCCAATCAGCAGCAGACCCTCCCTAGCAGACCCTCCCACCTACTGGACAGCATCCATTTTAGGTTCATTCGGAAGCTGCAATCATTTTTTTTGTTTTTTTTTTATTCTAAATGCAAAACATTGGTATATAGGGGAATATTCACTAAATGCCAAACATTGTTATATAGGGGAATATTCACTAAATGCCAAACATTGTTATATAGGGGAATATTCAATAAATGCCAAACATTGTTATATAGGGGAATATTCACTAAATGCAAAACATTGTTATATAGGGGAATATTCCCTAAATGCAAAACATTGTTATATAGGGGAATATTCCCTAAATGCAAAACATTGTTATATAGGGGAATATTCACTAAATGGCAAACATTGTTATACAGGGGAATATTCACTAAATGCAAAACATTGTTATACAGGGGAATATTCACTAAATACCAAACATTGTTATATAGGGGAATATTCACTAAATGCCAAACATTGTTATATAGGGGAATATTCACTAAATGCCAAACATTGTTATATAGGGGAATATTCAATAAATGCCAAACATTGTTATATAGGGGAATATTCACTAAATGCAAAACATTGTTATATAGGGGAATATTCCCTAAATGCCAAACATTGTTATATAGGGGAATATTCCCTAAATGCAAAACATTGTTATATAGGGGAATATTCACTAAATGGCAAACATTGTTATACAGGGGAATATTCACTAAATGCAAAACATTATTATACAGGGGAATATTCACTAAATACCAAACATTGTTATATAGGGGAATATTCACTAAATGCCAAACATTGTTATATAGGGGAATATTCACTAAATGCCAAACATTGTTATATAGGGGAATATTCAATAAATGCCAAACATTGTTATATAGGGGAATATTCACTAAATGCAAAACATTGTTATATAGGGGAATATTCCCTAAATGCAAAACATTGTTATATAGGGGAATATTCCCTAAATGCAAAACATTGTTATATAGGGGAATATTCACTAAATGGCAAACATTGTTATACAGGGGAATATTCACTAAATGCAAAACATTGTTATATAGGGGAATATTCCCTAAATGCAAAACATTGTTATATAGGGGAATATTCCCTAAATGCAAAACATTGTTATATAGGGGAATATTCACTAAATGGCAAACATTGTTATACAGGGGAATATTCACTAAATGCAAAACATTGTTATACAGGGGAATATTCACTAAATACCAAACATTGTTATATAGGGGAATATTCACTAAATGCCAAACATTGTTATATAGGGGAATATTCACTAAATGCCAAACATTGTTATATAGGGGAATATTCAATAAATGCCAAACATTGTTATATAGGGGAATATTCACTAAATGCAAAACATTGTTATATAGGGGAATATTCCCTAAATGCAAAACATTGTTATATAGGGGAATATTCCCTAAATGCAAAACATTGTTATATAGGGGAATATTCACTAAATGGCAAACATTGTTATACAGGGGAATATTCACTAAATGCAAAACATTGTTATACAGGGGAATATTCACTAAATACCAAACATTGTTATATAGGGGAATATTCACTAAATGCCAAACATTGTTATATTCCCCTACATAACAATGTTTGGCATTTAGTGAATATTCTCCTATATTCACTAAATGCAAAAAATTGTTATATAGGGGAATATTCACTAAATGCAAAACATTGTTATACAGGGGAATATTCACTAAATACCAAACATTGTTATATAGGGGAATAAAAATAATGAGGGGGGAAACCTACTGTCCCCCCCCGGCCTCCACCCCTGAGCGGTGGGTGGGGGCCCTAAAAAAAACAATAAGGGGGGGACCTACTGTCATCCCCCCCGCCCCAACCCATGAGCGCTGGGTGGGGGCCATACAAATAATGAGGGGGGGGGACCTACTGTCCTTCCCCTCACCCCCACCCCTGCGCGGCGGGTGGGGGCCATAAAAATAATGAGGGGGGACCTACTGTCCTCCCCCCCGGCCCCCACCCCTGCGCGGTGGGTGGGGGCCATAAATCACAATGGGTGGTACCTACTGTCCCCCCCCCCGGCCCCCACCCCTGAGCGGTGGATGAACACCCTAAAAAAAACAATAAGGGGGGGACCTACTGTCCCCCCGGCCCCCACCCCTGAGCGGTGGGTGGGGTTCCTAAAAAAAACAATAAGGGGGGACCTACTGTCCTCCCCCAGCCCCCACCCCTGAGCGGTGGGTGGGGGCCCTAAATACTAATAAGGGGGGGGGCCTAATGTCCTCCCCCTGGTCCCCACCCCTGAGCGGCAGGTGGGGGCCCTACATACAAATGGGGGGGACCCTAGTCTACCCCTCCCCCCCAAAAAAAATTATCCCCCTACCTACCCCCCTCACCCTAAACATAATGAGGGGGGGACCTTTAGCTAAGAACCTGTAAAAAAAATTAGAAAAAAAACATCTTACCATTCGATGTTTTCTTTCTTCTAAAATCTTATTTTTTCAGCCCCAGAAAAGGGCAAATAAAAAACCATAATAACCGACGCAATTAAAATAAATAAATAAACGAGCACAAAAAATAATAATCCATCTTCACCCATGGAGGGCTCCGCGCAGACTGAGCTCTGCAGCGCGGGGGAAGGCTTATAAAGCCTTGCCACGCCCTGCAATTAGGCTAAGAACACTCTGATAGGCTGGTTTAAGCCAATCAGAGTGCTCTTTGTCATTTTACACAGCGTGGGAAAATTCCAAAGAACTTTCCCACGCTGTGTAAAATGACACAGAGCACTGTGATTGGATGGCTTGAAATCCATCCAATCACAGTGCTCTGTGTCATTTTACACAGCGTGGGAAAATTCCAAAGAACTTTCCCACGCTGTGTAAAATGACACAGAGCACTGTGATTGGATGGATTTCAAGCCATCCAATCACAGTGCTCTGTGTCATTTTACACAGCGTGGGAAAGTTATTTGGAATTTTCCCACGCTGTGTAAAATGACAAAGAGCACTCTGATTGGCTTAAACCAGCCAATCAGAGTGTTCTTAGCCTAATTGCAGGGCGTGGCAAGGCTTTATAAGCCTTCCCCCACCCTGCAGAGCTCAGTCTGTGCGGATAGTCTGTGCGAAGATGGATGATTTTTTTTTTGCGCTCGTTTTTTTTTTTTTTTTTTTTTTAATTGCGTCGGTTATTATGGTTTTTTATTTGCCCTTTTTTGGGGCTGAAAAAAGAAGATTTTAGAAGAAAGAAAACATATTTTTTTTCTAATTTTTTTTACAGGTTCTTAGTTAAAGGTCCCCCCCCTCATTATTTTTAGGTAGGGGGATAATTTTTTTTTGGAGGGAGTGACTAGGGTCCCCCCCATTTGTATTTAGGGCCCCCACCCGCCGCTCAGGGGTGGGGGCCAGGGGGGAGGACATTAGGTCCCCCCCCTTATTAGTATTTAGGGCCCCACCCACCGCTCAGGGGTGGGGGCCAGGGGGGGACAGTAGGTCCCCCCTTATTGTTTATTTTAGGGCCCCCACCCACCACTCAGGGGTGAGGGCCGGGGGGGGACAGTAGGTCCCCCCTTATTGTTTTTTTAGGGCCCTCACCCACCGCACAGGGGTGGGGGCCCGGAGAAGGGGAGGACAGTAGGTCCCCCCCTCATTATCTTTATGGCCCCCACCCGCCGCCCAGGGGTGGAGGCCAGGGGGGGAGGACAGTAGGTCCCCCCCTCATTATCATTATGGCCCCCACCCACTGCCCAGGGGTGGGGGCCGGAGAGGGGGAGGACAGTAGGTCCCCCCTCATTATCTTTATGGCCCCCACCCGCCGCACAGGGGTGGGGGCCAGGGGAGGACAGTAGGTCCCCCCCTTATTGTTTTTTTTAGGGTCCCCACCTGCCGCACAGGGGTGGGGGCCGGAGAAGGGGAGGACAGTAGGTCCCCCCCTCATTATCTTTATGGCCCCCACCCGCCGCCCAGGGGTGGAGGCCGGGGGGGAAGGAGAGTAGGTCTCCCCTCCCTCTTCAATCACGATTGTGGCCAGAAAGAGTCCCTGTGGGTTTTAAAATTCGCCTGCCTATTGAAGTCTATGGTGGTTCGCCCGGTTAGCAAACATTTGCGGAAATTCGCGTTCGCGGTTCGGGAACCGAAAAATTTATGTTCGCGACATCACTATTGATAAGTGGAACACAGAAACTGATTATCCTTATTTGCAGGTTGCAGCAATAATTAAACTTGGTAAGTGGAACAAAGAAAGTGATTATCCTTATATGCTGGTTGTAGCAATAATTAAACTTGATAAGTGGAACATAGAAAGTGATTATCCTTATATGCAGGTCGCAGCAATATGAAGACTAGGCAGAAGTGATACTTAGGGTTTCTCCAGAGCATCCTGTACTTGTAGCAGAGATTGTAGGGATCAGCAACAAATACAATGTTTGAAGTCTCTTTAGATACAGGAGTCCTTGTAGGTAATCGATACTGAAGTAGCAGCGAAACAATGGAGCTCCGCGTGGAGTCCGAGGTCGGTTCAAAATAACTCAGCAATGTGAGTTTCACCCGGCTTCACTATAAAGCAGGTGAATGGAGCGTCATCAGAATGGGAGGAGCTTACTTCAGAATGTAGAGGTAACTTCAGGAGAGCGGAGTCACGGTAATTATATGACAATATTTTAATTTCACTACAATTTAGTGTTTAGTCAATAAACATCATGGTGTCTTCTCCCAGACCCTTTGTGTGTCTCTTTCTCCCCCAACTCCCTTGTGTGTCTCTTTTCCCCCTTCTTCAGCTCTTCTGTGTGCCTCTTCCCCACAGGACTTTAGAGGGTCTCTTTCTCCCCCTCAGCCCATCCGTGTGTCTCTTCCCCAACCCCTTTATGTGTCTCTTTCTCTTCTCAGCCCCTCTGTGTGTCTCTTTGTCATCCCCAGCCCCACTGTGTGTCTTTTGTACCCTCTCGCCCCTCCAAGTGTCTCCTTGATCCCCCAGCCCTCCTGCATGTCTATTTGTCCTCCCCAGCCCCTCTGTGTGTCTCTTTGTACCCTCCCACCCCTACGAGTGTCTCCTTGTCCCCCCACCCCCCCTGCATGTCTATTTGTCCTCCCCAACCTCTCTCTGTGCCTCTTTGTCCTCAACAGCCCCTCTCTATGTTTCTTTGTCCCCTTAGCACTTATGTGTGTTTCTTTGTCCCCCCACCCTTTGTGTGTCTCTTTAGCCCCCAGCACCTTTGTGGGTCTCTTTCTCCCCCCAGACCCTTTGTCTTTCTCTCTTCTCACTCCAACCTTTCTGTGTGTCTCTTTGTCCCCCCAGTCTTTCTGTACACCACCACCAAGCATACTGGGCGCCTCTTCCACCCCCCTCTTAGCTCTGTGCACTTCTCCCCCGTTAGTATCCTGTGTGCCTCTCAACCTCAGCCCACTGTGTGCCTCTTTACCCCCCTTTATTCCTCTGTGTGCCTCCCCCCCAGTCCTCTGTGTGGCCCTCTCCCCTCAGCCCTCTTAGTGCCTCTCCACCGCAGCCCTCTTTGTACCTCTCCCTCATCGTCCCTCATCGTCCTCTTTATGCCTCTCTCCCCAGCCCTTTGTGTGCCTCTTCCCACACGCCCTCTGTGTGCCTTTCTGTCTCCCCACACCCTTTGTGTCTTTTTATCTCTTCTAGCCCTTTGTATGCCTCTTTTTTTTATTTTTTTATTCTTTATTTTTGTAGTGCATAAGCTTTGAACAGATGCATGAGAGGTACCCCAAAGGCAATCCTCCAGCTGATAGTTAACAGTTGAACATAAGGATACATGTTAAGTCCAGCACATTTTTTATATAAGGAGAGAATGGGTGTTGAACATTATATGTGTTCGTCGCTTTGGGTGCTTAGGTATTCTTACAACAAGATGCTATAGCGTTTTACTATCTAGTTATGACATTAATATGCTTTGTCAGGAACTAGTATGTGCTTATAAGCTAAGCGTAGAAGTGATATTGTACAACATATTCAGGTACATGCCTATAGACTATGTGTCGCAGTTGCACGCATTTTTAAAATTTAAGTAGGATGGCTGCATGTTTTCCAACGTGACTATAGTGTGTGTAGAGCATTTTCAGCATTAGTTAGACAGATTGGGAGACCTACTTGAGTGTGTTGTTTAGCAAACTAGCGGGCATATAGGGTAGGGTGACGCTTTTAGGTGAGTTAGTACAGGCTTGTCGTCAGCCTCTTAAGTAAAATTAGAGGGATGCGTCCCGGTTACAGTAGGTAAACATACAGGTGTATGGGTAATAGGCTTTCATTGATGGCTTCAACATTAGTATGAAAGAGATGTTACAGTCAATGATTACTGTGGGTAGGCAAGCTAGGTAGAGCTACAGTGTGTGCTAAAGATCAGTGGGGCAACAATGTGGGAACAACAATTTAGGAACCATGGAAATAAAAGGGATGGCTACTTGCTCTGTAGGCTCTATGGTACAGCAAGTATAGTTCATAAGTCTTTACTTACTCCCATGGGGGCTTTCTCACGAGCCCTGGCCTCCCGGTCGTTTGGCCCAGGTTTCTCCAGGCTCACCCTCCAGCTCTCCGTCCGAGCTTTGAGTCGCGCCTCTGCCATGGCGTACCGTGACTGGGGTGTAGCTCCAGCACTGGGCAATGGGGTAGATCTCCGTGTTGTGGCACTTGTAGTTGCCTCGACCGTTGAGGGTGAAGGTGTGACGCACTGGCTTCTGGTTTTCTGCTCGTTGGCAGCCCTTGTAACTGCACCTTGGTGGTCATCGCGGCAGGCACCACCATTTCTCCACTGCTGAGTTACACTTTGCTGGTCGGATGCTGTCGGGGCCGCTGTGTGTGGAGCAGGTTGTACACGTTGGCGGGCCCCGCACTGGTGTCCGGTGATTCCGGGCATCGGGTCTGGTATCAGTCGGTTCGGGATGGTCTTCCCAGGCCGATGGGCCCCCTTGCAGGAGGTTAGTGGCATTTTTGCCCATTTTAAATGTCACTTTTGTGCCTGTTCTGCCGGAGCTCGTGGAGAGCACGTCTTCTCTGGTCGCTGGTTAAGCTCCGCCCCTTTGTATGCCTCTTTTCACCCAGCCCTCTATGTGCCTCTCCATTTGTCTCATTAACCCCCCAGATCTTTCATGTGTCTCATTAACCTCCCCCAGCCACTCCACATGTCTCTTTAACTTCCTAGCACCTTCATGTGTCTCATTAATACCCGCCGTGCCAGCTCACCTCCATCTTGTAGCATTGCCGAGCAGCAGACCGCAGTAGAGGAGCTTGTTTTCCTCTATCCTAACTTACAGGAAGCAGTTCGGCACTTTCTTCCCTGTGCGCCTCTCTCCCCTCCCTTTAGTCTTCTGTGTGTTTGTCCCCCAGCCTTCTGTGTGTCTCTTCACCTTCCCTTAGTCCTCTGTGTGCCTCTCCCCCCAATCCTCTGTGTGACTTTTTTCTTCCCAAGCCCTCTTTGTACCTCTAATTGGCTTAGAGTGTCAGTATTCAGCCTATCACAGTGCCCATTGCAGGTATGGATCGATATGGCTTCAAAGAAGAATGTGATCTCCTCCTTAGCCTTAGCCATACCCTCATTGGGGCCAGTGCTATAGTATAGTATAGTAAAAAGATTCTTCATTCAGTGTCAAACTATCTGAGAATGGTTTAACACTGAATGGAGGAGACTCCAATCATTATAACCAATTCAAGTAGAGGAAATTTAAATTAAATTAAAGTGTCTCTTTAAGTTAAAAGTGTTGTTTAGTGTCCAATTATGAATTCTATTAACGTGACAAAAGAAATTATATATATTCTTAGAAAATTGTCTTACTTCAATCAATATAGTCCACAGTCGATACATTTGGTATTTTTATTTTGTAAATTTTTTTGCTTTAGTTGTACATTTTTCCTATGATAACAAACTATTTTCAATTGAAGAACGTCTTGCTCTCGTTGTAATGTTCCCCTCTGCTACTTACTCCCTCATTTTGTTTTCATATCTTGTAACTAAAAATGGGGTTTCAAGAAGAAAAAAATAAATCAACTCAGGTGATGTTGTTAAGTAAGACAATGTCTCAGATGTCTGACTGATGCCACTGTACAAGGCTTCACTTCATGTGTTTGGACATTAGTTTGTGGGGCTGGTTCAGATCACTCACAGATCAAATTATATACATCTTCTCCATTGTAATCACCACGTAACAGGTGAATTTATCCCATTTCTTTCACCGCTTTACCAGGGTGTAATAAAAGGAGTATGATGACAGATGATAATGTAGTTACATTCCGTGCATATGATTCCAGAGGGAATCAATCTAGGTGCGTACTTGCCAGATGCTCATATCAGCAACTAAGTCTGTGTAGGACTAATTAGGAGGCATAAAAACTGAGTTTTCTCAGATTCAGATGACATTGACGGGTCCACTGATGGCATTTAATACATATATGTGAGCTCTGACATTTGAGGGCATTAGTGTCATGGCACTCGGAGTTCAGCATAAAACTGATGCCATAAAGCTACTAACTAGACAGACAATGGCCAACAAAACAGACTCCTACACATCCAGCAACCGTATTAGTTCCAGGAAACAATCCCAAGTTTGGGTGCCCTACTGATTGTCCACTTTCGTATTTGTAGAATGCAGCCAATGACTCCTGTAGAAGGTGTCTCCGACTCCGGGTGCTGGTTTTATCTACTAATTTGGAGATCTATAGTTGTTGTATAGCAACAATAGAATTGACAAATGACACTTCCCATCACTTGTAAAAAAAAAAAAAAAGCAATTTGAGACAATGGCAAAAAAAGCTGCTTTCAGTAAGATGACTTTGGAGATCTAAGTCCTACGTGAAGTTGTTTTAAAGGTGCCCTAATTTGCACACCCCATATAAGAGGACAAAAATAAGGCATTCTTGATAGCAGATGGTGTAGGCACTTAAGCACTGGTGCAGCTTCTGACAAAAAGGAGGGGGAGGGGCAGCAAGTACTATTGTTTGAATTGATTGAATGAAGATTTTATCTACACCATCCTCAGTAAGGGGTGTTGGAAGATTTGTAGTAGGTGGAGCAGATCTTTGGGAGATAATTTAGTTTGCCTTCAGGAGTTTACTGAGCTCAAGGGTGCTTAGCAATTAGGCCATTGCAATATAAAGGAAGAGAGATCATGATACAGTTGTCCTTTGAAAGTCACAGATTCTTCTTGATGATCAGCTGACGAAACATTTTTTCAGGAAGTCTTCTCCATTGGTGGTTTATATCATGGTTTTGCTCCAAGTGTTCCATGATCAGTTATCAGGCTGATTGCTGATTCATCTGGCATTGACAAGTGTGGTGAGCAAGTCAGGGACATCCTTGTTGTCTTGGCCTCAGGAATCCTGCAAACTCATATTTGACCACTATTTTCATTGTTGTTAACACAAATTGACATTGTGGCCAGTGAGGGTATATGTTGGTTAGGAGTATCTTGCAGTACACAGAGTAAGTTCATCTTGGAGCTGAGGCCCATTTCATTTTGCAGACATCTGTGTTTTTAGGTCCACAATATCTAAGCATACAAGGGTAAATTTATATTTCCACAAAACCACAATGGTTGTGATAGCTGGCATGTCATTTGACCAAAGTTGGCTTTTTGTAGAATCTAGTTATAATGCTGCTCTCAATGGTTGTCTCTTTCCCTTACCTGTGGAGAGTGGCGAGAAGGAAGATACTGACTTTGATGTTGAGTTGCTTTTCATGAATGACTCTGTATTGGAATGTTTGGCATGGAAGGCAAAGTTGTTAGGGGCTCCTAAAGAACTTCTGACGGATAAATGCACAAGTATATATTCAAATAATGTTCGAACAGCAAATATTTTCAAGTCCTAAAGATGTTAAACTTTGTGTTTACTTAAAGGGAAGCTGTAGAGACTTTAAATGCTTTATCTTATTGAAGTGGTTCTAGTGTCTCCAACATTAAAAAAATGTCACTGTTTTAATGCCAAACAACTCTGCGCAGTTTTGGGTAATAAGGTATGATTAGCCTGAGCATCAATGGATGGCTTTCAGCCTATCAGAGATGCCCATTGTGTTTATTAATTGTTCTGGCTAGAAGAAAGTGTGTAAGCTCTGCCTTAGCCATACATACAGTAGGGGCCAGGCTTGGGAGGCCTGGAACCAGCATTCAGTGTTCAATAGCCTGAAATTTGTTTAACACTGAATGGAGAGACAGCGCTAGGAGACTCCAGGCATTTTAAAGAAATTCATCTAGTGCCTACAGTGTCCCTTTAATTGTGTTTCCTCTGTCAACACGTATCCATCTCTACAATGATGCCAAATACAAAGTTTATAATATAATAACGTTTTTGTGTTTTGTTTTAGTTGAGACACTACAGGAGCCTAAGATACAAGAGTGGATCGTAAAGAACATAATTCTACTTTTTCTGCCTGGAATTCAGTATTAATTAATCCTGCACGCAAACATTCAAAATATGCCTCAACATTTTTGCGGACCACTGAGACCCACCACTAGTGCATCTGGATTTTTCAGGAACAAAGTATGTGTGCCGCCAGTAGAACAATATTGTCATCGCCGTGGGTGGCTAATCTAGGTTTCTCGCAATTGCTACAATTGACCAACTCTACAGGAATTGGGTTCTAAAAGTGATGTTTTGTTTTGTTTCAGCTCTTGACTGTGTTGTGATATCTGCGTCCATTGGCTTGAATTGCATTTTAAAGCATTCAGATACTGAATTAGTTAATTGTATTGACCTGTACAGTCATATAATGCAGTGACATGCAATTTTAGATCATTAGATGCTGATAATTATAAAGGCTTGATGTAAATCTGTTTTACCTAATTTGTTTCATAAAGTAATATATCATGCTAATGGCTATTAGAGTGTAATTGTCTACCTTAGAAAGATTTAATCACCCATAAGGTAAAATTGTCACCAAGGTCTTGTGTGAGATGGCAAATTCTTATCTAGAAATCTCTACAATTACAATCATTTTTACTAATTACAAGTCATCCAGACTAACTATGAATTATGGTAACATTTTATTCAGACAAATCGAACAACGCATGTAAAAAACATAAACTTGTAACCTTTAAATTAAATTGTATATAACAGATGTATATGCACACGTAAATATTTAAATGTGTACAAAAAGGTAAGTAAATCAATACAAGGGAACAGTTTATAAACAATGAAAAGCAATGTTACTGAAATTAATAAACTAGCAGCCCAATTTCGATACATATATCGTTTCCATGCGAGTGTATTTTGCAGTTTTTTTTTAAATTCCTCGTGGCTGTATCATGATGAATGATGTTCATTATTCAGTTTTACAAGGAAATTACTCATATAAAATACTTAGGACTTATTGTCTTGTTTAAATGTGCGATGCATGCTCCTTTGTTTTCTTTTGAAATCTTTGCTTTCTATGGCCTCGATTTAATATTTTTGGATATGTTTTTCAAATGATTTAATATATATATTTTTTTTATATTTATCAAAGTTTGAAAATATATACACATATCTTCACAAAGATAACATGGCACGTCTGTTCCACGTGGAAACAACACAATCTCTCATAGATCTTAAAACAGTAACAACTGCATTCACATGCACATATCAGAAGATAAACAAAAATATAGATGGGCTAGTCCCGTCGCTTCCCGCTTCCATTCCTCCCAACAATCGGGAGGGGAGAATCTGCAAGGGTGGGCAGGGTCCTGAGGTGGTGTCTCCAGTACCAGAACCTTCATCACTGGTGATGCTCATAGTGGTCAGGGGTGGTGGTCAGGGGTGGGCCAACCCCTGACAGACTGCTTGGCCAGTCCACAGCCTTCAAGACCATGCAAAAACCTTAGTCCAGATATCTAAGAAGAGTGCTGGCATGAGGACACTCCGCAAGCAACAAAAGAAAAACGCAGATACCGGATATACCATGGTGGAGATGTTTGCCTCCTCGCAGGCCTCCCAACAGAAGCCGATCAAGCCCGCATGGCTTGACATCCACTGCATCATCTGCAGAGACACATGGAGGAGCCAAATTCTCCATACACTGAAAGAAGTGAAAACAAATCTTTCCCAAAAACATTTACGCAGCTTGGAAGAGGTAACGGCCATTTTAGAGCAAATGGTGTGATCCGTTGTCAAAGCACACATAAGTTATAGTGACCCACTTGAACACCCTAGCCAACCACATGGAAGCTCTAGAGACGATAAACGAGTACATCTTTAACATATTCCATTATTATAATACTAAGGAGGCCATATTGAAGTATAGCCGGGAAACTAACATTTGATACCAAGGCAAAAAAATGTAATTTGCCAAGACCTCTCGCCTCAACTTTGCAATGCCGTAGGTAATGAAATCCAGTCATGGACCAACTCACGGCCCATGGAATCCGCTTTATATGTGGCCCTTCCTTCAAAATTGTAGCCTTCAAATATGGAAAGACCCACACTCTCCTCCACGGGATCTTATCCTATAAACGTTCTGGAGTCGCTATCACAGAGGACATCAGTCTACCGCATCAAAAGACATTAATGCTATCCTTCCTACCATGGGAGTTGTATGAAGTCAGAGATGGACCTTCAAACCCAACTAGAAGGGAAATTTACCATTACAGCAGGGATCATTCCAGATGTTCCATACCATAACTGACCCTGTGGACGATTCTGCAAATCTAAGACTCATGTGGGTTCGCTACGGGACTCCAGATAAGTTCACTCATGTCTTTGAAAGCCCTGTACCCATTACTGACTATGGTTTAACCCATCATTCCACAGGCCTGGAAAGCCTTATAAGAAATCCCTGGTACCAAGCATAATCTAAAAATATCAGGCAGAAAGTGGGTTGGGGGAGGTACTAAATATGGTGGGATTAACTCTTGACATATTTTTATGCTACCAATGCCCCAGTGGGTAAAAATCATATCTACATTGAGCCTTGTGTGCCACCTCCCAATATGAGCAGAAGACCGCCAGTGGGAATATTCCATTCTGGAAATGTATGAGCAGATTGTACTATTTTTAAATGTTATTGTTTTTCTGTCCTTTTTTCTAATGTTGTTTGTTATGCTGGGGAAAAGGAGCAGACCCAAATACCAACATGTCCTAAGTCAAGAGATAGGTGAGCTCATAATGAGTTCTGAAATTCAACCTTCCAAGCTGGAGCAATATAGATACAATATATTTATTTAGTATTTTATTACTTACCATTTAGTTCACGTGTATTATAGCGTATTTTATTTATTTTTTGCATTTATTTGTGCGCCGTACAAATATAGCCAAAAGTAGTAAGTAATAGATTGTCTGCTACGCGGGAAAAGACTAAAAATAGATTGTCTGTTATGCGGGAAAAGATTAAAAACAATACAATAAATAAATATTATCAACGATTAAATTTTACCCAACTAATCAACGATTAAATATTATTAACGATAAAATTTTTCATTAAACTAAGTATGGCAGGAAGACCAGTAATTTTAAGAATGTCAATTGTACACCCAGGCGAAGTTATGCAACCAGCTAACATTACAACCGAGATTTGGAAGCTATCTCTGTTAGCATACCATCTCCCAAATCCAGACACTGCCATGATGTGGTTATCTAGAAGGCGTCTACTCGCTAACACCATGGACTGCGGCAATTTTAATCTGCTATGCCATATGATGACATACAACCAAGGTTTGGATGGAGTGAGATGAAAGTGCCAAACGTGGATTTGTTAAAAGCATCAGAGCAGGATCGTTCTTCACGCGGAGTCATCAGTCTCTTAAACAAATCACAATAATGATGCACTGCTTTGCACAGGATATGCCACAAAATCTGACACAACATGAAGATTGAAGAGTAGAAAACTGTTGTTGATTGGTTAAATTTTTTGAGGGAGGACATTGGTAATTATTTAGATCGTTATCCTGCTGAGCTGGGAGACTTGGATGATAACGGTGAACCCATAGTGGTGGAAATAGACAAATTCAAATATTTCCACAGCAAATACCACAGGGGTGCTTGTAAGGATGGCCATTGGGTCTTTGGTGAAATTTAAAGGATGTCTGGTCGATACTTTTTGTTTGAAGTTCCAGATTGGACAGCTGCAACCTTGGATCAACTTATATCTTACCTGGAACCCATATTATTTCTGACGGGTGGCTGGCATACCAGAACATCGATCAACTCAACAATGGAATTTAAATGCATTCCGTAGTGGTCCATGAACGTAACTTCGTCAGTCCACAGGATGCACAAGTGCACACGCAGAACATTGAGAACTTATGGATGCACGCAAAACACAAACTAAAGCATCATTTCGAAATGAGTCGTGCGTTGTTTCCTTCATATTTACATGAATTTGAGATTCGCTTGTCTATTGGGAAACAAAATGTTTTACGTGATTTTGAGTTTGTGAAACAAAATTTTTCTGTGATTTTGAGTTTGGCAAATAAAACGTTTTCGGTTGCTTAATGCTTGTCATTGCTGAGAATTATCCAGTTTATTGCTTGACGGGATGGTTGTGTACCATAGGATGGACCCGGTTACTGTTGTTAAGAGTTCTCATTAAAACATTTTTTGTCTGTTAATAATAAAATACACTATTTGATTTTAGTAAAATTGAAAAATAATAAAATATGCTAAAATACACTTTTACCTACAACCTCTATCACTGACCTCCATATAGCACAGTGAACCTATACACACATATACACTATACAAACACTACATCATTATATACACACTCTAAATCCACTACAAACACTTCACATTCATTATACACACTGCATCTAATGCACACATCCACTGCACAAACACATACTCTGCATTCACTATACACACACTACATCCACTACACAAACACACACCCAGCATTCAGTACACAAACACACACTGCATTCACTATACACACTCTGCATTCACTACACAAACACACACTGCAGCCACTATACACACACTACATCCACTACACAAACACTCTGCATGCACTATACACACCACATCTAATACACACAAACACTACATCCACTACACAAACACACACTGCATTCACTATACACACACTACATCCACTACACAAACACTCTGCATTCACTATACACATGGCATCTAATACACACAAACACTTCATCCACTACACAAACACACACTCTGCATCTGATATACACCTCATACATTACACAAACGTACAATCTGTATCCACTTTACACCACATCCACTTTACACACGCACTCTGCATCCACTACACACATTCTACATCCACCATACACACACCACAATCAGTACACACACTGCATCCCTGTGGGCAGACTAGAGGGGCAGCCCCTTGGCAACCCTTTGGGGTCAGCCTGGGGGGGGGGGGGGGGGGTAGGGGGGCAGACCTAGAGCTGTGTCAGGGGCCACAAAATTTCTGATGACAACCCTGCACCCCAGGCCGGCCAAGATTAAAATCTTGGATTATACCTACAGTAGGATTTACGGAGCTAGGGCACTGCGCAATCATACAGGTGTTGCTATCCTTATACACAATCTCTTCCCACTGCTGATCATACATTTTCAGGCTGATCAAGCTGGTAGATACATTCTAAGAACCGAAACGTTTTACAGGACACCACTTTCCTAATGTTTATGCCCCAAACAAGGTTTCTGGTATAACGGAAACGGACACTCCCTAGACAATACAATAACAAAATAAGACAAATGAGTAATATTAGCAGGAAAAAAAGATGTATTCTCTCTTTGAAGGAATTTTTATTATTTATTTATAAAAAAAAAAAAAAATGGAAGTTGGTGAAAAATGCTCAGAATACTGCCACTCTGACACTGGTTAGAAAGGAAAGTGGTTTAAAAAGGTACACCTTTGCATCTCTTATTATACTTTGGGAGTGACATATTTGCACACTAATGATGTACCGAACTGTTCGCTGGCGAATAGTTCCCGGCGAACATAGCGTGTTCGCGTTCGCCACGGCGGGCGAACACATGCGCGGTTCGAACCGCCCCCTATTCGTCATCATTGAGTAAACTTAGACCCTGCGCCTCACGGTCAGCAGACACATTCCAGCAAATTAGCAGCAGACCCTCCCTTCCAGACCCTCCCACCTCCTGTACAGCATCCATTTTAGATTTATTCTGAAGCTGCATTCTTAGATAGAGGAGGGAAAGTGTAGCTGCTGCTCATTTGATAGGGAAATTGATAGCTAGGCTAGGGTATTCAGTGTCCACTACAGTCCTGAAGGACTCATCTGATCTCTGCTGTAAGGACAGCACCCCAAAAAGCCCTTTTTAGGGCTAGAACATCAGTCTGCTTTTTTTTTTTTTTCTGTGTAATGTAATTGCAGTTGCCTGCCTGCCTGCCAGCTTCTGTGTCAGGCTCACAGTGGATACTGTGCCCACTTGCCCAGTGCCACCACTCATATCTGGTGTCACAATAGCTTAAGCTTGCATTTAAAAACAAAAAACATTTTTTCACTGTAATAGATTGAATAGCAGTTAGTTGTCTGCAAGCGTCTGTCAGTGTCCTTAAAGCGGGTGTCAGGCCTTCAGCGTGTGCTCTGCCAACCTCTGCAAGTGCACTTTGCCACTCATATCTGGTGTCACTATAGCGTGCCTTTAAAACACCTTAGGATAGGTGTCAATCCATACCTGCCAAGTGACCCTATGTAGGGTGAACAGTCCCTATTCTGCTCTGTGTCAGTGTGTATCAGGGTCCCAGAGGACAGGTGTCAATCCATATCTGCCAAGTGACCCTATGTAGGGGGAACAGTCCCTATTCTGCTCTGTGTCAGTGTGTATCAGGGGCTCTGAGGACAGGTGTCAATCCATATCTGCCAAGTGACCCTATGTAGGGGGAACAGTCTCTATTCTGCTCTGTGTCAGTGTGTATCATGGTCTCTGAGGACAGGTGTCAATCTATATCTGCCAAGTGACCCTATGTAGGGGGAACAGTCTCTATTCTGCTCTGTGTCAGTGTGTTTCATGATTTCTGAGGACAGGTGTTAATCCATATCTGCCAAGTGACCTTATGTAGGGGGAACAGTCTCTATTCTGCTCTGTGTCTCTGAGGACAGGTGTCATGCCATATCTGCCAAGTGACCCTATGTAGGGGGAACAGTCTCTATTCTGCTCTGTGTCAGTGTGTATCATGGTCTCTGAGGACAGGTGTCAATCCATATCTGCCAAGCGACCCTATGTAGGGGGAACAGTCTCTATTCTGCTCTGTGTCAGTGTGTATCATGGTCTCTGAGGACAGGTGTCAATCCATATCTGCCAAGCGACCCTATGTAGGGGGAACAGTCTCTATTCTGCTCTGTGTCAGTGTGTATCATGGTCTCTGAGGACAGGTGTCAATCTATATCTGCCAAGTGACCCTATGTAGGGGGAACAGTCCCTATTCTGCTCTGTGTCAGTGTGTATCAGGGATCCTTAGGATAGGTGTCAATCCATACCTGCCAAGTGACCCTATGTAGGGTGAACAGTCCCTATTCTGCTCTGTGTCAGTGTGTATCATGATCTCTGAGGACAGGTGTCAATCCATATCTGCCAAGTGACCCTATGTAGGGGGAACAGTCCCTATTCTGCTCTGTGTCAGTGTGTATCATGATCTCTGAGGACAGGTGTCAATCCGTATCTGCCAAGTGACCGTATGTAGGGGGAACAGTCCCTATTCTGCTCTGTGTCAGTGTGTATCAGGGGCTCTGAGGACAGGTGTCAATCCATATCTGCCAAGTGACCCTATGTAGGGGGAACAGTCCCTATTCTGCTCTGTGTCAGTGTGTATCATGGTCTCTGTGGACGGGGAACAGTCTCTATTCTGCTCTGTGTCAGTGTGTATCATGGTCTCTGTGGACAGGGAACAGTCTCTATTCTGCTCTGTGTCAGTGTGTATCAGGGGCTTTGAGGACAGGTGTCAATCCATGTCTGCCAAGTGACCCTATGTAGGGGGAACAGTCCCTATTCTGCTCTGTGTCAGTGTGTATCATGATCTCTGAGGACAGGTGTCAATCCGTATCTGCCAAGTGACCCTATGTAGGGGGAACAGTCCCTATTCTGCTCTGTGTCAGTGTGTATCAGGGGCTCTGAGGACAGGTGTCAATCCATATCTGCCAAGTGACCCTATGTAGGGGGAACAGTCTCTATTCTGCTCTGTGTCAGTGTGTATCATGGTCTCTGAGGACAGGTGTCAATCCATATCTGCCAAGTGACCCTATGTAGGGGGAACAGTCCCTATTCTGCTCTGTGTCAGTGTGTATCAGGGATCCTTAGGATAGGTGTCAATCCATATCTGCCAAGTGACCCTATGTAGGGGGAACAGTCCCTATTCTGCTCTGTGTCAGTGTGTATCAGGGTCTCTGAGGACAGGTGTCAATCCATATGTCAAGGTGTCAATATGTCATATGTCCGGTGTCAATCCATATCCATTGTGATTTAGGAATGTTAGGTGATTTCTGCCCTTTATGGATTAAAACCAGACTCTGCATCAACTGTGTAATTTTCCATGGAAGTTTTGCCATGGATCCCCCTCCGGCATGCCACAGTCCAGGTGTTAGTCCCCTTGAAACAACTTTTCCATCACTTTTGTGGCCAGAAAGAGTCCCTGTGAGTTTTAAAATTCGCCTGCCCATTGAAGTCTATGGCAGTTCGCCCGGTTCGCCGGTTCGCGAACGTTTGTGGCAGTTCGCGTTCGCCGTTCGCGAACCGAAAATTTTGTGTTCGCGACATCACTATTGCTCACCAAAGCAAGAACCAAAATGGAACAGCAGAATAAAGTGAAGAAAGACATGCAGTAAGGAATAGTTTGTAGCAAATAAGTGAATAAATTGGTACAAATCAATAAACCACCAAAGACCACCCTAAAAAGTGAGCATGGCATTTTGTTTTATACATTTTATAGCATTCTTACTCCAACACATTCTATAGCTTTGTATGCATCCTTTCTTCATTCCAGAAGGCAGTGCAATAAAAGGCTGCTCTGTGGTATGTATCATTCACATACTGCAGGAAGGAAATCAAATTATCAACGATCGATCGTAAATGAGACATTTTACAAACATCTATTTCTAACGCCATAGTGTACTCCTCACTATATCAGGCCACCCTTGTGAAGGTTTAAAAAGGTTTTAAAGGTATGTTTTACTTACCTTATATCTACTTCTCTTGCTGTGCCCCCACACCCCACGCTTCCTTGGCTAAAATTTTCTTTTCAGTATTGTTATTGTGACAAATCACCGGACCACCAGTTACTTTTCAAATGTTTTCATGTATGTTGACCCAAACAGACTATAGTCACTTCCCTTGGCTCCTATCACTGGTCCCTCCAAACCAGCATGCTAAGGGCAAATTGGAGTCCCCTTCCCTTACTGTTACTGTAACTGGGGTCCAGAAAGTTGCAGGGACTCCAGCAGCATTTATGCTCAACTTCTAGAACTCCGGTCCGGCCACAGCTAGCCTCAACTCCCGGCCAACTTTCACCCTGGTTTTCCGCTATTTCCCAACCAGCTACAAGAGTGCTTCTTGGAGGGAAAGTGCCTCAGACTATGTGGAACAATTGCTCTCTGAGTTCCGGGGGAGCGCCCCTTATTACGTCCATAGGAACTCTCGACTTTTAACCGGCCAAAACCCTAATTGTCCTGGAACCTTTTTGGGCATGATCTTTGTTTTTGGCTGGCAATTTGCCAATTATTCATGGATCCGGATACTATTTTGCCAATATGGGCGTTTGGATCAGAGATGTCTGGGGTTCCTGCATGTCTTTATTAGGTTTTTGGGGTGCTTTTGTGTTGTGTATCCGGTAGATAATTAGTTCAGCGAGCTGCAACTCAATTATCTCCCGGGAAACAGAGGCACAAGGACAAGATCATTGTACTGTGAATAGGGACCTCATGCTGTGGGTCCATGTTTAAATGAGGGTGCTGTGCCTAATAAAATCAGATCTACTCCCAACATGAAGTCTCGACTAATGTATGGGGGGAAAGCTATACAAGCTATACACACTACCTGCACTGGAAGGAGCTATAGCACTACGGGAAAGGAAATCCTTGGCAGTGATACTATAATATCACTCAATTCAATGCTTCCCCATAGACAGGCCCGGACTGTTACCGTGGCAACGCTCAGATCTCGCAAGAGTGAACTCTAGCCTGCAGGTTAGAGTTCACTCTCACCACTGGACCACCAGGGAAGGAAGCATGGCACCCTCCCAGGCAGAACGGCTCCCCCCTCCCAGGCTAAAGGTAAGAAGGGGGTGGGGAATATAACCTTTTTTTATTATTATAATTAATTAAAAAAAATTAAATGTAAATAAAAAAATCACACTCTCACACACATCACCCCCAGACACACACAGCACCCAGACAGACACAGCACCCCCAGACACAGAGCACCCAGACACACACAACCCCCAGACACACACAGCATCCAGACACACACAGCACCCCCAGACACACACAGCACCCTCAGACACACACAGCACCCAGACACACACAGCACTCAGGCACACACAGCACCCTCAGACACACACAGCACCCCCAGACACACACAGCACCCAGACACACACAGCACCCGCAGACACACACTGCACCCGCAGACTCACACTGCACCCCCAGACACACACAGCGCACCCAGACACACACAGCGCACCCAGACACACACAGCACACCCAGACACACACAGCACCCCCAGACACACAGCACCCCCAGACACACACAGCACCCCCAGACACACAGCACCCAAACACACACAGCGCACCCAGACACACACAGCACCCTCAGACACACAGCACACAGCACCCTCACTCACAGACAGCACCCTCGCTCACACACACACACGTATGTATATATATATATATATATACACAGATATATATACACATATATATAATATATAAAATAACCCTCAGTGAGTTAACAGACAAAGAAAATTAGAATGTGACGGCAGATAAAAACACCCTCACACACAGCACCCCTCTTACATACACACACACTGCGCCCCTCACACATACACTACGTCCAAATATATATATATATATATATATACACACACACACACACACACACACACACTACAGCACTACACACATTACGCTCCAGATACACGCTAGATCCCTTACCCTATATGCACTCTTAATCCTCTATAAACACACACACACACACACACAATCTCCTATACACACTCTGGGTCCTTTACACACTAGATCTCCTACACACACACACTGCAACACCTACACACACATTACATTCCTTGTCAGCAAACACATACAACATTCTCTAAACACACCCTCTCTACAACCCCTACACACACTACGTCACCTATACACAAACACTACAGCCCGTATGCACACACTCGCTACATACCCTATAACACTATGCCCCCTATACACACACTCTCTACAGCCCCTAGCCTCACATATTACACCACAAACACAAATGAAATTGACCTATTTACACAATACCACACCACACTCTACACACACGCAATCCCACAAGCAGGCTCCAAACACATGCACCATACACTTTCCTGGCACTTTTGTCCTCTGGTATCTCACTTGTGGAGACACCAGAGACAATTTAAAAGCAAACACAGCGCAAGCATGTTATTAAATTTGCTTGCGCTGCGCAGAACAAATACAGGGCCTTTTTCTAATGCCAGAGCTCTTCAGCGGGGCTCTGCGCATTGAACTAACATGCTCACTTTGAGAGGGGGCGTGCTTGTCATCAGTGATGGCAAAACACACCCTCTCTGGCCCCGCTCTGATTGAAAAATGCCCGGGCCTAATTTTTTTCCCAGTCAGGCCCTGCCCATAGAGAAGGATCGAGAGGCTAGTGCAGAGCCAATCGCTACACAGCAGCTTTCAATGCTCTCTATGGGAAGCGTTGATTGAATAACCAAGTCTTACTCTGTTAATGCGCCTCTAGTGGCTGTCAGGATGACAAAAAATTTTTTACATTGTAGTTAAAACAACATTGAGATGAAGTGATGGGGTGACTTTTGTGTCCCTTTAATACATTTCCTTCCTAACACTTTCTACATAGTATTTTTCATGAGGTACCTACCGCTCAACTTGAGAAAAAGATATGTGTTTAGGAATACATGGTGGATCTTATAACTCTAATTTTATTGGATTTCCTCCTGTCTCTCAAATCAATGTCCTTTACAGGGACATTTGTCTTACTGGTGGTGTTCCACAGCTCTATTCCACCTCTCTTCTAGTATGGGCCATGGTAATATAGTTCATGTGTCTGTGCATGGTATGCCCACCACTCACATCTGGGTCTTTAGCTACTAAAGCATTGTACATTGCTTTGGTGGTTTCTAACTTGTTACTGACTGATGATGTACAAAATGCATTGAATCCCAGCGTTTTTAAATGTGGGTTTACACAAAGATTATCAGCAAACATTAACTAATTATGTTTAATTTTCTGTCATTTGAATTTTTTTACAGTGCCCTAAGACACACACAGAAAGTACTGACATTTCTAATAGACCCAGGAGGACTTTGGTAACAATTCAGAAGTAAACAGTGCAACTCTCGCTCTTTGCGATACTTGTTCCACTGATTTGTTCTTGTGGACAGTACATGAAAAATGGTACCCTGTTGCATGTATTGTTTAACTCACAGGCTGCATGTATAATCACGTGCTGAAGAAGTGATGAATCTAGGAGACACCGTGGGCTTGGGAACCTTATACAATGCTGTACATAGCGCATATATACTTAGAGAACATTTCACTGATGGAAACTACATTAAACTAAAATAATACAAACCCACTCACGTTTTCTCCTCCAGTCAATTCTATAAATAACTTCCAGTCTTTAATTTAAGGTATACTTAAAGCTTCCTAAAATGATGCTTTCTTAAATAGCTGAGATAATGAAAAGGATAATCACTTCATTACTTCTCACCATGGGAGGGCTAAACCCCTCCACCCACCTTTCCCAATTTAACACCCTTCATCCCTCCATACACATTACAAAGAAGCCATATTATTGCCCATTAGCCAAAGGTGGCTAGGTTCAAGGATAATTAACAGTTTACGGAGTCAAAGCACAACATAATATTTGCATACCCTTTCTTGCTCAGCACAGCTGTCTACATCCAACAAATACTGCTACTATCCAACATTGTAAAGAATTGTAGGTTAAATTAACTCTTTGGTATGCAGATTCCTTTGAACGGCAAGTATGTCTGACCTTTAACCCTGTGCGTTGTTCAGTTGAACATTCTACCCAGGGTCCTCAGGTAATGAGTAAATGTTACGGCTACTCTAATATTATGGACTTAAAGGGACACTAGAGTCTCCAGGAAAACTACAGCTTAAAGTAGTTGTTCTGGTAAGTATAGTCAGTCCCTGCAGGCATTTTAATGTAAACACTGTCTTTTCATAGAAAATACAGTGTTAACATTACAACCTAGTAACACCTCTAGTGGCCATTCCTCAAACAGCCATTAGAGGTGCTTCCTGGGTTAGTGCTGCACAGTGTACCATATCTGTCCAGGTAAACATGGTGGGTCTAATCGTACTTGGGTTCTGGAGTTGCATAACTATACCTTTTGTATCTGTCATTTATTCACTATAGGAAACTCAAATAGTCTTACTCAACAGGTCTTGCAAACCTGTAAATTGCTTCTTTGTTATCAATGATTGACCACACAGTGCGAGAGGAAATTTTAAAGAGCTTAGTAAAAGTTTTACTATAATCAGGCAGTGTGAATAGCATGAATAAAGGGGTAATCTGTGATAAAAGGCGCTTAAAAAAGGTGGATTGCAATACAATACACAGTAAAGTGGTAGCAGCTCACACAACAGAAATAGGCACTCAACAACCTATTGACAATTAGATATATACAAAAAACACTATTGTGCAGATTAATGCCTAATAGTGCCAAAGAGTGTGGAGCGCTTGAGCAGTAAACAAAACACTTACTCCTGTGTTATTCAGGAGATATGTAGAAATAGTCCAAACATCCTTGTTTATCCACGGTAGATTAAAAACCTCGGAAATGGAAACAAAAGCAGAAAAGGGAAGCAGTGCTAACCCTAGTGTAGAAATCCTTTAGATAATGGTATAATTAAATGTTGGTGACAATTAGCTTCTCACCTTGTCTGGAGCCAGTAACCAGGCTCCAAGTATGCAGACGTGGTGTCAAATATAGAGTGACACAGCCCTTCTTTACAGCAGCTTAAATATTGCACTAGCCCACTTGATTTAGAAATATAACATTTATTGTGTATACAACTTTAAAACAATAAAATCAATACTCAAGTGTCAGTGCTCCGTCCAAGACGCGTTTCGCCTGTGTAATTCGGCTTTATCAATTGGTACAAACATGCTGCAAGTATGAACTTTAAATATCACCTACTGGTCGTTGATTAGTACATGGCGTCCGTGATACATCCAATCACAGCGCTTATGTTAGTGGGAGTGTAGGGACATAGCTGCTGATGATGATTCCGGTATCGTGACGTCATCACGCACGACGGCTCGTGCGTGTGACGTCACACGCGGAAGTAAACCCTCTTGTGTGCGTCCGGCCCACAATGCTAATAAGTCCGGGAAATGTTGTAACTCCTCCAAATGTCCGAAAATGTCCCATCCTGCTTCCTATCGTGACGTGGGCGTGTCGATCCGCACGATAGGAGTCGCCCATTTTTCTTGAGGGCAATGTGCTGGAAATCAATGTTCATATGTGGTCCAGTATAAATCCAATATTAAAACATGTTTAGATATGGTGAATTCTCAAAGGACATAGTCATAGTAAGAGAGGAGAGATACAAAGAAGAAAGAAGTTGGTATTTTATCCAAAGTAAGGGAATACAAAATCCCCTCTCATATACATATCCCCACTGTGTAAATATATATCATAGTGACATCATTATTCAATTAATACAAAAGTGCATAGTGTGGAACTAGAATGGTGACTTCACATATTTAAAGGCTTATACAAGTAAAAAATATATATATTAAAAATATATAGAAAATATATATAAAAAAATATATAAAAAAATATATAAAAATATATATAAAAGTTAAAAGTTACCATTAATATGGATAAATAAAATTATAAAAAGTGACAAATCTCAAAGTCATCATTCAGTCCGTGGGGTTGCATAGTATCCAAATTAAATATCCATTTCATCTCTGATTGTCCTATGGTCTTAATTAAATCACCCCCTCTCCAATTTGTGGAAACCCTTTGAATACCCATGAATTCCATATAGCTGGGGTCACAATTGTGTTTCTCTTTAAAATGCATAGAGACACTATGTTTTTCAAAACCGTTCTTTATGTTACGTATATGTTCTTGAATACGTGTATTCAATGTTCTAATGGTCCTTCCTACATAGGTTAAATTGCATGGGCAAGTGATTTTATATATAACCCTTGTGGAATGGCAGGTAATGAGTTGTTTTATTTTAAACTTTTTTCTGATGTCCCTGGGATGCGTAAATTCCCTTATTACCCGTCTTGAGCTTTTAGTGTTCCTACAGGCTCCGCATGAGCCACACCCATAAAATCCATTAGCCTCATTAAAAAAGGATGTGTTGGCAGTAGTACTTTGTAATGTTAAGTGGTTATGTACTAAACTGCTACTCAAGTTTCGTGCCCCTCTATAGGTGATCATCGGTGTATCAGGGAGTATAGAGTGAAGAACAGGATCATTTTTTAGAATCGGCCAATATTTTTTAATTATTCTCTTAAGCTGTTTACTGTTGCTATTGAAGTCGCAGATGAAATTAAGTCCCTGGTATTGTGTCTCCATTTTTTTATCCTTATATACAAGTAGGTCGCTCCTATCTTTCAATTCTACCTCACCATAAGCCTTCTCCAACAGTTCATTACTATACCCTTTCTCTTTAAAATCGTGAAGTATTTTAGTAGATTGTTCCTTAAATTTTATGTTATCAGTGCAATTGCGTTTTATTCTTAAAAGTTGGGCTTTGGGGGCGTTCAACAGCCAAGGGGAGAAATGACAGCTGTTCTCCCCTATATAGCTGTTGACGTCCACCTTTTTAAAAAAGGTGCAAGATTTAAGGACATTCTCCTCCACATATATGTTGAGATCCAGGAATTCAACCGAGGTTTTGCTAAAGTGACTAGTGAGTGCAATTCCCCAATCATTAGTATTCAAATGGGATAAGAAAGCAGTGAGAGACGACTCATCGCCCTTCCAAATAAAAAATATATCGTCAATGTAACGACGATAGGTGACGAGGTTTGCGTCCCATCTATGATCACCATAGATAAACTCCTGTTCCCAGTGCGACATGAACAGGTTCGCATAGCTGGGCGCAAACCTCGTCCCCATCGCCGTTCCACATATTTGTAAATAAAATTGGTCGCCAAACCAAAAATAATTGTTCTTTAAAATCCACTCTATCCCCTCAATAATAAAATCAATCTGTTTATTAGAGAATTTCTTAGAGTTTTCCAAAAAGTGTCTCGTTGCTCTGCATCCTTGTGTGTGGGAAATAATAGTGTACAATGAACTAACGTCCGATGTTACCAAATAATAATCAGTATCCCAGGTGACCTGTTGGATAATCTGTAGGATGTTCATGGTGTCTCTCAAGTAACTCTGGCAGGTACTGACAATAGGTTGTAAACACTTGTCAATATACTGTGACAGCCTGTTAGAGATGGATCCTATCCCCGAGACAATTGGTCTCCCGGGTGGTTTATCTTTATCCTTATGCATCTTGGGGAGATAGTAAAAAACTGGGATCTTAGGATGTTGTACTTTTAAAAATTTATATTCTCTTGGATTTAAAATCTCATCCATTTTTCCTCTCTCAATTAAATCATTATAGGTATTTCTAATCTCTATTGTGGGATCCTTGTTCAGGGTTTGATATGTGTGTTGGTCATTCAGTAATCTAGAGATTTCTTGATTATTATCATCTATGTCTAGGATGACAATACCCCCCCCTTGTCGGCCGGTTTTATGACAATTGTTTGGTCCTCTCTTAATTGTTTGAGGGCCTGTCTCTCTTTAAAACTTAAATTCTGTTCGTTGGGTCTGAGTTGTTTTATTTTGTTGACATCACTCATCACCATTTTTTCAAAGGTGGTCATCTCGCCAGAGATGCAACACTTTGGAAAGAAGGTGGATTTTTCTTTCAGATCCGTATGTATAATATCGGTGTCTAACCGAATCCCTGGATTTTCACCAATGGGATTTTTAAGAAAAAATTTTTTGAGACAAAGTTTCCTTTTAAGTAAATATAAGAAAAAAATGACTACAGAGTTAGAAAAAACTAGCTCTGGAGTCAAACGGACTAGATGGGCAACATACATGGGCATAACCCAGAACGATATAAACTGAGAGAAGAAATCCCAAGTATTAGGGTAGATGGAAGGGAGAGCACGGGTCCTGCTTCCAAAGACCACTAATCGAGGGTGTGCCCATACAGGGGGGTACAAAATAAACTAAAGTCCCATGGCTGAATATTACAAGTAAACGTAAATAAATAAAATAAAAAAGTCTTTATTAAGAAGTAAAGTTGCTAAAAACCAAAAAATTGGTACCCAAGAAGGTGCAGAAAAATTGTGAAAAAAAACGGGAAGGGGGGGGGGGGAGAGGGGGGGTATGTATGTGAACACACGTGCTACACACACTAGGTCTCAATCATGAAAGTAAAGGTCACATAGGTATACCCCTTCGAAATAATATACTATGTGTAAAGTATATTGTAGGGGGACCATACAGTAGCCAAGGGCTAAATATAGCAAAATGAAACTCAGCGGTGAACTAGCAATAGTATAAGCAGGCAGAGGATTCCATGTACGTGAATAAAGCTCCACTACGTTAGCACAGCTCAATAGCGTGATACAGTCACCTCTATAGACCATAAGGTGAGCCGACCCCTGGTATGAGCTCCCCACCTAGTACAAATCACAGTAATGGTGAAGATGTCACCTCTATAGTTCTCCTGGGGCAGCAAATAACCAGCGGATGACCTCTACAGTGAGGTATGTAGGTACAGGTAGAGCTGAAAGTCAGTACAGCTATAGAGGCGCCTCTAACTGACCCCCATCTTACAATACACATAGGAAGACAGGCTCCACTTATATAAAGCAAAAAAGCCCTCCTTGTAGTTTAAAGTATGAGGGGTAGATTGCCTAAACTCCTAACTGCATACAATACTCAAAGTGCTTGATAGCCCTATCTGAACAGATATAGGTTTTTTTCACAATTTTTCTGCACCTTCTTGGGTACCAATTTTTTGGTTTTTAGCAACTTTACTTCTTAATAAAGACTTTTTTATTTTATTTATTTACGTTTACTTGTAATATTCAGCCATGGGACTTTAGTTTATTTTGTACCCCCCTGTATGGGCACAAGTTTCCTTTTAAACCTATTCAGATCCAAGTATGTACTGAACCTATCAATGGGTTTCGTGGGGGCAAATTTAAGTCCTTTCTTCAATAGTTCTACCTGTGGTGCTGTCAATTCTCTTTTAGAAAGGTTGAAGATTCCATTCTTTTTTGGTGTTTTTCTTTCCTTTCTTTTGTGAACCCGTATGCCTCCTCTACCTCCCCTTCCTCTAGACTTCGCCTCCGTTTCCCTGGTGTTGGGGATATGTATATGAGAGGGGATTTTGTATTCCCTTACTTTGGATAAAATACCAACTTCTTTCTTCTTTTTATCTCTCCTCTCTTACTATGACTATGTCCTTTGAGAATTCACCATATCTAAACATGTTTTAATATTGGATTTATACTGGACCACATATGAACATTGATTTCCAGCACATTGCCCTCAAGAAAAATGGGCGACTCCTATCGTGCGGATCGACACGCCCACGTCACGATAGGAAGCAGGATGGGACATTTTCGGACATTTGGAGGAGTTACAACATTTCCCGGACTTATTAGCATTGTGGGCCGGACGCACACAAGAGGGTTTACTTCCGCGTGTGACGTCACACGCACGAGCCGTCGTGCGTGATGACGTCACGATACCGGAATCATCATCAGCAGCTATGTCCCTACACTCCCACTAACATGAGCGCCGTGATTGGATGTATCACGGACGCCATGTACCAATCAACGACCAGTAGGTGATATTTAAAGTTCATACTTGCAGCATGTTTGTACCAATTGATAAAGCCGAATTACACAGGCGAAACGCGTCTTGGACGGAGCACTGACACTTGAGTATTGATTTTATTGTTTTAAAGTTGTATACACAATAAATGTTATATTTCTAAATCAAGTGGGCTAGTGCAATATTTAAGCTGCTGTAAAGAAGGGCTGTGTCACTCTATATTTGACACCACGTCTGCATACTTGGAGCCTGGTTACTGGCTCCAGACAAGGTGAGAAGCTAATTGTCACCAACATTTAATTATACCATTATCTAAAGGATTTCTACACTAGGGTTAGCACTGCTTCCCTTTTCTGCTTTTGTTTCCATTTCTGAGGTTTTTAATCTACCGTGGATAAACAAGGATGTTTGGACTATTTCTACATATCTCCTGAATAACACAGGAGTAAGTGTTTTGTTTACTGCTCAAGCGCTCCACACTCTTTGGCACTATTAGGCATTAATCTGCACAATAGTGTTTTTTGTATATATCTAAGTGTGAATAGCATGATATACCTCCTAGGAGCTCAGATGTACTCTATGTGTATCATACATAGAGTACAAGAAATGCATGGAGTGAAAATATCTCTGAGTTCATGTATACTGCATTATATACAGATAAGACAGAGTTATTCACTAATGTGCAACATTAAAATTTTAGGTAAAAAAATAGAATTAAAAAAACAGAAGACATGGCAATCTTGCAGACTTTTTCCAATTCAGCTGTTTGGTTTAAATTTTGACACTCTTTGCATTTACGCAAAGGGTTATTGACACATTTAATAACTCTGTAGGTGTTAAAATACATATACAGGCTATAATATCTCATGTATACACATTGTACTCCAATTGAAGATTACAATGTGCCAGCTTCACCACAACATAGTCTAGTGTCTAAATACAGTGTTCAGTGAATATAAATAGCTGTAAAAAGATAACAGCCCAGTTTCAAATGGCCTGAAAAGTTCTTCAATCTAGTATATCACAGCTCTTCCTGTGACCTTCCTAGCAAGCCTCGCCATTGAACTTGACAAAATTAGTTTGCTCTAAGGATCCAGCACAAACATTTAGGAGCAATACACCACATTCACCCACACTACCCCTGTGACATACAGTTCACAATCTTCCACCCACACTACCCCTGTGACTTACAGTTCACAATCATTCACCCACACTACACCTGTGACATACAGCTCACAATCCTCCACCCACACTACACCTGTGACATACAGTTCACAATCCTTCACCCTGTCACGTTCACAGTAAATGATGTGGAACACAACTGCAGATTTCTTAGGACTTTGATATTTTATTAAGACACTTAGATGGAACTGAGACTTCAGTTCCAGAATTACAGGTACTGTTTCTTTAAATAATAAACGGTTTGCTTCAGTTAGCAATGACAAGGTTCAGAATTCATTAGAGTCCGTTATTCTTGTTAACAGTTCAAATTATAAGAGATTGTATACATTGGAATTATCAGTAGCAAGACAGGTGCAGCAGAACTTAAATAGTACTTGTTTTGAGGGATGCTGTAGCAGGCTTGCTGGACAACTTGATAGCAGACTTTAGTAAGTTGAAATAAAGACTATCTGTAGCAAGACAGGTACAGCTGAACTTGAATAATACTTGATTTGAGGAAAGCTGTAACAGGCTTGCTGGACAACTTGATAGCAGACTTTAGTATGAAGAAATAAAGACTATCTGTAGCAAGACAGGTACAGCTGAACTTGAATAATACTTGATTTGAGGAAAGCTGTAGCAGGCTTGCTGGACAACTTGATAGCAGACTTTAGTAAGTTGAAATAAAGCTTTAGCATTGTTAGCTCTTATCTCAGAGACTGTAAGATACTTAGCTTCCAGAAGTAGAGGGATTGTGTCCCCAGCTCTCCTCTGAGGCGGTTGCTTCAGTGTATGGTTGCAGAGAGTGCAGGCACTTGTCGGTGATGAGGAGAGATGTTGGGGACTTGAATAATCCTCCAGTCCGGTCCAGTAGCATGTGGTCGTCTCAGCGAGGTATGTGAGCCGGTGAGTTAAGTGCGGTACGCGTTTCAATAATTCAGCGTCTATCAGCTGGTGCGGTCGCATTAAATAGCAGACCGCGTCAATAGGGGTGTGGCTAAGCTCCGTCAAACCCGGAAGCATGAGGAGACATCGGGAGGCTTAAGGCCTGACACACCCACACTACCCCTGTGGCAAACAGTTCACAATCCTCCAACCACACGACACCTGTGACATACAGTTCACAATCATTCACCCACACTACACCTGTGACATACAGTTCACAATCATTCACCCACACTACATCTGTGACATACAGTTCACAATCCTCTACCCACATTACCCCTGTGGCAAACAGTTCACAATCCTCCAACCACACTACACCTGTGACATACAGTGTACAATCCTTCACCCACACTACACCTGTGACATACAGTTTACAATCCTTCACCCACACTACATCTGTGACATACCGTTCACAATCAGTCACCCACACTACCCCTGTGACATACAGCTCACAATACTCCACCCACACTACACCTGTGACATACAGTTCACAATCCTTCACCCACACTACCCCTGTGAAATACAGATCACAATCATTCACCCACACTACATCTGTGACATACAGTTCACAATCCTCTACCCACACTACCCCTGTGGCAAACAGTTCACAATCCTCCAACCACACTACACCTGTGACATACAGTTCACAATCATTCACCCACACTTTTCAATTTGAAAATGGAATGTTCTATATTTGACCCTGTAACCAGTGGCGTACATACCAGGGTCGCAGGGGTCGCGGCTGCGACCGGGCCCGGCCCACCAGGGGGCCCGGCCGCCCCTGCGACCCGGTATGTACCCACAGGGCCAGCCTCTTCTGCTGGGGGACCCAGGAGCCGGCCACCTCCGGGCCCCCGAGGCTGGCCCTGCTGTCACCCGGCTGGCGGGCGCGCGAGGGAGCACTGTCCCCTGGGTGCTCCCTCTTCAGCTCCCTCGCGCACCGCACTGAAACCGGAGCCGGAAGATGACGTCATCTTCCGGCTCCGGTATCAGTACGCGGCGCGCGAGGGAGCTGAAGAGGGAGCACCCAGGGGACAGTGCTCCCTCGCGCGCCCGCCAGCCGGGTGACCAGCAACACCACTGGACCCCAGGGAATCCCCCCAGCTCTCACACAGGTAAGGAGGCTGGGGGGATTAAATTAAAAAAAAAAACAGAAAAAACGTGTGTGTGTGTTTAGTGAGTGTGTGTGTGTGATAGTGAGTGTGTTAGTGAGAGTGGTAGTGAGTGAGTGTGTTAGTGAGTGTGTTAGTGAGAGTGTTAGTGAGTGAGTGTGAGTGTGTTAATGTGAGTGTGTTAGTGTTAGTGAGTGTGTTAGTGTTAGTGAGTGTTAGTGAGTGTGTTAGTGAGAGTGTGAGTGAGTGTGTTAGTGAGTGTGTTAGTGTGAGTGAGTGTGTTAGTGAGTGTGTTAGTGAGTGTGTTAATGAGTGTGTTAGTGTTAGTGAGTGTGTTAGTGTTAGTGAGTGTGTTAGTGAGTGTGTTAGTGAGTGTGTTAGTGAGTGTTAGTGAGTGTGTTAGTGTGTGTTAGTTTGTGTGTGTGTTAGTGAGTGAGTGTGTTAGTGAGTGAGTGTGTTAGTGAGTGTGTGTTAGTGAGTGTGTGTTAGTGAGTGTGTGTTAGTGAGTGTGTTAGTTTTAGAGTGTGTTAGTGTTAGTGTGTGTGTCTGTTACTGAGTATGTTTGTGTGCGTCTGTCACTGAGTGTGTGTCTGTCAGTAAATGTGTGCGTCTGTTCATGAGAGTGTGTGTGTGTCTAAAGCACTTACCTTTCTCCAGCGCCGGGCTCCCTTGGCGCTGGGGATCTCTCTGTCCCGATCCGCCTCTCAGCTCCGAATGCACATGCGTGGCAAGAGCCACGCGCGCATTCAAACCGCCCATATAGGAAAGCATTACTCAATGCTTTCCTATGGACGTTCAGCGTCTTCTCACTGTGATTTTCACAGTGAGAATCGCAGAAAATCCTCTAGCGGCTGTCAATGAGACAGCCACTAGAGATGGATTAACCCTCAGTGAAACATAGCAGTTTCTCTGAAACTGCTGTTTTCAGCTGCAGGGTTAAAACTAGAAAGACCTGGCACCCAGACCACTTCATTGAGCTGATTTGATCTGGGTGTCTGTAGTGGTCCTTTAAGTGTATGTGTTTATGCATGCACTGGCGTACATACCGCGGTCGCACGGGTCGCAGCCCTGCGACCAGGTGCCCGCCCGCCATGTGTTGCGGCCCCAGCCCGCGCAGAGTAAGCAGGGGGGGGGGGGCCCACAGATCAGTTTTCGCACCGGGGCCCCATGGGTTGTGTGTACGCCACTGCCTGTAACTTTCCAAAACAACATAAAACCTGTTAATGGGGGGTACTGTTGTACTCGTGAGACTTTGCTGATTACAAATCTGTGCATTTTTTTGCAGTAAAACCTAACAGTGTTATGACATTCACAGTTAAAATGTCAGACGGAAATGCACATTTTAAAAAAAATCTAATTTTCTCACATTTTTTTTTATTTTATTCATAATAAATTATGTTCCATATATGAATAGTTAATGATAGATTAAAGCCCTGTTTCTCCTGAACAAAATGATATATAATAAGTGTGGGTGCATATAATTTGAAAGAGGGGAACTACGGGTGAACAGACATATAGCGCAAATTCCAGTTTTTGTTTACGTTTTGTTTTGATCAGAACGTGCACTATTGACTCCGTCCTGAAGGGGTTAAAAAAACATATATAGCCATCTTGGGGAGGGAAAAAATAAATATAAGAAGCCATATTGGGAATGGCAACTAAGTAATTAAATAATATGTTTATATAAAAACACATTAAATAATGGCATAAAATGAAAGTACTTAAAGGGGTAACATACCTGATTAAAACAACTGAAAAACATTGTAAATAGTGAAAAATGAAGAGAATCATTGTAAAAACTTAAAAGGTATTATACAAATGCAAGACAGATTAATATTATACAGATAAAAGGCAAATTAATATAAAAGTATAGATTTTTTGTATATGATTATAAAAAGTTGTGCAAATCAAAGTTTGCATTAACCCCTTCAGGACCGGCCTGTTTTTGCGATGTTTGTACGTTAAGGACCAGAGCAGTTTTAACACTTTTGTGGTGTTTGTGTTTAGCTGTAATTTTCCGCTCTCTCATTTACGGTTCCCATACAAGTTATATACTGTTTTTTTCACGACAAGAAGGGCTTTCTTTACATACCAGTATATATATTATGTCATATATTGTATTTAAAAAAAATAATAAAATATGGTGAAAAATAAAAAAAAAACATGTTTTTGGACTTTTACTTGAAAAATCTTTTACTTATCTACAAAAGCTAATGAAAAAAACTGCTAAATAGATTCAAAATTGTGTCCCGAGTTTAAAAACACCCAGTGTTTACATGCTTTATTGCTTTTTTTTGCAAGTTATAGGCCTATAAATACAAGTAGGAAATTGCTGTTTCAATATATATATATTTTAAATGTATCAATAGTGACATTGTTACACCGTTATCTGTCATAAATCCCCGAAACACACCTAACATGTACATATTTTTTAAAGTAGACAACCCAGGGTATTCAAAATGGGGTATGTCCAGTTTTTTTTAGTAGCCACCTAGTCACAAACACTGGCCAAAGTTAGCATTTATATTTGTTTGTGTGTTAAAAATGCAAAAAACGCTAACTTTGGCCGGTGTTTGTGACTAAGTGGCTACTAAAAAAAGCTGAACATACCCCATTTGCAATACCTTGGGTTGTCTTCTTTCGCAAATGGTATGCCATCATGGGGCTAATTCTCATTCCTTGGCTACCATACGCTCTCAAAGGCAACCTAACCAATCTGACAAATTTCAATAAAAAAAAAAAAAGTAAAATCAAGCCTTATATTTGACCCTGTAACTTTCACAAACACTATAAAACCTCTACATGTGGGGTACTGTTATACTCAGGAGACTTCGCTGAACACAAATATTAGTGTATCAGAACAGTAAAATATATCACAGCAATAATATCCTCAGTGAAAGAGCTGTTTGTGTGTGAAAAATGCAAAAAACTTCACTTTCACTGACAATATCATCGCTGTGATATGTTTTACTGTTTTGAAACACTAATATTTGTGTTCAGCGAAGTCTCCCGAGTAAAACAGTACCCCCATGTACAGGATTTAGGGTGTCATAGAAAGTTACAGGGTTAAACACAGTGCTAGCAAATTAAATTATCTGGACTTTTGGCCTGGGTTGGCAGGCAGGTCCCTCAAATTGCAATCATTAAAATTACTTAATTAGGTAAAAATATTACATAAATATGCACGTAGAATTTTAATATATATACATATTTATATATTTGACGTCTACGTGTATATTTATGAAATTATTTATGTAATTATGTATGTGGACATATGTATATTTCGTATTATTTTTATTTATTTATTTATACATAGATATATATATCATTACATTCTAAGTATATTTTGATATAAATATATATATATCAATATCAAAATACTGTTAGAATAAAACTGAATATATATATATAATTTTTTTTTAATTATTAAAAATTATTTTTATTTTTTGTTATTTATTTTTATTAACATATTATTTGTATTTTATAATAATATATATATACCATATATATAGTTATTATATATATTGTATATATTCGTGTGTAATTTAAATATAAGTGTATTTTTATAATTATATACGTATATATAAATATAAAAATACACTTAGTGTGACATTATATATATGATATATATACATATATTATATATAGGTATATATAGATATAATACATGTATATATAGCATATATATACACATATTTTTTTTTTTTTTACACAGATTTTTTTTTTTACACTTTATTTTGGATTTTTCACTTGCAGGGAGACTGCCTGTCAGCACAGACAGTCCCCCTGCAGGCAGACACATGGACACCTATTGCGGTCATGTGATCGAGTGATCACATGGCCGTGGGGTCCTGATCTGCCGAAGGGGGACTGCCTGGGCAGACAGGCAACCCCCCTGGACCGGGTGGAGCACTGATCGCCGCCGTGGGACCGACGGCGATCAGGTAAGTAGCCCAAAACCGTTATGACGGTTCAGGACCGTCAGCGGTCCAAACGCACGTTTTACCGCTGACGGTCCTGAACCGTCAGCGGTCGTTAAGGGGTTAAGACCATGAGGTATAAGGGTCTTAAGGTTATACACCCATTCCATTTTGTTTTTCCAAGTATCTTTTTTATATCTCCTCCACGCCAGGGGGTAGAGCATTTTTTTATTCCGATACATTTTAGTAGGTGTGGGTCTTTATTGTGCATAATAAAATGTTTGGATACTGTATGATTCAGGTATCCATTTTTAATATTTTTGCAATGTTCGCTCAGTCTTATCTTTAAGCACCTTGTGGTCATCCCCACATATTGGAGGCCACATGGGCACTCAAGCATATAAATAAAATTTTTCGTATTGCAACAAATAAAATCATAAATATTATACACATTTTTGGTTATATTAGACATAAATTGAGTAACTTTAGATGGAACAGAAGGGTCTGTGGTTCTGCATACTATACATTGTTTACATTTTAAAAAAAACTTTTGTCTGAGGGAAAAAGGAAGAGAAATTCTTAGTCGGGAAATTCTTAGTAAAATTTGTGGTTAAAATGGATTTAAAATTGGGTGCTCCTCTAAAAACAATATTTGGATGTGTTGGTAAAATTGGATTAAGTACGGTATCTCATCATGTTTGAGTATATGCCAATGTTTTTTTTATTTTTTTTTGACATTACTACTTTTGTTATTGAAATAAAAAATGACCGGAAGGGATATAGATTCATTATTTTCTTTGTTTTTGTAAGTGAAGAGGTCTTTGAGTTCTTTTTGTTTTACTATATTAATTGTATCATTTAAATCTGATTCTGAGTAATTTTTTTCAATACATTTTTTTTTAAATCTGCTTGTTCATTAAAATCATTAATTTCAGAGCAATTCCTGCAAAGACGCAAGAATTGACTTTTAGGGGTACTCTCTAGCCAAGGCTTATAATGGCAACTCGATCTGTCTATCACCGTATTAGCGCACACTTTTAAAAAAAATGTTTTTGTTTGGAGTTGTCCTTTTTTAATAAAAATATTTAGGTCTAAATTAATAGATTCCTTGCTGTATTCGTGTGTAAGAATATTACCCCTATTATTAATATTTAAATGGTTGATAAAAGCAATAAGATTGTATTCTGTACCCTCCCAGATAAAAAAAAAGGTCGTCTATATACCTAAAATATGAGACTAGGTTTGCCCGCCATATATGGTTACCCCAAATTGCTTGGGTTTCCCAGTCTGCCATAAATAAATTGGCGTAGCTAGGGGCAAACCTAGTCCCCGATTATCCAAGCCAAGTAACGGGAAACCAGAAAACAGAATAGTCGGAGAGATAGCCAAGGGTCAAATACCAAAAACAAGAACCACACTAGGGCATCTGACAAGTGTCACGATAGCCCTTTTATAGTGTGGGTTCTTTGACTTTAACTTTATAGTCACGCCCCCAAAAGGTCCGGGAGCGTGGCCACGTTTGAATTTTGGTGGCACTTTCTTTCTGACGTCGGCGCGCATGCGCCGTGTCATAAATGTGGGCGTGTTCCGAGCGGCCGGTGTCAGAAGGACTGAGCCGCCTCCCGGAAGTATTGGAGGAGAACGCCGCGCTGTTCGGGACCAGCAGGGAAAGGTAAGCGATCGTTACATTTACCATAATGTTCCCCTCAATGGCAAAGCTTTTATGACAGAGATCCACAAGCTGTGGGCTTATTTTTCACATTTTCCTGGATAGCTTTGACTGGGTTCATAGACAGACTACGTTTCCAGTCTCTTGACGTAATGCCAACTGGTTCCCATATATCTGCATTGTTGAATAAACTTGCAAAGTTTTGGCTAGCATTTAGCATCGGAACACACTGTGACCACTAAGACAGTCCACCAGACATTTTGTCACTCAGAACATTCAATGTGCCCTACTGTTACAATGCCCTGGATACATAGTATCTTGGGAATGTTATTAGAGGTTTGTTCCAAAGGCTTTCAGTGGCTTAACGTTATTTCCTTTTGATCCTAATCTACTTTGAGCGGTTTAATAAGCAGTATAACACCTAAGAAACGTTCAATATCTCTCAGCAACTGTTACCATACATTTCATCTTTTATGATCACAGATTTCACCATTGCACATGCCTGTGAAGTGAAGAAAATTAAAATAAAGAAAGAAAGAAAGAAAAATAAAAAATTACACACATTATTTTTAGCATTTTGTGCTTTGGAAATTTTATACTGTTTGCGTAAGAGCTTACCTTGCCTGTGCCAATCAACGCAGGGACCAGAAAAAAATATTAATAAGAAAATCTTGCACCTTCTAACCATGCTTCACAATATAGAGTTATACATATGTACATATGCAAGAGTAAAGGTAGGCCAGATGTTGTGAACCACGGCTCTCCTGATGTTTTGCCAACATTTAGACTGTAAGAGCATTATGGAAGATAGTGGCTGAACAAATGTAGAGAGGGGACTGGTGCAAGAATATGTTGGGGGCTAGTGCAAGGGTTGCCAAAAAGTAAATCCCTATCTGTCATAAAACACCAACTATGCTATCCACCATGTGCCCAGCCTTGTCGGGTTGTATTGTGTTTTTTTATTTTATCATGTTTTCTGTATGGAGTATGTGTGTGCATGTAGGAGTGTAATTGTATGTACTATTGCCATTGGAATGAGGTGGTGTGCTTCTATGTAATGTCTGTGATTGAATGCAGGGGTGTGTTTCTATGTACAATTCGCAGGTTTTAAATGCAGGTGTACTTTGCATTGGTGTTTGACTGCAGGGGTGTGCTTGCATGCATGTAGTGTTGGCGTTTGATTGCAGGGATGTATACACATGTACACATACACTGCCACATACATACACACTCTGTCCCAGATACACATATATAATGCACACCGACACACAGATGCACATACTGCCACACACACTGAGAAACACATAGATACACCCACTGACACAGAGATACACACTGACAAACACAGTTAAGTGCACACATAAACATAATAATGTTTATATTTTTAGCCGCCCTCCTGTTATCATATCTTTTATATGCAGGAGTGTGGCTTCCTTGGGTCCCTGCTGGCTGAGGCTAATGAGAGTGTGGAGCTGGCATTTTCTTTTGGATGGCCGGATGTGTGTGCGTCATTTACCTGGGGAGATGGCAGCAAGTGCCTGACTCTTGAGTTTAGCTCCATTGAGCTAAACAAACCAGGAAGTAACAGGACCTGGTTTCTGATTGACAGCTAGTGGGGTGTAACAAGGATAATTTATAAAAGTGCCAATTTCTACCGAAATCTGTACTTTTCGTAAAATTTAAAAAGGACACATTCTTCTCACATATAGCTCTTCTGCATGCCTTCTTACAATGTATTCATGACATCAGGAGGAAATGAAATTAAACACAAAGTACAAAAATGGAACTTTATTAAAACAAAAATTACAAAAATAATCTTTTCATTTATGGATCCCAGATTAAAAACATGCCAGATTCCCTTTAAATTAGTGACTGGGGATTCTGACTAGCTCAGTGCTGGCTCATGAACTGTTAACATTGTACTCTGTTTGAAATGGAGACAGAACATGTTGCTCTGTCTTAAGGAAAAAATCAACATCATTTTAGTTTTGCCATTGAACCAAAGCCTGAAGACCGCCCAATGATCCATTGCAAAAGGACAAATCGTTTCCATTGTGTTAGGTAATCAGGCTCACAGAGACTGTTTATTTAAATGACCTCCTGTAAGGACAGTCTCTTAGCTATGCTGATCAAATGCTGTTTGTTTTGCAACTGTTACCTGAAATCAGAACTCCTTGTTTCTGTTGTGTCTACCTTTAGTAACGTCCCCTCCCATTGAGATTGTAAATGGGTGTCCACATTGACTATCCTAACACTCTCAAACTTCGCACCTACACAGCTGAATTTACAAATAGCCTTCCAGAGAAGCGTTATATATAATGCGGTTAGAGCAAACAAAAAAAGTGAGGATTCATTCCTTAATAAGTGTTTGCCTTAGTGGATATAATTTGCAACAAAAAAAAAAAGACAAACAAAATGCCGTTCACTAAAGTGTGAAAAGATAGGAATCAAAAGTAAATTCGAAGTGGAAAAATCGTGGAATATGAAAGTGAATATGCAGCACTTATTTGTGTGAAAAAAGGACAATTTAAAAAGGGCAGTGACTCTATGTAGTGCAGAGACCCAACAAAACATCCTGTATTTCAATACATGTAAAATTAAAGTGCACTAGGCCTTTAAATACACTATAAACGGGGGCGGAGCCTGGCTGTGGAGCTGCTCAGACGCATATAGCATGAGCTCCCGTCTGAAATCTAACTTTACAAGAAATAAACCCAGCTCTCATGCTGCAAAATCACCCAAAATTGCATCACCCACGAAGGGGCTACAAGCGAGACCAAATAGTGACTACTCCCGAAATGCTGAGCCGCCGAGAGCGCGAGCTACATCGCTGGGGCCTACTGCAGCAACAATAAGCCTGTTTAGGGGCCTACACGGAGGTAAGGGCGCGGTTGAGGTGGTTGATCACCCAGCCCGGGACTCACTGAAAGCCAACACTAAAGTTGTGGAAGACCACTCACGAGTCTCCCTCCCCCCTCCCCGCCGGTGGGGGATATCCCGGCACTAGCAACAGACTCACCGCTGACACCCATGTCCCAGAGACCGCAAGCATCAGGAGATACTGACCCTAAAATGGCAGATGCCACACACACAAGCCGGCAAACAAGGGGACAGGCGGGGAGCGGACAACAGGCACCCTGATCAAGCTGAATGAAGTTCTCGCAGCCCTCTGGGCCAGGATTTCAGAGAGAGCATCGAAAACAACTGCAGCCAAGCAGACTACTCCTAAGTCACCACCCAAGGCACCCTCAGGCCCCAGGGGCAAACACAGACTGTTGGGCACCAGAGGCTCCCCAAAAAGGCGCCGAAGACAGAACCAGAGGCACAAACAGAAACGCAGAGCATGCACCACGTCAAGCACTTAAAGGGAAACTCCAGTGCCAGAAAAACGATCCGTTTTTCTGGCACTGGAGGGTCCCTCTCCCTCCCACCCACCAATCCCCGGTTACTGAAGGGGTGAAAACCCCTTCAGTCACTTACCTGGGACAGCGGCGATGTCCCTCGCCGCTGTCTCCGCCTCCGCGACGCTCCTCCTAGTGATTACGTCGGCCGGTGGGCGAGACTAATCTCGCTCACCGGCCGAGGAGACCTAATGCGCATGCGCGGAAATGCCGCACATGCGCATTACGTCTCCCCATAGGAAAGCATTGAAAAATCATTTCAATGCTTTCCTATGGGGTTTTGAGCGACGCTGGAGGTCCTCACACAGCGTGAGGAAACCTGTGCTAGAAACAAGGAAGTGACCTCTAGTGGCGGTCTAATAGACAGCCACTAGAGGTGGAGTTAACCCTGCAATGTAAATATTGCAGTTTATGAAAAACTGCAATAATTACACTTGCAGGGTTAAGGGTAGTGGGAGTTGGCACCCAGACCACTCCAATGAGCAGAAGTGGTCTGGGTGCCTGGAGTGTCCCTTTAACCCCATCTTAAGTCGCCACAAGCCCGCACCGGACGGGAAGCACCACCGGGACAAAGTCGACTACTCTACAAAAAGAGCTTTCACCACCACAAGCAGCGAACCCGGCACCCAGCCAGAGACTTGCCTTTGTTGTTCCAGGTAACAGGGACTCCAGGAGTCTGCACATGGCGCCCAGAAGGGATCGGGTGAGCTCAAGCAGAACACCGCAGCCTGCCAGGCATGTCCCGCCAAAGCCGATCCTCCACACCATGCCTGTAATCAAATTAACTGCTCTCTGAACACTAACTAATCGTTAGTGATGTACCGAACTGTTCGCTGGCGAATAGTTCATGGCGAACATAGCGTGTTCGTGTTCACCATGGCGGGCGAACACATGCGCGGTTCGATCCTCCCCCTATTCGTCATCATTGAGTAAACTTTGACCCTGTGCCTCACAGTCAGCAGACACATTCCAGCCAATCAGCAGCAGACCCTCCCTTCCAGACCCTCCCACCTCCTGTACAGCATCCATTTTAGATTCATTCTGTAGCTGCATTCTTAGATAGAGGAGGGAAAGTGTTGCTGCTGCTCATTTGATAGGGAAATGTATAGCTAGGCTAGTGTATTCCATGTCCACTACAGTCCTGAAGGACTCATCTGATCTCTGCTGTAAGGACAGCACCCCAAAAAGCCTTTTTTAGGGCTAGAACATCAGTCTGCTTTTTTTTCCTGTGTAATCTAATTGCAGTTGCCTGCCTGCCAGCTTCTGTGTCAGGCTCACAGTGGATACTGTGCCCACTTTCCCAGTGCCACCACTCATATCTGGTGTCACAATAGCTTGCATTTAAAAAACAAAAAAATGTTTTCACTGTAATAGATTGAATAGCAGTTAGTTGTCTGCAAGCGTCTGTGTGTCAGGCCTACAGCGTGTACTCTGCCAACCTCTGCCAGTGCACAGTGCCACTCATATCTGGTGTCACAATAGCGTGCATTTAAAACACAAAAACTTTCTTCACTGTTATAGATTGAATAGCAGTTACTTGTCTTCAAGCGGGTGTCAGGCCTACAGCATGTACTCTGCCAACCTCTGCCAGTGCACATTGCCACTCATATTTGGTGTCCCAATAGCGTGCATTTAAAACCAAAAAACTTTTTTCACTGTTATAGATTGAATAGCAGTTAGTTGTCTTCAAGGGGGTGTCAGGCCTACAGCGTATAGTCTGCCAACCTCTGCCACTGCACAGTGCCACTCATATCTGGTCTCACAGTAGCTTGCACGCATAGTACCACTAATCCAAAAAAAATGACAGGCAGAGGCAGGCCACCCCGCAGGGGCCGTCGTGGTCGTGGTGCTGTGATTCCCTTTTGCCCTAGAATAATGCCCAATTTTCAGAGGCCACGTACCCTGAACTTGAAAAGTTCTGAGGACATAGTTGACTGGCTAACACAGGACACCCAATCTTCTACAGCTTCTGCTCGGAACCTTGACGCACCATCCTCCTCCAGCTTAGCTTCGGGCACCTCTCAAGATACAAAAAGGAAGTACAGTATTACCAGTGGAACACACACATAAAGAAATAAACCAAGAGATTCTCATACACCTTAGTGAGTACCCTTCACCCTCACATCAAACAGAATTTACATACAATATAAGGTAGAGTATCTTCTTGTTTAAAACAAATGTTGCCTAGAGATAAAGCAGAAAAAACACATAATAGTGCAATATTGTCTAAATTGCATAGAAAGTGCAGGGAAGTATGTGGAAATGCACTCACAAAACAGGAGCCTATAGAATGAGGCTCAATCTTCCAGCGTTGTGGGATTTAGGTTCCCACTCCCTTCTTTATACTGCCAGGAGGTGGTAAGCAATTCAATGTCCTCTCATAGGTAGGTATAAATGATTAAAGTGCTTTATTAATAAAGTGCACAAGTAAAGTATAAAAACAAGACCTTACAGATGAAGGTGACCTTGTGGAGATAGTCTCTGGTTGCAAAACGCGTTTCGCCTCGTGTGGAGGCTTCCTCAGTTGCTGTAGTCGCTTGCTGTAAGACTTCTTTATTTATAATTCGTGTTTTGCGCCCTTTTTCCCCCTCAATTGGTTAATCGCGGCACTTTCGCTTCCACGTTCCATAGGTGGAACGCATGAGTTCAGTCACTTCCGGTTTCGGCATTTGCGTTCCATCACTGGAACGCATGCGTCCCAATTCCGGTTCTCGTGCATTGGGACGTGTCAGTGCGTTCCACTTCACTTTGTTCCTTAATAACAGTCCATTATGCACACAAAGTAATTGTTATATAGTGTAAATGTCTCACACATTCAAAAAGAAGAGTAAGGTTAATTCATATTCCAAATACAAATAAGTATAATGCATAAAAGCAGCTCTTGTTTGTGATGAACTCTTTAATAAACAGGGAAATTGTAGGCAAGATAAACATCATAGAATCTTTATATGAGTCCTATTTTCTTATGGAAGGGAAAGAATGGCAAAATAAATGAATATAAAAAAAATAAATTATATTTGTTTTAAACATGGATTCAAAAATAAAAGAACAGAGACATCAGGGTAGCCCTTGAATAAAATACTAAAAAGGAGTGATATTAAGATAAAAATCTATTGTTAAAAAGTTAAATACTTAAAAGTGGCAAACTTCAAAATCTGAATTTAGACCATAAGGAATAAGGGTTTTAAAAGTATATATAAATCTCATTTCTTCTTTCCCCAATATTTTAATATAATTGCCACCTCTCCAATCTCGTTTTACTTCTTTAATTGCACAGAAAAATAGGTTTTCTGGGTTTTGATTGTGGGTATCTTTAAAGTGTTGGGATACGCTATGAGTTTCCAAACCGTTTTTTATATTGCGAATATGTTCGGCAATTCTGACTTTTAGGGGTCTAATGGTTCTCCCTACATAGAGCAGATTACAAGGGCATTTTAAAATGTATATAATGCCCTTAGAGTGGCACGTAAGATGGTCTTTAATGGTATATGGTTTTTGGATAATACTTTCTAGATCTTTAAGATGTCTTTTTGTTTTTTTTAGTTGTTCTACATGCGCGACATGTACCACAACCATAAAATCCTTTAAGGTCCTGAATAAAGTGCTTAGGTCTTGTGGGGTGCAAATGACTCTTAACTAAAATAGTAAAATTCTTTGCTCCTCTATATGTGATCCTGGGTTTTGTAGGTAAAATTTTGTATAAAATTGGATGGTCTTTCAGTAGGTGCCAATGTTTATTTATAATCGTGTGTATGCGTTTATTATGTACATTAAAAATACGATCCAAAGATGAGCCAATTTTATACAAAATTTATATATTGGTTTTACTCACTATAGTAAATGCTTCTAGTGAATTTAAAGGCACAGCACAATACAGTTCACACTTAGTAAATAACCCTAAATAACCCTAAATTACTATTTCATGGGAACACCATCTATATCACTGTAGTCCATTTCTATGGACCAAAAAAGGCAATTGCTCAGGCACTTATGAGAGTAATTGCCCAGAAGTTTACTTTGCTTTGCAAAGTCTTCTCATTGTATTTCTTTACAGTGAAAGTAGATGAGCTATTTATAAAGAGGGATTAGGCATGTGCAGGGGGAAAATTTTCGGTTCGGTTCGGCATTCAAAAATTCGGGATTTTCGCAATTCGGGACTTCGGCAATTCGGCACGTCAAGACTTCGCTACTTCTGCAACTTCGGAACTTCGGTACTTCGGAACTTCGGCACTTCGACACTTCGGAAATTCAGCAACTTCGGAACTTCGGCAACTTCGGAACTTCGGCACTTCAGCACTTCGGAACTTTGGCACTTCGGAACTTCGGCACTTCGGAACTTCGGCACTTCGGAAATTCGCCAACTTCGGAACTTCGGCACTTCAGCACTTCGGCACTTCGGAACTTCGGCACTTCGGAACTTCGGCAACTTCGGAACTTCGGATTTCGGGACTTCGGCACTTCGGGACTTCGGGACTTCGGGACTTCAGGACTTCGGCACTTCTATTGCAGCCACTTAGTAGATAACTCCCTAAAGTATTAGGGAGTTATCTACCAAAAGGCTGAAAGACCTAAATTGGTCTTTCAGACAAATTTACTAATACTAAGTAAAAATGACTTAGTATTAGTAAATGTTGCCCCTACTCACTATAGCGCGAGCAGGGGCATGTCTAGTAAACAGCCTGTGGCTGCTCACTGTTTAAAAAGAAAAAAAAAATAGGGTCCCACTTCTCGAGCCCCCCCCGGCCCTCCACCCCTGAGCGGCGGGTGGGGGCCCTAAAGTAAAATGATGGGGGGACCTATTGTCCTCCCCCCAGCCCCCACCCCTGAGCGGCGGGTGGGGGCCCTGAATACTAATAAGGCGGGGACCTAATGTCCTCCCCCCCTGGCCCCCACCCCTGAGCGGCGGGTGGGGGTCCTAAATTGGAATAAGGAGGGGGGACCTAATGTCCTCCCACCTGGCTCCCATCCCTGAGCGGTGGGTGGGGGCCCTAAATACTAAAAAGGGGGGACCTAAGGTCCTCCCCCCCTGGCCCCCACACCTGAGCGGTGGGTGGGGGGCTCTAAATACTAATAAGGGGGGGGGACCTAATGTCCTCCTCCCTGACCCCAACCCTAAACGGTGGGTGGGGGTCCTAAATACTAAAAAGGGGGGGACCTAAGGTCCTCCCCCCTGGCCCCCACCCCTGAGCAGTGGGTGGGAGCCCTAAATACTAATAAGGGGGGAAACCTAATGTCCTCCCCCCTGGCCCCCACCCCTGAGCGGCGGGTGGGGGCCCTAAATACTAAAAAGGGGGGACCTAAGGTCCTCCCCCCTGGCCCCCACCCCTGAGCGGTTGGTGGGGGCCCTAAATACCAATGGGGGGACCTATTGTCCTCACCCCGGCCCCCACCCCTGAGCGGCGGGTCCTCCCCCCCCCCCCCAAAAAAGTATCCCCCTTCCTACCCCCCTCACCCTAAAAATAATGAGGGGGGACCTTTAACTAAGCACCTGTAAAGAAAAGAAAAACTTACCATTCAATGTTTTCTTTATTCTAAAATCTTCTTTTTTCAGCCCCAAAAAGGCCAAATAAAAAACCATAATAACTGACGCAATTAAAAAATAAAAAATAAAATTATCCATCTTCACCCATGGAGGGCAACGCGCAGACTGAGCTCTGCAGGGTGGGGGAAGGCTTATAAAGCCTTGCACCGCCCTGCAATTAGGCTCAGAGCACTCTGATTGGTGGGTTTAAGCCATCCAATCAGAGAGCTCTGACAGGTAAATGAAGAGACTGACAGGTAAGTCTCTACATTTACCTGTCACAGCACTCTGGTTGGTTTGAAATCCACCAATCAGAGTGCTCTGTGTCATTTTACACAGCGTGGGAAAGTTCTTTGGAATTTTCCCACGCTGTGTAATTTGACTCATAACACTCTGATTGGTGGATTAATTAACCAATCAGAGTGTTATGAGTCAAATTACACAACGTGGGGAAATTCCAAAGAACTTTCCCACGCTGTGTAAAAGGACACAGAGCACTCTGATTGGTGGATTTCAAACCAACCAATCAGAGTGCTGTGACAGGTAAATGTAGAGACTTACATGTCAGTCTCTTCATTTACCTGTCAGAGCTCTCTGATTGGATGGCTTAAACCCACCAATCAGAGGGCTCTGAGCCTAATTGCAGGGCGGGGCAAGGCTTTATAAGCCTTCCCCCGCACTGCAGAGCTCAGTCTGCGCGGAGCCCTCCATTGGTGAAGAAGGATTATTATTTTTTGCGCTCTTTTTTTTTTAAAGTGCGTCGGTTATTATGGCTTTTTATTTGGCCTTTTTTGGGGCTGAAAAAATAAGATTTTAGAAGAAAGAAAACATCGAATGGTAAGTTTTTTTTTACAGGTACTTAGTTAATGGTCCCCCCCTCATTATTTGTAGCGTGAGGGGGGTAGGGAGGGGGTTAATTTTTTGGGGGGCGGGGGAGCAGGTGACTAGGGGTTTGGGGACCCCTAGTCACCTGGGAGGGGGGATTAACATTTTTTTAGGGCCCCCACCCGCCGCTCAGGGGTGGGGGCCGGGGGGAGGACAGTAGGTGTCCTCCCCTATTGGTATTTAGGGCCCCCACCCACCGCTCAGGGGTGGGGGCCAGGGGGGAGGACATTAGGTCCTCCCCCCTTATTTTACTGTAGGGCCCCCACCCACCGCTCAGGGGTGGGGGCCAGTGGGGAGGACATTAGGTCCCCCCCGTATTAGTATTTAGGGCCCCCACCAACCGCTCAGGGGTGGGGGCCAGGGGGAGGACATTAGGTCCCCCCCCTTATTTTACTGTAGGGCCTCCACCCACCGCTCATGGGTGGGGGCCAGGGGGGAGGACATTAGGTCCCCCCCATTAGTATATAGGGCCCACACCAACCGCTCAGGGGTGGGGGCCAGGGGGAGGACATTAGGTCCCCCCCTATTAGTATTTAGGGCTCCCACCCACCGCTCAGGGGTGGGGGCCAGGGGGGAGGACATTAGGTCCCCTCTCTTCTGATTTAGGGCCCCCACCCGCCGCTCAGGGGTGGGGGCCTGGGGGGAGGACATTAGGTCCTCCCCCTGATTATAATTTAGGGCCCCCACCCACCGCTCAGGGGTGGGGGCCAGGAGGGAGGACATTAGGTCCCCCCCTATTCTGATTTAGGGTTCCCACCCGCCGCTCAAGGGTGGGGGCCCAGGGGAGGACATTAGATCCCCCTTATTATATTTTAGGGCCCCCACCCACTGCAATAGGTCCCTCCCCCAATTTTTTTACATTAGGGCCCCTCCCGCCGCTCCGGTAGGTGTCCTCCCCTATTGGTATTTAGGGCCCCCACCCGCCGCTCAGGGGTGGGGGCCAGGGGGGAGGACATTAGGTCCCCCCCCCTTATTTTACTGTAGGGCCCCCATCCACCGCTCAGGGGTGGGGGCCAGTGGGGAGGACATTAGGTCCCCCCCCTATTAGTATTTAGGGCCCCCACCAACCGCTCAGGGGTGGGGGCCAGGGGGGAGGACATTAGGTCCCCCCCTTATTTTACTGTAGGGCCTCCACCCACCGCTCATGGGTGGGGGCCAGGGGGGAGGACATTAGGTCCCCCCCATTAGTATATAGGGCCCACACCAACCGCTCAGGGGTGGGGGCCAGGGGGAGGACATTAGGTCCCCCCCTATTAGTATTTAGGGCTCCCACCCACCGCTCAGGGGTGGGGGCCAGGGGGGAGGACATTAGGTCCCCTCTATTCTGATTTAGGGCCCCCACCCGCCGCTCAGGGGTGGGGGCCTGGGGGGAGGACATTAGGTCCTCCCCCTGATTATAATTTAGGGCCCCCACCCACCGTTCAGGGGTGGGGGCCAGGAGGGAGGACATTAGGTCCCCCCCTATTCTGATTTAGGGTTCCCACCCGCCGCTCAAGGGTGGGGGCCCGGGGGAGGACATTAGATCCCCCCTTATTATATTTTAGGGCCCCCACCCACTGCAATAGGTCCCTCCCCCAATTTTTTTACATTAAGGGGAGGGGGGGGGGGAATTTGGTCCCTATGGTTGAAAAGCGCGTGTGGGGTCTCGGGAAGGGGGACCTTTTTTTTTTTTTTTTAACAGTGAGCAGCCACAGGCATGCCGTAGGGGCATAATTTGCTAATACTAAGTAATCTTTACTTAGTATTAGTAAATGTGGCTGAAAGACCAATTCAGGTCTTTCAGCCTTTTAGTAGATAACTCCCTAATACCGTGGGAATTAGGGAGTTATCTACTTATTCATTCCTGTCATTACATTGACTGGCCAAGTAACTTACATTTTATATGAATGTATGTTTCTTGATTGTTGTAAGTGTTGCAAAATGCTTACAGTTGAATCCTGGCTATGTTTGTATACTTTTTATTTAAAATTGTATACAATGTAACATTCTTCTTCTTTCACTGGGTAAGTATATTAATACTTAGGCAATACTGTGCTTCGGAACTTCGGCACTTTGACACTTCAGCACTTTGACACTTCGGAACTTCGGCACTTCAACACTTCGGAACTTCGGCACTTCAACGCTTCTGAATTTCGGTAATTTCGGAACTTCGGGACCTCGGCAATTCGGCAATTCGGGACTTCAGCAATTCGAACATTCGGAAGTACCCGAATGTCCGAATATCCTGAAATTCGTCCGAATACATATTCGGACCGAAATGAATTGCACATGTCTAAGAGGGATCATTTGGCAAAATTCTAAAAGTGAAGCCATCAGCAGGAACATTGGTTGTTGTTTCAATTTACAAATCTCCCTTTGCAATGCTGTTTATACCAAATCCCCAGTACTTTGCGATAACACAATGTGAAGACAGGAATTAATGCATACAACCTGTAGTTACAACACATAGTGAGTGCGACAATAAACACAATGCAGTGAATCCATCACAACCAACATTTAAACAATGAACTGATACAGGAAGTGTTGTATACAAATGTGAATATGGAATTTAAAGGGACAATGTCAAACATTTTATCAGACGCAGAGAGAAATTGTATTCGTGCATATGATTAACAAATGGGTTTGCTTTGCCACAACAGCAGGAGCAAACTGAGCGATTAACACAAGAGAACAATATTGTGGCATTGAAGGCATTGCACATTTTTTTTAAATTATCAAGATAAACATGCATGTCTTAGCATAATATTGTACAAGGTGAACAAAAAGTTTAGGCGATAACTAGGCATGCAAGGTATAACTGTCTTAGCAACGCATATTGGCTGCTAATGTAATTATCTGATCTACAAGCTTAACGGAGCTTGAGGAGGAGTTCCAAGATGGAGTTATGTATTTTAAAAGCAACAGGCTAGCAACATCATTGTACATCTCAGGACTTGCTAGGTAGCAATAAGTGAAATCGTGCTTAGTTACAATTATGAAGGTCATAGGCAAATATGAACTAAAAACAGTATACCCATTAGAGCGCTTAGCTGACAGCGCGATTCGTCTAGGCATTATAGTGTAAAGATTCCTCTACTGGGAAGTTATGCTAAGCTGCCAGGCTGCTGAGTACTACAGGCTATGGGAGTATAGCTGTTTTTTCTAGGGGAGTCAGCATGTCTGCAGGATTGTAGGTAAACTAGATAATTTTACTCCATTCTGTTTACTTGCACTCATTTTTAGCCTCAAATATCCAACAGGTTATCCCTTTTGTGCATTAGATTAAGTGAACTGATATGGCCACAGTTTAGCAAAACTAATAAGCAAAGACAACATCAGTTATTGCAAGCAACCATTGTTGGAAGTTATTGCCAGCTAGAGTTCTCACTGTGTGTTCTCTGGCAAGAGCCCGGGATGTAATATCTTGTGTTGGCAGTCCAGAGTGTGTGAATGCTGCATCCTCTAGTAAGGGTACGAGAGTCCCACAACGGTAAGTTGGAGGCCACAGAAAGTGACGGGGTTCCCATTGTCCGGTGTGGGGCTGCATTACTATGCCCGTCAGCGGTCAGCCGATTCCCACTCTTAGGCTCTGTGTGTGACTTGCTGGTCTATTGGCCTCCGCTTGGTGGGCATAGGTACAGACATCCAAGGTAGCCCCTTTGCGGCTCCTATGTGAGGTGTTTCTCTGCTCTCTGTCCCGCTGCCTCAGCCGGGTCACATACCCAAGCGCAAGGGATTTCTGCTCCACAGTGCCCGAGGTGCAGGTTGTTCTACAGCCAAGCAGTCATGTGTGCTCTGTCGCCGCACTGTGTCAGCGGGGGTCCGCTGGTAAACCGCCTGTCGAGGGACTTTCCGTGTGCCGGGTCGGCTGCTTGTGGATTTTTTTGGTCGAGTAGTCGTTGCTGCCTTCAGACTGACCGTCACAACAGGTACGGGTGGTCGGTGGTATATGTGCCTCCAGAACCGGTCACACAGAGCATCAAAGCGCGCCTCAAAGCTCTCTCTCCATTGCGGCTCAGCGGTACATCTCTGGTGTTGCTGAGGATGAGGAGCGGTGACGTAAGTGGTAAAGGCTTCAGTTAAACTCAGTTGTTCAGTTAACAAACACGTCTGGCCATCTTAGCTGTCAGGCCCCGCCCCCGCTGCTACACTTTTTTAAAGGGACACTATAGTCACAGAACAACTAGAGCTCAATGTAGTTGTTCTGGTGAGTATAATCATTATATGCAGACATTGTCATGCAAACACTGCCTTTTCAGAGAAAAGGCAGTGTTTACATTGCCCCTATGGACACGTCCAAATGGCCACTCCTCAGATGGTCACTGGAGGTGCTTCCTGGCTCAGGGCTGCACAGTAGGCAGAGGTGCCGTTCAGCGTCTCCACGCTCTGCATGGTTTCAATGATGATTCAATGCATCTCTATGAGGAGGTGCTGATTGGCCAAAATGGTGTTTGGCCCTGCCCCTTGACGATTTTAGCCAATCCAATGTTTTCCCCATGGGAAAGCATTGGATTGGCTAAAAATTGCCAATTCTGATGTCACCAAGGGGGCAGAGCTAGTGCCAGCGGACCTGCGCAGCGCTGGAAATAAGGTGAGTTTTATTACCTTTTAAGGGGGCTCAGGTTGGTGGCAAGCCACCTAAATGGTGGGTTTAACACTATAGGGTCAGGAATGCATGTTTGTGTTCCTGACCCCATAGTGATCCTTTTAAGGCACTCTATAAGCACCAAAACAACTTTAGCTTATTGAACCAGTTTTGGTGTATAGATCATGCCTCCAAAATCTCACCACATCATCCTTTGCCATTTAGGGGTTAAATAATTTTGTTTATGTAGCCTTAGCTACACCTCCACCCAGCTTCCCTGCACACTTCCTGAAAACCCCCCCATTTTTTACCTTCCCCTATTGTACAGTGTTTTTATATATATATATTTTTTTTCTCTCCTGCTCTGTTAATTGTTAGCTGGAGCCTGCAGCAGCCTCCTATTTGTCATTAAAGGACCACTATAGTGCCAGGAAAACACTCGTTTTCCTGGCACTATAGTGCCCTGAGGGTGCCCCCACCCTCAGGGTCCCCCTCCCGCCCGGCTCTGGAAAGGGGAAAAGGGGTAAAACCATCGGCTGAATGCGCACGCGCGGCAAGAGCTGCGCGCGCATTCAGCCGGTCACATAGGAAAGCATTTACAATGCTTTCCTATGGACGCTTGCGTGCTCTCACTGTGATTTTCACAGTGAGAATCACGCAAGCGCCTCTAGCGGCTGTCAATGAGACAGCCACTAGAGGATTTGGGGGAAGGCTTAACCCATTTATAAACATAGCAGTTTCTCTGAAACTGCTATGTTTATAAAAAAAAAGGGTTAACCCTAGCTGGACCTGGCACCCAGACCACTTCATTAAGCTGAAGTGGTCTGGGTGCCTAGAGTGGTCATTTAAAGTTGAATTAGCAGAACAGAAAGTAAACATTTCTAAAGTAAACAGACTGTGCTGTCACATCTGATTGAAAATTAAAAAAAAAATTATATTGGCTGTGTGAGTCATGTGACTAGGGCTGCATAAACAGAAACAAAAGTGATTTAACGCCTAAATGGTTGTTAATTGAGCAATGAGACTGTAAGGGAGCATGATCCATACACAAAAACTGCTTTATTAAGCACTGATATCTGAACGCCGGGGTCACTCACGTGATCCGGCATTAAAGCTACAGCGCAACAATCACAGTGGGGGGTATAGATATCCCCCACGTGTGATTGTTAATTCTGATTGGAAGTTATCCAATCAGAATTAAGATAAGGATATAAATACTTACCTTTCCTGTCTCTCAGTGCCCTGTTGTGGTCTTTGCTTGCTAGTATTGATACTGAACTTGTGTTTTCTGGTTACGTACTCTCTGGCTTGTTAATCTGACTTTGTGACTTTCTCCTACCCTTTGACCTCGGCTTGTTTCTCGTTATCCTGTCTTCTGGTTCCCCTTACTCGGCTTGTCTCCTGACTATTCTGTGTGTGCTTAGCCCGGCCACTCTAAGGTCCAGTACTGCACCTTTTCTGTGAGTGTGTGTGTTAGCGTGTTGGGTTCCCCAAATCGTGACATTACAACAGGGCCATAATGGAACCTGCTGACATTCCACAGCTACTGGATATCGCAATGTCAAGGCTGATGCTATCTCCCGCCAGTACGAACCTGTAGATTCAATTGCCTCTACTCCTGAGCCCATTGTACCTACATCTAATATAATAGCTGCTACCCGTTTGGTTATTTCGTCTCTTTTTCTTGATGGTATCAAGACATACCAATCCCAAGCACCCTCTGAGACTCCTGTTGGTAAGTTATACGTAAAAGTGAAAGACAGAAAGAAGTTATTAGCTTTATTCCACACCGCCAAAACTGCTGGTCATCCAGGGGTTACCAAGACTTACAACAGTATCCTCCTCCTTACAACAGTTTTGGTGGCCCTCACTTAAAAAAGATGTGGCAGATTATGTGCAGGCTTGCCGTGTCTGCACACAGTGTAAGTCCCCTAATGTTAAACCCCTGGGACTCCTTATGCCCCTATCTGTACCCAAGAAACCATGGACACACTTATCCATGGACTTTATTGTGGATCTACCTTCATCTGATGGACAGACAGTAATTTTGACTGTAACTGATAGGCTCTCCAAAATGGCGCACTTCATTCCTCTTAAGAAGCTACCTTCTGCGGTTCAGTTGGCTCAGGTGTTTGCCAAAGAAGTGTTCCGCTTGCATGGTATACCACAAGATATCGTATCTGACAGGGGCCCTCAGTTTGTCTCTCGGTTTTGGAGGGGCTTTTGTGCTGAGATGGGGGTCTCCTTATCGTTTACTTCCTCCTATCATACGCAATCTAATGGAGCTGCCGAACGGGCAAATCAGTCCGTGGAGTTGTATTTACGTTGTTTCACGAATGCACACCAGGACAACTGGTCCCATCTCCTTCCCTGGGCTGAATTTGCCAGGAACACTGTGTCTCATTCTTCTACTGGCGTAAGTCCTTTTATGGTGGCTTATGGGTTCCAACCCTCTGTCCTTCCCGGTGTGTTCTCCGACAAGGGAATGCCCGCTTTGGACGAGCACCTCGCCTCCTTACGGAAGATGTGGGATCAGGTCCATGCTGCTCTTTGTCGTGCGGCTGCTGCTCAAAAGAGATTTGCTGATCATCGGAGGTGTGCGGCTCCTTCTTATGCTCCGGGTGATAGGGTTTGGTTGTCCTCTAGGAATCTCCGCCTTAGGGTTCCCTCGATGAAGTTCGCACCCAAGTTCCTTGGTCCCTATAAGGTATTGCGTAGGGTAAATCCTGTGTCCTACTCCCTGGCCTTGCCTCCTTCCATGCGTATACCTAACACCTTTCACACCTCCCTTTTGAAGCCCTTGCTCTGTAATCGATTCTCTGGGTCTCTCAGGCGTTCCGATGCCCTCCGCGAGGTCACTAGTGGCGTGTACGAGGTGGCTGCTCTCCTTGATTCTTGTTTCTCTCGAGGTCGGTTGCAGTATCTAGTTGATTGGAAGGGTTACGGCCCTGAGGAGCGGTCTTGGGTTTCTGTCTCTGATTTGGACGCGCCCTCTTTGATCCGCTCCTTTCATGCGCGGTTTCCTTTGAAGCCTTCAGCTTCCCGCCCTCCGGGCGGTCCTCGAGGGGGGGGTTATGTCAGGGCTCCACAGGCAGCTGTAAGGGGAGGCTGCAATCCTCTCGCAGCACTCACCCTCGGTCCGTCGCCGCCCGCGGTCCCCTCTCCCCTTACCGGTCAGCGAGCGGCGTCCTCTCCCCTTGACACGCCGCTCGCGTCCTCCTCTCCTCCTCCCAGCGGCAGCATGTCTAACGCTGCACGCTGGGAGCCGGCACTGATATCTGAACGCCGGGGTCACTCACGTGACCCGGCGTTAAAGCTACAGCGCAACAATCACAGTGGGGGGTATAGATATCCCCCACATGTGATTGTTAATTCTGATTGGAAGTTATCCAATCAGAATTAAGATAAGGATGTAAATACTTACCTTTCCTGTCTCTCAGTGCCCTGTTGTGGTCTTTGCTTGCTAGTATTGATACTGAACTTGTGTTTTCTGGTTACGTACTCTCTGGCTTGTTAATCTGACTTTGTGACTTTCTCCTACCCTTTGACCTCGGCTTGTTTCTCGTTATCCTGTCTTCTGGTTCCCCTTACTCGGCTTGTCTCCTGACTATTCTGTGTGTGCTTAGCCTGGCCACTCTAAGGTCCGGTACTGCACCTTTTCTGTGTGTGTGTGTGTTAGCGTGTTGGGTTCCCCGAATCGTGACACTAATATTGCAGTTTGTTACTTAATTTAATACTCCTACATGTGGATACTTTCACTACAACCTTAGAAGAAAAGCGAGCTAGGAACCCTTAGGGGAACCAGCTAGGTGTGTGTCGGGGGCGACCGATATAGGGGATAACCCTCACATAAGTGTATATGACCTAAAAGGTCATAAAGGACAGGGCGCCCCCTGGGAGATTGTCGTAGTTACATATTACCTATGGCTCTGTGCAATGGCTACATGTATCTTTAGCCATGGTGCGTATTGGGTTAAAATTATATGCCTGGAGTTGGACTATGTGTCAACCAATCTCACGGTGACACGTCAACTTGAGGGCGTGGCCTGTTCGGGCTCCGTTTTCGGCGCGAACAGGCAACACACGCCCCCCTAATTAATTCATTGGCGAAAGTGAGCTATAAAGAACCGGTAAGCGAGGTCTTTTCTATAAGCCTCAGTAGAAGGCGCGTTTAGCAGTGCCGAAACACGTGTCAGGTAGCTAGTTTAGAGAGGTGTTGATACTCCAGCCGCTGTAGCTCTAGTTATTTTTAGCCAGTACTTTGATTATCTATTCATTGCCCGGTTTGGGCTTCGTCCTTTGAGTATCTGGGTTTAGTCTTCTAAGGGTTGTGGTTGTGGGACATGTAACTTTATTTCCAATTGCCTGTTTTGGGGGCTTAGATAGTTCAGCCTTTCTTCACCACACCTCCCTTATCTATTGAGATTTCACCCATCACAGAGGAACTACTAACTTTGTATCATTTTTGTTCGGATACTTTATCCAGCTGAGCTATATTAACAACTTAATAGCAGACTCTCCTTTCTCTGTTCTGCATGTGTTACCATTATTTCTCTCCGTCAGATGCAATACAATCTTGCCACGTTATATATATTGCAAGGTTTCTCCCTTTTTCTAATTCCAATAAGGGTTCTGTTGGGATAGATACCGACCATTTAAGAGCACAGATGGGAGCATTATTATAAATTGCTACTATTCTAAGTTACAGTACGAGCACATTACTGGGATTCACTTTCCTTTCAAGATTGTATCGTTGTTACTCAAGAGATACCTTTAGGTTATATATCCCATCAGGAGGAAATATCTCACCTCTCTATACTTTTGACCATTTATTTATTTATTTTCTGTTGTTTTTTATTCTCTCTAATCAATATTTTACTATTAGTACTATTAAAAGTTAAATTTTATATGTAACTATGACAATCTGCCAGGGGGCGCCCTGTCCTTTCTGACCTTTTAGGTCTGTTCTTTTCTTTGCTATAGACCAATACAACCATAGAACAAACTTGATCTATTAGTGACTCAACCCTGTCTCTCACAAAAAAAAAAAAAAAAAACTATTTAATTAAACTGAGAATTGCTGCACAACAGGAAGATCCTGGCAAGCTAACCCTCTCCAAGAAAAAAATGTATACAGTGTTCCAAGGACAACCCCAATATATGGAAACATAGAAGCCATACCTTCTCCCCTCCTCATCCTGTGTGCATTGGGCGAGGTGATAATGATCCAGCAAGCTGTAATTAATTTACATGTATCTCAGTGCTAACGCATTGCTGCTCCCTGACTACCCAGAAAGAATTTGTTTCTGTGACTAATCAGGTTGCACGGGCTTAGTAACAACATTTATCTCGAACCTCCCCCTTGTCATGTATGTGCTAAGTCGTCTGACATCCTTACTTATAGGTCTCCTGGACTGTATGAATAGATTAATAATGAAAGTTCTATTGTTACTACTAATTCAGGTCCATTAACTGACAAAGTATTGCAGATTATTAGATACACTATATATAACTATTATTATTATTATTATAGACTAATAAATCTACCTACTTAACATATTCGTCATGTTCAGTCTGTCTGCTAATATAGCTGAGCTAAGCTGGGCGCAGGGATGTATGTAAATGTAGGCTGACTAGGCCTGTGAACAGGGCAGCGCAGCTATGGCCCATGTTTTGTGGTCTGTACTGCAATTTAGAATGGATTCACACATCCTGCCTTGCACTGAGTAAGCAATCACAGTGTCTAAATTTTGCAATGGGGCTGTGAAAGTCCCAGCAGCGGGGTTGGGGGGGGTTCTGATGCCAGCCTTGGGCTGCAGTATAACACATAGTCGCTGTGCGATGAAGCCGCAATCCACACTTCACTCACTGCGGCTTCATGGTGCGGACATTATGAAGTGACCATTGAAGGAGACTGGAGCGATATTACTCACTGCGCTCTGCATCAACTGGAACCTCACAGCACGAAGAGGCAGACTGTGGCAGACTAAATCAATATTAGATATATAATGTTCTCACACAGCATGCCAATACGCTAACAGAGTAGAGACATGGAATGGGCAATAAAATGAGGTAATGTAGCTATTGCTGCTGCACAGGAGTAGTGGGAGTTTGAGCGCAGGGCTTAATTTTGTATGTTTGTATTTGCTCTTGTATTACACAGCGATGTTACCGTGCTGCCCATAGGTGTGTAGGGGTTTATAACAATGTCCCCTTCTCTCTCTTGTAGTGACACTAAAAAGCTTTTTCAAACAATTGAATATTTTTAGACAAACTTTTAAAATGATTCATTATTTTGCAAAATATTTAGATATTTTCACATTATTTAATGTATTGAAATATTTTTGTATGTAGGTTACATTTTTATAAAGGTTAACCAGAAAAATAATCGATTATTTGAAAAGCTTATATAAACATATTAAATCGAGGCAATAATCTGATAGCAAAGCTGTAACGTTTGAAAATCTTGCTTCTTCTTACAAGCATTCTAAAGAGATAAACTGTGTATAGGACTTCTATCAACTCACTGACCTTTGTGTGTAAGCAAAGAAGATGCAAATAACTACAGCTATATCTTCCTGAAAATGTAAAAGGGGCCGCAACGTTAGATCACATGATGAGTATATGGAAAATTTCTACATTCGAGAGGGAGAGAGGGAGAGAGAGAATGTTTAAACTGAAAGAAAATACAAAGAGAAATTAAATTAACTCACATGTGTGATGATTGCTTCTTATTTAGTTATTATTACATGTGAAAACCACATATACAAAACATTTAATTTTCTTTAAATATTTTTGTGAGTTATTTTAATATATATGTGAGTTAATTACATACATATGTATATATAGGGGTAACTAATTGAAAATTAATTTACCTACAAACATCTGAAAGGCAAAAGATACCTATTTTATTGGGGACCTAAACTGAAAGCTTCAATACACAATGGCCTCGATTTAAATATTGTAGGATAAACCTTTCAAATTATTTAATTATTTTTGGATAATATTAATAAATAATTTTTTTTAAGGATTTTTTGAAAAAATATATAAAAATATCAAAAATATATATAATATTTTTATAATATTAAATCATGTTAAAGTGAATCCAATACATTAAGTCAAGGTCAATATTTCATATATTTTATATATATATATATTACTAACTGAAGGACACGTACATATCATGTCTGTTTGAAAGGAAAAGAAGCTACAATTGAAATATTGGGTCTATATAAGTGATCTGAAAAGTTTGTTTCCCCTGCAGGAATAGCATACCAGTGTATAAAACGTTAGTGGTTAGTACTTGTAATACCGTCATAATCATGACTATACTCCATCTGGTGCTGTTGTAGTACACACTACCGTTGGCCACTCTCAGGACTTGGGTAATATGCAAAGATGATAAGCTTTGTATAGTTTGCTACTATTTTACTTTGTATAGTTTGTTACTATTTTACTTTGTGTAGTTTGTTACTATTGACTTTGTATAGTTTGTTAGTATTTTCTTTGCGTAGTTTGTTACTGAGATGTAAAATAGATAAGGTAGTAAACCACTCCAAAGGTGCTCAAAGTGAATGTAAAACAAGTCTATTATACATACATATTGATTTTGGTTAATGGAACATGGTAAAAACCCTCAAAGGAAACAAAAGAACAGCGGGATGATAGTGCAATATGCTATAAACAATAAATACGTATGTGTAAAAAATACCAGATAAAAAGCAAACTCACAATTTGCAGAGCTACTAAGAGCTCTGCTGTATAGCGCCTGGATGGTATAATCCCCATCTTAGGATATGTGGATAGTGGCTGTATGGGATATCCAAACTCAGCAACCATATATGTGGGAAGAGAAACAAAATACGAAAATCCATTGGTACAGTATATCAAACAAAATTGGAAGAGTAAAGCGTAGATATCCTACTTACAATATCCAGAGCAATGATCCCCACTAAGGGATATAAATAAATAACAGGAATCCAGCAGCACCAGGAAGAAGTATGTAGAAACCAGAAGAGCATTGGATAAAAAGCTTTGACTTTGACGACCCTCCTATCCAGACTACTCAACAAACCAGTACCCCTTGACCCGTGGGCCCTTTTGCTCTCCCCTTTTGCAAAGCATCAGGGGAGATGTAGTCCACAATACCTGGAGTGCAACTGTTATAGCGGAATGACTCCCATTCTGGTTTATTTAGGAAATTCTAGGAAGCACAGGGATATCAATTTGCATTAAATTCTTCTTGCTTGTTTTTTCTGCCTATAACAAAACAAGTCTCACTGTACATGAATATACCTACACTAGTGTACTATGTAATGCTGGTATTTACTTGTGCCTACTATTACTCTGCTGCCAACCTTAGCTTTTTCCATAAATGATTATTGCTTTTTGGGAGAAACTCTCATTATTAAAACTTAGCTAATATCCTTAATCTATTTTCCCATCAATGCCCTAGAGTATACTTAGGGGGATAATTTATAAAAGTGTCAATTTCTATTGAAATCTGCACTTTTTGTAAAATCAGAAAAAAGCGGAAACACTTTTCACACATAAAGCCCTACTGCAAACGAAGGTGCTTTAGGAGGTCTTTTTGCATCCCCTATGCCAATATACACTGATCAGCCACAGCATTAAAACCACTAATAGTAAATAGCATTGATTATATCGTTGCAAAGGCACCTGTCAAGGGGTGGGATATATTAGTCAGCATGTAAACAGTCAGATCTTGGATTTCATGTAAATCCCAACAAAATAATTAGACTGCATTTAGAAGAACTGCGGGGGTCGAGGGGAGGGGGGGGGAATAAAAAGTATACTAAGTTAAACTGGTGACTGGACGCTTTTCACGTCAATGCTGGACGCTTTCTCAGCGTCCACTGTCCAGTTTTATTTGTATTTTTTTTTTGTTTCCTCCCCCTCTTTGAAGCCCGGTACAGGGGTTTGTTTGATACTACTCTGTTTGTCTCTGCTATTTACCATGATGGGCATGCCTTGCTTAAATTGCTTCAATAAATCCGCACCGTAAGTAAAATTGTTCTACAGAATTTCTTCCACAAGTTCTACTGAGTGCGGTATTGTTATCTTGTTTGGATTTGCAGGATTGGAGGAACTATGAGGCTGGCACCGAGGACCTTGAATACATCCATTGTAACCGTGGAGGGAGTAGTTATTTTATTTCCATATTTTGATACTGGCACATTCATATTAAAAAGTTTTCTCCTGTTTTTTTACCATAGGGGTAGCGGCACATTTTTCCATTATTTGTTTCATTTCACGCTTGAATTTCATGTGCTGGTAGCAGGAAAAAAAAGTGAAAAGCAAAAGGATCTGAGTATTTTTGCCAAGGGGCAAATAGTGATGGCTCGATGACTGGGTCACAGCATCTCAAAACGGTACATCTTGTTGGGTGTTCCCTGTATGCAGTGGTTAGTGCATACCAGAATTGGTGCAAGGAAGGACAAGTGGTGAACTAGCATGAGGGTCATGGGCGCCCAAGGCTCATTGATGCACATGGAGAGCAAAAGCTGTGCACAAATTGATGGAAAACTCAATGCTAGCCATGATAGAAAGGAGTCAAATCACACATTGCCTCACAGCCTGCTGAGTATGGGGCTGCATAGCCACAGATCATTCATGATGGCCTTGTACACTGCCAAATGGGGCATGAAGTAATGGAAGACGGTTGCCTGGTCTGACGTATCATGTTTTGTTTTTTTTAGATCCAGTGAATTGCCAGGTGCTTGTGCTTAATTTAAGGAGATGGCAGCAGGATGCACTATGGGCAGGCTGGTGGAGGTGGTTTTATGCTATGGGCAGTGTTCTGCTCGGAAATCTTCGGTCTGGACATTGAAGTGGATGTTAACTTGACACTCACCACCTACCTAGAAATTGTTGCAGACCACATACACATCTTCATAGCAATGGTGTTCCCTGCAGTGGCCTTTTTCAGCAGAATTATGCACCCTTCCACACTGTAAAAATTATTCAGGAATGGTTTGAGAAACATGGCAAAGAGCTCAAGGTGCTACCTTCGCTTCTAAATTCCCCAGATCTCAATCTAGTTGATCATCTGTGGGATGTGCTGGAACAACAAATCCGATCCATGGAGGCCCCACCTCGCAACGTGCAGGTCTTAAAGGATCTGCTGATAATGTCTTGGTGTCAGATACCACGACACATTCAGAAATCTTGTGGAATCCATGTCTTGACACATCAGAGCCATTTTGGCAGCACGAGGGGGACCTACATGATATTAGGCAGGTGGTCTTACTTTTTGTGACTGATCAGTGTAATTATCTGATCTTTAGGGTCCAATATGGAATTTCTCATATGTCTATATAAGGAGCTGCTGATGGTAAATAAACATGATATATTTATGTTGGTGTATGTTTACCAATTTGTAATAACCACAAATAATGTTGTTGTTCATTAAAGAGGAACTGTTACTTCCCAGCATTTTAATATTGCTTACTTACTCCCTATATTTAGCAAATACGTGAAGTCTGAAAAATACAATAAAAAATTCACGCACTTATCCTGGAACTGGGCGTCTTCCACTTCACCCCTTGTCAATCTTATCATTATATTTGTTGACTTTTCTGCGATTTAAAAAAGATACTCAAAGCACCATAAGAACTTAATCAGTTTACCTCATGGGGTTAAACTATTAATGAATGGTTTAACCCAAAAGTGTTGAATTGAGCACTCAACTGCTCTTCTCAGGTATTTCTGCCACAGTCCGAGGCTTGACAGGAAGTCTCGGACTGGGTGCCACTGATAGGCTACCTATTCACAAAATGGCTTGAGAAACTGACGTATTTTCTCATGATTCAAACCTCAGACTGTGGTGGATGTTCATGGGCACAGCAATCAGGCACTTAAACCCCATAGGTACCTGGGGACCTCCTCACACCATAATAACTTAATTCCAAAGAAGTTATTATGGTACACAGAGTGTTCCTTTAATATAGTTAGAAAAAGAGGGGAAACCGAAACAACGTTCTCCTCCTCATTTGCATTGTGTGCCTTGGTTGTGCCAAGACTGAGCACAATTGTGTTGTCACTTACTAAATGTTTAAAGGAACCCTACAGCGTTAGGAATACAAATGTGTAGGGAGAAACAGAAGTTGTTATTTACCTTTTGTCTCTCACAGTGCTGGCCTCACCTCATTGGCTACACCAATCAGATGGTCTCTCTGAGGCCATTTCATAGAAATAGCTGAACTTTACTATTTTGCTATTTCAGAGGAAATTACTCTAGTGGCTATCACTAAGAGAGGCATTTAAACCTTGCCGAACAGCAAGTTTTTAGGCAATATCTATTAGTACACTGAGTCATTCTCCTCCCTAAAGTACTTTACCCTTGTCTGACCTCACACAACCTTTCTACCAGCTGTTTGTCATAATACTACCATACCGTCTGCTTACTGTAGAGCTTAGGAATTTTCTGCATATTTTCTATGAAATGATAAATTATACTGTTTATCTCTTCTATCGATATCTAGGACCCTTTAGATTGTAAACTTATTTTGAGCAGGGCTGTCATTACCTCTTTCTTTCCTGATCACCTAAACATGCTCATCTATTTATATAACGCTACTAATTTACCGCACTTTGGGATAGAACGGTTCGTCATACATAAAATGTACATTGATGGCACTATGTCCCCCCCTCCCTTCACTCCTGCAGATGGTGGTAACATACTATTTATGTAGGTGTATCTTATCCCCCCCTTCACTTTATTGTCTCTCCAACCCATTGCTTTTTTGGTTTCCCTGCCCCCCACCCCCTGCTGTCCATTTATGGTCTCTTCCACCTGGCCCCGTGCCAGCTCATCTCCCTCCATGTAGTGTGGACCGTGGTGGAGGATCTTTATATCCTCTCCCCAGTCTGACATCCTCTCCCCCAGGGTCGGACTGGGAACTAAAAGCAGCCCAGGAAAAAAGTCTATACCAGCCCAACAATGCGCCGCGCCAGCACAGGCGAAAAATGCATCACCCCCAAACACACACAAACAAAATGCATCTTCTCTTGTGTTTATCTTAACCCCCTTTTGAATTTGTTGCTGTTTTCTTTTGTTTCTTATTCCCTCTTGATTTTTTTTTAACTCGTTTAGTGTATCTTGCCTCCAATTTTTCTCCTTTGTGTCTTTCAACTTGTGTATCTTTTACTTCATCCCAGCCCGTGTGTCTCTTTTTACCCTTCTCCAGCCATCTGTATGTCTCTTCCCCCATTGCCTTGTGTATGTCTATGTCCCCCCAGCAAATCTTCTGTGTGTCTCTTTTTCTCCCCCAGTACCTCTGTGTGCATCTTTTTCACCCAGCTTTGTCCCCCACAAACATTTTGTGTGTCACTTTGTCCCCCACAAACCTTTTGTATGTCTTTGTCCCCTAGCAAACCTTCTGTGTGTCTCTTTGCCTCCCCCAGTCCCTTTGTGTGCCTCTTTCTTCCCGCAGACCCTCTGTTTGCCTCTTTCTCCCCCTCACTTCTTCTCTGTGTGTCTCTCTTCCCCCTCTGTCTCTTTCTCCCCCTCCTCCTGTGTCTCTCTTCCTCCTCTGTCTTTCTCCCCCTCCACCTGTCTGTCTCTTTCTCCCCCTCCACCTATCTCTCTCTCTTCCTCCCCCTCCACCTGTCTCTCTCTCTTCCTCCTCTGTCTTTCTCCCCCTCTCTCTTTTCCCCCCTCCCCGTCTCTCTCTCTTCCCCCTCTTTCTCCCCCACTACCCCTCTGTCTCACTCTCCCTCCTCTGTCTCTCTCTCCCTCCTCTGTCTCTCTCTCCCTTCTATGTCTCTCTCCCTCCTCTGTCTCTTTCTCCCTCCTCTTTCTTTCTTCCTCCTCTGTCTCTTTCTTCCTCCCCTGTGTCTCTCTCTTCCCCCTCTTTCTCTCTCTTCCCCCTCTTTCTCCCCTACTACCCCTCTTTCTCCGCCTCCCTCCTCTGTCTCCCCCTCCCTCATCTGTCTTACCCTCCCTCCTCTGTCTCACTCTCCCTCCTCTGTCTCACTCTCCCTCATCTGTCTCTTTCTTCCCTCCTCTTTCTTTCTTTCTTCCCCCTTTTTCTCTCTCTTCCCCCTCTTTCTCCCCTACTACCACTCTGTCTCACTCTCCTCCCTCTGTCTCTCTTCTCCCTCTGTCTCTCTTCTCCCTCTGTCTCTCTTCTCCCCCTTGCACTATTTCCCCCCCTCACCCACTGACACTGACCTTGTCTGAAATCGGATCTGGAACGGCAGGGACAGCAATGTGCTGTTGTCTCTCTCTCTCTCCATCATGCTCCCATGCGGTTCCCACAATTCCCTGCATGAACACATCATAGAGTAATCAGTACTCTATCGTGTGGCTGTGCTGGGAATTGTGGGAACCGCATGGGAGCATGATAATTAGCTCTGGCCCCATCCTCAGTCCTCCAATGCTTACTGACAGCTGCACGGCTGTCAGTATCAGTGAGTGTGCCACCAGACCAGCACACTCACTACCCGGCGGCACCATCATACACTACAGGGCTGGCCACAAGGTAACTATTGAACGCGGCCGGCCCCCTCAGAGTGTGCCACGGACGGGCACCCGGCAACACTTGCATGCGGCCAGCGGCCGCTGCCGCTTTGAAGCTCAAGCTACCTGCATAGCTCCCTCTATTATAGAGGGAAGAATTAGAGCTGTGCAGCCCCCAGGTGCCGCGGCCCACCGGGAAATTTCCCGGTATCCCGGTGGGCCAGTCCGGCCCTGCTTTCCCCAGATGAATCTGCAAAACGCTCTCTGTGAGCACTTCCTGTCAGACCGGGTAGGGGAAACAGATCTCCTTCCACTGTCTGCAGATCAGCCACTCTACATGCAGTAAACAACAGGAGGGGGGCACCTTGCAGTGCGCTCCCCTCCTGCTGCTCAAAAGGAAATTGTGCCACCCAGGCCAGTGTGCCCTATGCGGCTACCTAGCTCACCTAGCGGTTGCACCAGCCCTGCCCTAAGCATCTCTTCAGCCCTGTCTTAGAGACATTGCTCCACCGGCAATGAAGGGAAGAGACATCACAGATAGTGTTTGGATGAAGTCGACTTCATAACTGGATCAAACTTGAGCCTATGCTTTAATTTATTTCTTTATATTTATTAAGGACTGGCATGCCATCAAGGGTTACTCCAACCAAAACACTATTTTGTAAAAACGTTGTTTTTTGTTGCTGGAGTAACCCTTTAATGTCAGCAGGAGACAGGTATAATTGTTTCATCTTTAGGTGATTAAGTGCAGGAATATCTGATGTTTCCAGAAGCAGTCATAAGGGTGTTGTCCATAGAGCAAACCATAAACAGGTGAAGTCAGTTAACAACTTTGGACACAGTAACTGTCATTATTTGTGAGATATACAAAATATACATGTGCCTCTAATTTCTGGGCATGTAGCCAGCAACTGTAGTTACTCACAGAGCATGACTAAACACAACTATTCTTGTTTCAATCTTGATGGGGCTGACAGTACATTATTTTTCATACCGAATAATTCACAAACGCACCAACTAACGGTGGAAAGAATGTCAACGAGTTAATTTTCTCATGTTTAATGACACCATAATAATATTTAAAAATGACAAGGTATTTTTAAGAGGGCATCTACTATGGAACTCTTTTGGAGGTGGAGAAAAATCCAAATAGATGGAAGTACCTTAGTCTTACCATTTCCATGAAGTGGCATGCCTCGTAGAAAAACGATCATCATCTTTCATTTCCACTAGCCCTACAAATGTCGCCCATTCTGTTTCCCAAATCTGGTGTTAATAACAGTATCGTCAACTCCTATTGAGTTTTATCCCTATCACCTTTTATGGTCTTTAAATATTTTGCAAAGAGTTATGCACAAGAGCGCAACACTACAGTCTATGGAGGATCCCGTGAGACCGCAGGAGCCTACATAGATATTGTCTTGCAATGAATGAGATAATGCCTTATTCGCACAGCCGTTGCTAGCGAAAACCGAGGAAAGTGACACAAATTGATGGCAGTAGCTCTGCCTTTTGTCAAGTTTTGTCAGGTGGGACAAAGTAGCCCCTATTTCGTCTTATGATATGTGCATTTCAATGAAATTCCAGCACAGTCTTCATGAACATTTCATAAAGATTTTTGTTTCTGGAGACAGAACAGTTTTATTGCCCTTGACTTCAGTCTAGTTCCATGTTACCGACGTGAACCAAGAACCTCAATTGCTACACTGTTGTTGGATTGGACTAATTATTCTCAGCCAACACAATGTTAAGTCAGCTTTTACACACGCCATGCCCAAGCAAAAAAAACTATTATTTAATTTACTCTACAATAAATATCTGGAAAATGGTCTTGTGTAACTGTCAGTGGGATTTCTCTATATACATTAAATAACTTAAGTAACTTCCATAACCCTTATTTTCAAGAAAACTAATTCTGCCACCCTTACTTACACTGACATGTGTGAGATAGGCATAAGGTAACCCTAGACTTAAAATAAGGCCAGGGACTAATGAAAGTATTTAGAAAATTGGGCAGACTAGATGGGTCAAACGGTTCTTGTCTGCCGTCACATTCTATGTGTCACGATTCTTACCCTGACATCCAGACGTGGTCGCCCCAGAAGTGCCCAACAGGAGTACCTGGGTACTTTGATGTCCTAGGCCTGCTATCTGCCTTTCAGCCACAGCTATTCCTAGTCCTTGGAGTTACTCTAGTCCTGTTAATCCTGGCTTGTCTGCAGCACTGGGGGCCTCGACTTTGTCTATGGCTGTGCTTCCCCTGAGATTGATCAGTCATCAGCTGGGTATAGAAGCACTGCCTCGCCCTGGGAACTTAGTCAGTTCTTTGATCCTGGTTTATGTGTTCAGTTCCTGTTTTCAAGTCTGCTGAACTTGTACTTCATATTGACCCTGGCTTCTGACCTCTAGCATCCCTTCACATCGGCTACTCTTCGTTTATCCTGACCTCTGGCATCCTTTGACTTCGGCTTCCCATTGACTATCCTGCTGTTTGTCCTTGTCGGTACTACTTTTGAATCACCTTTACTGCACTGCCCCCATGCACAGATTCACAGTCCAGGTGGCTTCTTACCTAATCACCTTGGACTGTCTATCTGCAAGGGTGAGCAAACATATCTGTGCTACAGACTCCCACCTCAGGTAATATTCCTGACACTATGTTTCTATGTGCTGCCTCATACTGAGAACTGAATACATACCTCTACACCCTGTAGATTGATATTTACACAATTTATAGAACAATCTTACTCTTTCCCTGACTCTAAGTCAAAAGCATCATTTTCCCAATCCTGCCACATTTGGTCCACCGCAATGTACATTTCTAGTTCATTACTCCACTAGATTACGTTATGACTCAATACAAGAACTGACTAAACAGACTCACATACGTGTTCTATCATTGGCATGAGCTCGCCCTGATATAAGCCCTGAAGATATTCTGGCAGCTAATATGAAACCTCATGAACTACTATCTGCAGGACCCTGTCAGGTAGGCACTTATAAAAAATGACCATCTTGCTTACTATGTTCTCGAGAAGCAATTCATAATGGGTCTCCGAGCCGCTAGTGAATGTTCCAAATGTGCAGAGTTGGATGTTAACCATAGTTTCTGGTTCTGTTGGAAGGTAGAGTTCCCAAAAGGAGGTAAGTGACAACAGACATGTTTGAACTCAACACAAAATTGACCTATCCCTTAAAGAAGCCTATTCAGCATAATTTCCTATCTTAATCCAAGAGACTTTAAAACTGTACAGTTGGTTCTAGCAGTAGAATAAAAATCTATTTTATACCAATGGATACATATAGAAACCTAATTTATCCCCCATGGGAAATCCAAATTATTTTACGCTTTTAGAATGGATTGGTCTGAATTCTCTATAAAATTTTTTTTAAAAAATTGCACTAAAAAAACTTTCAGAACTGGTCGTACTTGATTTGATCATAGAAGAAAAAAAAATTCAAATGTAGGAAATGGTACCTTCAGTGTGTAGTTAAGGGGTGACCGCCTGTCTCTCATTGTTTATAACTTAATTGAGGACTAAAAATTGAAAATGTCATCATATAAAGGAGAATCTCAAACCTTATCATCTTAACACTGATGTTCTAGTCTAGCTGATGGATGCTAAGTGTAGGAGAGGGCTATTTTTTTTTTTACTTTTTGGGGGGTGGAGGGGATGTAGCTTGTTCTTTAATTTACACAATGTACTTTTATAATGATTTATAAGTGAAAAATACAATACCAAACCCGGTCATTCATATTGAAAATGTTTATTTCTCAATTTATTTTTTTTGTCATCAATAAGAAATGTTAAACCTAAAATTGCACTATAGTTAAAAATGTAAAGTTTTAAATTGTTTGCTGTAGTGATAAGCATTTCTAATGATCCACTGAATTTTTATTATTTCTAAACTGCACAATGACCAAATAGTGACCCAACTCGTTGGTAATCACCTAACCAGGAGACGGGGGATAATTTTGCCCCCTATTAGGGTGTTCCAGGGCCCACCTGCACTCCTCTTTCACACAACTATGCAGGTGGGTCACTAAACTCTTTTTCCAGTACCCCATGCATAAAACACAATGTATTTAACTGAGGTTTACAAGAATTATGCTGCCTGTATACTTTACAAGGTGGTGCTGGGTACGTTATGGGTGTAGACTATTCATAGAACCAAATGCAAAAAAAACCCAAAAAACAATGTTTAGAATTTTGCTGACTGAAAACGTTAAAAACAAAGACGATAAAGGAAAACTACTGGTTTACATTTTGCAACAAAATAAACCACTTGATGTTTCCGATTGTTTAGTAGTTATTGAACAAAATCAGTCACCTAGCAACTCAGAAAAAGGCAAATTATATGTTTATTTTTTACTTGTCAAATCAGATTCCTTTTGTATTCTCTCACTAGACCTCTAGAAAGTGATTTACATTTTTTTTTTAGAAAAATACAAATAATTTTGTGCAGGTCGGTACAAAGCAACATCAAACGCCACAACAGTGTACGTAGATTCATACAAGCAAGATAGTGGCATGAGTAAATGCACAGTTTTTGTGTTTTGTGAACAAGCTTATAGAAATAGTAATTAATGTCAGGAAAGAAAGAAATAATATGGTAAATCATGCTTATATCGGTAGCCTAGTACGTTATGCTTAACTGCACAGTTTAAGCTATAGGATGTCATATTATGTAAACATGTCTAGAAACGTAGAAATGCTTGTTAAGACATGCTGAATATATGTCAGGAACGCTAGTTAGATAGAGATGTCCCGAACGGTTCGCTGGCGAATAGTTCCTGGCGAACATAGCTTGTTCGCGTTCGCCACGGATGACGAAAATATGCGATGTTCAGTCCGCCCCCTATTCGTCATCATTGAGTAAACTTTGATCCTGTACCTCACAGTCAGCAGACACATTCGAGCCAATCAGCAGCAGACCCTCCCTCCCAGACCCTTCCACCTCCTGGACAGCATCCATTTTAGATTCATTTGGAAGCTGCATTCTTTTTTTTTTTATTATTATTTTTTTTTTTTAGACAGAAGTGTGTTATATTTGAGCATGCTAGGCTGAACGTGCGTATATCATGGCTAGTTGCACTGAGGGTATGAGTATATAGCAGTACATTGTTGTGAAAGATGGCTGTCATGTTTAGGGTGTAGCTTGCACATTATCAACTGTGTATTTATATCAGCAGCTCCACCACTAGTTATAAATCAAGTGTGAGTCGCCCCATGAGATGAGACTAGTGAATAACATAATACATGAACGGTTAAGGTAAAGGCATGTAAGGAACTACGACAATAAACTCTTTAGGAGGTGAAATAATGACATGTTTAAACGCTTGCTACTTTATGATTAGTTAATGTGCTCAGAGCAGTTCATGTGATCAAAGGCATGGTGTGGAAGATCGGCTATTGTGGGATATGCTTGGCAGGCTGCTGTTTACTGCTTGTGCTCATCTGATCCCTTCTGGGTGGAGGTGAGTGCTTGACGTGGGGCAGGCTCTGCATTTCTGTTTGTGCCTCCGGTCCCGTCTTCAACACCTTTTGCGTTGCTGGATTTTAATAGGGACTGCTTCGCTTAGCTGTGGTGGAGCTTGTTGGGGCTGTGGTGGAGCTTGTTGGGGCTTCCTGCTTGTTATTTGCTTCCAAAATTGATTAAAGAGTCTGTCCAGCTTAGACTCAATATCCTGCCATGCTTTGCTGGTACCAGGAGGACACGCGGCTGCCGCCATATTGGGAGAGTCGCAGATGAGTATGTCAGCCTGGGCGGCTGTGCTCTGTGCATCCATTTGCTCCAGACAGCCTCTCAGGGGTGGACCGGGATAACCCCCACCGGTCCGAGGGGGGGTAACGGAGCTCCTGCCGGGAAGAAGCTGCTCCTGGGCATCCCAGGATCGGGAGATCGGCCGCCTCTCCCGCCCGGTGAGCACGAGGCCACACTTGCCACGCGGAGGTAAGTAAGACTCTGTCAAGTTGCTGACCGCTATTAAGCATGTCGGGTCGGTCAGGTAGGAACAACATTGCTGGGTCATCCCCTTCTTAGGTGAAATTTGCTTGTTAATAGCTGCTTAAAGTGAGATATTGAGGGAGCTCACACGAAGTGTGTCTTTCCTCCTTTTTTCTGTGTAATCTAATTGCAGTTGCCTGCCTGCTAGCGTGTGTGTCAGGCTCACATCGTATACTGTGTCCACTTGCCCAGTGCCACCACTCATATCTGGTGTCACAATAGCTTGCATTTAAAAATTCAAAACTTTTTTGACTGTAATATAATAGCAGTCAGTTTCCTTCACACATGTGCGTTTCAGGGCCTGCCAGGGCACAGTGTCACACCAGTGCAACTCATATCTGGTGTAACAGTAGTGTACATTTAAAACAAAAATAGAATTTTGACTGTAATAGATTGAATAGCAGTTAGTTGTCTGCAAGCGTGTGTGTCAGGCCTACAGCGTCTACTCTACCAACTTCTGCCAGTGGACAGTGCCACTCATATCTGTTGTCACAGTAGCTTGCACGCATAATTGAAAAAAAAATGACAGGCAGAGACAGGCCACCCCGCAGGGGCCGTCGTGGTCGTGGTGTTGTGATTCCCTTTGGCCCTAGAATAATGCCCAGTGTTCAGAGGCCACGTACCCTGAACTCGAAAAGTTCTGAGGACATAGTTGACTGGTTAACACATGACACCCAATCTTCTACAACTTCCGCTCGGAACCTTAACGCACCATCCTCCTCCAGCTTAGCTTCGGGCACCTCTCAAGTTTCCACTCGCCTGCCTGCCGCCACCACCAACACTAGCACCACAGCCACTTCACTTGATCTGTCAGAGGAGTTATTTACCCATCAGTTAGAAGAAATGAGTGATGCGCAACCATTATTGCCAGAGGATGTAGATAACAGGGATATGTCTCAGTCAGGCAGCATTACACATATGGACGTACGGTGTGATGATGATGATGTTGTCATCAGTGAGGACAAGGAACGGGACATGGCTAGCTTGGTATCCAACCTTGTGCAAATGGGGAGTTTGCGGTTGTGCAAATGGACTGTTTGCGGTTGTTTGCGGTGCGTTAAACGGGGAGTTTGGTCTGTCACTGTGAAGCGGGCGTAACCCTTACAGTACCTGATCGATACAACATCATACCAGATGTTTTAAAGCACGTTATTCCAAACAATTTAGGAATGTTAGGTGATTTATGCCCTTTATGGATTAAAACCAGACTCTGCATCAACTATGTAATTTTCATGGGAGTTTTGCCATGGATCCCTCTCCGGCATGCCACAGTCCAGGTGTTAGTCCCCTTGAAACAACTTTTCCATCACTATTGTGGCCAGAAAGAGTCCCTGTGGGTTTTAAAATTTGCCTGCCTATTGAAGTCTATGGCGGTTCGCCCGTTCGCGAACATTTGCGGAAGTTCGCGTTCGCCATTTGCGAAAGGAAAATTTTATATTCGCGACATCTCTATAGTTAGACAATTAGGATGAACTAAAAACTTAGAGTTATGGAGATGCATTACAACATGTTTGTAGAGTAATGGGAAGTGAAAGTAAGTTGCTCGTTAATGACTAAGCTCGCTGTAGTTAATGGAAATGACCACCGTGACTGCTCTCAATCAGTTTGGCTCACTAAACAATGAGAAAAGGTAGTGGAGTAACAAACTAAATAAGTAAAACAGTACGATGTCTGCAATGGTTGCAGGAGCCAGTCTGTGTGGACCCTCTGGTTTCTCAGGTTGGAGCTTCAACCAACTCCAGTGCTTGGTAGGCATCGCACGTGGTCGGGTTGTGCAGCGTAGAGCCCCACATGGCAGATCTGTGGTAGGGAATCCCTGCTGCCCCAGGCCTGCTCATGAGCCAGCTTCCTCTGTCCATTGGCAAGAGGTGTCAGAGAAGCCCTGTGCTCCTTATGTGGGAGACAGCAGGTGGTCCCGGTCTGACTTGTATCAGACCCCTGTCGATGTGGTGGATTCTTGGGAGTCATGCCCCCTGTAAGCCTGGGCCTAGGTGGGGCCGATAGGAGGATAGCTGAAGCTTGTCAGTTAGTTGTCACCCCTCTGGCTGTTCTCTGTAGGCGGTTAAAGAGAAGTTGCAACTCGCCTTTCGATCTTAGCCCAGAACTCTGAGAAGATTGCCTCTAGTTTAGTTAGAGGCGTGTAGCGAAGTCACCACAGGTCGCGCTCGTCAGCGTGGGTGGCAGACTTGTCAAAGGAGGCCCATCCATTTTAGCTTCGTCCACTGCTTCTAGGTAAGTATAGTGAGTCATTTTCGAGGTACAGTGGATGGAAGTGAGTCAGTCCAGCTGTGACCGGGATGACCCCCAACAGTCAAGGGGGCGGGGGAGTAGGAGCAGGAGTCCATACGGCAATCAAAGAAAAGCCTTTGCCTCAGTCTGATCGTCTGTAGGCCTCAGTGCGCCTTCACCGAGTCCCGGTGACTTGGAGGCTCCAATCAGGGGTCTGCGGGTTCAGCTTAGCTCCCCCAAGCAGAGCAGAGTGTGGCAGTGCCTGGTTTGAGGCATTAACTGGGGATAAACCCCGGAAATCAGCAGAAGTAGCGGGAGCTCATTCAGTGCCCCTCCCTAGAAAGTGATTTTAAACAACTGCAACATGACAATTACTGAAATCATGTATAGATTATATCCTTTACAATTATTAATTAATTATCTCCTATTCTTTCTTATGACTTGCCCTCTTACCTAAAGCTAATGTGACCCAATTATCAAACATTAAAGGGCAGTCTACCCATCTTTATGAAAGTGAAATTTTCGGGTAATAAACAACTAATTTAAATTCCTTCTATTGCTGCTTATTTTCTTTCCTTGGTTATAGTTAGAGAGCATGGCAGTACTTGAATGTTTTAATATAAGAATCATCATCAGTTCATTCTTAATTGTATTAAAATTGTAAGTATTCATTAAAAACATTTAAAGCTCCCAGCCTCCTGCACATTGTCCTCCTTTTGTTTCTCGGAATCTATGCCACTGGTTCTAGGTCAAAACTGGGTCAGTATTTAATTTGAATGGGTCCCTAGATGGTAGCATCTAGCGTATTGTATTGACCAGAACCCAAGGAACTGCCCAAGAGTATTTACTGTAACAGTTTTGTCCCTTTGACCCTCTTGACCACTGTCCGTAACGTGGGTCTATGGCCCAAATGTAATAACCGCAGCTCTGTACATTTTTTATATTTCTCGGGCTAGTCTACAGTACTTTATTAGTTGAGATTTTCTTTCACTTTTTCTAGTGTCCACCTTCCTGCACAATGTGCATTTTGCTAACACTCTTTCCTCTTTGTGTTGTTTTTTCTTTTTTTTTCCCTTCTACTCCGTTTCATTTTAAATCTCTCTACCCCGCTTTGCTTTTTCACTAAATAATAAATTGTGGTGAACTGATGACTTCATTACAAACATAATGTGAAACTGGTTGAGTTAGAAAAAAAATTGATAAATGCATTTATTAATTAAATAAAAATCCTGACATGTTTTTCAATTGAATTCTCAGTTCACCACAATTTATAGTTACATGAATAAACCTCCTTAAAGTTATTTTATCACTGTCCCTCCTTATTTCTACAAGGTTTGTTTTCCACTTATCTTTTAAATTAGTTTTTTTTTTTTTTTTTTTTTTTTACTTGTTTACAACTGTTATAGACTATAATGATGATTTGATTACCAACTGTTCCGTTGGAAATAATGCCTTGAAGTCCAAGAAACGGTCACTAACATCCAATTTGTGGAAAAGGACTAGATGATCATGCTCAATATTGAGGAAATAATAGAACCATTAAGTATTGAGATCTCTTCACAAGAACAGTCTTGTTATTATCCACCAACTTCTTTTTTCCTGCTCATCTGCCATAGAGAGTAGATTGTGCACCTGAGATAGCAGTTATCTGGTGAAAGAGGACCATAAATAGTCTTTAATAGTCTATGCACAAGAAGTCAGGACATTTATGCATCTGCTCTCTTGTTCAGTTAACTATATTTCCAGTCATACTTATATTATTACTATCTAGGCCATTTATTTTAAAACAAACCTCAGCCCTAACCTTAATTCTAACTATATCACCATGGAAACTAATAGAATATTTTTACTGATTCTATGTGAATATCTTCTCAGAAGCAACTAATAACATTTTGTTTTTCTTTCTTTAATTCTTTTATGATAAGAAAGGGGTCATTTTTTTTTTTTTTTTTCATCATACTTATTTCTTTTCAGGGTTACATATAAATTTACTTTTCAGCATTATCGATTGCAAAGTAAATGGTTCTTGATTTCAGTAGTTTCCTAAGTCACCCAGCTGTCCACAAATCTCAACCATGTTCAATGCCAATGGCCTTATTTACTGGACCAGATGTATTCAAGTAAAAATTCATTTCCATGAGTTTTTAACAGACAAAAACAGTGGAAGCAGTGATTACATTTATATATGCCATGATTCAGCATCATTATGAGACAGAGAAAAATTAAGCCATTATATCCAAAACCATTATTTTAAACATACTCATACTCAAAATGTTACATCACTCACAAATGAGTGTATCTTGTTTTTAGAACTTTATCTGCATTTGGAATGTAGGCATTGTGTACCATCCTAAACAAAACACTAGATGGCAGACTTTCATAAACTTGCAAGTACAGTTTGTTTCCACAGTAACGGTATCAACATAGACTTAATAATAGTTACTGGCAAAACCTCCTAACCACATAGCTCACTGTGGTGTTTGCAGCAGTGCACAGAATTTCTGCTGATTAAATTCTAAACTCAAAAATATAACAGAACGTTGCAGCATATAATACAACTTTGCTGCCTGGCCAGTTTCTCTATATCTCCCTGCCACTCATCACTGAAAACCAGTCTGTAGGAAAATACCATTAATGCATCAAGAGACTTGATCTGTCGTCAAGTTCACATTCCCATCTAGTTACTATGTATATTTAATCTGTGCCCATGTGTGTACAGCTTTTCTTTTTGCTTAAACAATTATGAACATTAAATCTTGGGCAGAATATTTTAGTATATACTAAATTATAAAAAGTGGGCACGGTGCTAAGTATGGTGGGGGGTTTAATCTGTAAATAAATGTTGAACGGCTTTGCTATTAGTGTGGTTTTATGGAGGACAATGAAGAAGTCAGTAGAAATAAAGATCGGGGTGTGCCAGTGGATGTGACCTTCTTGTATTTTGTCAAAGGAACACTCCTACCCCCATAGCAAATTCAGTTAAGTGAAATAGTTATGGGGGCAGGGGTGCCCAAGTCCTCTCTCGCTGTGAGGGATTGAACCGTTTTTCATTGGATTAACCCCAGACGTGGTTCCCTCAGTGCCGGACACCGCTGCCTTCCTTCCTCTTGGCCACCACAACATGCATCAAGTGGTGCTAGGCACTCTCGGCCAATCACTGGCCACCCAGAAAAATCTTTTTGAAGATGGCAGATGACATTCAATATAGATACATGTAAAATTATGCATTTCGGGATGGAGTGCCTTTAAAGAATAGTATTCATTTGACTGATGGTTTACTTGCAGGTAAAGTAGCATTGCAACCGAAATGGAACTTTGACTAAGATCCACCCATTGCCAAATTATGCAAAAGAATTCTCTGTAAATAAGACAAAAATGGTCCCTATTTTTATGTATGTGTAACTGAAACACTAAGGTGAAATTGAAAAAATAAAATACAAGGGGAAATAGAAGAGGCATAAAGGATTCATTAGAAATACAAAAACCTGTAAAGTGATAGAGCTGTTTTATGTCTTTTCTGAACCCATATTACTATGAACCTATGGAATATTAGCTAGGTTGTCCACAGTTTTTTTTTTTTTTATAGAAAACAGGGTGGGTGCCTCAAATAATTCTTATGAACTGAAAACCTTACATGGTCCTCTTTTAATTTCCTAAGAATTACTTGAATTTCATGTATAGATGTTTTTAACCAAATGACCGAGACATGTCTCAAAGAAATGCCACAATTATGAGAAGAGACAATTACGAGACATTAAATCACAGATTCTGCAACTATCCAATCTTTCTGTTTATCTAATGTCTTTGGCATAAAAACAAAGTTTACATCTAACAGTGAATTATAATTAAACAAATTGTCCACAAATGCAGGTCGCACTATCTATAGATGGAATGTGGTGCCCTATAATGTGTCCTGTGTTACGAATGCACATTAAGCTTAATTCGGTTTGTTTCTTGAAGCTCTTCTAAATTCTTTCATAAATGTACAAACAATTCCTGCGTTCGCGCTGTGTTTTGCATAAGCCCCCATCAAACACTTAGTATACCAATCCCTATTGCTTACTTCTCTTTAGAAGCCTCTACGGCTGAATGTCATGTGAGCTCCTACACAATACCTTGTGTTCTACACCAACTCTATCTCCACCTTCAGACCTGACTGATACTTTGTTATCACACAGCAGGGACACAGGGAGTTCTGAAAAGAGAATCACCGATAATGAATTGTTCTTTGATAAATCGTGTGAATGAGCAGCGGAAGTCAAGCCTGTGCATGAGACTGACTCATAATGAGCTGTTGCCTATTAATACGCAAATGCGGCTTGTCAATTAGAATCGAGGTTAGCTCACATCTGTTGTAATATTCCATATTACTTGCATGGCAAAGCTGCTGACCTTATTTAGCTCTTGAAAATCAATGTACCGCTGATTACCAGTAGGTGGTACATTGAGTTCAAATACTGACACACAATTCACACAATAAGAACAAAGAAAATGAAATATTTATCTACATTTGTCACGTTTCAATTTACTGGCAAATAATGCCCGACAACATGCAAAACAAATTCTAACATTCAGAATTTATTTTTATGTTTTCTTTCTCATCCATAAATGTATATATTTGTATCTGTGCATGTTGTTCATTGTGTGAGTTCAATGTGTGATAGGTGTTTATGTGTGGTACTGTATTAGTGGGTGATCAGGTTATTCAAGGGACACTATTGTCACCAAACCAACTTTAGTTTAATGAAGCAGTTTTGGTGTATAGATCATGCCCCTGTAATCTCACTGCTCAGTTATCTGCCATTAAGACATTATATCACTTTGTTTAGGCAGCCCTAGTCACACCTCTCTGCATGTGACTTACACAGGCTTCCTAAACACTTCCTGTAAAGAGACATTTAACGTTTACACTTCCTTTATTGCAATGTAATGTAATGTAATGCAATTAAAGTTCAAGCAGGAGCAGGAGATAAAAACTTTTAACGTAAGTTACATCTAATTGAAAATGTAAACAGTTTTTTTTTATTTTTTCTGTAGGCTGTGTCAGTCACACACAGGAGAGGTGTGGCTAGGGCTACATGAACAGAAACAAAAGTAATTTAACTCCTAAATAACAGCAAACTGAGCAGTGAAACTTCAGAGGCTTGATCTATACACCAAAACGGCTTCATTAAGCTAAAAATGTTTTGGTGACTATAGTGTCAAACCAAATACCTTTTAAGGTCATTTGTTTGATAATCCCAGTGACTTAATATTTCCTGGTCCTTAAATACATGAGCCATTTTGCTCGGGGTCCCTAAATGCACTCTGTGCAGTTAATCCAGTTCCCCACTACACACAAAGCTTTCTCCATAGATTTACAAAGGTGTTTTTACGTGACTCATCATTAAATATTTTTCATTCAGAGAGGTAGGAATATTAAACTGGAGATTCCATTCAATCAGATATAAATAATTATAAATCAAATCCAGAAATAGCATTCAAACGCAAAAAAATTGTGACAAATCCATTCTAGGAGACTGAGCATGTCTCGAATAGTATGACTGTCCACAAATGCCCTAGATCTTGCCCATTTCCGCTAAGCAGATTCTCTAGATCAGTATTTTCCCAAACTAGCTCTCATGGCCCACCCACAGTCCAGGTTTTGTCAGTGTCTCCATTGGAATAAAAAAAGGGAAATACGTAAATCCTGGATTGTTGATGGGCCATGAGGACTGGTTTTGGTACCCCTGCTCTAGATAATTAGGGTTTAGGATAAACTGCAGCAATTAGCAATGTAGCAATTAGAAAAATAAACACATTTAATTCTAACACCATTAGAATGGCATGTCCACCCCTTCTAATAATTATAGCCTTAATTGGTGGGAGCTTTGGGGGGAAAAGGGCCCCCACCCATATTATCATATGCGTTAATAATATTATTAGCCCCCATCCAGTGCCAATATTATTGTTCCTTTTAAATATAGTCCCCACTTGCTCACCATAGGTTGGGGGGGCATTAAGCTCCCCTGTATATTATTTAATTAATAACTGTCAGTGTTTGCCATTGGGTTACCAGGACGTACCCCTGTATTTTAATTTAAGAGAGTCTCATCCGCAGGCCACGGGTGGGGGAAGGGAGAAGGACTTTTACCTGTTCATCCTCTCTTTATTTAATGTAATACCCATAAGTGGGTTCACTGAGGAACCTGTGCCAGGTCACTCATGTACTTTACAAAAAACTTGAGAGCTCTGCTTGCTTACTACTTGGTAGATCTGCCCCACAATTGGCATTAAGAGTGGGGTATGAGGGAGATCTAAAATCTCCCCTGTACTAATTTGGGGGTCATAGTGACCCCCACTATCTTTTGTTTATTTTATTTTTAATGACTAACGGAGTTAGTTATTAGAAAAGGCAAATGGGGGGGCGGGGCCTGAACGCAGAGAGCAGAGGATGCAAACTCGTACAGCTCCTACTCTGCTGCACTAAATACACAGATTTACAAAGCCAAAACGAGATCTGATCGATATAAAAAGGGCCCCAGAGGACAGGTGAAGCCCAGGGGCACACAACGATGCCACGTAAGCGACGACCTCGGCTTACTACACCGGCCCTTACTGTGAGGCCTACACACGTGGCCGGCGTGAGGGAGACGGCCGCTCCCCCGCTGGCACTGGCGGCCGACAGACGGAGACCAGACCCTCGTTCCCCCCCCCTATGGACCGGCCGGGGTTATCCCGGTCCACCCTCGGGAGACACTGAAACAGCCCGGCAAGAATGCCGTGGTGACACAGGGGACTGCCACAAGCGAAGACAAGGCACTCAAAATGGCGGAGGCGGCGTGTTTTCCTGGCTCTCACAGTGAACATCCAGAGGTCGAGCTTCGGCTGAACAGGACCTAGAGGCCCTTCTGCTCCCAACAGACTTAGGGGCTGAGCAGAGAACCGAGCCACACTCTCAACCGCACAAGCACAAGACAGAAGCAGCACCGGCTGCCCCGATATCCAACCATCCAGGGGGCCAGACAGCTAAACAGAGCAGACTAAGGGGCATCAAACACCCAACTCTGACTTGCGGAGCACAAGCAACACCGCTACAGTCACACGCGAGAGGATTGCTTAAACCCCCATCACCCAGTAAGAGCCGCAAGCACACACAGGGGGGAAAGCACCGACAACAAACCAGCAACCCACCAAAAGCCTCGGATCCCAGCACCATCACCTGCCTGACAAACAAGAGGTGCCGAGATATCCAGTCACCTACAGTACTCATAGTCAGCAACGGAAATCTACGACGACCCAGAACTGGGACACCGCACGCGGTAGATCCACACCGGCACGAAGCCCAGAACCTGCCACAACCTTCGCCAGTGGAGCGGATCCCTGATACTAAGCTGCGGGCCTTGAAATCTGGAGTTGGTTGAGTGCCTAATAAAAACTGGCTACCTGTGTCCAACAACTACGTTTACTGGGACACCTTTTTCTTTTACCTGCACCGCTGTCATTTCTGCTTTTTGTCTGCCGAGGACTCTTTACTGCAACTGAAGATGGTTTGCATTGATTACTTTCATTTATCAGTTTATTGTTTTCCACATAGTTTTCAAGCGACACAACTAGTCCTAGATTGAATGTTTTTCTAAAGTCTAAATGCACTAGTCTGTTCACACACCTAGCGATGTACAGCCTCTCTGATCAGTGAATACTAATTCATGTATAAGCAGTTATATTACTAGCGAGGTCATATATATTTTGCCGGCTTTTCTTATCATTTCCAGCACATAGTCTATTTTATTAAGCATGCATATACTTGTAATGCAAATTGTACTACAGCATATACTGAAGAATATCCCTTTACCATATAAAAGTGTGCATTTGTTTCTCATGTCATGACACTGTATGGAATTGTTTATATTCATTGAGCTTGTAGAGCTGTCATGGCAATACAAGCCTGTATGTCTATCTTTTATTGCACACCAAAATAAAGAATTAAAAAAAAAAAAAGAAAAAAAAGAAAAGGCAAAGAAATGTGCTTCCGATGCACATTTATCAACGATTATTTCTCGAGCAACCGACCTAATTATTGGGTTTGGCTACTAGAATTTCGGATTACTTTGTCAGTTCTTTATTTTATGATAAGATAGGATGAAAGAAAGAAATTTAGGCCTTTTGTTTTGTTTTCAGCTATATGACATGGAAAGGGCAATACTCTTGTGAACTATCCGCAATCCTCATTTAAACGAATAATCATGTAACTGTATTACTTTCCCAATATATTTAGGTTTTGTTCTGCAAACTCTGTCACAAATGGAAGATCATTCTATAGTATCATATATCTTTATATAGTATTACAAGAAATAATAATAAACCGGACTGCTATAATCTTAATAATAAACATACATTGCAACAATAGTGATGACAACGGTTTAACCTACAAACATGTGGCCTACTCTGAGGGAAGAATATAGAAAGTGTTAATGGTTTAAATTGTTGCTGCTCTAACAAAAGAATAAATTGTTGCTATAGCAAGGCACTGCAGAATACCAGAAGTAGATAAATTAAAGGGATCATAACAAGATTGCATTTTGTTAACAGACATGGAACACATTGACACAGTCAGAACATTGTTTTTGTTTGTTTGTTTTCTGTATAAAAGATTCAAACCTTAGACCTTTCAGTATGATGGGGTTAAATAAGTTGTAAGTCCCTCACTTACCGTGGTGGCAAACAAAAGCTTAATACAACAGAGACCGACAAGCTGAATTAATAAAAGAGGCAGATGCTGCTTAGTCACGTCAAATGAGTATGTTGATGTGTAGAAAATACCAAAGGCACACTCCAAACACCATGTTGTGAGTGAAAATTGTTGAGTGTTGCACTAGTGGTGGTTGTAAGAACACAGTGTCATTCCCATTGATAAAGACATAAAAGTTACAGTGACGGGTACAGAAATGTATTTACTAAACCATGGTAAGGAGGCCCGGCGCTACCATAAAGTGGCACAGGCCGCCATCTAGGGCACACGGGCCCAGGGGGGTGGGGGTGCAATATACTGGCGAAACACACCTTTCCCCTTCTGCCTGTCACTTCATGTAGTTCTGTGTGGCTGAACTGTGGAACTTCTGTCCAGCCTCTGGTGCATGCCGGAGGCTGTGCTGTCAGGGTATTTATATCGGCAGACATTTTGTGCTATGATAGAAATTAAAATGTATATTGTCAGAGTCACTCTGAACAGAGCAGACTCCATTTTGTTATCTTCAAGCTAACAAAAGACACAAGATTTCTATCCCTTCTGAAAAACTTATTTGCCAGAAGCTAAGGAATGCTTAGTATATACAAACCAAATTGATAAGAAATGAGAACGGGGGATGGACAGACTGTCTAAATGCTAATGGAATATAATCAATTCTAAACCCAGACATTTGTGACAGAGAAGATTAAATAAATTAATTTTACTTTCGATATTGTATTAGATCCCATTGTAATTTAGAGGTCATACTTAGTTTACGAACTGTCATATTAGAAATTATAGCAGAATTGTCAGACACATAGTCTGAAGAAAGCCCAAAGAAACTCTTTGAACTGACAGAAAACTTAAATTATAAATAACCATAAAGATAAGCTAAATAACGTCAAAATAGCCACCAGGAAAAGTTAACTCTTTCCTGGATAGTAATGTTTAGTGGGACGAGACTGCCCTCTATAGACCAAACACTTAAATTGCTATCTGGAAGGTAACCACACCTCCAGTTTTCTATTGGTCTATCACCTAGTGAATTTTCCCTTTAAAAAGTTAAGACAAAGGGAAGAGAGAGGTATGCAAAGGAAGCAAAGAAGCAAAGAGGTGAGCAGTCGGGGGCAATGCAGAGAAATCCATGACAGATATCCACTCCAGGGCACTCAGAATTTCTTACACACCATCACACGTCCATTCAGTTCCTGAGACTACCTACTAATCTGATGAAAATATCTACTCAACTGGTAATTATACTGGTTTCATTTAATTAATCTAAATTAATTAAAATTTTCCAATAGCATGATATATGACTGGATAAATCACGATCAGATTTCAATATTTTGAAATCTTAGTTACTAAAGAATATATAATTAAGCATTCTATTCTGCAGATAGAAAGGAATAATCATATATATTAATGTGACATATCACATGTTAGCATATCGTGATATTTATCCAGGTGTATTGATTTGCCCTAAATAAGATAAAATATCTGTTTAGGCAAGTTAAAAGTCTGCTTATAGAACATGGTAGATTACTCTTATTGGATGGTTCCAGGAAATGACTAATAAGCTGGTATAAATGTTATTTTATTTAAAATCACATGAGAATAGGTCTTAATTACCTAGGAGGTCTAGCCAGCATTGAAAGGGTTATTCTAACTGTTAGCTAAAGTTGTATGGCCTTAAGCTGCAAGCTCTGTGTCTGTGTGTAAGTTTCACTTTCGTTTCTCTGTGAAGTACTATCATAAATCATTGTCAACCATTGGAATGTGTATTGCCTTTGTATTGCATACCATGTTATACTAAATATTCATTGATTATTATCACGCATGTTACATATTATTATTATTTAATTTGTCACAATAAATTGTATCTATTTTTATAACAAATTGTGATTTTATTTATATGGAATACATTTCACTTACACGATAACGATCTTTGGGATCTGAGAATTGAAATAGTGGGCAATTCTCAACTGTTTACTATTATTATCCCATAAATATCCCCACAGTGCGGAGGTGGCATGATTAGGACTCCACAGCATGATCCCTGGAGATCTGCTTGCACAAAGCTGAGAAGTATGTAATTGTGACTGTATTTATGACTGTATGCCTGAGTCTGTATGACTATGTCTATTTGTCTTTGTATTGTATGTGTCTGCATGTCTCTGTATGTATGACTGTATGATTGTATGTATGTCTCTCTTTTCCTGTGTCTGTGTTTGTGCATGTCTCTGTATGCCTTTGTCTGTATGTTACATGTATGTCTGTGTCACTATGAGTGTGTCTATATGTCTCCTTATGCCTTTGTCTGTATGCCACTGTATGACTGTATGTCTCTGTATACCTGTGTGTCTATGTTTATGTCTGCATGTCTCTGTATGACTGCATTTTTTTTGTCTCGGTATGACTGGGTCTGTATGTCTCTATTACTGTGTCTATATGTCTCTGTATGACAGTATCTGAATGTCTCTCTGTGTCTCTGTTTGGTTGTATGTCTGTATGACAGTGTACCTGTACGTGTAGATTGTATAACTGTGTGTATGTATGAGAAGAATGAGCCACACAAATGGGCTTGGGGGGAGTAAGAGACACAGAACGGGGATGGAGAGAGCAAGAGACACACACAGTTTACCGTGTTACTGAAATACTTTAATAGTAGAGGTAAATAAAATTTTGTTCAATGATCATTTAACTCAACTGAAGTAAAAACACACAGACTAACATGGATTCCCAAAAACACTAAACAATGATTCTGCCTCTTGTCGCTGCTCACTCACAGAGGGCACAAAAATCTGAATCCCCTGCCTCTGGCTGGGGATTTGGATTTTTTATTAGCTCACCTTGCTCGCCCTGCAGCCAGCACAGAGCAGCCAGGGGAGTTGGATGGCCTCTCCTGTTGATGTCAGGAGAAGGGGACATGACTTCCACTGCTCTTCTCTCAATGTATCCATCCTGGTAAAATATTTTATAAATAAAATAAATAAATATAGTGCCTGCTGTAGTGGCTATAGTGCCAGGAGTGCTGTGGAATACTCCCAGAGTTTTCATCCCCCAGTCACTGAGCTAAGCAGGTCTGTTCTTTTTAGTGGAGAGCATCCGCTGATTACTCTAAAAAAAAAAACCAACATGCAGAGAAAATAAAGCGAACGTATTCGCAGACGATGTGTTACTGACCCTAACACAGCCACACATCATTACCAAACCTAATGGCAACCATTGCCGAATATGGGAAACAATCATATTATAAACTAAATGTCACCAAGACGTAGGCCATGGGAATGGGGATCCAACCAAACACGCTAGAGAGACTCAAAGCAGCCTTCCCCTTAGACTGGAGAACAGACCACTTAACCTTCTTAGGTATCAAAATCCCACCCAACCTAAACAACTTACTGGAAAAAAACTACACCGCACTCACAAAAGTCATGGCCACCACGCTCAGATCATGGGAAGGGAAATACTTATCATGGGTGGGGAGGATAGCAGCAGTGAAAATGATGCTACTCCCAAAATTCCAATACCTGCTACGCACTCTACCTATAGCACTGCCAAACACGCACCTAGCTACAATACAGAGATTAATTACCCGATTCGTGTGGGCCAACAAAAAAACAAGGGTGGCATCTGGTATACTGCAACAACCCACCATGAGGGGGGGGGACTAAGCCTACCAAGCATAAAAAGACTATTACAAAGCAGCGCAGCTAGCGACAGTCAAAGCAGCCACAGCAGAGGGGGAAACACCACAGTGGACCATAATAGAGGCCCATTGGATCAATAAACAGGACCTGAGGGACCTCTTTTGGCTCCCGAAATCCATGTGCTCACAGCACATATACCCCCTACCGACCACTACTTTGACACTAAAATACTGGGACGAAGAAAGGGGAGGTGAAAAGGAACAAAGAGCAATACGGCAGGATGCGCCAATCAAATGCCTCAAAGTGGGTATCCCATCCCTAGACACAAAACCATGGGAAGAACAGGGCTGCACCACGATTAAAAATCTTTATAAGGACAACAAACTGTTGCCCTTTCCAGAACTCCAAACACTATACAACATACCCAACAGAGCATTGTTCACATATCTACAAATGAAGTCGCTCCTGACAGGTGCGACAATACAAAGTCAGGAGACAACACAAACGAACAGCATAGAAAAACTTCCCCAAAAAAGCACTGTCGACAATGTACACCTCCCTACTGACACTAGACACAGGGACAGCCATGAATTTCCAAACAGCATTGCACACAGAACTGGGCTATAATATCGAGGCGGAAGCATGGCAAAGGGCATTTACAATACACAAGAGGAATACACTATGCACAACCCACCTAGAGACCATCCGAAAGCTACAATACAGATGATACATGGTACCAGAGAAACTAGCTGCGATATACAAAGGTACACCAATTGAATGCTGGAGATGTAGAGGGAAGGAAGGCTCGATGAGCCACATATGGTGGTCATGTAACAAAATCAAACCCTTCTGGAGAGAGGTGGAGAGGGTGGCAACAGAGATGTTGGGTAGAACATGGTCAATAAACATAGAACAAGGAATACTATTTATGATACCAACAACACTAGGTAAAGCAGAAGAGAGATTGCTATTCCACTTACTTGTAGCAGCAGTGACCATTATAGCAAGGGCATGGAAATCACCACAGACACCGACTAGAGAAGCCCTAATAACCCAAACGTCTCTCAACTGGAAATATGAGCTAATGGCAGACAAACACATAGGGCAAAGGAAGCACACGAGCCAAGCGGGGGAGAGATGGAGAACCTCAGCGAGCACTCAGGTCAACAAGGGGGAGGAAGGAGACACAGAGATAAAGAAGGGAAGTAGAGGGGGGGACATGGCCACGATTAGAGGGGACTGTACAACAAGCACAAATTACATACCCACAACGAAATCACATGTAATGACAGAAAGGGGACCAGGAGACTCCCGAGCCAACTTATAGACGGATCAGTAATGCTAAATAGAGAAAAGGAAGGTATTGTGTTAAGGCGATAACATGTGTAAAACTGAAAATGTACTTGACCCCAATGATGTAGCAAAATGTCCTGCATAACCCATTCTCTCTTATTCTGTACCCTGGTGAGCAGGAACCAAAAGCTAAACAATGTGATACACCAATAAAACCAAAGTTTCAAATTGAAAAAAAGTAAATTTAAAAAAAACAACATGGTGCGGGTGCTCAGAGGACCCATGTAAGATGGCAAACATATGCTTAGCGTTAACATTACAATTTCATGAACAAATTATTTTGGTAAAACAACCACAATTACCTACAGCCAATGAGAATTGGAGTACTCTGTGTACCAATATTGTAAGTGCAATCCCCAATATAACAATATATAATCACTATCACCAATAGTTCTGTGATGTATAAGACAATTAAAAAAAACAAAATACTAGGCATTCAAATAGCAATAAGTGCAATTCACAATTTAGCAATATTTAAACGAACACCGTAGTGTCAGGAATACAAATAAGTGTTAAGCTAACTGTTTAGCTTTCCAGCACCCTTCCAATCACAAGTAAGGTGTCTTTACTCACCTTGTCTCCTACGCCACACCGGTCTTGCCAGTGGCTTGCCCCGCCTTCCTCCGCCTCCATGGCTATGATCTCAGCCAATCCAATGCTTTCCCGTAGGACAATTACAATAAGCTGTAGTGGTTCTGGTGACTATATTGTCCCTTTAAGTGCTACCAATGTTGCTGTAATATAATATATAAAGCAAATATAATATATAAAGCAAATATAATATGCAAATCAAAAAAGCAGTTAATAATCACATAGGGGGTGCCCCCCTGAACCTAACGACACCACCCCGGGGCATGTAGGGCACGGGAAAGCTGAAAACCGACTGCGGCCTACTGGGACAGGAGCCAGGGTGAGGCGGCCGCTTTCCTCGGCACAAAGACCCATGAGCGACTCCGCCTCAGCTAGCCCTCTCCCCCCCCGGACCGGTGGGGGACATCCCGGTCCCCACTGGACAAAACACACGAAACGGAAAACAGACGTGCCGACTACAAGGCTCACGGGGCACAAGGCCACAAAGGCACAGCTAAAATGGGCGCCCAACGCAGTGCTAAGGAGCGGAGTACCCACACCCGACTACACACGACACCTATGGGGAGTTTTGACCAGATCTACGCACTCCTCAGAGACACGCTGCTTAGCCGAGGAACAACCTACCGCCAGGCAGAACTAACGGTGGCCTCATGGATCCGTCCAACGATACGCCGCCGCTACCACAAGCTTGCACCCCAATCTTCCAAAGAGTCCGTCCGGCGGAGCAGGTACCTGAGATCCTCAAGGCGGGAACAGGCGCCATGTCACTCGAGCGCAAGCTCCCACTTACTGACCAACGAAAGCGGAACCACAAAACAAGCGACACGTGGGAGCAACTCACCCAGCCAGACTCATGGCACTCAGGGCTACAAGATTCGGCGCTTCACTACCACCGCTGCAAAACACGTGGCTGAATGGCTACACACCCCACAGAGCCCTGCCGGAACGACCTCACGACGCAGAGACGCCATGCCCAGGGGCAACAGAGGAGGGCCTCCCAACAGCAGCAACTTGGACTTACCTACTCTGGGTATCGGCTGAAGCCTCCACCATACTGCTGCACAAGGGTATACTTAGCCTGGACTGTCACCGACCGCTACACCGGCTAAACACCCAGACTCTGACAACATACGCATGTTTCATGCCCATTGTGCTCCTGTGCCACCAGCAATAGTAACTTTTATTCGTAACGTTATTTTTTGCTAAAACTTCTTTCCAGTGGTTTCTCACCTAGTTAACCCTTAATATAACAGACCACTTTTATGTGCAGTGATTTTGCTTCAATTTATAAGCCAGACCAAGCACTGTTATTCCATATCTAATACCTTTTAGCTCATCCACGCACTGCACTAAATGTAGAGAATACTCTTTTGTGCTGCATGTTTAATAGTCAGCCTCTTACAAGCGTATTTACTTTTTGCTTTTCTTAGTACTGCATACCGTTATACTTTTTTTTCCTCATAATATATAAGCATGCTTCCAAACACATAGCTCACTTTTGAACTCCTACTCAGCTGTTAGACTGCCGTGTACAACTATGTCTATAACTAAAATAATAGACGAACATAGCCTGTGACCTATTAGACGCACCCACCCATAAATCGATATGTCACTTCTAGTAGACTTCATCTTGTTATAACCTATAACATATACCATAGCAACTAGTAAATTGTACCTAGCCTGTGGTAACCTTGCTAAACCTAACCTTAAGCGTTTGACAAATCATCTACTAACAAAAAAAGAAAAAATTGTGCAGATTTAACAATGCTACTTCAATGTATGATCCTGTACCAAATATTGCCTGTTTATGCTGTTGTGGCATACCCGAGCAGCTTGTATTTTACGTTTGCACTACAAAAATAAAGAATTAAATTAAAAAATTAAAAAAAGCAGTTAATAGACACTCACAGTGAATTGATACAAATGTTCCAAATTCCCTGAGATCTTCCCTTGATCTATTCTTTATACCTTCACAACTCCAGAGAAACACGGCAGAATGTGTAAAAAAACAACAACAAAAAAAACTCAAAATGTGTCAGATCAAACATGCAAATGCACTTACAGGAGATCCCCAGTATCAATGTCCCTCAAAAATTCAAAGAGTATACAAATCCTCCTTTCTAGCTACATCCCGTCAGATCTCTGCGCCAGGTTCACTGCTCAGGCCTAGGGTTTGAATACCAATCACTCTGTTCCACAAGAGAAATTTTCACCCAATCAGATCACAGCAGCAAGTTGGGCCAATCGTAGGTTAGAATTCAGCATACAAGACACTAATCAGTGAAAAGATTTAAATTTGATGTGGATTTGCTTAATACCCAATCAACCAATCAGAAGGACACATTAATTTTACATTGGAGTGGTATTTTTAGGAAGCTGCATTCCTAAAAATGCAATCAGGTGCCTCACAAATACCTATAAGTATGGTATTTTACCATGTTTAGTTGTATGTTATTGCCGCAACTATATTTCAGACACTGTCAAAATTATTGCAATATAAAGGATATCATATCGTCTTTAGACTGTTTTCTCTGCTGGTATTTCTGCTATTTTTAGGTAGCCCTGAAAAGTAATATGTACACAACAATTCTGATTGTTATATGCTAGCAATGCATACAATGCTCCTACATTTTTTTTTTCTCTAAATAATTAGTTCAGTTAATTTCAGTTTAAAGATAAGAAGTTTTTATTTTGCCCAAGCTATGAACATACAACTACTATTTGAAACTTTTCGGAGTAATGCTAAATTCTCAGTTTGTATTTGGCCTTAATCTTTACTGCTTAATTTGGGTATTAAATCTCTGAGGCTGGTAGAATTCTAAAGACACACTAGAAATATACATAAGGTATTCCTATTTCACTGCGATCGTTTTTTTTTCTCATTAACAGACAGAGGAAATCATGAATGAAATGTTATCATGGCACAAATTGCTGTTGTAGAAACGAAACATTATAAATATTAAAAACTGTGAAATCTGCAATTTCAAGATGTTTCTCGTTTCAGTCATTTTCTCCAATATCTTCAAGGTTAGGTGGCAATTATCCCATACATAGAGATATAAAAACAGAATTCTGCATCTTGTTTCTATGACTACGCCCTACTTATAGAGAATTTAGACTGATTCATGTCTTTTCTGGTCCCTCTGTTAATAAATGATTGTGGTTGATGAGGATTAAGTCAGCTGGAATGCCTGTCATTGTATAGATAATAAGGTTGTCAGATCATTCTAATATACATTTTATTTAATAATTATTTTTTTTTAAAAAGGGTTTCAATAAATAGTCAGGTGCATTTATCACTATTTATAATGTAAACCTGTACTTCATTATTATCAATGGCAGTTTATAGCTACATCTAGACATTTAGAGGGGGATGTTTGTTTAAACGAACAGCCTTGAGCTTTTAATTGTGATGGAATAAGCGTGAGTGATTAGAACAATGATAAAATGACAAATCTAAACATTTGCTCCCAATTATTAGCTGCAAAAAGTAGCTGCTTTACAATTAGTGATGTCCCGAACAGTTCGCCAGGAACTGTCCACCGGCGAACATAGCGCGATGTTCGGTCCACCCCCTATTCGTCATCATTGAGTAAACTTTGACCCTGTACCCCACAGTCAGCAGACACATTCCAGCCAATCAGCAGCAGACCCTCCCTCCCAGACCCTCCCACCTCCATGACGAATAGGGGCGGACCGAACATCGCGCGTGTTCGCAACCGCGAACACGCTATGTTCGCCGGCGAACGGTTCCCGGCGAACTGTTCGGGACATCACTATTTACAATAGTTAAACAAAGAGTGAGAGGATTGATGGAAATAATATGGAAAGAATGGAGAGGTTTGTACTGAGTGAAAGTGCAAAATGACTGTTTGTGTTCCAGATGATTAACTTTGAAAAATGTTGCAATTAAATAGTAACTTCCCAGTAATTTTGAGCATTGTAATAGCGTTTGGCATCACATTACATATGTAACCTATACAGTAATCCCATGTCCTTTGATGCTTGGGGTATATAACACTGAACCCCTTAACCCCAATGGACACTGGGAATGTTGTGGATTGTAACTTGCGTTATAGGAGCTTAATTTGCTGTCCATTGCATTTTCAGTGCAAGTTAAAATAATGTGGGCAGCCCCAAAACCAAAATAAACTCTAAATTTACCCATAACCCTAAATATCTTTTTATCTACTGCAAGATATTCCATTATGACCATCACTGTAATTAAGATTAGCTCTTATAAATGCAGCACCATTACAGCTCAAGCAATACTTGGCATTTTTGGCAAGCTGTTTTGACAGCTGTGATTGTAATGGATACCGCCCCAGGTAGTACAGAGGATATGGATGTGCCCAGTGCTGGAATCTCAGCTTGTCTGTTTGGTGTAAATTGTACCTGTTCCACTGAGTGAACCTTGCACGTACGTTACCTAGCCTACAATAATATAATTCTAAGGGGTTAACTCACTGAGTAGTGATCTGTGCTATTTTGACCTTTTCCATTTATTGTCTAATGTTTAAAGATGGCAGCTGCAAAAAGAAGTGTCCTTTCAGTCAATATTAAAGAACACTTACCCTTGCCCTAACCCTAACTCAGATTATTATTATTTTTTTCTATTAAAGACCTATTAGTAATATGAACATCGATATCTGTAAACTTGGTCATTTTGCAGGAAAACACAGCATATAAATATATAATGTTATATATTGTAGCAGGATGACCAGGCACTTGACAATAAAATGTCAAATGCAAACGTCAGGATAAAAAATGGTATTGCAGTTTATTTGCACTTTCCACAGGGTATACAATGCTGTGCTTCACAGAAAGAAATAAACAAAAAGAACATAAATCTTACTCCAACTTGGAGACTTACTAAACAATAGTATTCCTAACTATCCAACTGGCCAGCTAATCCAGTTCCCAGTTTTAAACAGTTTAACCGCAGCACTTTAAACATACAGGCTTTTCCTTTAGAGCAGGGTTGGGGAACCGTCGACCCTCCAGATGTTGTGGACTACATCTCCCTTGATGCTTTGCTAGCATTGTGGCTGTAAGAGTATTATGGGAGATGTAGTCCAAAGCATCTGGAGGGGCGAAGGTTCCCCATCCCTGCTTTAGAGTCTCAGAGTCTTAGGCTTAACTGCCTCCTTTCTCCCAGCTGTTAGACTCTCTGATGCCTTCAGAGGCTGACCTTTTAAACACCTAGTGCAGGTTAAATAATTACATTCACCTGAAAGGGCTGACTTCCACCAATTAACCCCATCATGCTGGGAATAGAGAGCGCTCTAATCTGTTACTAACATAGAAAGCCTCTCTGACTGACTGTGTGTGTGTGTATATATATATATATATATATATATATATATTGTGCTATGGGAAGCAAAATCCAAATAGGTTATGGTGGGGGAAAATTGTGATTGAAAACCTCTTCCACCTGAAGTCTGTGGATAGTTAATACAATGTTAAACAAAAATCTGCACACCAGTCAAGCCATAATTGTGCTATGATATATACACAAGGAATCCCAAGCCCCAAAATCCACTGTCCCTAATACATCATCAGTTTGCTCATTTCCTGAAATAAGCTGACAAGCAGAAGCCCACACCCATCGACCTGAGTCTACCGGGTCCAGACATCTACCCTACAGGTAGCTGTGGCATGAAGATGCCCCAATCAATGACCACCTAATAATAAATCTTGCCCTCTTTTTCCCTTAAAGAAAAACCCACTTATAAGCAACTGAGCTCATCCATGCAGGTTATTGGAAGATTACAAAATAAGACATACCAGAAAGTAGATTTTTCTTCTAAGCCTCTGCAACTTCCACTTGGTCATCCCGTGCATTGTGAAAGGATGGATGTATATCAACATATTTCAGATTAGATACGTTATCAAGTATTTATACAAGATATCTGGCAAATTATTAATTAAAACATTACTACAAAGTATCAGGCAAAACTACAACTCTGTTACCTTCTCTCCTTGGTTCCTGAGATCCATCTCTTTGCCACCGGTGCCCTTCTTCTGAGGACAACCTTATCTCAGGACAAGAATACTAAACTTCTCTGACAACTTATCTTGTGAGTACATCTTGAGATAACTTTTCTGGTAATCTGTAAAACAAACTCTGAAATATACAGGATAGGAGGACAAACCCATTACCTTTTTTCTTTTTTTTTTCTCTCCTGAGTGCCTCTTCTGATAGTAAGTTGCCTTGGAATCTATACCTGCAACTGGGAATTCCATTAAATCTTTTAATGATAACAAAGGATTAACGTAAAGCAAACTTTACTTCTTTTTATGACTTGTGAACCCATGTCCTATTCCATCTGTGCTTAAAGCATCTGATACATAAAAATCCATTTATGTTTTAGGACCTTATTTTATTACAATTGCTATTCTGTACGCTATATCTTGTGTCTGACCTTACTCACGTATCAAATAACTACTAAGATGGCACTTCCATTTAAGCATCATGTTAATTTCCATATTTTCACAAATGTGCATCGACTTGAACCAGAATTATCACAAATCTAGCTTGAGATGAATTCCACTACAACGTTATTAGGCATATACAAGGTAAAACGACATTCTGTGAGTCAAGCACTCGTCTATGACACAAGTACTTCTTGGAGTACATGGGGGAAATGATTGTATCACGCTCATCTCATGAATACAGTCTATCTGGAAATGTGGATTTAGCTGACTGACAGAGTGGTACTAATATATAATTGTCACCTTGGAGAATCTCTTGAAATAAGACTATCATTCATTTCATTACATGAAGATCTATTAGTAATGCTGTCTTCTAATTCCTATGCAAGAGTGAATTACCTTGTGTGTATGTTTCTTAAAACTCAGAGAAACAGAGAGGCCAGTGAACCCCAACACTACTAGTAATTTAACAAAATCCAAATGCACAATTCCTAGTAATATACGATGTTGTGTTGTTGTTATTATTCTGTTTCAAGAAAATCTTTTTTTACAGTACATTTTAGCATAATTACTGCTGTATGTTCAATAATGTATGTTTTTAGTGATCTTTATAATCCTTATAATTTTCATGCAAGCAATGCACTTTGTACATAGTATAGACTGACATACCTGAAACATAATGCATATTGGGGATACCCCAGAGGTGGTAGAGCTTGAACCAGGGACGGACTGACAGTGGTTTGGGCCCCCGGGCAAAATTAGGATCCGGGCCCCCTGCAGATCAATGTATGTGCTGGTGTAGATGTACCGTTTATTTGATTGTATGTGCATGTAACGTGAATGTATGCTTCTGTGTGTACATGCACTGTGAACCCTGGTGTAATTATATATGTATGTCTTTGTGTGTCGTGTCAGGATATGTGGAATTAGAGTTTATTTAAAGGGAAACTATAGTGCTAGGAAAACAAGTTGTTTTCCTGGCACAATAGTTACCCACAGATAAAAAAAACCCTTCTGTCACTTACCTGAATCCAGCGCTGATGTCTCTCGGTGCTGGTTCAGGCGCTGCACTCGCATTAGGACTTCCCACATAGTAAAGCATTGTATAAAGCTTTCCTATGGGGTTTTGTATGAAGCTAGATGTCCTCATGCATAGCGTAAGGACGTCCAGTGTCACTTAGGTGACCAAAAGTTGCCTAGCGAAGCAAAAGTCTCTAGTGGCTGTCTGGTAGACAGCCACTAGAGATGGAGTTAACCCTGAAAGGTAATTATTGTAGTTTCTCAAAAACTGCAAAAATTGCCATTGCAGGTTTAAGGAACCTGGGAAACTGCACTCAGACCACTTCAATAAGCTGAAATGGTCTGGATGTCTATAGTGTTAATTTAAATATATTTAAATGGATAAAAAAGACGCTGCAGTGGATGCCAGGGGCATAGAAGCTGTAGTGTTTATAGGGACAGGGAGTGATAGAGCCTATAGTGGGGGTAGGGGTAATAGGGGCTATTGTGGATGTAGGGGAGGGGCTGTGGTAAGTGCAGAGATCAATAGATGCAGTAGTGGGTGTAGGGGAAATGGTCTGTAGTTTGTGCATGGGGTTCTTTGGGCTTTAGTTGATGCAGGGAATATAGGGGCTATAGGGAATATAACAGTTGTAGGGTGTGCGGGGATTTTAGGGGCTGCAGCGTGTAGGGATGCTGAAGGGGCAGAAGGGCTGTAGGGGATAGAGGGGCTGCGGTGGGTAGACGGTCTGTATGAGGTAAGGGTCTGCAGGGGATGCAGATATTTTAAGGGCTGTAAGAGGTGCAGGTATTTTAAGGGCTCTAGAGCGTAGAGAGGCTGTAGGAGGTTTATAGACTGTAGGGGGGCTGCAGTGGTTAGGAGGGCTGCAGGGTTTAGTATGACTGCAGGGGATAGAAGGGCTGCAGGGGGTAAGAGGGTGCAGGGGGTTGAGGAGTTATAGGGGCTGCACGGGAGTTGTAGGGGCTGCAGGGTGTAGAGGAGCTGCAGGCGGTAGAAGGGGTTATAGGGGCTGCAGTGCTTAGAATGGGTTCAGGGGCGCTACAGGGAATAGAGGGGTTATAGCGGCTGCAGGGGTTAGAATGGGTCCAAGGGGTAGGTGGGCTACAGGGGATAGAGGGGTTATAGGGGCTGCAGGGGTTAGAATGGGTCCAGGGGGTAGGTGGGCTACAGGTGATAGAGGGATAATAGGGGCTGCAGGGGTTAGAATGGGTCCAGGGGGTAGATGGGCTACAGGGGATAGAGGGGTTATAGGGGCTGCAGGGGTTAGAATGGGTCCAGGGGGTAGGTGAGCTACAGGGGATAGAGGGGTTATAGGGGCTGCAGGGGTTAGAATGGGTCCAGGGGGTAGGTGGGCTACAGGGGATAGAGGGATAATACGGGCTGCAGGGGTTAGAATGGGTCCAGGGGGTAGATGGGCTACAGGGGATAGAGGGGTTAGAATGGGTCCAGGGGGTAGGTGAGCTACAGGGGATAGAGGGGTTATAGGGGCTGCAGGGGTTAGAATGGGTCCAGGGGGTAGATGGGCTACAGGGGATAGAGGGGTTATAGGGGCTGCAGGGGTTAGAATGGGTCCAGGGGGTAGGTGAGCTACAGGGGATAGAGGGGTTATAGGGGCTGCAGGGGTTAGAATGGGTCCAGGGGGTAGGTGGGCTACAGGGGATAGAGGGATAATACGGGCTGCAGGGGTTAGAATGGGTCCAGGGGGTAGGTGGGCTACAGGGGATAGAGGGGTTAGAATGGGTCCAGGGGGTAGGTGAGCTACAGGGGATAGAGGGGTTATAGGGGCTGCAGGGGTTAGAATGGGTCCAGGGGGTAGGTGGGCTACAGGGGATAGAGGGATAATAGGGGCTGCAGGGGTTAGAATGGGTCCAGGGGGTAGGTGGGCTACAGAGGATAGAGGGGTTATAGGGGCTGCAGGGGTTAGAATGGGTCCAGGGTGTAGGTGGGCTACAGGGGATAGAGGGGTTATAAGGGCTGCAGGGATTAGAATGGGTCCAGGGGGTAGGTGGGCTACAGGGGATAGAGGGGTAATAGGGGCTAGAATGGGTCCAGGGGGTAGGTGGGCTGCAGGGGGTAGAAGGGGAAGGGGGATGATTATATGAATCTGTTTATTTTCCCTTACCTGTGGCATGCTGTATCACACACTGCTTGCTGTCTGTAACAGTGCTCAGGCAGCTCCGCACAGCTCAGTGAACTTATGACACATGATGTAATTTCCTGCTTAATGAGCAGCACGGAGCTGCCTGATCTGTTACAGACAGCTCTCGTGCTGTTTATCTTTCAGGCACACTGAGAGGCAGCCTATTGGGGGTCTTTGGAAAGACCCCATTAGCTGTCTCTCGGTGTGCCCTGCTGGGACCGGCAAAGGGGAGATTGTATTTTGTAACAGGGGCCCGCGGAGTGCCGTGCGGGCCCCTTGCTGTGTACAGGCTGGCTGGGAAGATGATTAACTCCCCAGCCTAGCTGTTACTTCACTGCAGAGCGGGCGGGCCCCCCAGAGCCTCGGGCCCTCGGTCCATGACCGATTTGCCCGAGTGCTCAGTCCGCCCCTGGCTTGAACCCTATTGTAGACAAGCAGCAGACCCTTGCGAATCACCACTCCTGAGGAAGGTCCGGAGATGAAGACAGGCTCCCAGGATGTCTGAAATAGCATGGGGGCTTAATTAAACAGTACTGAAGTAAATTACAACAGACCTGCATTTGCTGAGAGCGGATAGCCCTGTGACAGTAAACGGGTATAAATACAATTTGGAATGCTCAAATCTGTAATTTTACATAAAACATTGCATCATATATATGTTAAAGACTGTAGAGAGGAGACATTATTCTAAGGGCATTTGTAATTTTAAGGACAAATGTCACCTCCAAACTACTTTTTGAGTATAATAATCCGTTCATCAAGATTTGAAAGGAAATATAAGTATATTTAAAAATATAAATAAATGAAAAAGCAACTCCTCTTTACCTTTAGTGTACATGATCCTATACAGGTGGTACTCAAAAAATTAGAATATGGTGAAAAAATTAATTAATTTCAGTAATGCAACGTAAAAGGGGAAACTAATATATGAGACAGACGCATTACATGCAAAGCAAGATCGTTCAAGCCGTGATTTGTCATAAGTGCGATGATTATGGCTTACAGCTCATGAAAACCCCAAATCCACAATCTCAGTAAATTAGAATATTGTGAAAAGGTGCAATATTCTAGGCTCACAGTGTACCACTCTAATCAGCTAAGTAAGCTATAACACCTGCAAAGGATTTCTGAGCCTTTAAATGGTCTCTCAGTCTGGTTCAGTAGGAATCACAAGCATGGGGGAGACTGCTGACCTGACAGTTGTGCACAAAACCATCACTGACAACCTCCATAAGGAGGGAAAGTTGGATGTTCCCAAAGTGCTGTATCAAAGCCCATTAATAGAAAGTTATGTGGAAGGGGAAAGTGTGGAAGAAAAAGGTGCAAAAGCAGCAGGGATGACCACAGCCTGGAGAGGATTGTCAGGAAAAGGTAATTCAAAAGTGTTGGGTACTTTCACAAGAAGTGGACTGAGGCTGGAGTCAGTGCATCAAGAGCCACCACACACAGACGGATCCTGGACATGGGCTTCAGACGTCGTATTCCTCTTGTCAAGCCGCTCCTGAACAACAAAAAATATCAGAAGCGTCTTACCTGGGCTAAAGAAAAACAGACCTGGTCTGTTACTCAAAGTCCTCTTTTCTGATGAGAGCAACTTTTGCATCTCATTTGGAAACCAAGGACCCAGAGTCTGGAGGAAGAATGGAGAGCTACACACTGCAAGATGCTTGAAGTCCAGTGGGAAGTTTCCACAGTCTGTGTTGATTTGGGAAACCATGTCATCTGCTGGTTTTCGTCCACTGTGCTTCATTAAGTCCAGGGTCAACGCAGCCGTCTACCAGGAGATTTTGGAGCACTTCATGCTTCCTTTCGCAGACGAGGTTTATGGGGATGCTAACTTGATTTTCCAGCAGGACTTGGCACCTGGTCTGTTGCTCAGTGGTCCAAAGTCCTCTTTTCTGATGAGAGCAACTTTTGCATCTCATTTGGAAACCAAGGACCCAGAGTCTGGAGGAAGAATGGAGAAGGACACACTGCAAGATGCTTGAAGTCCAGTGTGAAGTTTCCACAGTTTGTGTTGATTTAGGGAGCCATGTCATCTGCTGGTGTTGGTCCACTGTGCTTCATTAAGTCCAGGGTCAACGCAGCCGTCTACCAGGAGATTTTGGAGAACTTCATGCTTCCTTTCGCAGACAAGCTTTATGGGGGTGCTGACTTCATTTTCCAGCACCTGCCCACACTGCCAAAAGCACCAAAGCCTGGTTCAATGACCGTGGGATTACTGTGCTTGATTGGCCAGCAAACTCACCTGACCTGAACCCCATAGAGAATCTATGGGGCATTGCCAAGAAAAAGATGAGACATGAGACCGAACAATGCAGAAGAGCTGAAGGCTGCTATTGAAGCATCCTGGTCCTGATAGCTTCCATGCCACGCCGCATTGAGGCAGTAATTGCTGCAAAATGGGCCCAAACCAACTACTGAGTCCATATGCATGCTTATACTTTTCAGAGGTCTGATATTGTTCTATGTACACTCTTGTTTTATTGATTGCATGTAATATTCTAATTGACTGAGATTGTGGATTTGGGGTTTTCATGAGCTGTAAGCCATAATCATCGCACTTATGACAAATCACGGCTTGAACTATCCTGCTTTGCATGTAATGCGTCTATCTCATATATTAGTTTCCCCTTTTACATTGCATTACTGAAATAAATGAACTTTTGCACGATATTCTAATTTTTCGAGTATCACCTGTACATGCACCTTAGGTCAGACAATGTTTGAAAACTAGCAGTTATTCTCAATGGTTTTCCTGCTTCTGTGCAGGGAGTGAAGCAGGGAAGATCACAGAGACTGTCATATTCTAAACGTATACCAAAGGTAGCGATGAGTTTTTTTCATTTTTTTAAAGAAATACTTCAATTACAAAAAAAAAAATCCAATTCCTTTTAATTCTTGATGAAAGGGTTATTATAGTAGAAATAGTTGTGAGGTGACAGTAGTCCTTTAAATATTTAGTTCTAGCCTGACAAACTAACACTTTCCATCATTGGATTGGAGAGGGAATAAGGAACATTGCCTTAGACCCAGTGGTATAATAAGTAGTTTCAACGGTTGCATCAAAATTCTATTAGTTCTAGGTACCAGGAACTAAGTTTGAAACTATTCATCAACTGGCATAGGGTACAACGGAATTTCCATAAATCATTGTAGTAAATGTTTAGAAAAAAGGGGAATTGGGGGCACACCCAGAATACGCATTTTCTAAGTAGTGGTTATTCCATCAAGACCAAAATGTATACAAAGTACAGATTAGGTAACGGCGCATACACGAAAAAAAACTACAATTTAACATTTTTACAAGATTACTTAAAATCACCTCTCAGCAAATAAATATGGGTATTCAGCTACATAATATTGTGTTAAGCCCACCACTATGTCACAGTACTACAGTATCGATGGGTCCTACACTAATTTTAACATGGGAGATTAACATGCTAACTGCAATACTTATTGCTTAAACTACTTCCAGAGATTCTCCTCAATGTATGCGTTCCTCTGTTCACCTGCAAAGGGGCACCTATAGTGAAATAAAAATGTGGTCACGAGTTGATTCATAAAGATATGTTAGAGCATGGTTCGTCAACCTGGTCCCTACCGCCCACTAGTGGGCGTTTCAGGATTCCAGGTGGGCGGTAGGGATTTCCAGGTTGATCGGGCGGGCGGGTGCGAGCCGGCGGTACCCGTGCGACTGGGTACCGCCGTGACCATTTGCGGCTCCGGCCCGCCCGGTAAACCGCCGGGGCCGCCTTCCAAAGTGTCCATCGGGTGGCCCATGCTGTCAGGGCCACCCGATGGATGCGGATTGTAAGGGGGCCCGGTCGCGCTGTTAAAGCGCCCAGCGCTGACCGGGCCCCCTGTGATGACATCAGAGCTGGGAGGAAGTGATTCCCCGGTCACTCCTCCCAGCTAAAACTGAGAGCCGCGCGGGAGGAAGCAGAGGGAGTCAGAGTGGGAACTCTGACTCCCATTCACCTGAGCCACCACTGGACCCCAGGGAAAGTCACCCTCCTGCACCTTAAAGGTAGGAAACAGGAGGGTGACTTAAATATAGTGTGTGTGTGTGTGTGTGTGTCTTTGTAGCTATGTCTTGTGTGTATGTGTATGTGTCTGTCTGTGTATATGTGTGTGTGTGTGTCTTGTCTTTGTATGTATATGTCATTGTATGTGTGTCTTGTGTGTCTGCATGTGTGTGTGCATGTCTGTGTGTCTGTTTGTATGTGTGCCTGTCTGTTTGTATGTATGTGTCTTGTGTGTATGTGTGCCTGTCTGTGTCTTTGTGTGTGTATGTATGTGTGTATGTGTGCCTGTCTGTGTCTTTGTGTGTGTGTATGTATGTGTGTCTTGTGTGTCTGTATGTGTGCCTGTCTGTGTCTGTATGTATGTCTTGTGTGTGTGTGTGTGTGTGTGTGTATGCGTCTGTCTGTATATATATGTGTGTGTGTGTCTGTCTGTATGTATGTGTGCCTTGTCTTTGTATGTATGTGTCATTGTATGTGTGTGTCTATGTATGTCTTATGTGTGTGCATGTCTGTTTGTATGTGTGCCTGTCTGTATGTATATGTATTGTGTGTGTATGTGTGCCTGTTTGTGTCTTTGTATGTGTGTCCTGTGTGTGTGTCCTGTGTGTGTCTTGTCTTTGTATGTATGTGTCATTGTATGTGTGTGTCTATGTATGTCTTATGTGTGTCTGCATGTGTGTGTCTATGTATGTCTTATGTGTGTGTCTGCATGTGTGTGTGCCTGTCTGTTTGTATGTGTGCCTGTCTGTTTGTATGTGTGCCTGTCTGTTTGTATGTATATGTCTTGTGTGTGTATGTGTGCCTGGCTGTGTCTTTGTATGTGTGTCCTGTGTGTGTGTCATTGTATGTGTGTCCTGTGTGTGTGTCATTGTATGTGTGTGTCTATGTATGTCTTATGTGTGTGTCATTGTATGTGTGTGTCTATGTATGTCTTATGTGTGTGTCTGCATGTGTGTGTGCATGTCTGTTTGTATGTGTGCCTGTCTGTTTGTATGTGTGCCTGTCTGTTTGTATGTATATGTCTTGTGTGTGTATGTGTGCCTGGCTGTGTCTTTGTATGTGTGTCCTGTGTGTGTGTCATTGTATGTGTGTGTCTATGTATGTCTTATGTGTGTGTCTGCATGTGTGTGTCTATGTATGTCTTATGTGTGTGTCTGCATGTGTGTGTGCATGTCTGTTTGTGTGTGTGCATGTCTGTTTGTATGTGTGCCTGTCTGTTTGTATGTATATGTTTTGTGTGTGTATGTGTGCCTGGCTGTGTCTTTGTATGTGTGTCCTGTGTGTGTGTCTGTCGGTATGTATGTGTGTTTTGTCTTTGTATGTATGTGTCATTGTATGTGTGTGTCTATGTATGTCTTGTGTGTGTCTGCATGTGTGTGTGCATGTCTGTTTGTATGTGTGCCTGTCTGTTTGTATGTATATGTCTTGTGTGTGTATGTGTGCCTGTCTGTGTCTTTGTGTGTGTGTCCTGTGTGTGTGTCTTGTGTGTGTGTCTGTCTTGTGTGTGTGTGTCTTGTGTGTCTGTGCCTGTCTGTTATAGTGGACTATAGTAAGTGAGCTACCTAGCTCAGCCTTCCTACTGGGCATTGCTATAAGGACGGTTAAAAAATAGAAAAAAGGGGAAAAAAAGGTGGGGAGGGGAATTGAGGAGGGAGAGGAGATGAGCTGACGCACAAATGAGAAATCATATTATGCGCAAACAGAGAAGTCGTCTGAATATCACTGAAAGAGACCTTCGTTTGTTCCTTACGAAAATCGAACCAGATATCAAATATTTAGTCTCGCAGCATCAACCTCAAGGATCTCATTAATCACTAGTAAAGGTAATTTCAATTTACTTTATTGTTTTCTCATTAAACGTTATAAAGTTAAAAACCTTATAAACCTGCATTAAGTAGAAATAAAAAGATAAATGTACGTACATTTATTTTTTTTAAAAACACCCTCCTTTCTTAAAAATATTCCGCATTTGCGCGAAAACTGGTGGGCGGTAAGGAAATTTTTTCAACCAAAAAGATGCATTAGTGGGCGGTAGGTAGAAAAAGGTTGACTACCACTGTGTTAGAGTGAAATAGTATGTATCATTAGCAGTTTACCAGATCCCCGTGGATTCTAACTGCGGAGATCCCATGTTAGGGTACAATCAAGACTCAACTGATAGGATGGCATATAGTGGTGCTTTAGGGGTTAGAAGTCTATCAGATTTAGAACTGATCAGAAGACATTTTTCAACAATTCACTCACAGACAACACTACAATTTCATAGCGATTAATTATTCTAGTTATATTCTAAACAAAAAAAAAGCAGTTATGGAGAAAAAAGAAGACCTCCTCCCCCTCACCCAATTAATAACACGTCCCAATGTCACACTCCACCAAAAGGAGCTTCTTATCACCGTGGAGAAACGAATTCTTAATGTGCCCTGTACATAGCAAGCTGCATTATTGATGGTGGAAATTGATTATTACTGTAATGGTCAGAGAGGAAAATAATGTGTTTAGTGAATGGTCAGCTTTCTGATGTCTTGAAAACATATAGTATCTATCTTAGGATTGACCTGCATTATTTATGTCATTTGTGCTCCTTCCAGTCCTTGTTATTTTCTGTTTAGCTGTTTTTTTAATATCGTTAAACACCGTGTATGCCTATGCCTTGATATGTATGTATGCCTCGATATTTTTCAAAGCAGATTAAAGAATACAATCAGAGGAATGTATCTAATGAAACAAGGTAAATTATGTTGAGATTTCTTCTCCAGTGTTCATGGGTTGCATCCTGAGCTCATGCCTACACATTTAAAACACACTTTTAATTCAAGCAAATGGGGGTAATTTATGATCCCCCAAATATGCCTTTAATTAATTAATGTGCCAACTCCATTACAGTCGTTAAGTTTACTTGTAACCACAAACAGTATTCAACATATTTACTAATTATGCAAAAATATGTTTTTATGAATTCCTTTTTAAACAAAAAATGTGTTATTTCATTTTTTTTTACCAAATTGCTATTATTTTTTTAAGAGTTTACAACTATTACTAAAGCACACGATTTCTTAGAAAACTCTAAGTGTTGCTTTTTGCCATGTTTTCTAAAGATCATGTTCGAATTGAAGAATAATACGAGAATTCTATCAATTTAGTCAAAGATTCAAAGTGTCTGGTTTGCAAATACCTTCAAAGCAAAATTATTACATTTTCAGCCCCCACCTGCTGTGCCATGCCCCACCCAGTATTTAACAGCCGCTAGCTGCTCACTGGTCACAGGGCCGGCAACTATAAGGCGGGACAGGTGGCCAGTGCAATGGTTTGTGGAAGCCTAAGGTAGATTTTATACCTCCCTTTACTGATATGGGTCATAATAGGGCTTTTATTTTAATGTGATGACTGGCTAGCAAGTACTGGCACATCAATTGCTTGTTTCGTGATCTGTCCATATGGCATTTCAAAGATGTCGAGTTTGGCTGAATCGCCAATCACCCAAGATTCAAAAGAATCTTGATTCTGCCAAAACCAAAATCTAATGTAGAACCATTTCAAATGTCATAGCAAAGTTCAAGTAGTGCCTATACACTGCAACACTCTCATCTATACTTCTACTGACATCTTCACAGAATGCAATTAACATGGTTTGACTTGATTTTCTTCCATAAAACCATGTTAGTTTCTACCAGTGGAATTGGTGGGTTACATAGTTACATAGCTAAAAAGAGACTTGCGTCCATCAAGTTCAGCCTTTCTCACATATGTTTTTGCTGTTGATGTTCACAATGAATTAAGGAATATAACCTCTTAATAACCCTTCAAATAATTTTCCAATTTACAATGTCTAATCTGGTCACCAAATCTGCTTTTCACCAGCCCTTTGGTAAGATTCCTGAAAGAACACATCTCCACTGGGTAAAACTATATTACCGGTATATTTGCACAATCGTCGCGTTACATCTTTATTTACATAGCAAATTAGTCGGCTTTAATAGCAATTCTCATGAATAATTTAAGAAGACAATAATGATTATAAAATATTAATTAATAAAAAAAAAAAAAAAAGCTTAACATATGGAGGAGATGTACGTATTTTTGCTTTCTACATAAACAAAATGTGTTTCCAAAGCCAGACACCACTGTTATTTGTGAGCATGTCTTGATGTTTCTACAATTGAAACTGCTTCATAGTAACAGATTGCACAGCGTCTTTAAATTAAAGTTGGCTCTCTGGAGGAAAGCTATCATGGGTAATACTCAGGCAGGTTTCTACTTGTTGCTGTATTTGTACGTTTACTTGAGTTATACATTATAAATGGTTTTGGGGAGAATTAGAATTCTCTGTGGACCTAATTTATCCGAGGTGGTTGAACTGAGTGATAGATGACATGACAGCTACCCAAGCTGAGAAGATATAAACTAAATATGTGTATTTGCGACTGAATATTAAAAGAAGTTAAGTAACAACATCTAATTCTTTAAACCGTGATTAATATTGCAGAGATTTTTTTTTACAACTAATATATAATATGACATATGTAAAAAATTCCAACTTTGTTAATTAGTCAGATATTATTTGATGTACAACCAAACCATTATCACTTTTGAAACGTGAGTTATAATTATTATTATTAATATGGGCATTTATATAGCCCAACTTATTCCACAGCACATTATAATATTACAAAGGAGAAAATTTTACAACATTTTAAAATATAATAGATACAATTGATTGAAGAGGAATCTGCTCGGAAAAGCTAACAATCTACAGGAGGTGAGGTATAAAAACACAAAAGGAAGGTCATCGAGGGGGAGAGCAACCCCCCCTGGAATGTTTAGAGCGGAGCATGGTCCTTTAGGAGAGAAGTGAGAGACAGGTTTGTGAAATAAAAGTTACTCTCGGAGGGCCCCCCCCCCCCCCCCCGTGAGAAGTCCTGCAAGCACGAGTTAGCAGTAAGAGTGCAAGCAGTGGACAGGAGAAGATCACCAGCACAGTGGAGCAATCGAGAAGAAATGTACCTGCAAATTAGAAAAGAAATAGAACAGGGGCTAAAGTTGTTTAGAGCTTTATTGGTAAGGGTTAATATTTTGAATTGAATCCTATAGGGTACAGGAAGCCAAAGTAAGGATTGACATTGGGGTGAGGTATGTGAGAAGCGATGGGAAAGAAAAGTAAAAGCGCTTTCCAAGTTTTTCTTAAATAAATATGTTCTACAGTGTATATATAACAATCCTAGCACTGACCTTCAGGCACATAATCAGTACATATCCAGATGACCATGGTTTTATAGTGCGATGACCATGGTTTTATAGTGCGATGACCATGGTTTTATAGTGCGATGACCATGGTTTTATAGTGCGATGACCATGGTTTTATAGTGCGATGACCATGGTTTTATAGTGAGGATCTTGCAATTAATACCCTGATCAGCCAAAAAATTAAAACCACCAGCCTAATATTGTGTAGGTCCCCCTCCTGCTGCCAAAACAGGGAAATACTTAGCTGTTCTGAGGCCCCTGTTCACTGTTCAGATAAGGAGAGAGCTCCTTGTGCGCACCTCTCTATGTCTGTTTGCATATAAATGATGCGACACCTAGCAGCCATTTGGGGGTAACCGAACAAATTAACAAATAAACCAAATTCGGCTATTCACTGAATTCAGGTCTTTCAGCACTCAAAAATGACGCCAACCAATGAATGTTAGGCATGGGCTTTTTATTTCCTGCTTTTTCTAGTTATAATTGCCCTGTTGAGGATCTTGTTAAGCCCAATAGATCATATCTTTTTCTGAGTTATCTTGTTACTGACCTTGAATTGTTATTTGTTTATTCTACTCTTCGTGTTCCTGAATTTTGTCGTGTCTACCATTTAACCTGATTTCTCCTTCCCTTGACCTCGGTTTTCACTTAGACTATTGTATACGTTAAATCCGACCACTCTATAGCTATGTTGTATTTTAGGTTCTGTGTATGTTGGTTTCCTTACACATATCGTGACAAACAGTTCTAATGAATAGAGGCATGGACTCCACAAAGCCTTAAGTCCTGCAAGTTGCGAGGTGGGGCCTCCATGGATCAGATTTCCAACACAACCCTAATATGCTCAGTTAGACTGAAATCTGGGGAATCTGGAGGCCAAGACAACATCTTGAACTCCTTGTCATATTCCTCAAACAATTCCTGAAAGGTTTTGCAGTTTAGCATTGTGCATTATCCTGCTGAAAGAAGCCTCTGTCATCAAGGAACACCATTGCTGTGAAAGGGTGTACGTGGACTGCACAAATCACTAGGTAGAAGGTACATGTCAAAGTAACATCCACATGAATGTTAGGACCCAAGGTTTCCCAGCAAAACATTGCCCAGAGCAGAGCACTGCCTCCACCCGCCTGCCTTCTTCCCAAAGATAAACTAAGCACACGCACCCGGCAATCCACATTATCTAAAAGAAAACGTGATTCACGAGACCAAGCAACCTTCTTCCATTGCTCCATTGTTCAGTTCCGGTGCTCACATCCCCATTGAAGGCACTTTTTGTAGAGTGACTTTTAAAAATGTTATTTTCTATTTAATATATAGACATATGCTTTTGGGGATGATTGGTGTGTAATAAACTAATATAAGTGATCTGGTTTCACAATGGAATGTCATTTACAAAACAGATATATGAGAAAAGGGGTTTAGTTTTCCCATTGATTATCTGGATCTTCGATTTAGAAGCCCTCTCTCCTTATGGTCTCAATATAGACTTTTAAATGTACAATTTTATTTAGGATTTTTATGAGTGGAATATATAGATAGAAGGTTGGATGAACCACTTTCTGGGGGGTGTAAAGTATTCTAGGATACCTAGCTAGGGCAGCCAGAAAAAGGCTTGGGGGGGAGGGGGGGGGGAATGAGGGAAGCATCAGGAGACTCTCAAGATGGTGAACTATAACAGACTGTCCCAAGATGAAGGCGCACACAGAAAATCTTCTTTTAAATGTTTAAGTATTGCTCTTTTTCTGTGTATCTATTGATTAATAAATGGATGTGCTTACAATATGTACTGTCTATTTTTTGTTTTATAACCTGTAACAGTAAGCTAAGTCAATATTAATATACATTTTTCTATACACTTGTATTTGTGTCTTATTTGTTACACATTCCCTAAAGAATAAACCTGTAAGAGGTTCACAATTTCTTACAGCCCCATACGCAGGAAACTGTGATGCACTGTGTGTTCTGAAACTTTTCTATTCTGGTCAGCATTAAATTTTGGAGCAATTTGAGCTACAGTAGGTCTTCTGTGTGATTGGACCAGGTGGGCTAGCTTTCTCTCCACATGTGCATTAATGAGCCTTGGGCACTCATGATCCTGATGCCAGTTCATCCGTTGTTCTTCCTTGCGCCACTTTTGGTAGGTACTGACCTCTTCATACCACGAACATCCAACAAGGCTTGCCGTTTTGGAGATGCTCTGACCCAGTCGTCTAGCCATTGCTATTTGGCCCATGTCAAAGCCACTCAGATCTTTTTGTTTGCTCATTTTTCTGCTTCCAACACATGAAATTCAAAAACTGACTTGTTACTTGCTACCTAATATATCCCAGTCCTTGACAGGTGCCATACCCTGGCAGAAATTGTGTCATTTTGGCATTGATTTTCAAAATATGACTGATCATGCACAACAATGTCTTTCATTGAAGGATAGTGATCACATGAAGCCATTTATTATTACACAATCCTTTTTTAAATCATAATGATAACTGAAATCACCCAAATGGCCCAGATCAAAACTTTACATACCCTTAAATGTTTGGCCTTTTTACAGACTCCAAAGGTGACATACACAGGTTAAAATGCCAATTAAAGGTTAATTTCCCACACCTGTGGCTTTTTAAATTGCAATTAGTGTCTGTGTATAAATGGTCAATGAGTTTGTTAGCTCTCACACGGATGCACTGAGCAGGCTAGATACTGAGCCATGGGGAGCAGAAAAGAACTGTTAAAAGACATGCGTAACAAGGTAATGGAACTTTAAAAAGATGAATAAGGATATAAAAAGATATCCAAAGCCTTGAAAATGCCAGTCAGTATTCTTCAATCACTTATTAAGAAGTGGAAAATTCAGGGATCTCTTGATACCAAGCCAAGGTCACGTAGACCAAGAAAGAGTTCAGCCACAACTGCCAGAAGAATTGTTCGGGATACAAATAAAAACCCACAGGTAACCTCAGGAGAAATACATGCTGCTCTGGAATAAAGATGGTGTGGTTGTTTCAAGGAGCACAATACGATGATACTTGAACAAAAAAATTAGCTGAAAGGTCGAGTTGCAATAAAGAAGTCTTTTTAGTGTGCCAATGCCACAAAAAAGCACCGGTTTCAATATGGCCGACAACACCTCCACACGCCTCACGACTTCTGGCACACTGTAATTTATAGTGACGAGACCAAAATAGAGCTTTATGGTCACAACCATAAGTGCTATGTTTGAAGAGGAGTCAACAAGGCCTATCGTGAAAAGAATACCTGGAGGCATTTTGCCAAAATGAATGTGCAGCTATACCACCTTCAAGAATTAGGGGCCTCGTAGACAACTATTGCAAAAGACTGCACACTGTTTGACCAGGGGTAATTTCAATTTTTTTCTTTGTTGCCATGTTTAGTTTTATGATTGTGCCATTCTGTTAAACCTACAGTTGAATATGAATCCCATAAGAAATAAAATAGATTGTGTTTTGCCTGCACCCTCATGTTTTCTTTAAAAAATGGTACATATATTTCCAATTCTCCAAGGGTGTGCAAACTTTTGAGCACATGTGTATGTCGCATGATAATACTGAGCAGTTGTTGCATTATCAATGTTGGCATATCTTGACAGTTTATCCCCACTACATTGTTTTTATCAGCCCTATAGTCATGACAGATCTAATATGAAAACAATGTATCTCTTATAACTTTGGAAATATAACACTTGAGCCTAGTCAACCTTGATGCTACATATACTACAAAGAATGTAATGCTTTATGTATAATACATATAATAACATATTAGATACTTATATCTAGAACAATACATTGTGTATCCTTATTCAATTTGTTTAACTATTATATATATATCCCCAAAAGGACTAAATGAAGCTTTATCTTTGCACTATTTTGTGTAGTCTGAAACCATTCGGTTTTTATGTCCCCTAATGCTATTTTAATGTGTGGTTCTATACTTATTTTTCTTTCCTCCTGTCTTTTTTTATTTTTCAAGTTTTCTTTTTCTTTTTCTTCTCGTTTTCAGTAATTGCTGATTTTTCGTTGTTCTCAGTTTAGATGCAATGTTGCATTCTTTTCTAGTAAAAGTATTTCAGGCATCAGTAATCATTTTAAGTGTTTAACACACGTGATCTGATACCTGACACAATAATAATTTTGGCTAATATTGAGAATATATATTCCTTGAGCGACAGATGTCATTTTTATTACTTAGTATATAATCTTTGTTTGACTGTGAATACAGCAACCAGTAGCAAGCTGTTATTTTAATATATTTTTTTATGTTGATAATGTTGTCTGGATGAGGTGACACAATATCTTATTTAGTATTACAGCACTATATCACTTTAATAGTTGTCACTCACATAGTTATAGCACTTTATACACTGATGTATTTTGCACCAGCACTTTCAACAGCAGGAAGCACTTTACTTCTTTCTATATATTGTATTCCACACATTTTTGTCCTATGATGCCCTGAGGTGATTCACCATTTATATAAAGTCCTACTATATTATAGCTTACAGCAATATTTATGTATGATTGTAAATTTGCCGCATTAGATGTTCACAACGTGTTACTATGGTAACATCACATCATGTTGTCAAGGCAAGGGGCGGGTTAGCCCCCCGCACATGCGTTTAGGATATCATCCTGATCACAAAATTTTATGTTTGGCCACGTTACTATGACAACGACGGCCGTGTACGCACGACGTCACGTTAGGGGGCAGAGTTTAGCCTCGCACATGCGCACACTTCCGGGTTGGACGCTGGTCACAACACAGAGCACCTGGGGTGAGTCTATTTACTTTTTATTGTATCTTATATATATATTGTCTTTTGCACATTGTTTGCATTATCCTGATGAATGTCCTCAAGCAGGACTGAAACGTTGATTGATTTTTTTAAACAAGACTGATTAAAATTAAATTTTATGGAATCCATAAGTGCAGCCTTCTATTACAACTATATATATTATTATTATTATTATTATTATTATTTTTAAAGGTTTTAAGTCTGTAGCTGTTTAAATATTTAACCAGAACTCTGCAACTTTAGGGCAACACGTATCTTGGATATGTTATTTTTTTGCATTATATTGTTTGTTCTATTTTCTTTTTTTAAGTGTAGTTGGCAGTTCTGTTTACACTAATTTCACAGTTTTGTTTTCAGTCTTTTTGGCAGTGATTGGAGGAGCTAACCCCCATTAGTTAATGCTGCCATGGTTATTAAAGGAACACTACAAAACCCGAAAGCACTTCAGCTTACTTCTTAAATTTCCTGGGGAAAGGGGTGGAGTGGAGCTCTGGTCCAGCTTACCACTGGAGTGACGGTAAATATCTTACTTTTTGAGACTCTGTGGGGCTTTTTAATTAAAAAAAAAAGAATAAACATGAGTAAGTTTCCCTTTATTAAAGACAATTATTGTAACTATGGAAACATTATTTTGTTATCGGAGTTATTATAAAACCGTTATTCAATCTGGAAACTGCAGCTTCTATGGCAAAATACCTGAAGATTTTATTAAAATCTATCATTATGGCGAAAAATATTAATTAACCTGGCCAATTCCCAACAATTGCAGATTTAGCAATTTAACCGTGTGTGTCATGGCGATACACTGAGATTTCATCATGGGCTGAGATGATCCCATTTATGTAGCAAACATGGATCAAAAGTCATCCTAGCATCGTTACTAAGCTATGCTATATTCTGATAGCTGCTGACTTTGATAGTTGCACAAAGGAATATTTTTTTAAGGGCAATCACAACAAAAGGAAAATCTGATTGGCTTGAATCCAAACATTCTGATGCGAAATTGCTAGACAATTAACTATACACCTTCCCTCATTAGTTTGTTTAGTCAGGCGTGGCTGGACTCTGCCAGTTCCTTTAACGGCAAACGGCAGATGGCTAATTAGCATTAGAAGGAATGAGTCTTCCGCATGTCTCTCAATATGAATAAGAAAAGTGCAGCTGTGTCTGCGTATCTGAATGCCGCATCAGTCTAACACTATAAAACAATTTTGTCCCTTTAAGAAAAAAAAAAAAAGGCATTTTCGGGCAGATGGTTTGGAGTAATGCTACCAACAGATGCAGTGTCTGGGCCTGGGGATTAAATCAAACTGAAAAAAAATCACTTCTGCATAAATACTTGCAACTGATTAAACTATGAATGGAATGCTACTGCAGGTGGTTCTGCAAAACGAAATCGAATTCTAGATATGTACTGATAAATCTCATACTATATAGCGAGGGGCCGTAATAAATGACTTTGTAGATCCTGACAGTCAGATACATAAATCCGGCTGTGGGACACGTCTCCCACAATCTCAATGGGGCGAATGTAGAGGTTATGGTTATTGTATAGATGAACCATCAGTAGAGATTTTACATTGAGATATTATGTTTCTCATGTATCGTACTATTGTGTATCATAAAGAAGCACTATTACTCTTATATATTGTGCTGGGATTTCAATAAAAGTAGAGATTGGAAGCCACTATTTCTTTCCACTTTGCGAGATTTTCCACATTTGTTTTGTATTTTTATGTATGTATTTTTAAGTATTTTTTTTGTTTTTTTTTTAATCAGGGAACACTTCTGTTAGAAAATATCTAGATAACTGTCTTGTGTAGATTGGAGAAAGGTATTTTCACTTGGAGAAACACCTTTCTCGGCTTTGCAGTCACTATTATTATTATTATTATTGCCATTTATATAGCGCCAACAGATTCCGTAGCGCTTTACAATATTTTGAACGGGGGGATGTAACAATAAATAGGACAATTACAAGAAAACTTACAGGAACAATAGGTTGAAGAGGACCCTGCTCAAACAAGCTTACATTCTATAGGAGGTGGGGTATTAGAAACATTAGGACAGGAAATATCAAGTAGGAGTGAAGCAGAGCTGGAGGAGAGTGCAAAGCACTGTCCCATAGGAGAGAGCAAGAGACAGGTATGTGAGGTAGAGATTACTCTGGGAGGCCATAAGCTTTCCTAAAGAGATGGGTTTTAAGGCCCTAATGATTGAAGACTAGGGGAGAGTCTGATGGCAGTAGGCAGGCTGTTCCATAGGAAAGGAGCCGCCCGCGAGAGGTCCTGCAAGCGCGAGTTGGCCGTACGGTTGCCGTTGCCAATATTTATATATTTGAAAATCCAATAAATTGTATGTTACAACTGCACAATGTTCTGTTTCACATGTGAGTTCTGAAACAAATTACTTTTAAGTTCTGAATTGTTGGGAATTCCAAGTGAATTTCATATTTTAGATTAAAATAGCAAAACTGTGACGATAGCTGAAATAAGTATTTTGGCTTAAAATGTAAATGTGTCTTGGAAGGGAGGAAGGAAAGAAGATAATGCACTCAAATATACAAACAGTTAATCTAATAAAAGCTAAAAAATATGCTCACTTTTAAAGTTTTTCAACAAAATCATGAGCCTTTAATTTAGAAAGTTTTTAGCTGAACTACGACCCCATGAAAACGTTCCTGTGTTTCCTGATGACATGTATAACTGCATTATTCTACAATAAGAACAAGGGATTGTTAGGAAGTCTGTGGAAAAGCAGGCTGAGCAGAACAGAAGCTGTGCAGAGCGTCAGCTCCCCTACACAGTGTCAGGATAAATAGGCAGTTTGACAGATTTATACTGAGTAAATTATCTCCTGTCTCTGCAAAGAGAGTTAAACAGCCAGTGGCCTATCTGCATTTTAACTCTTGAAGTACTGGGTTAGACCTACTTATTCTTACAGCCTACAAAGACCAAAACAAGACGTCCCTGGCTGGCTGATCATTTTAACCCCTTCACGACGGGTGACGGACGAGGTCCGTCATCCAGGGGATACCCTTAACGACGGGTGACGGACCTCGTCCGTCACGCGGTAAAATTAACCCCAGATCGCCGCAATCGCGGCGATCGTGGGGTTAATGGTGCTCCGGTCTGCCTCTGCATTAGAGGCAGACCGGGAGCACCGGATCGGGCTGTCCCAGTACATGTGCCCGCTCTGTCAGCATGTCTGAGCGGGCACATGTGCTCTGCATACTCACCTCCGCCTCCCTGCACTTCCGGGTTCAGTGTGAAGTGCAGGGAGACGGATCAGTGCTGATCCTGCCCCCTGGTGTTCAAAAAATAAAGTTTATTTAAAATCCCACCCCCCTTTACCCCCCCTTTACCATTTTAATAAAAAATTAACCCCTTCCCTGCCAATTGATCACTGACTACAGTGATCAATTGGCAGGGATTACATTTTAATATGATCTGATTTTTTTTTTAACCCCTGAGGGTTAATTCTTTTTTTTTTTAACCCTCAGGGGTTAAATTTATTTTATTAATTAATTTAAATATTTTAAAATTATAAATTTAGCTAGCTGGGGAGGGTGGAAGTTAGTGGGGAATTGGGGGATTTAGTGTTAGGCTAACTAGGGGTTAACGTTAAAAAAAGTTTTAAAATAAGCTTTAAAAAGTTAAAAAATTAAGTTAAAAAAAAGTTTTAATAACGTTTAAGTAAAAAATTAAAAAAAAAAACCCCTTTACCCAGTCCAAATAAAAATTAACCCCTTCCCTGCCAGTCTATCACTACCTACAGTGATCAAAATACAGATCACAGTATTATACTGTGATCTAATTTTTTTTAACCCCTGACGATTAACTTTTATTTATTTTTTAACCCTCAGGGGTTAAATTAATTTAATTAACTAATTTAAATATTGTATAATTAAATATTTTGCTAGCTGGGGTGGGTGGGAGTTATGGGAAAATGGGGAATTTACTGTTAGTGCTGCTTACTGCTAGTTAGGGGTTAACGGTAAAAGAAAAAGCTTAGAAAAATGTTAAATCTGTAAAAAAAGTTTTACGAAAGTTTAGGAAACTTTAAAAAAATGAATAAGCAAAACAAAAGTTGAAAAAATAGTTTTAAAAAGTAAAAAAGTTTGAAAAAGTTAAAAAATTAATTTAATAACGCTCATTACCACTACACCTGGTACAAGCTAGCGGAAAAATGATTCCACGCTAAGGTTCAAAATATGCCTTTTGAAATACCCTGGGATGTCTTCTTTAAGAAATGGTATGGCTTTATGGGGTATTTGGATTATATAGCCTGGTAAAATACTCTAAAATGGGACATGGGCACAGCGTAAAAATTTAAAGTTTGAAAAATAATGGAATGGCTGTGTCCCAAATGTGCCCCTCCGATGTCCACATATACCTGGCAAAGGTACATACGGGGGTATTTTTGTACTCAGCCGACATAACTGAGCAACATATAAAGTATTATAGAGTGGTGGTACACATAAGGTTTGCAAAATATACTGTGCAAACTCACTTTGTGTGTCAAAAAGGCAGAAAAAACGCTTATTACCACTACACCTGGTACAAGCTAGCGGAAAAATGATCCCACACTAAGGTTCAAAATATGCCTTTTGAAATACCCTGGGATGTCTTCTTTAAGAAATGGTATGGCTTTATGGGGTATTTGGATTATATAGCCTGGTAAAATACTCTAAAATGGGACATGGGCACAGCGTAAAAATTTAAAGTTTGAAAAAAAATGGAATGGCTGTGTCCCAAATGTGCCCCTCCGATGTCCACATATACCTGGCAAAGTTACATACGGGGGTATTTTTGTACTCAGCCGACATAGCTGAGCAACATATAAAGTATTATAGAGTGGTGGTACACATAAGGTTTGCAAAATATACTGTGCAAACTCACTTTGTGTGTCAAAAAGGCAGAAAAAACGCTTATTACCACTACACCTGGTACAAGCTAGCGGAAAAATGATCCCACACTAAGGTTCAAAATATGCCTTTTGAAATACCCTGGGATGTCTTCTTTAAGAAATGGTATGGCTTTATGGGGTATTTGGATTATATAGCCTGGTAAAATACTCTAAAATGGGACATGGGCACAGCGTAAAAATTTAAAGTTTGAAAAAAAATGGAATGGCTGTGTCCCAAATGTGCCCCTCCGATGTCCACATATACCTGGCAAAGGTACATACGGGGGTATTTTTATACTCAGCTGACATAGCTGAGCAACATATGAAGTATTATACAGTCGTAGCACACATAAGGTTTGCAAAATATACTGTGCAAACTCACTTTGTGTGTCAAAAAGGCAGAAAAAACGCTCATTACCACTACACCTGGTACAAGCTAGCGGAAAAATTATCCCACGCTAAGGTTCAAAATATGCCTTTTGAAATACCCTGGGGTGTCTACTTTAAGAAATGGTAGGCCTTTGTGGGGTAGTTTGAATTCAAAACTTACGAAGATGCTTGGAAATTGCACATAGGCCCAGCGTCAAAATTCAAAGTTCTGTAAAAACTGATATGGCTTGGTCTCCAATATGCCACTGTAGCTTCACAAAATAGTGCCAAAGACATTCATTGGGGATGTCTTTTTACTCAGAAGACTTAGCTGAGCATAATTTGGAGGTTTTGAACTTAGTGGCACATATGAAATATACAAAATGCCCAGAAAAAATGCAATCCGTATGTCAAAAAATGCACAAAATTATTTTTTACCACATACTTTGGCATATATTGGTGAAAAAATGGGGGCATGCTAAGGCACAATATGCACCTTATGATATACCCTGGAGTGTCTACTTTTACAAATGGTAGGCCTTTGTGGGTTTTTTTTGAACATTCAAACTGTTATAATACCCCAAATGGAAGCATAGGCTCATTAAATCCGTCTCTCAAAATTCTACTGTGAATACTGAAAAGGACAGGTCTCCTGTATGGCACTGTAGCTTCACGAAATAGTGCCATAGACATACAATGGGGGTGTCCTTTTACTCAGAAGACTTAGCTGAGCATAATTTGGGGGGTTTGAACTTAGTGGCACATATGAAATATACAAAATGCCCAGCAAAAATGCAATCCGTATGTAAAAAATGCACAAAATTATTTTTTACCACATACTTTGGCATGTAATGGTAAAAAAATGGGGGCATGTTAAGGCACAATATGCACCTTATGAGATACCGTGGAGTGTCTACTTTTACAAATGGTAGGCCTTTGTGGGGGTTTTTGAACAGTCAAACTGTTATAATACCCCAAATGGAAGCATAGGCTCATTAATTCCGTCTCTCAAAATTCTACTGTGAATACTGAAAAGGACAGGTCTCCTGTATGGCACTGTAGCTTCACGAAATAGTGCCATAGACATACAATGGGGGTGTCCTTTTACTCAGAAGACTTAGCTGAGCATAATTTGGGGGGTTTGAACTTAGTGGCACATATGAAATATACAAAATGCCCAGCAAAAATGCAATCCGTATGTAAAAAATGCACAAAATTATTTTTTACCACATACTTTGGCATGTAATGGTAAAAAAATGGGGGCATGTTAAGGCACAATATGCACCTTATGAGATACCGTGGAGTGTCTACTTTTACAAATGGTAGGCCTTTGTGGGGGTTTTTGAACAGTCAAACTGTTATAATACCCCAAATGGAAGCATAGGCTCATTAAATCCGTCTCTCAAAATTCTACTGTGAATACTGAAAAGGACAGGTCTCCTATATGGCACTGTAGCTTCACGAAATAGTGCCAAAGACATACAATGGGGGTACCGTTGTACTCAGCAGAAGTAACTGAACACATAATAAAACTTTGTACAGGAATAGCACACACCAACTTTACAAAATACACATGAGAAGTTCTTTGTTATACGTTTGTGTGCGAAAACCCCCAAAAAACACAATTTTACTCCAATATTTAGCAGAGGTTGGCGGTAAAATGGCTACGTAGAAAGTGTCAAAACAACCTTAGGTAAATAGCCTGTGATGTCTACTTTATATAAATATATACTTTTGTGTGGCAATTTTGTTTTATTTTATGGCTATTAGGCTTACAAGACAAACATACCAAATTCTAAAATCGCTCCACATTAAAATTTTATTTTACTCCTTGTGCTTTGTGACCTGTAACTACCAAAAAAAATCCCAGACACATTATATATTCTGTAAATCAGAACAAATAAATGAATTTATTTTTAATTACTTTCCTTAACCTGCACTAATTATGCACACATTATGATTGCAAAAACTGTAAAAAAAAACCAATATTTTTCTTTTTTTTGCATTTTTCTGTATTTTTTTTATAATAAGTAAGCATTTATATATATATATGTTATATCAAATTAAAGCCCTTTCTGTCCTTTAAAAAACAGTATATAATATGTGTCGGTGCAATAAATGAGAGAGATGCAAATTGCAGTTGAACGCAAACAGCAAGAAAATGCAAAAATTGCTTGTGTCATTAAGCGTAAGTCAAGCTTCTGAAGCTCTGTCCTTAAGGGGTTAAGAGCATCTTTTTATTCTTTACTATTTTGGTTGTTTTTGCACATTATTTGAAAGACATTATAGATACAATATGTAAAAAAAAAAAAAGATTGGGTCACCCGAAGCAAGGAAAAATTTGGAAAAAAGTGACCCTTATGAGTAAAATAAATTTATACTTATGTTTAGTTCTTAAGGAAATAAATAAAATATGCTATCCAATCCAAGTAATATTTTGTAATAAGCTATATCTCATTTTATTGTTGCACACTGACAACACAAGTTAAAACTATTCTACTTGTCAATCAAATACCAGTGCCACAAAAAAGGACCTAGCAGCGTGACCTATGGACCCCAGTGAAGTCGGATTGTTAGTGGAATTTGCAGTAACAATTCATCGAAGTCCCTGTGTCACTGTACCGTAATAATTCCTACAGCCACCGAGCCAGGAAAAGTATTTGATTTGTGCTAAACGTATTACATTTCACAGGAAATGAGACTATACTGTCAAGGATTACGAGTAATAAAACTCCTTGTATCAGTACGATCTAAATTTTGTTCTCATTGTAAGTTACAGCAATGTGGATTTCAACAAGCTAGCCCAATTTAATTTTATTTGCAATGCTATGAGCCATGGCACATTTGTTGGATTTTATTTAAATCCAAACCTACCAGGGAATTAGCTCTCACTGATTATAATTTTGAACTCAGTAAACATTCGCTTTATTAAATACAAAAAGATCATAGCCTTCAAAAGAAATATCCACCAATGTATTTCATTTTAAGGTTTTAATAGAAAAACAATATTCCTACCAGCTTTAATTTGATTGTTTCAACTAAATGTTGTTTTACTGCTTCACACAGGTGCATTAAAGGAACATTTGAAGGACCATAACCACTACAGTGTGCAGGGCTTAGCTCAGAAAAGGTAACAGAAGCTCTTAAGCAGGAGCTTCCTAAACGTTGAAGGCTGTAATGGAGGTATTAAATGGAACCCATCGGATCTCAGGTCCATGGACCCCAGGTACTTAGAATGGGAGGGTGCCATGGCCCCCCGGCACCATAAACACTATGCATGCTGTAGTGGGTTTTTTCTTGGATTGATCCTGTAAAAATGCAATCTTCTTCTTGTGCTCCTGTTATGTTCCATGTCCTAGGCCATCCGTAGCAGATGCGCTGGCCGTAGATACATCTTCAAACCTTGTTGGACTTACTACCATTCCACAATCTCTATTGTTATATTATGGCCACAGACATGCCCAAAGGGCCTTTGACTTTCTTTAGCTCTCTGAGTGGCGTAAGAAACCGTACATACCAGACAAAATCAAGTAATTTCCTATAAATTATAGCTACTTATTTGAGTTGAGAAATAGTGAGTTAAATATTTTATTTCTTCAGGGTATGTTATTTCCAAAGTTATCTTTTCACCATTTCAGTACTTATACCACTTGCTTATATTTCCATGCTGTATCCTGACAATACTTAAAGCTCTGGATAGCATTTTAAGTCCTGTATAGAACAAATATCAAATATATGTCTTTTCTCATATTTTTGAGTTGTCCTGTTAAAATGCAAATAATTAACCACATAACCGCCACCTTCAAGTCAGCAATGTTTTAATTTCCAAATAAAAATCACGGGAGCCCCCCTGAGCACGTTTAGACTTGGGACAAGGCAGGGCGACCCACTGTCCCCCCTACTCTTCGCCCTATCACTAGAACCCCTTCTACAAGCAATCCGGAACCACCCATTCAGGGGGTGAGAGTTGGAGGTCAAGAATTCCTAGTCTCCGCATACGCAGATGACATACTCCTGACCATAATGAACCCTGAAGAGTCAGTGATCGCGTTGCAGGATGTCCTCACACAATACGGATCCATATCAGGGTATAAGGCGAAAATGGATAATAGTGCACTGCCGATCGGACTGTCTGTGGCGGTCATGGCATCCATTCACAACACCCATGATATCCAAATAGCTCACAGGTCCATCAAATACTTAGGCATCCACCTGACAGCAGACCCATCAAAATTATACAAATCAAATTATACCCCTCTTATAGAAAAGTTGATCAAGGAAATGGAAACATGGATAGACAAACCCATCTAATGGGTTAAGATGAACATACTACCGCATATTTAGTTTTTGTTTCAGACTCTACCACTGCCCATCACGAAAGCAGACCTCACGCCATTACAAAAAGGTTCTTTTATACAGCAGAACAAACACCACAGGGTCTCCCGGAATACTCTCTATCATCCTAAACTAAGGAGGGAGGGCTGGGCCTGGCACACCTCCATTTTTACTATCTGGCAGCACAATTAGCACAGATAGCGATGTGGCATTCCCGACCAGAGGAAAGGAGGTGGGTGGACCTAGAATCTTTGCTAACGGGTGCTGATCTTCCTCAGTTTCTTATGTGGGTGCCCAGAGAGCATAGAATAATGTTTAGGACAGCTTTCCCAGCGATATTAAACTCTATTTGAATATAGGACGCTTCAGCCACAAAATACTGTTATGGGCAAATGCAAATATTACAAGTTTTAGAATGAAATGTTGTATTTCTTAAACTGTGTACGTTGTCTTTAAGAGATATTGCAAATTGACATGGTGTTAGAAATGGAACATGTTTTTCATAGATGTTTCTTTAAGCAATAACCTCAGTGCATAATAGGTTTGCGCCATTTTGTCCCAGACGAATTACAATAACAATAATGCCTAAACAAGCTTCAAGGTTATCCTATGACTCTTTCAGTACACAATATACTGTGGTAACCCCAAGTTAATGGAACTTCCCCAAATCCGGGAATCTCCCACGACTGTGCACTTACGTCTTAGTATAAACAACAGATAAGCTATTCAGACTTTAAGATGCCATCTTGAACTAAGTCAGGAAAATTTCCATGACGTATGCACCCTTTAGTTATGGCCTTGTATGTTTGCCAAATTAAGGGTGGTCCTAAAATGAATAAAGTAAAAAAAGTAACTTTTTCATATATGAACTACAGTGACCGTAAAATGACGACACCTAAGGTATAAATAGGTGTACTTTTTAAATGTTAAGACACAGAGGAGAGACTTGGAGACAGACGCTGCTCCATCTTAAAATGACAGAGAGGCTGACATGATGACATGTTCAGAAGGGTATGTTAACCTATTAATGCTATTTGCAAGCATTTAGTTTCATCTTATAAACTCTGCTATAATGGATTTTATATGTCTATATTTATATTTTTATATAATAAATATACAAAAGACAAAACTATTGCTTCCAAGACAATCCTTATTTTATATTGTATTCTCAATTATTTACATATGTTAAATAGAGGATCTCTTACTAGCTATATAAAATTATGGCTAAGATATCTGTATGGTTAGCCCTACTAAGTTCTATGCTTTAAGACATTATAGTGGTAAATAAGGGAACCGCCTGCGGTTACAATACTGGCTTGCATCGATCCCTTCGCCAATGACACCATTTCTCAGAAAGAGGACCTTTCCCCCCATGTATAGCGACACACAACTTTGAAAACATAGAAACAGCTGACTTACAAAGGTTTGGTCATCTATACGAGGGTGGTGAAAGTTCGAAGACCTAAAAACAAGGATCCACCTCATCCCGGGAGATTTCTTTAGAAACATACAAATTAAAGATTTTGTTAAATACTCACACATCAAAGACACAGCACACAAACACTTAACTTGCTTTGAGAGGATATGTCTGAGTGAATCAATCCCGAGGGGCTTAGTCACCTCTCTATACGTCAACCTCTGCACCGAAACAAAAGACTGGAGCCCCCTAACTTACACGTAACAATAGGAAAAAGATCTAGGAGAGGAATTAGAGGGCATCGAATGGCAAGAGAGTTGGGAAACCAATAATGCCTCGTCCATTTGCCTAGCCATGCAGGAACAATCCTTCAAAACAATATTCCAATGGTATACGACCCCTGTTAAATTCTTTTGAATGCAAAAGTCACCAACAGACACCTGTTGGAGGGGATGTGGGCTTAAGGGTACGTATCTCCACATGTGGTTTGACTGCCCCCAGATACAAGTCTACTGGAAATCTGTCAGTGACTTACTAGCCCAGATTTTCCAAAGAGCACCAGACTTTAACCCCTGGGTGTACCTACTAAACAGATCAATTGAAGGATGGACCAGACATGAACAAAAATTGATACACAAGATCACTCTAGCAGCGAGGAGAACGATGGCACAAGCCCGGCTGAAGCCAAATGCTCCCTCCATAGCAGCAGTAATCGTTAAAATAAAAGACAATGAAGGGATTCGATAAGACGTGGGAGCCCTTGGTAACCAGTGACTTAGCAGCTTGAAAACAGTATCTCCATTTCTGATCCCCTTGGGTCCAAAGAGAAGGGTTGTGAGATGGTTGCCTCCTCCCTCCCTCCTCCCCCCCCCATTTTTCCTCCCCTCCTACCCCGTGTAGATGACCCAACTCCTCTTTCTCTCCTCTAAATAACTTTCTTTTGCTATCCTATTCTTCGCCTCTACTCTTTCTCCTACATCTGCTTTACACACATGTGCACAGACAGAGAGAGAATCTGGCAAACAACTCTCCCAACACATTGATCTACTGAACTGAGACCCCAGAATTGGGACTTCATAACATCACAAACCACATGACTATAGTTATGAGCCTCTCTGTGTATACACAAGTTAATACTAGGTCTGAAATATACTGCCAATGACCTGGTCTCTAAACAGGTTATTGTGACATCTTATAAAATGCATAAAATAATGATACCTTTTGATAGTATGGTATATGCACAGCGAACCACTCGTGGAATGCGACCACAATCCTGACCTCAACCTATCACTATAGCCTATTACGTATATAATTTTGTTATCAAAGAAGAAAGCCTTATAATAACCATACTTCTATTGCATACTACTCTTGTCATTCCAAAAATTATTATATAAAAATAAAGGGACACTGTAGGCACCCAAACCACTTCAGCTCATGTCATGTCGTATGTCCCTTAACCCTACAGTGGTAATTATTGTAGATTCTGAGAAACTACAATAATTACCTCTGTGGGTTAACTCCTCCTCCTGTGTCTGTCTATCAGACAGCTACTAGAGGGATTTGGTCCGTTATCAGACTCTGGACGTCCTCACGCTCTGCATGAGGACTGCCAGCGTCAGATCCTTGAATAATGCTTTCCTATGAGGAAATCCTAACGTGCGCACAGCCATTGGCACGCATGCGCATTAGGTCTTCCCCACCAACGAGAAGCGTGGGCAGAGCCTTACCCAGCGCCAAGGGACATTCAGGTAAGTGACTGAAGGGGTTTTAACCCCTTCATCACCACGGGAGGTTGGGCGTGCGTGAGGTGGGCATTGCAGGAGCCTATAGTGCCAGGCAGGGCCGGCCTTAGGCATTTAGACGCCCTGTGCGAAAAATATTCACAGCGCCCCCCCCCCCAGTCATCCATGTATGCTGTAATGTTTGTGTTGTCTGTGTATGTGATAGTAGGTGTGATATGTATGCTATGTGTGATATTTGTAATGGGTGTATTAACAGTGTGTGATATGCGTGTATTGGTTGTATGTGACACACACACACACACACAGAGTCAGACGGCCATACACACACACAGGAAGACATCCACACACACAGGCAGACAGTCATACACACACACACACACAGTCACACACACACACAGACATACACAAATACACACACAGGCAGACAGTCAAACACACAGACACACAGAGGCAGACAGTCATACACACACACACAGACAGTAATACACACAGGCATACAGTCATACACACAGACACACAGAGGCAGACAGTCATACACACACACACACAGACAGTAATACACACAGGCAGACAGTCATACACACAGACACACAGAGGCAGACAGTCATACACACACACACAGAGACAGTAATACACACAGGCAGACAGTCATACACACAGACACACAGAGGCAGACAGTCATACACACACACACACACACAGACAGTAATACACACAGGCAGACAGTCATACACACACACACACACAAAGGCAGACAGTCACACACACACACACACACACAGACATACACAAAGACACACACAGGCAGACAGTCAAACACACAGAGGCAGACAGTCATACACACACACACACAGACAGTAATACACACAGGCAGACAGTCATACACACAGACACACAGAGGCAGACAGTCATACACACACACACACACACACAGACAGTAATACACACAGGCAGACAGTCATACACACAGACACACAGAGGCAGACAGTCATACACACACATAGACAGTAATACACACAGGCAGAGAGTCACACTCACCTGACAATCACTCATTGTGGAGGCAGTGCAGCTCCTGGTGACTGTTTGGTGGGGAAGCAGGGACTCCTTCCTGCTTCCCCTGCAGCAGATTTCCGGCGCTTTTAGCTCCGCCCCCGCCGCACGGTAAGCTCCGCCCCCGCCGGAAATTTAAAAAAAAAAAAAAAAAAAATTTTTTTTTTTTTTTTTTTTTTAATTCCGGCCGGCTGTGCGGCCGCACGGCGCCCCCTGCTCCATGGCGCCCTGTGCGGCCGCACAGCTCGCACACCCCTAAGGCCGGCCCTGGTGCCAGGAAAACGTGTTTGTTTTCCTGGCACTATAGAATCCCTTTAAGCCTAATCCCCCAGACCCTATTAATTGTGGGTATATGTGCGTGTATAAAAAGATTATGTTCTTAAACTGCACCCGGATCAAGACGTATTTGTCCCTATTAGGGTGGCTAATACCATACATTTATTTCATATCATGCATGTAGAAATTATTCAGAACTGCTCCTTACTATTATCTCTAGCAATGAGGAGAAGGCTTTCAACAAAGTGAGTAGACACTTTAATATTATCAATTTTATTCAACTTCACATATCATTCATTTGCTGTGAATGTCAGCGACACTCTCACCCAACGAATAAGTCCCAAAGGGACAAAATTGATTCAGTGTCAAACTGTTCAAAATGGTTTGACTCCTATCCTTCGGACGGTGCCAAGGACTCCTGGAACCATAACCACTACAGTGTGATATGATGCAAAAAAGAATTCATTAAAAATGAAAACAAATTTAACTCCTTACCTGCCTTTTTAAAATGAGAAATATTTTACACATAACATTATAGTACAGTATGTTTGTATTGACTGCAAGATGTTAATTGTGATTAGATTTACTGTATTTCAACAGTACAGGTAGTCATCATTATTACCAGTCATTGCTTTTTTCATCTTCAGTTGTCCTCATAAAAAGACAAAATCACTTCTTTCTTTTTTTTTTTTACCAGAAAGAAATGTTTGTCTGCAAAAGGTTTTAAATCCTGTTAAACCTTTGCTTAGAAGGTTACTGCATCTGACGTTGAAATAAAATTACGTAATCCTTTCATAAAAAAGTAATTTTAGACCGATTTTCATGTCTGGGCTTACTTTTCTGAGAATGTTGCTGATGTAAAAATGAACAAAATCTAAAGCAGCAGGGAGCTCTTACTATCAAAATAGCCTTCAAAAATGTCTAAATTGCCCTGGTAGTTACAATTATATCTGGACTAAAATGTTCCAAAACTATCTTTTTAGCCAAGAAAATCTATGTTCTAGTGGTGAAAGATATTTTTTTTCGGGTAAAATTCCTGTGTTCAATATTTGAAAATGTTACAAGACATGGCTATTTCATTAGCATATATTTATTCTATTAGAATGTTTCATTTACATGTGAATTAGTGCTTTCTCCCAACAATGATATGATGATATAGGAAACACTGATACAAATCTAGTAGCAATAAGTAGTGATGCTCCCGTAATCCATTGTAAAAGTAAATATGAGCTTACTGCCCCTTTAATTTCAATGTAGTCATTGTAGAAGTGTATGACTAAACAGTTGTCAAATTATAACAAGTTCTCTTGAACTGGCCAGGCCACTGCCGCTAATGCACTTAATTTCTTGTTCGTGCTGTCACTGTCCAATCACACAATTCTTGAGGACAAAGTATCAATTCGAAGCTTTTCATAGAGATAGGAGGTTTTATTGAAATATAGGTATTTGTGTAAAAAAAAATTCTTATTTTAGGACCGTATTAATTCTTAACTATATATTGGCAGGTAGTTACTCTGCATGTAGCACCTCCCTTCACTATCTCTTTCTCCTCTCTAATTCCCTATTGTGTCCTTTCCTTTTTCATATATGATTTAAATTTTGGTATTGTCTTAGAATATATTGGGTTTAATATGTCTCTTTACAGAAGTAAAGAGTTAAAAAAAAAAAAAAAAAAGTTGAAGGTGGCAAGGTATTTGCACCATAACCACTTCACTAATTCCAAGTGGTTATGGTGCTTTGAGTGATCCTTTAATCCTATAAAATAACACATTTAAAAAGATTAGGAAGCTTCGCCGATTGCCATGGCAACAGAAGAGCTTAACTAAATGAGAGTCAAAGGGAGAGATTAACAGATAATAAACTCTCCTCTTCAAACAAACATGTCTTGCCCTCATTTATGCGACTGAGCTTCATTCATGCATCGCAGAATAGACTTTATAGAAAAACAAAGGAATACGGAGCTGATTTTATTTTACCCAATCAAGACCCATTTTAGTCTGCACACAGGAGGGTTTAATCACTAAATACTAAATTGTGGTGAGTGAAAACTGTATTTAGAAGAATCAGCCTAAAATTCCAAATCGGTGGCTGTATTTTTCTAAATCAGTTATTTTGGCCTAGGTTTTAAATTAAGTTTTCAGATTACTACAATTCCGCATTTCATGAATAAACTCTATGGGTTTTAGTCGGACAACCATGGTTTGTTGCAAACTCACCAGAAAATGTATAATTGCAGGACAAACTAGCCCAAATTGGAGCATTTCTCCAGCCCAGCGAAGGATTTAGTTTGGTTATTTTTTTCCTACAAGTCACTTTTCATGGCTTCGATTTAATGAGCTTTTCAAATGATTCAGTTCTGTTAGAAATATCTTTCCAAATGATTCATCACCATTAAAGTCTACGGGGATTTTTGGTAGACAAATCACTTGGCAGGTTTTTCAAGCAATATTGAATCATTTGGAACGTTTGTTAAATTGAGGCCCATATTGGAATAACTTGTAGTTTAGTGTATAATATGTACACTAAAAAGCATTTTATTACATTTGTTTTTTGCCTTTTTTTTTATTTAAACATTAGTTATCTTGTTTTAGAATTACAAAGACAAAATTAGGAAACTGAAGATTTTAAAGTGTTTTAATATTTTCACATAAAGTGAACTTTTATTTTTTTTTCAACATTAAATATTTTTATTGTATTTGAAGAAAACGCAAGGTTTACAGACATTCGTAGGTCAAAGTAAAGTACATTCCAACATGTAACATAATAAATTGTCACAATGTTTGACAGAGATTGTATTTTATTATAAAAATTTACTTTTTTTATTAGTTTGTTTATTTTTGCAATGCCATGTAAAACAAACATGTCTATATTAAAGGGACACTATAGTCACCTGAACAACTTTAGCTTAATGAAGCAGTTTTGGTGTATAGAACATGCCCCTGCAGCCTCACTGCTCAATCCTCTGCCATTTAGGAGTTAAATCCCTTTGTTTATGAACCCTAGTAACACCTCCCTGCATGTGACTTGCACAGCCTTCCATAAACACTTCCTGTAAAGAGAGCCCTATTTAGGCTTTCTTTATTGCAAGTTCTGTTTAATTAAGATTTTCTTATCTCCTGCTATGTTAATAGCTTGCTAGACCCTGCAAGAGCCTCCTGTATGTGATTAAAGTTCAATTTAGAGCTTGAGATACAATTATTTAAGGTAAAGTACATCTGTTTGAAAGTGAAACCAGTTTTTTTTTTCATGCAGGCTCTGTCAATCATGGCCAGGGGAGGTGTGGCTAGGGCTGCATTGACAGAAACAACGTGATTTAACTCCTAAATGGCAGTGAATTGAGCAGTGAAATTACAGGGGAATGATCTATACTCTAAAACTGCTTTATTTAGCTACAGTAATTTAGGTGACTATAGTGTTCCTTTAAAACCCACTTACCTTCATCTTTCTTGGCTTCAGTGCTGGTCCTCACTAGGCTGACAAATCTCTCACTCTGACTTATCATCAATCCGGAAGATGGAGTGTGAATGATTCTTCCCATTTAGGTATCTGCAGAGGCCTGCATAGTTCAACACAGGTAGGGCTCCTAAACAGCACCTAGAAGGAATGATGAGGTAAGAAGGGATCTGGGAACGCACATGGGCATATGTGAAGGCTTCAGTATCATTTTACGATAACTTCTGAAGGAGGACTTGTTGTAGCCAGGAATTTATATTGTTTTGTGTGGACATTATAGACATATAGAAACATACATGTCAATGTACTATACCCCAATACTGTCAAAAGTGATTTCAAGACAAAGCTTTGCAAAAAGGGCACTTTATTAACTTGCGTAAGTTTGTGGTAATGCCAATCAGTAAAAGGTTTCATAATGTAAACTATAGAAACCACAACGTCGTATACCATTTATTAAATGGAACCAAGGTTTCACAGGTTGAAGAAAATACATTTTTGTGGCATAAATTTTATGCCTAGTGAGCGCAGATTAGTCACTTTGTGCTATAATTATTAACCTTTTCTGGGTCAGGAAACTGGGCTTCATATTTAGGTGGTTAAACATTTATGGGTTTAACCCTATAAGGGCATACAATAAGGCCCGGAGTCATCAAGTCTATACTGAGGGTTTCTCACATTACATATTTTTTAAAATCAGTTTATTTTTGATGATCGACTCTCTTGAGTGTCAGCGAGTTGAACAACGCTCTCTAATTACTTTCGGTTCCACTCAGCATTATTTTATTAGATTTACCTGTCAGAAATGTCTGTGCAATCACGCAGCATCAGCTGACCATGGGCATTGACTGGTAAAACGCGCATGAATTGCATTATTTACAAAATGTATCCGGTTTCAAATGTGTCCCTATTTGTGGAAGGAATCACTTATGGTGCAGCTTCTGTTACAATGTTGATCAGAATGTGGGAATGTTGTTATTTGTGCCATAGATATCTATGCACGTTGCTTGATAGATATCAACGTTAATGGCTTGTGAGAAGTGGCAACATATGGCAGTCAAAATCAAATCATTATCCTGGTTTTGCATAGCAGCATAGGGGCTGAAGCGATGTGGGAACATGTCACAGACACGATTTACATCACAGGCCAAATAAACTTTGCTTCCTGAAATATAACTGTTTTGGAACATTCACAGCTGAATGAGTGCGGCCCCTGGAGGGAGCTAAGTGGAGGAGTCTTGGTGATTTCAGTGGTCAGGAGAGAATCTTTAGGAAGACCTTGGTTAGAGATATATCTAGTTGGTGGGTCAGCTGTAGTAACAAGGTCAAACTTTTGGGTTGCTGAATTGATTTTGTACAGGGCAGCTCACCTTTTTATCTTTCCAAAGTCGATTCAAAGAGTGCCATTGGGGTGGAAAGTAAGATATCTGATCAGTGATTTACTTTTGAAATGAGGTGACATCTCCATATATCCTGACAAAATACTGACATTATTTGTTAAAGGGATACTAAAGTCACCAGAACATCTACAGCTTAATGTTCTGGTGTCTAATGCTTGCAAACATTTTAATGTAAACAATGCCTTTTAACCCCTTAACACCGCAGCCAAATGTACAAGTTGTGAACGAAACAAAATGTAAACAAAACCTGGCATTTGCGCTATATGTCTGTCCAACCGTAATTCACCTCTTTCATATTAAATGCACCCCCCCTTATTATATATCATTTTATTCAGGGGAAACAGGGCTTTCATTTAATATCAAATATTTAGCTATGAAACATAATTTAATATGAAAAACATGGGAGAAAATAAGATTTTTTTTTGTTTTTTTAGTTCTACATGACATTTTAACTGTCAATGTCATAATACTGTTTGCTTTAACTGCAATAAAATACACATATTTGTATTCAGCAAAGTCTCACGTGTAAAACAGTACCCCCTATGTACAGGTTTTATGGTGTTTTGGGAAGTTACAGGGTCAAATATAGCACGTTACATTTGAAATTGAAATTTGTCAGATTGGTTACGTTGCCTTTGAGACTGTATAGTAGCCCAGGAAATAAATTTACACCCATAATGGCATACCATTTGCAATAGTAGACGACCCAAGGTATTGCAAATGGGGTATGTCCAGTCTTTTTTAGTAGCCATTTGGTCACAAACACTGGCCAAAGTTAGCGTTAGTATTTGTTTGTGTGTGAAAAATGCAAAAAACGCCAATTTTGGCCAGTGTTTGTGACTAAGTGGCTACTAAAAAAGACTGGACATACCCCATTTGCAATACCTTGGGTTGTCTACTATTGCAAATAGTATGTCATCATAGGGGTAATCTTCATTCTTGGGCTACCATAGGGTCATAAAGGCAACGTAAGCAATCTGGCGAATTTTAATGTGAAAAAAATGAAACACAAGCCTTATATTTGACGCTGTAATTTTTGAAAACACCATAAAACCTGTACATGAGGGGTACTGTTGTACTCGGGAGACTTCGCTGAACACAAATATTTGTGTTTCAAAACAGTAAAAAGTATTGCAGCAGTAATATCGTCCGTGTAAGTGCTGTTTGTGCGTGAAAAATGCAAAAAACGTCACTTTTACTGGCGATATCATCGTTGTAATACATTTTACTGTTTTGAAACACTAATATTTGTGTTCAGCGAAGTCTCCCGAGTAAAACAGTACCCCCCATGTACAGGTTTTATGGTGTCTTGGAAAGTTATAGGGTTAAATATAGTGCTAGCAAATTAAATTCCTTATACTTTCGGCATGGGTTGTCAGGCAGGTCCCGCTAATTGTAATTAATTAGGATACCTAATTATGTAAAATTATTACATAAATATATGTGTAGAATTAATATATGTATATATATACATATGTGTATATATACGTATATATATATATATTTTTTTTAAAATATTTTTATTTATATATAGGTATATATATAGTGATATATACGTATATATTTATACACTGAGAACACAGGTGGTAAGCATTGTTTTTAAGTTTAGTTAGCTGTATATAAGAAGCAACTTGTAAATGAAATGTTTTTATGCTGAATTGGTCCTGATGAAAGCCACAGGAGTGGCTGAAACGTTGACGATAATGGCAGCAACCATATTTTAAATGAATTGAAATAAACAAGAAATTTTATCCACCTACAGACCGTGAGTGCAAGCCTACATTTATTACTTACTATATTTTTTGGCTATGGCTTTTTGAGCACCCGGCACTTTATAAAACTTTGAGTGTGTGTGCTGGGAAACACTGTATATAATATAACAAGGAAATCTATTGATAGCCAATTCCTAAACCCAAGCACCAACTAATGATATATCACCTAAACTGCTAAATTTGGAGCAGAGCTAACAGGTTGATTTAAAACCAACAAGGAACTTTTTTGTTCAACATGGATCATACAGATGATTTTATGCTACAAGCAGGGGGTTATGCCGAGCAAGCAGAAACCCTGCATTTTACCCAAGAAGAAGCTGAGGCCATACTTTGGGTGCAATCCAGTAATGAATTTCCTTGCAATATAACAACTAAAGATGTATACTTTCAACTATTGAGATTGCAACGTAAACGTATTGATTTGGATTTGCATGGACTATTTCTGTCTGACTATTATAAAGTAAAAAGAATCCCCAGGGGCTTCCGTATTATGAATGTACCTACTATAGGGAGATTAAAGGCAAAGGTATGTCGAGACTGGATTGGTGTGCTCAATAAGGCGTCATTAGATTTGATGCTAATTATAATTCAGGATGTGAGGGCAGAAATGGAAATAGTTTCACGAAAAATTGTGGAGATTGAGACTGAACATGCGGTCCTACTAGCCACCCCAGATGGTATTAAAATGTTGGACAAACTAAGGGAGGAAATGCTCAAGTACAAAAATGACCTGATCAGATTCAAGAGACAAAAGTTTGATTATGTACAACAAGATTACACGGAGCATCGGGTTTATAAATGGTTGAGTGGGTCGCACCAACAGAAACCAAGGAGATTCCGTAAGAGAATTGTACGACCAAAAGTATACACCATGGATGTCACCTCTGGAGAGTCTGCTTCAGACACAGAGACACACGTTGAAAGTGGGAATTTTTTAGAGACAACACCATCAGGAACAACAACGAGAAGCAGGGGCAGAGGCGCAAACGGCGCAGAACAAGGAGAGGCAACAAGGGGAAAATTCATTGTCCGTGGAAGACCTCCACTGAGACGATAGTACCGGTATTCAACCTATCCCAGAGAACACTTTTGAAGGAAGAAATCGAAATCCTCCAATTAGGTTTAACCTTTGTTCCGGGGACAACTCCCAATCTGTTTTCCTGGAATGTGGAGCTTTTTAAGTTTGGAAGAACGATGCGGCTAAAAAACCACTTTAACAATCTATATCTACAACAATCCAACCCAGAAGATGTGACAATGAAATTTAGACCAAAATCTAATTTTGATCCACAGTGCCACCAAGCCAATATTAAAACTTTCCTATCGACAGTACAGGCGGAATCTGTGAAACTTTTGCAACAACCTCAACTGCCATATAGTAATTTCAGTAAGAAGCAACACACACTTACAAGAAATCTTGCACGGGACGCATCCATAGTTATACGTCCAGCCGACAAAGGCGGCGGTATAGTCGTAATGGACTACGACAAGTATGCCAATGAAATTAAAAAACAACTGAGAGACAGGAATACATATAAAGAACTGGATGGGGATCCTACCACTATGATACAAGTCAAAATAGAAGAGATATTGAATATGGGATTAAGAGCTAATTATATAGACTTAAAGCTGTATGCCTATCTCATACAAAAATCACCAAGGACTCCAGTCATGTATACGATACCCAAAATTCATAAGGACCAAACCGCACCACCGGGAAGACCGATAGTATCGGCAGTTGGGGGAGTACTTGAACCTCTAGGCAAGTGGCTGGATGCACAATTTAAGGAGACAGTAGTTAATCTACACACGTGTGTAAAGGATACCCCTTCACTTTTGGAATCTCTGCGACATCTGCAGATTGATACACTTGATCCGGTCCTAATCACTATGGATGTGAGTAGCCTCTATACCATCATCCCTCATGATGATGGTATAGAGGCTATGAGACAGGTCCTATGCACTTCATCACTTTACAGAGGTCCACCGGTTGAGTACACATTGGAGATATTGGAAATGGTACTGAAGAATAACTACTTCAGATTTGAGCAACAGTGGTTTATGCAAGTCTCAGGAACCTCGATGGGCGCGCCCATGGCGCCCATGTATGCAAATACATACATGTATAAATTTGAAGAGGAACACATACTGAAACCATATCAATACCATATCATTAAATATTTCCGTTTTATCGATGATGTGCTGATCCTATGGAGGGGGACAGTCCAGCAAGCTCAACAGATGGTGGAATCAATTAACATGCTACCCACACCTGTAAAGATGACGGCGGACATTAGCAAGGAGAAAGTCCATTTTTTGGACGTAGAACTCTCTATTGTAAATCAGCAAGTTGAATTTAGTTTATACTCTAAACCTACGGATCGCAATACAATCCTACATTACACCAGCGCACACCCCAGAAACCTGAAAAATTCCATTCCTCAAGCACAATTTCTTAGGGTTATAAGAAATAACTCGACAGACGAAGCCAGACAAAGACAACTGGTACAAATGAGAGATAAATTCTTGGAACGTGGATATGACGGGAGAGTCCTAGATTGGGCATTGGAAAAAGCACAAGAGAGAGCGACCAAGCCACAGGACCCCATAGAAGAACCGAGACTGGTCTTCCCCATCACATTCCACAATAAAGCTCAGAAATTATCCAATATCATTAAAAGGAATTGGAATATGGTGGCACTTGAGGAATCCTTACCCAGGGAATTTAGACAACCGCCAAGAATTTGTTTTCGTAGGAATAAAAATCTGAAAGACATGCTGATACGTACAGACCCGGTACAAAGTTACATGATACCCCAGAAGGTGCAGATACGGGGGAGTGTGCGCTGTTTGGGATGCGTGACATGTGGTCATATGGTACCGACACGCACATTCACGCATCCCCACAGTAATAAGACATACAAGATAAGATATACTATTACCTGTAGGTCTACGTTCATTGTATATAAACTATCATGTCCCTGTGGACTGTGCTATATTGGGAAGACGGAAACCCAACTTTGTGAGCGGATCAGGGGACATAGGTCCAACATCAGAACGGCATACAGGGATGGAACCTCAGATAAGCCGGTGGCCAAACATTTTTTGGACAATGGACACGCCTTAACTACCTTAAAATTCGTGGCAATCGACCACGTCCCCATACCAACAAGAGGTGGCAACAGGGGTAATATGTTGATACGCAAGGAAGCCTTCTGGATTTATGAACTGGACACGGTTGCACCAAGGGGCTTAAATGAGCAGTTATCATATGCCCCCTTTATTTGAATTAAGGCTGTAGAAGCTTAATATCTTCTTGAGTAAAGCGATGTTTTAATATATATATGTTTTTTTCTCTGAGGGCAACATAGTACAGGCACATGGTTGGGCACATATAAACACGTAGTCTCACTTTATTAATTACAGAGAACACGTTGGTGTATATGAATGCAATGAATACCACTTTAATGTACATAAAAGCCATAAGTATCACTTTAATGTAAGATGCGGATTGGTAGATATTGGTGGGCAACCACGATATGGTGGCAGTAAGGTTTCACTTTATTAAGTATAAAGAGCACTTTAATGTATATAAATGCAATAAGTAACACTTTCATGTACATAAATGCAATAAGTATCACTTTAATAAGATCGGCAGATAACATATGCCTGCTTTCAACAGCACAGAGTTTCACTTTATTAAATACGGTGAGCACTTTTATGTATATAAATGCAATTAGTATCACTTTAATGTATATAAATGCAATTGGTTTCACTTTAATGTATATATAAATGCATGAGTATCACTTTAAATAATATGGAGGAGTAGTGGTAGTGATTGAGTTGGGATAAGATGTGAGCACTTTAAAATTACACTGCATGAAGTTTCAGTACAGGGAATTCTACCTAGTTATATCTAGGCAGCACTGTTTTAGTATAATGAAGTTATGGTTTTATGGATTTAAGTGTTGAAATATATATAAATAAGTATAATATAGTTCATAATAAATATCCATATGAATAGTGAGAGTCATGATGATATTTTAAAACAGTAGATCATCATGTTTGATTAGCCCTTCCCATTAGACTATATGATTTATAATGTTTGGGAATAATTGTGTTAGGTAAAAGTATGTTGCACCAGGCAGAGATGAAATATGTATTGATTGTGTGATTTTATGTTGAAAATTTCCCCACCCTGTGGATACCCTGGCTCTGTGCTGCAGTATATCGTTGCCGTGGTGTCTGTTTATATTTCGGGTTACCACGGCAACGAGTTGATGACGCGAGCACGTCAGTTCCGGTTTGACGTGCCCACACATGCGCACAGGATCGTGATAGACGCCGGGTACTTGAGAACACAGGTGGTAAGCATTGTTTTTAAGTTTAGTTAGCTGTATATAAGAAGCAACTTGTAAATGAAATGTTTTTATGCTGAATTGGTCCTGATGAAAGCCACAGGAGTGGCTGAAACGTTGACGATAATGGCAGCAACCATATTTTAAATGAATTGAAATAAACAAGAAATTTTATCCACCTACAGACCGTGAGTGCAAGCCTACATTTATTACTTACTATGTATATAGATATATATTATTTCGTTCTACGTGTATTTTGATATAAATATATATATATTAATATCACAATACAGTTAGAACGAAATAAAACACATCTATATATTTTTTAATATTTTATTTTTAATTATTTTTTTTATTTAATTTTTTTACGTATTTACATTTTTTTTTTTATATATTATTTATAAATATATATAACAATAATTATATATATATTTAATCAGTATCAGTCTACGTGTAATTTGATATTAATATATATATATAATTATATATATATTAATATTAAAATACACCTAGACGGTGTATGTGTATGTGTGTATATGTGTATATATATACTTAGATCATATATATATAATATATATATATATGATCTAAGTATATATATATTTTTTTTTTTTACACTTTTAACTTTATTTTATTTTATTTTCAGCCAGCAGGGGGACCAACTGTCATTACAGTTGGTCCCCCTGCTGGCAATGCCTGAGCCAGCTATCCCGGCCATGTGATTGTGAGGTCCTCGCAAGGACCTCACTCTCACATGACCGGGAGGGACCGGAGGAGGCAGATCTGCCGCGGGGGGGCTCCCTGGGAGTCCCCCCAACCGCGATCGCCGGCGTGGGACCACCAGCGACCGGGTAAGTTAAAAAAAAACGGCGGGCGTATATTTACGTCCTGCGGCGTTTAGAGCCGCTTTTAAAAGGACGTAAATATACGTCCGCCGGACTTAAGGGGTTAATCGAAAATGCATTATTTACATTACTGCCTAGGAACACCTCTAGTGGCAGTCACTCAGACGGTGCTTCCTTGGTCAGTGCTGCACATATTCAGCTCCGCATGGAGACACTGAACGCTCCCCATTGACTCAATGCATCTTTATAAAAAGAAGGTGATTGGTGCAGGGCGACATTTTGCCGCACGTGCACATTAGCCTCCTAATGCTTTCCCATAGGAAATCATTGGATTGGCTGAGATCATAAAAATTGACAATCTCAGCCAAGGAGGCGGAGCATGCGCGAGGCCAGCCGTGAGGAGACCAGTGCAGCGTTGTTAGAAGGTAAGCAATATACCTTTTTCATGGGCCAGACAACTAACATGGGTTTTCACACTGATAGAGTCAGGAATACATGTTTATATTCCTGACCCTATAGGGATCCTTTAATATTCAGTATATGCAGCAATAATACGCCCACATTGTTTAAAAAACAGCTATTCATATTATGAACTCATTTATGTATGAATATTACCATTAATGGCATATTTTTCTGTTGTAAAACAAGAAATGTAACTCTGGATTTTTGTTTTATATAATACATTGTATATAATGTGTTTACCATCTAGTAATTGGATTAGAACCCTAGGTATACAATTTTAATTACAGGCTGAATCTTCCTGTTTTCTGTTTTTAATAGGAGATGTGACCTAAAATGCCCTGGAAAACAAACATTTAATACAGTGATAGCACTCCCATTTCAAAATGACTTCATGCCGTTATCAGGGCTGTCTGCTTTAACAGACAGTGTAATTGAATTTAGGGATGTGACCTCTATGGTCCCAGGAAAACAAGACTGTACATTCTGAGTTACATGAAGCTCATATAAACTAGGAGCGCTAAATTCATACTAAGTTTAAAATAGCTCGATGTGAATATATTTGCTGCATTTTTAATGAACACTCACAGGGCTATTCAGTAAAGTAAAAATTCAAGGTGAATTCAAAGTGTATTTCAAATTTAAATGGACACTATAGAATTAGAAATACTATGGGTCCACAGCCCCTCGGTGAATAAAGGGTTATAAACCCATTTAACCCGTATCTGGAGACCTTGGCGTTGGATCGGTTTCCTCCTCCACCGATGCCCTGCCAGTAGTGGAACTTAATGCCCATGCGCGGCAAGCACCTGACAAGCATTTGAGCTTCTGATAGGAAAGCATTGAATCAATACTTTCCTATGAGGAAGATGAGGAACGTCCTCACGCAAAATGTGAGGACGTCCGAAGGCGGAGCTACGACACTGAACTGAACGGTCGCAAACTTGATGTGCTCCGTAACCAGAGGCCTATTAACCAAGCTTTTACTGACCCCAGCCCCAAACAAATCGACTCTACCCGGACCCCCGGCGACACACATAGACATGGGTCGAAAAATAAAAAAACAGAGGCCAGACAAGCCGAAACCAGGTACCAGCATCGGGGACCTATGGCGGCACGCACATGGCGCCTCGATGCCTAAGATGGCCGCCTATATGGGGGAGAGTTCCGACTTCTCGGACGACCAAAGTTTGGAGCCTGAGGATCACCATTCACTTGCTCCACGTGAACCGAACCGGAACCCGACACCGGCAACCCCAAAACCGGACTCAACACCGGTCACCAAGGCAGACATGCAGGAACTGCTGGCGGGCCTGCAGAAAGATATCCAAATGGATATGGCGACACTCCGCAAAGACTTACAGGGGCTAACTGGCCGAATAAGCACTGTGGAAAGTGACTCACATAATGCTAAAGCACACCTCAGCCAACTACAACAAGAGGTACACAAGCTGCAGAGACAACAAACCGCAACAGAGCACCGGTATGCAGTGCTGGAGGACTCCAGACGCAACAATAACCTGAAAATCATGGGTGTAGCAGAATCGGTCCCCGACGCGGAGCTGCCACATTTCCTAAGAAGGCTAATAACTGCAATTCTGCCCACTAAACAAGCGAAAGCGGTGACACCAGTGGACCTGTATCGGATTCCGAAACCAGCAAAGGCACCTGCCACAGCCCCGCGAGACCTGATTGTCCGATTCCAATCAGGACAAGACAAAGCCGCGGTTCTGGGAGCTCTAAAGGGAAAAAAACCCTACAACTTCGAGAACCTACTACTAACTTTTTTTCATGGACTTATCAGGGAGCACTTTGGCATGGTGCAAAACACTACAACCATTCACATTGCTCCTTAGGGAACGAGGCATCACCCACAGGTGGAAAGGAGCGTGTACCTTAGCTGTCCTACACGGCAACGTCTCCTGCCCCGTCCAAGACCTTGAAGAGGCAGCCACCATCTTAGAGACTCTGGGTGTCCCACGAGACTCCCTGACTGGCAGAGAGCAAAGGACAGCGACCGCAACACATGTCTGGGACCCGGCCGGCACAGTCCCATTTGTACCGCGAGGATCCGCGGCAAACGCCTACAAGGACGCCACAAAACGACCTCCAGATGCTGGACTTTATGGGGAACCTCAAGCCAACCTCCTGCTATGATAAGACGGACTCACAACAAATGCAGTTTAACTTTTATTATTAACCTTTAACTTTTATCTTTATTTCACTGTTTTACTCTAATTTATGTTATAGGTATTATCACCACTAGGTCACCCTCAGCCAGGACTTGCCACTATGCCTGCGGCACACCCCTCAGCTCATAGGGCGGCACACCATCCCTTTACGTATACGGAGCACCGACAGTATAGTTCCCAAGCCTTGGGTGCAACTCCGTATCTCTCCGTATTGCATTAGAAAAAGCCTACAGGCTATTCAAGATCTACATCGATCTCACTAACTTAGCTAGTTTACCTTAACGGAATGCATAGGCAATGTTCAAGCCTTTACATAAAATAATTCTGCCCATTAACCCTATCTCAGGGCTAACGACTATTAAGAAGGGTCCCCAGTGTAAATAGTTTATCGTTCATTGTTATCTTCCTACATACCCTCTAACATAAACCAATTCTTGCCATATTACGCAATATGCTCATTACTAAACTGGTAACGAATAGCACTCAAGTTAAATGTGACATGTAACCTACAACTTATACAATTTAACTTGTATTTCATGGTATCTTTATATGAATCTTGAGATCCAATCACATACTGCTAGGCAACCCACCTTGGTTACTCAAGTTGTAAACACTAAGCGAATTCTTACCATACACTTCGAAAACTATTATAGAGTTCTCCAAGTATGACGGACGCTTAACTACTTATGACTAAATGATTGCATGACTCTTGGAATACGATATACAACTACTTTAACTCTGACACACGTTAGAATAACCGACTCTGTTTATAATTTAAAAATGTGCATACTTCTCCCTGCCAATGTACTGATTGTTTATCAATATGTATGCTGTTGTGGCGTTTTGAAACTGAAGTGTACTCACCTGCACAACAAAAATAAAGAATCAAAAAAAAAAAATGTGAGGACGTCCAATGTCATTTCAGGGAGTAAAACTCTGTTTGAATCCAGGAAGCGCCTCTAGTGGCTGTCTGCTAGAAGTTGTCTTAACCCTTTGTTTCTTTGAAACTGCAATGTTTTACATTACAGGGTTAGGAGGGCAGTGGCACTTAACCTAGACCACTGCAATGAGATTATGTGGTCTGGGTGTCTCTTTAAGGTTAAAATAGACAAAATGGAAAAATTTAGCTATGCTTTCAGTTTGGCTGCTCTGGCCTTAAATTTAAATTCACCTTGAATTCTCACATTAGTAAAAAAAAAAAAAAAAAAAAAACATCTTCATGTTTACTGCAGGGTTTGTATGAAGCATGTACTTATCTACTGAGGTTATGACCAGGATGACTTAGCCTTACTTTAAAAAGTATACATTGCATTTGCCAAAATGCTAGTGACTGTATAGATTGCAATGTTAGCAAAGCAGTAAAGATAACACACTTACAGGGTTATTCACAATAGTGAGTATTCAAAGTGCATTCCCAATTTAAGGTCAGAGCACCTGATATAGAAGCATAGCTGATTCACTTTATTCAATAACCATGTAGGAGGTCATGAGTGGCTGCTACTGGCAATTTTTGCAGCATTGCAGCATTTCTGCCGTTTTTTCTTTCTCTTTCAGAGACGACGGGTCACCAGGACGGCAGTGCTGGAGAAGATCATTGTTGCAGCCTTGGCGGTGGCTTGCTCCTGGGATGGTCTATAGCCTCACAATGAGGATGTGGTGATAGCCTAATGGAGGCTTGGTGAGAGGTTTTGAGCTGGAAGAGGGGCTCTTAGTCAAAATGGGGGCTGGACAGATGGTTCTGTTCCAGCAGTAGGATCGGTAGTGCCAGAAGAGATCGTTGTCGCAGCCTTGGCGGTAGCTTGCTCCTGGGGATGGTCTATGGCCTATGGCCTCACAATGAGGATGTGGTGATAGCCTAATGGAGGCTTGGGGAAAGGTTTTAGCCTAAATGGGGATCTGGGCAGATGGTTCTGTCCAAGCGGTTGGATTGATTGAAACATGGGGATCCATGGAAGCAAGCTGGTGCTGGAAAGGTTCAATTGTTATTGGTTAATTATGCTAATTACAGTTTGGAAGTTATTTGGGGTTATGTTAAAAAATATTGTCATTGCCCAATGCTGTTATAAGGTCAATATATAGTTAATGTTAATTGGAGACAATGACTGTTTTAATAAATAAAAATGGCTGTGGCCTTTTCTACCCACTACATCTGTGCCTTGTGGTTTGATTTATAGTAGACACAGCCTGATAGTCGAGGCTACAACAATCATGTAATCGAGGAGGTTAAACAGACAAACACCCCCTCAAGACACAGTAACAAAAGTAGAAATTGATAACTAGTCTAGCACTTACGTTATAAAATAATAAACCAAGTGTTCTAAATTACCAATAAATGGATACATAGTCCTCAGTCCAGGGACACAGAGCAGAATCAGCAGTGAATAGCACAGATCAGGGCCTGTTATAGAGGAACTGTCACACTGTACTTGCCTTTTTCCAATTTCTTTCCCTTCTTCTCTTTCCTACTCTGTCTTTCTGTTCCTCTTTTTTTCCCATCTATTACTAACAAAAAAAAAACATAAAGGAAAGCAGGGAATATTTTTCCAACCTCTGACACTTATTAACACTGGGCGGTGCTATCACCATCAAGATGTGTCAACCCCCCAGCAGTCACCAGTGACGGCTACAGAGAATTGTCTCTTCTATACAGAATCCCGTGTTCTTGTGGGATGCTCCGTAGACCTCAATGCTGATGCATGGGCGAGAGTACAGCAGTAACGTCGGCCCCTTGTGCTAAAGCACCAGGAACAACAAAAAAAGACTGGCAGGAAAAGATTGGCTCTGAGGTAACTCTCCTTTACCTGCCACCCCCCGAGTGACAGGACCCCCAGTGGCGATGTCACTATCTTTGCAAATTACGCAACATCCCCGGGCAGTGACAGTGTCGCTTTAATAACAACTAAATCTAGCGATAGCGGAACTGTGGGCTGACCCAAAAATACCCACGACCTCAACCATAATAAGCAAAATCAAAGAAACCCGCGATGTGGACGAACTAACGGCACAAATAAACGATACGTACAATGCGTTCCACCGCATGTGGGACCCCTGGGACACGAACCAAGCGAAACTGAACGAAAACGCAACGAATTAACGCACAAAAGTTCGAATCAGTAGCCACATCGAACCTCGCCCCGAGTTGAATGAACACCGCGGATACGAACCAATCAGAAGGAGCACCACGGTTGGGCATCCCCTTTCCACTTGAACCCCCCCCTCTTTTTTTTTTTTTTTTACCCCCTTCTCTTACCCCCCCCCCCTCCTCTCCTTCTCTCCCCGCCCAACGGGGACCCTGCCCACGCAGGCGAGGAGCGGCGCCTCCCGCCAAGCCACCCTACATAAGACCAACCAAATGAGGAATCCCGCACCCACCCCACCCCAACTCCCTAACCACCTTTCCCAAAAGCACACGGGGCCCAGACCCCCGACAGCAACCCTACCCAAGGCATGCAAACAACACCTAACACAAATAAGAGCACCTAGGAGTTACAGGCCTTGCAACCACGGATATGCCCCTAAAACACCCATCCTTCGGTGACCAACGGCCCACTAAAGGCCTGCAACAAAGGGCAAGAACATACGCCCTGAACCCTAGAGCGCACTGACACACAGCAGCTACAAACGGATGGTTCCCAACCACCGGAAGACCATAACACGAGAAAGAACACATATGGAAACACATGCCAACCCGTCCCCCCCCTCTTCTCAGACCTCGGTCACCCGCATGGTCGCCTACATAGCAAAAACACAATACAGACCCTACAAGAGTCATAGCAAATGTTATGTACAGAACAACTTTGAATAAGCAACTACCAAATGATGTAAATGCAGAATGACCGCCAAACAAGAATCACATGCATGACTGTCATAACCTACAAATGTAAAACGAACTCTATGCAAAATGTACCAATACCTTTACTCCCTTGTTGTCTTCTGTACCCTAACTCGAATGAACACGAAAATCTTAAAAATAAAGAATTTCAAAAAAAAATAACAACTAAATCTGTAACAATATTTTTTTTATCAAGAACTAGCCGAAATAAACAAGCTCAGATGTTAGCTTCATTGCTGTTGGGTTTTATTGTCCTATCTCTAGTGATAAAACAGAATGTCACCCACTTGTGTATAACTCAGCGTTATCTGATCTTGAAACACAGTCTTTGTCCCCTGTCTCACTCTTCTGGATTCATTATCTGCTACCCTATTTCTCCTCTCTTGCAATCTGGAGTCTTACCCTTTTTTGCTCCAAAAATACTACTGTGCGTGATTTCATGGTTGGTTTCTGAAATTTGTAGTAATTCTCCCAGAAGCTATTGCCATGCCTATAAAATACAATGGGAATCGCACTCCAGTGATTGGTTAGGTAAATTCCTGGTTACAGAATCTGCAGTGTGAGGATTAACAGCAAAGGCAAGAATTTCAAACTACGAGTATCTTCATTCCTATTTTATTATTAATTTATTGTTTTTGCATGTGTTTTTTTTATGTATGATCTATATAACACACTAAAAAAGTAATTGAAGTTCAGCCTGGAGTGCCCGTTTAATACATCTCGGCAATTTTTTTTTGTTTCACAGTGAAATTCACTTAAGTGTAAAAGCATAGTAATTTTTTTGGCCTTAAATTTGAAATCCACTTTGAATTCTCACTTTATTGGATAACCCTGTTGGAAATATGTATATTATTTTATTATTTATATGGCGCCATCAGATTCCGTAGCGCTGTACAATGTGTAAATACTAAATAATATGACATGTTTTTCCAGACTATGTGAGCAAGACTCATTGCGTGTTGGTCCTTTATTCCATTGAAAAGTCATCACCTTGTTACTTTGATAAAATAGCCGGGGCACAATCAGAATGTTCCATTAATAGAGTGCTTGATGATCTAGCGTAGGGTTTAATGGGGACGCCTCTGTGTGCTTTCCCTCTTATCTTACCACAAGCAGTTTGCACACACTGTAAAATCAGCCTCTTCATTTTCTGCTTGAAAAGATCCTTGTAAAAAAAAACTGTCACAGGGTGGAGGTCATACTGATTTATTGGCAATTAAACCAACAGGATTTCTGTAGTAACTACAAAATGGCAGATCTCAGCGTATTATTCACTGTGAATGCTCTTTCAGCAACAGAGACAATTTAATTGACCACAATTTCATTTACTTATTTATTTATTTATTTATTTATTTTTCTGGTTCCTATATACAGAGAGGAAACGAACTGTACCTCTGATGTAACATCTCCGCAGCCACTGCAAGGATTAAATACGTTTATTGCAAACAATGCTGAATGAGTCATATTGTCTTTTTTTTGTTAAAAGTGAACCTTAAAGTTTTGTAATTCAATTCCTGCCCATTATTTTTGTCTGTCAATTACGTATTGCTGTGTAGCCACATTGTATCATTGTAAAAACCTATGGAATATGTTGGTGCTGTACAAATAATGATGCCAAATAAAGTGACCAGCATTATACCAACTCTGTAATGCCACTTCGTCTAAAAGAATGTGACTGCATTGTAATGCCCATTGCTCAGTTTTATTTAAAAGAATGTCAAACTGTTATGTCATGTGCAATAATTATCAAGGGTATAACAGTGTACCCCATTCAGCAATCCTGCATAATTAAAATGGGATGAGAGAATTTTAGGGTTAAGATTTCAGGGTTAATGTACAGCCCACATTATTAACAAGGCACCATAGAGAGACTGATGATGGTGTACGCCATGTTTAGAAAGGCAGAGGACGGTATAGGGATTGACTCATATGATATATATGTATATATATATATATATATATATATATCCTTTGACACTGACCTCAGACAGCTATATGCTAAATGCCAGCATAATTAATTTTAAATATCTGTCCTTACCCGGTTAAAGCACTTTAGAAATACATACACAAATAATGTAGACTTTAGGCCACTTTTTATGTGCCCACAACCTCTGACATAGTTACATAGTTACACTTGCGTCCATCAATTTCAGCCTTCCTCACATTTGTTTTTTTGCTGTTGATCCAAAAGAAGGCAAAAAAAAACAGTTTGAAGCACTATTTTGCAACAAGCTAGGAAAAAAAAACCTTCTTGACCCCAAAATGGCAGTCAGATTTATCCTTGGCAGTTATTACCCTACATTGAAAGATTATATCCTTGAATATTCTGTTTTTGCAAGTATGCATCTAGTAGCTGTTTGAATATCTGATAAAACCACTTCTTCAGGCAGGGAATTCCACATCCTGATTGTTCTTACAGTAAAAAAACCTTTCCTTTGCCTTAGACAAAATCTTCTTTCTTCCAGTCTAAACGCATGGCCTCGTGTCCTATGTAAAGTCCGGTTTGTGAATAAATTTCCACACAATGGTTTGTATTGGCCCCGAATATATTTGTATAATGTTATCATATCCCCTCTCAGGCAAAGTTTTTCTAAACTAAATAGGTTTAAATTTGTTAACCGTTCTTCATAGTTGATATGTTCCATTCCTTTTATTAATTTTGTAGCCCGCCTCTGTACTTTTTTTAGTACCATAATATCCTTCTTTAGAACAGGTGCCCAAAATTGCACAGAATATTCAATATGTGGTCTTACCAGTGATTTATAAAGAGGCAAAATGATTTTCTCGTCCCGTTAATAAATGCCCTTTTTCATGCATGACAATACCTTACTGGCCTTGGCCACTGCTGATTGACATTGCACATTGTTGCATAGTTTATTGTCTATAACAATTCCCAAGTCCTTTTCGTGTGTTGTTATCCCTAATTCGCTTCCATTAAGGGTATACGTTGCTTGTGTATTCTTTACGCCGAAGTGCATAACTTTGCATTTTTCAACATTAAATTTAATTTGACATTTGAGTGCCCAGTCCTCCAGTCTATCTAAATCCCTCTGCAGCAAAGTAATATCCTGCTCACATTGTATTATTTTACAAAGTTTTGTGTAATCTGCAAACACTGAAACATGACTTTCAATGCTGTCTTCAAGATCATTTATAAACATGTTAAATAGAAGGGGTCCCAGAACCGACCCCTGAGGGACACCACTTGCCACCTCTGTCCAGCTTGAAAATTTACCATTAACGACAACTCTTTGTACTTTTTTTTAAGCCAATGTTCTACCCAAGAACAAGCATTTTCATCTAGACCGATTTCCTTGAGTTTGAACACTAATCTATTGTGTGGAACTGAATCAAATGCCTTGGCAAAATCCAAATAGATCACATCCACTGCAACACCCTGATCTATACTTCTGCTTACTTCTTCGTAGAACACAATCAAGTTAGTTTGACATGACCTGTGCTTCATAAAACCGTGCTGATTTCTGCTGATAACCATGTTCTTCTCAAGGAATTCTTGAATATTATTCCTTAATAACCTTTCAAATATTTTACCAGCCACAGAAGTTAAGCTCACAGGTCTATAATTTCCAGGCAAGGATTTTGAACCCTTTTTGAATATAGGAACCACATCTGCCTTCCTCCAATCCTCCGGAACACTTCCTGAAAGAAAAGAATCTTGAAAGATTAAAAACAGAGGTTCACTTATTTCTACACTTAGTTCCTTAAGTGCACGTGGATGGATACTGTCAGGCCCTGGAGCTTTGTTTATATTAACTTTCTTTAGTTGCTGCAGCACCTTGTCTTGAGTTAACCAATTACAATTATTCTGCAAGTTTTTAGTAGCAATCATTTGCACATCTATTGCCATGGGTTCTTGCTTAATATATACGGAGGAGAAATAGTTATTTAAAATTCCTGCCTTTTCCTGGTCTTCATTAACAAACACCCCCGTTTCAGTTTTTAGGGTACCTACACTTTCATTTTCTTTATTTTTTTTTTAGAATTTATGTACTTAAAAAATGCTTTGGGGTTGCTTTGCTCTCTTTGGCTATCATTTTTTCATTTTGAAGTTTAGCAAGTCTAATTGCCTTTTTTGCACGCATTATTTGCTTCCTTATATCTTTTATAAGATGCATCTGATTTGTCCGATTTAAATGCTTTAAATGCCCTTTTCTTATTTTGAATCTCTTGTTTTACTTCTCTACTAAGCTCACTCTTTTTATGTGTGCAACCACAAAATACTTATTTAATGAATAAAAGTCTCTAGCATGGTAGCAGAAGCCACGATGCAGAATTGGTGGTGGTGGGAGACATGGAGTATGCTCATAGCTTGCAGAATTGTACAGTGCTATGGAATTTGTTGGCGCTTTATATTCTAAATAATAATTGTCTTAAATTCAGAATTATTTAAACTTTGCTTGAATGATTGTTTACATCTTTTAATACATTAAATACAAAAACAATGTCCCTTAAGTAATACAACGCATAAAAAATGATAACATAAATTAATCTTTAATAGTGAAAATATGACATTTTTTCATATTTCAAAATTCTTAAAAATGTATACACGGTAAGCAACAATGTAATCTGTAATTACGAAATCTGTCGTGCAACAATTACAAAACACTGCAAAGCAAAATGTATTCCTCTTCCCAAAGTATTAGGATACAAACACACAAAAGCAGGTTAGGTTATGTTCAACAACTTAGATGATAATGATTTCGCTTCTACGCCAAGTCCAGCCTGGTGCTTGGAATAATACAGCAGGCTTAACATACCAGGAATAACAAGAAATCAAATTCCAAACAAAATTAACAATGAAAAACACAAAAATCTGTAGAAAATCCAAGTGAAATGTAAACAGTACATCTTACAGAAACATGGAAAAATGAAAGACAAAAGTTTAAGTTGGCATGTCAGCATAGGCATGTATAAATAAATGACAACGATGTTAAATACAGTATTGGAGTATAATAAGGCCGAGGCCTTAAAGTGATAGTATTCTATTTTCATATGCATCATTGGACTAACGTACCTTGTGTGGACTAGACCTGGAGCACTGACTAGTAGAACCCCATGAGTAAAACATTACTAATTAGCTGTGCAGCACAGCAGGGATTATATTAAACTACACATTTATTAAAGTTGTCATGAGATCAAAAAACTGAAAAAAATATGTGCAGGTTCAAATAAATTCCTTAATACACTGCTATACAACACATGCATATCACAAGGCAACTTAATTAAAATGTGACCCAATCACAGCAGCTTGGAGATATTCTGTGTACACAACATTCCCAGAATGGCAAGCAAAATATGCAAATAAGCTCAGAGAACAAGTTCACTTTTTCACATTTACATTGCATGCTTTTGAAGGCTCGATTCTCACTGGCATGTGATGGTAGAACTAAGCACTTCAGGCTTATGCATGGGTTTGGATCTGAATGAATCAATGTCCGTTGCAGATGTCAAGAGAATGCTGCTTACCTTAAAGCAAAGCGTCAACTGTAAAGACATGGGGAGAATACTGATCTGGGGATAGGGTAGACTTCTTACTCCAACATAAAGGACTTTATCAAGGTTGCAGCGTACAAAGACATTTAGGATTTTTTTTTTTTTTATCTCCAATTTTAAAGCAAAGGTTTAGATTACCCGTACCTTTTTTTTTTTAATTCTTTATTTTTGTTGTGTTTCAAGATAATACAAAGGATATCAGTAATCATGACATTGCTTAGTGACAGAAGTATCCAGTTTTTCATGTCTAAAAGAGAAACTGCATATTTTTGTAAGAAAGACAATCATATATCGTACTGCTTAAGCGGTTAGTGAAAACTAAATTGGCATAGAAGCGAGTCTATCTAGACATAAAAATTAATAATTAATAACAAGAAAATAGGTGTGAGACATTCTTAGTTGCGCGTATTTAGTATTAATAAAGGGTAGGATATGTAAGGGGGCAAATTTGTTCAGATACGGCGTATCTGTTGTGGCGCGTCTAGGTACATCAGGCAAGGCATAGACATCAAGGCGTTATACATTTAAACCGTCTGCCCGGCCATAATTACTAAGCCGGATGAGTAGCGGGTACTATGCGGGTGTCGGATCTTTTAATTCTAGCAGGTTAGGCATGCGTGGTGAATCCCCAGCCTGGTGCTGCCGGCCCATTGCACTGAAAATTAAAGAGCTTGGTAGCCAGTATAACCAAGGGAAAGGTTGTGCTAAGGGCCTATCTGTTTGCGAGACTAGTAACTATTGGGATCAGAATACAAGTAGCTACGTCTACGTGTCAGCATGTCTGGTAACTGTGCGGCATCCAAGCCACGGTGGGAGACATAAATCATGGATTACCACTGATCTGATGACACCTGGCTAACTGACAATATAGCGCTGCTAGTGTCAGGCCATCTTACAACGGGGTGCTCCAGATAAAATTAGATACTATGAACAGTGTTTAATGGATCAAGTAGTGCCGGTTGGCTAACTCCCATTGAAGTTTCTCAACGAGGGATAATAGCCTGATGGGTGCATGTATCCGCTGGCGGTGGCCTATTGGGTCAGGCTGGAGGTCTCTAGTGCCCGGGAAAGAATCGCCTATACCTTTCGCACCAAGACTCCCCTCCCTTAGCTGTATGCCCCGTGTAATTATAACAGTAAAGAAAGTGCAATTAAAGGAAACATCATGTAGGAAATCATAATAAATTGTAAAGTAAGGAATGCAAAACTATAAAGTATAAAGTCCTGGCTCAGAGTCTCTATCTGCTGTCATTGCCTTAAATTCCTCATAGGTCTTTTGCAGCCGTGCAGCTGGTTTGCGGTAGGAGTCATAAGTTTCCTGCTCGTTTAGGTCTGTGGGGGGTTGTATGGGTGCTGTCTGCTCCGTTTCCTCTCAGCCTTGCCGACGCTTCCTCTGTTCTTGTCCTCCCGGTTCTCTAATTCTCCCTCCATGGGTGTCTGCTGCTGTAACTGGAGGGTCTGGAGAAATCCTGCAGGGTCTTCGTCTGCGGACAACGTGAGTATCGAGTCTTTTTGTGGGACCACCAATGTGCCTGTTGCGCCCCACCGGTACCGGATTCCCTTGTCTCGCAGTTGTTGGGTGATCGGCGAGAGTTTTCTCCGCTCGAGCAGTGTTGCAAATGGGATGTCTGCAAAGACTCTTACTCGGTGGTTGTCCACAGTAACGGTGGGGGTTTTCCTGGAGTAGGCCATCATCGCCATTTTAACTGCTACGTTTCGGGTAACAGCTATTATATCTCTTGAGGCATCCGCTGGGGCGGTCAGGGATTTCCGGATTCGGAACGCGGCCGTTATCGGCCTTGTGTCTCCATCAGGTTTTGCTCCCATAGCCGCTGCCACTTGGTTTGAGTAATCCAGTAGGGCCTCTGAGTCTATATCCTCAGGGGCTCCACGGATGCGGACATTCCGTTTACGATGGCGTGTGTCCATCATTGTAACCGTGCGCGTGAGCCCCTGCAGCTGAAGTGTCAGTGCCTCTACCTGCCTTTTGGTGTCTGTCAGGGAGTTGTCTCTGTTACCCTCTCGGGTTTCAATTGCGTCCAGGCGCCCTTTCAGTCCAGCGACCTCCGTCTTTACACCGGCCAGGTCAGATTTCCACATCTCTCGGAGATCGATGAGGAGCTTCTTAATGTCACCTTTAGTGGAGGGTGAGTCATCAGAGTCTGAGGTCTCCGACCCGTATAACGCGGGTGTCGGGGTTGCGGTCTGGGATTCCCCCCTCTCCAACGAGGAATCACTGTCACTGTGGGGCCTGCTCGGCGCCATTTTGGCCTGCATAGTTGGTTGCGGCCTTGCGAAGGAGCGCCTAATGTCGGGCTGGTGGGAGCTCTCTGGGCGGGTGTTTTTCTTATTTTTTTTCCCCATATCTCTGCAAGGGGTTTGGTGGTTGTTGCTGTTTGCCTTGTGGGTCTCGGTTCGGCTTTTTCGTGGCTTTTGGGTCGGTTTTCTATTCGTGAAGCAGGAGCTCCAAATAAACACGTCTTGTGTGCTGCTCTGCTGGCCACGCCACTCTACCCGTACCTTTTTAAGTATGACAACACTCAATTCACAAGTGACGTAACTACAGAGTTAGTGTGTCAAAGTAAATCTGATGATTGCTCTTTAATCCCTAGTAAATGTATTCATTGATGTGCTGCTATATAAGTGTATACTTATATACCAACACTTTACGTTACCAACCTAACATTAGGTTTAATATATCTCAAGCAGGCTCGTGAGATTGTATTAACAAAGTAAAAATACATATTGTATTTGAATTACACAAGGGAGATTGTTATAAGTAACAACTCAAACACAGAGCTAACATGATACCCTGTGCAAAAACAGGTGTAAAGATAATACAAATAAAAGTTTCACTTTGCTTAGCTAGTGTACCTACCTAAACCCTTCGCACAAGAGAGCTTCCTAATCAATGTATTAATAGTGGACTGCATGTACTACAATGTGACAAATGATAAAACGGGAAACAGAATTCATTGTCAACCTGGATATAAATAGGAACTTGAGTGACCTACAGGGCCTGACTTCAAATCCAGTAAATTAATTTAATGTGAATTTATGCATTGGATGAATTGAAAGCTGACCTTTAACTAGGCTTAATCAACCAATATCAATCCCCACCCTCATTATTACTCTAGTTGATAGAAAGAAATCCGTATATAATCATGGTTCCGTGAGCTACTAAAAATGCCTTCGCAGGACAGTGCAGGTAGGTACTTTCAGCAGTTGTCACGATTTTTTATAATAAGAGTTTTGTGGAGCAGGTGTGCATAAAAATCAGCTATGTATTGGAATATCACATATCTTAATATTTATCAAGGCAAAACAGGTTTGCAGGGTGCAAATGGGCAGATCTTGAAATGCAGTCTTCCACTGGTTTCTTTTAGACTTCTGCGCAAAATGAAATCGTAGTTCGTCTGAATTGATTCAATCGAAAAAAAATTGTGGAGTTTTGTCCATGTAGCATTCAGTTTGAACAAAATCCATCCATGGGATGCATCGTTGAAAAAACTATTTGGGTGAACCAAAATGGTGCAAAAATGCGCCTATTATTGTACTGTTATGCATAAATGACTAAAATATTTCTTAGCCCAATAGGTAGCCAGTATGAGGTATTTTTGCAATGCCAATTACAGTATCATTTCTGTACTAAAAAAATATGAAGCGAAAACTTAGTAAATTATTTTTTTTTAAAAGAGGGAGCATGAGCAGGAGCCATTTTATTTTGAAAAAAAGGGAATTTTCTTTTTAAAAATGGAAGGAAGGGGGGGCGTGGCCAACTGCCGAACGGAGCGGCCGCATGGAGTGATTGCTCCGTGAACCACCGTGCCAAAAGCAATAATAAGCTGTCTGGAGAGCAAAAAAAAACCATCCCCCGGGAGCGGACGCTGTTGGAGACCCACATGGCACCCTCGAAACAAACTAAAATCACGGACCCGGTGCGGCAAACCGGGAAAAGCCGCGTGCGGCAAATCAAAGATGGCGGTGGGTCCGCACCACACTCACCGGGATCCGAGGGTTTCACTGACCTAGAAGACTGTCTATCTCAAAAGCAGACGCCCCAGTAACAAATAAAAGCCTACCCTCCATGATGCAGGACCTAAAAGGGTCCCTCAGAGCAGACCTCCGCCAAATCGCTGCAGATCTGCGCAATGATATCCAGGAGCTGGGGGGACGCACAAATCAACTGGAGGCTAAGACAGATGAACTCTGCATAGCGCACAATGACATTGTGGATAAACTACAAAAGGTAGAAGAAGAACAGTCCACTATGCGCCTAAAAATCGCCGACATGGAGGATAGAGCAAGGCGGAACAACCTGCGCTTCAGGGGCATTGCAGATACCGTAACCCAAGAGGCCCTGCCGCAATACCTGAGGGCAGGGCCGCCACCAGAAATTTTGGGGCCCCCAACTCAGCTCAGGGTCTGGGCCCCCAGGGGCCCGCCTCCAAATACCGCCCACTGGGTCCGCCTCCATATACTGCCCACAGGAATACATACACAGACACAAACACACACACTGATACAAAAGGACACAGATACATACTAACAGACACACATACTGAAACGCATACAGGCATACATACTGACACACACATACTGAGACATACACACAGGCATACATAGTAAAATACAGACACATACTAACATACATACAGACACACATGCATGAAGACATAAAGACACATACATACATACAGACACCGACATACATACACACATTCATACATACATACAGACATACAGACACTGACATCCATACACACATTCATAATGGCATACAGACATACATTCATACATACAGACTGACATATATACAGACCTACTGACAGACATACATGCATACAGACATCCATACACACAGACATACGTTCATAATGATATGCAGACATACATTCATACTGGCATACAGACATACATACATACAGACATACATACACACACAGACATACATACAGATAGAAATACATGCAGTTAGACAGACAGACATAGACATACATGCATGCATGCATCCAGACAGACATACATAGACATGCATGCATACAGACAGACAGGCATACACATACATACATACAGACAGACATACATACACAGACATACATGCATGCATACAGACAGACACACATGCATACAGACATAGACATACATACATAGACATACAGACAGACAGACATACAGACAGACATACATACATAGACATACATACATAGACATACATGCATAGACATACATGCATACAGACATACATACAGACAGACACACACACACAGACATACATACATACAGACACACACACAGACATACAGGCAGACAGACACATACATACATACACATACATGTACACAGACTTACAGACAGACATACATACAGACATACATACACAGACTTACAGACAGACACATACATAGACATACATACATGCATACAGACAGACATAAATAAATAGACATACATACACAGACATACATACATATACATACACAGACAGACATACATACATTCATACATACATACATACACATACATGCATACATACATACATACAGACATACATACATAGACATACACAGACAGACATACATACATTCATACATACATACATACACATACATGCATACATACATACATACATACAGACATACATACATAGACATACACAGACAGACATACATACATACATAGACATACATACATAGACATACAGACAGACAGACACATACATACATACATAGACATACATACATAGACATACATGCATACAGACATACATACATACATACAGACAGACAGACATACAGACACAGACAGACAGACACATACATAGACATACATACATACACATACATGTATACAGACATACAGACACAGACATACATACAGACACACATACACAGACTTACAGACAGACACATACATAGACATACATACAGGCATAAATACATAGACATACATACACAGACATACATACATATACATGCACAGACATACATACATACATACACATACATGCATACATACATACACAGACATACATACATAGACATACACAGACAGACATACATACAGACATACATACATACACATACATGTATACAGACATACAGACAGACATATATACATACATAGACATACACAGACAGACATACATACATAGACATACATACATAGACATACATAGACATATACAGACAGACATACATACATAGACATACAGACAGACAGACACAGACATACACAGACAGACATACACAGACAGACATACACAGAAAGACACACACACACAGTGCTCATTTTCTAGCCACCCTTCTGTCTCTTACCTTTGCAGGAGGGTGGCTGGGGATGATGGGAGTCGGCGCGGCTCCCTCTTCACTTGCGCGCGTGCTCCTCCCGCGTGGAGTGTGCTGGGAGGAAGTGACCACTTCCTCCCAGCAGCACTTGCAGCTGCTTTTTTTTTTTTTAAAGCGGCCCAGTTGCGCTATACCACGGCCCCCAGGGCCGCCGGGCCCGTGACAACCGTTACGGTTGTCACCCCCTGATGGTGGCCCTGCCTGAGGGCCATGTGCAAAGCTCTAGTTCCCCACCTGGAAGATGAGGCCTGGCTGCTAGACAGGGTACACCGCCTCCCTAGACCCACCAGGTTCACTGCTGATACTCCCAAAGATACTATTGCCCGTTTCCACTACTACGGCTCTAAAGAGGAGCTCCTCAAAGCAACAAGGAAAACCGCAACACTACCAGAGCCCTATCAGGGGATTAGTATCTGTGCTGACCTCTCGGCAGCCACCATGGCACGCAGGAGAGAATTTGTCGATGTCACCAAAACACTACGCAACCACAACATACCATACAGATGGAACCTGAGGTGGGACTGGGTAAACTTAAAGAATGGGGCTTACACCACGCAATGGGTCACTCCTCTCCGCAACGGCCTCCGCCGAAAAAGATGAGACCAGAATGGACACTAGCAGGCTCTCCAATGAAACTGAACACCACAGCCGCTGAATGATCCGCGACCTGGGTCAATCCAAGTCTTCATAGAACACTTGAGTATCACAAATAGTTTATCGATGTTTTCTTGTTAACCATTAATACCTTGACTAATGTATATCGGAGCTATATGTCTTTAATGACTTACTAACTGATAGTGGTGATGTATTAGGCTTTGGGGAATATTGGGCCTGAAGCAGCGGGGGGACCTCTGTGACCAACAGGGGGCATACATCCAGGGCCTGACAAACATAATCAGGGGCATGACCATCTACTATCGGGCGCATGCACACTGACCGCCCCTACAACCAACACGGTCATGCAGGCCGCAATCTTGGGTGACACGCTCCACTGCTCTCATAAGACTGGTTGAACCCGACGACTGTAGATATAACAGATTACCAAGTTATGTAAAATACAGAATGGGTTGATTGCATATATCATTGGTATAAGTCAGCTGACATGACGGCTCACATCTAGACCACATCCATATCACATCCAGTCCCCTTGAGCTGGTTATCTTCAGCGCTTACAGATGGGGTACCTCCTAGGTCACAGGGACTACGGAGCCAGGTGCCAAGTAGAACAGTATAACTTGGCCCAAGGTCGCCAAGGCTATCTGACGTCAACCACTCTAATGCAATTCAGCAAGGGAATACGGTATTATTCCTAATATATTTAAGATTCATGTTTGAATCTCTGTTTATACGGTTAAACATCAGCCACGTTTAAAGTGCAGATAATCCAAATCGACACTAAGGGCTGCATAACGGTGGGACAATCGCCACCCCTCCTTGACCATATCATGTGTAGTGTATCTCGACACTCACAACCTGGTCCCTTTCTTTGCGACAATCGCAAAGGAGTCTTGTATATATCTTATTATTTGTGTTGTTTATTATGGTTTGATTTTAATTTTGTACTAAATCGTTCTGAGAACCGAAAAATAGGCAGGAGTCACACACTTATGTACATGAAGAAATATCGCAAACATCACAGGCAGGTGCCGTTCAGTCACGCACAGATCCGCCCCACCTATGTTTACGGACAGAGGGAACAAAGTTCTAAGGTGGGAATAGTAAGCAGAAGAAATTTACAACAATCACATAGGGTGATTTATTATACCCACAATGATGTCCTCATTTAGAGTTTTTCCACTTAATGTGAAGGGCCTCAATAGTCCCCACAAAAGACGCCTCGCAGTCCAAGAAATGTAAAAATCCAAAGCAGCTAAAGTGTGTCTGCAGGAAACCCACTTATGCTCACGTAAGCCACCCCAACTCTACACAAAAAAATACCCCCAAGCGTTCCACGCCTACTCCCCGAGTAAGTCTAAAGGGGTCTCCATCTTATTCCACACGGATTGGGTCTTCCAGGAAATTAAGCGATATACTGATACGACTACTGGTTCTGGTGGGATCCCTGAACGGCTTTCTAGTTACCGTGGTGTCCCTCTATGCCCCTAATGACAACCAAATCACCTTTATTCGCAAAGCTCTGAAAAAAGTAGCATCCCTGAAACAGGGACATGTCATTATCTGTGGCAACTTTAACTGCGCACCGAATCCTGAGTTAGATATAAACAGAGAACAGAATAAACATCCCACAGCGCAATCACGTACCAAGGGAAATCTTTTTTCCAACTTACTCTTTGAACATAACTTGTTTGACACATGGCGCTATCCCAAAGACAAAGATTATACGTACTTCTCCCCCGTCCATATGACTTACTCACGTATAGACCTCTGCATAGTAGATGCCAGGACCCTACCAAATGTAACAGAGGTGTCCATAGGGATGAGGACCTGGTCAGACCATGCACCAGTCGTGGTCACGTTCGCAGCACTATACCCAGCTAGGGGAAGGGGAAAGTGGAGGCTTAACGAAGGGCTGTTGGACAGAGCCCAGGTGTTGACCGCAGTGACTAGGGAGGCCTCTGAGTACTTTAAAGAAAACACCTCAGATGAGATCTCTATCAGCACGGTATGGGTAGCTCACAAGGCGGTGATAAGAGGGGTGCTAATCAAGGAGGGTTCAAAACATAAGAAAATCCAAACAGATGCACACAACACACTTATGAAAGAATACACGGAGATAGAGGCACAGAATAAATCAAAACCGTCCAAAACACTTACCAAACGTATAGGGGAACTGCAGAGCGAGCTACATTCTCTCTCCCTAAACGCGACTGAACAGTGGATGAGGTCCCTGAAATTGACATATTACACTCAGGGGAACAAGGCAGGCAGACTACTAGCAAATAAGATTAAGGCAAAGCAACTCCAATCTAAAATTCCCTTCATCAACTCTCTAAAGGTAAATTATATAACCCAGAGGACATTGTCAATGAATTAGCGCAGTATTACCGCAACCTTTACAACCTAAAAGACGACCAGAAATCACCCCACCCATACCTAAATGACATACACGCTTTTCTGGGGAGCACGACGCTGCCCCACCTTGACCAACACCAGAGCATATCGCTTGACTCCCCATTTACGTAAGACAAAGTTAAATGTGCAATACATTCTTTGCCAAAACACAAGGCCCCAGGCCCGGACGGGCTCTCAAACTACTATTACCACAAATTACCGCCAACCCTGACCCCTTTCCTCACTATGCTTTTCAATGACATTAAAACCTTCTATGCCTAAAGAGATGTTGGAGGCGCACGTGGTAACACTTCCCAAACCAGGCAAACCGCCCACTGTAAGCGAAAACCTCAGACCCATATCCCTGTTAAATGCAGACACAAAACTCTATGCTAAATTGTGGGCATCAAGGATCAAACCTCTTCTAGCGGACTTGGTGTCGGAAGAACAAGCAGGCTTTGTACCGGGCAGGCAGGCAGGTGACAACACCAGACAATTTATAAATTTCATCAACTGGGCTAGGATTAGCAAACAGGGAGTGACCGTTCTGGCGCTCGACGCTGAAAAAGCATTCGACCGCATGAACTGGGACTATATGAAGCTAACGCTCACAAAAATGGGTTTCTCTTCATCCACCTTGGGAGGAATTATGGCCCTCTACCAAGCGTCTTCAACTCTGGATTTTTATCCAAGCCGTTCGATATAAGTAATGGCACTTGCCAGGGATGCCCACTTTCGCCTCTCTTGTTTATTCTGAGTCTCGAACCAGTCATCCACTGCATAAAAACACACCCAGGTATTAGGGGCCTAGACACTGCAGCTGGGGTTCAGAAAATTGCACTATTTGCAGACGATGTCCTGCTCTACCTAACTCACCCGCAAACCTCCATTCCATATCTGATGGAACTCCTGTCACAATAAGGGGGGGTCTCGTACTACAAAAATAAACTCAAAAAAACCCAGGCATTACCCATCGGCTTACCCCCCATGCGGTACAATCCCTATACCTTTTTCGAACTATACCTATAGAGCTACCAGACAAAACCCTGAAGAGGTTTCAATCTATCTATAACGCATATTTGGAAAAAAAAAAAACCAAGGATAGCTAGACGCCTAACCTGGCAAACACCATTGAAAGGGGGCCTGGGCATTCCGGACGTGAAGTCCTATTATAAGGCAGCGATATTAGCACAGGGACTGGAGGTCCTGTCAACTGCCAAACCTCCGCTTTGGTTGCACCTAGAGGATGCGTGCTTACACCCAAACAAACTAGAACACATACTGAGGTCATATAAAAAAATGGGACACTAAAAAGCACAACCCTCTGCTGAGTACACGTTTCTTGATACGCAGCTGGCTGAGATGGGCCCGCACACTCACGGGAGTGGACAATCTCATATATTTTGCTCCCACAAATATCCTTTCGGCACTATCGCATGACATACCCATAACATCCTGGATACAAAAAGGAGTTAAATATATACGCCACCTATTCACGCCACAGGGCCTGAAGTCTTTCCCAGAACTGCAAACAGAATTTGATCTACCAGCTAGAGATATCTTTACCTACATTAGGCTAAAACATATAACACATTCACACAACGTACATCACTACGAAGAGTCCCAACTCACTCTCTTTCGACGTCACTGTATAGGTAAGGGTGCGAAAATTAAATAATTTTCCCTGTGCTATACCGCCATAAATGACGTAGAGCCAATGACCAAACACACATACATGGAACAGTGGGAGAAAGAACTTGAAACCTCTATCCCCACCCCGCTCTGGCTTCAAGCCATCCAAACCACCAAGGCATCCTCACATAGTTTGTCCCATTGGGAAGCATATTGCAAACTCCTAATGAGGTGGTACTTGGTCCCAACTCGGCTGGCACACATGTACCATAATGTTTCTCACAAATGTTGGCATTGCGGTCTACACGCAGGTACTCTCAAACACATCTTTTGGGAGTGCCCCATATTGGGATCATATTGGCAACAAATAGGGGGGGCCCTCACACGGATTATGCCGATACCAATTCCATTTACGCCGGAATGCTACCTCCTCCACCTCTCCCCGACTATTTTCTCACAACCACAAAGGGTAGTTGCCATACACATACTAACGGCAGCAAAAACCAGCATAGCGAGTCACTGGAAAGGAACTAATGCTCCCTCATTCGCAGAAGTGTGGAACAGAGTAGATGCCACATGCGAATATGAACTTATGGCATATAGGCTCAGTGGCAAAGAGGAGATACACACACTAAAATGGGCTGGTTGGACTGATAACAGATTGACCATAAAACCCGTAGTCCATAGACCACAGACGATAGACATGAAACTCAGACCCACATAGCCCTCCTACAACAATTGTGACCAAACATAACCTGCTCGCAACACACTCTCTCAGGTGACACCTGCCGACATGTGTGAACATTGTGTACACATCAGGTATTAACGCGCACAGTTCGATTGGTGTTGTTTTTCCTTTTTTCTTTTCTTTCTCCTTTTTCCCCATCCCTTATAGTTACATTTTATCTATTATTCAGAAGCATGTGCACAGTTTCTGTAGGCGGGAGGTACGAAGGGCGGACATCTCTCGCCTAACCACTCGTAGGGAGGCCCGGTCACGAGTCCCTCTCCCAACCGACATAAGTTACTCAGACACAGATAGGTTGAAACATGATCAGAGAGCAGACGGCACCTGGTAGATAAAAGAAATACACCGAAAATGAGCAACATACAAAAGCCAATATATAAAAGCCAATATACGACCTACAAGGTAGCAACACCATAAGTATCAGGATACAGAGATAGCCCGAGTCCATTACAACACGACAAGGACTAAATTAGGAAATAAGTATGTTGTAATACAATGTAAAACCGGCACTACACAACAGGCAGAAAGGAATCTACAATAGATATTCAATCACACACCTCGACACCTGAGAGTGCTGCAGACACCGTCAGTAATGACAATATGCAAATTGATGTAAATAGCATGACGATTGGGCAACTTCTTAATCTGAAATGTTGAAGATGTAACATTCTATGTAATAATGTGTAAACTTTGTATTGTGCAAAGTATGTTATTTTCTTTCCCCCTTTCCCCTCTTTTTTTCTGTATCCCAAATGCATATCACGTATGTGCAAAAAAACAAAATCTTAATAAAAAACAGATATTGGAAAAAAAAAAAATGGAAGGAAAAAGTGAGGTAAATGACCACACATTCTCCTGTTCCACCCTGAGAATAACAAAGCTTTCTCACACATTGAATCTACAGTGTCAGTAACCGACCTTCGCTGTGAAATAAAGCACACTGCAAATCAAATAATCTGTCTATTACAAGAAATAAATAAAAAATATAAAAAATATAAAAAATAAATAAAAAGATCCGAAATCAGTGAAATAATTCTAAATCAGTGAATCAAGGTTGGTGTTAGTAGTAGTGGCTAGGGACAGCAGTAACCTAACCACCGTCTCACAGCAGAATATCTCCCATGCCCACACAGGGATAGCATTGATACAACACACAAGCACTGCTGGTCTGTCCCTAGATAGCTGAAGTTAAAGTGTCTAGAAGAATATTGTATGTTCCTATATATACATTCCTTTTACTGCTCCTACCTTTTTATCCCTATTGATCACCTCTCCCATGATCTGGGGTGGGGGGGGAGGGGGGGGATCAACATTTAGGTGGTTGACCCTTAACCATCAGTAAACTCTTTTCCACCTATAATTTTTTGTCACCTCTTGATTGGACAGGAGTGATATGAGATAAAGCCCACTTCACTGGACAGTTCAGTTTCTTCTCCATTCTCCATCCTTCTCATTTTTCTGGCACCACATACAGAACTCTGAATCACAAAATAAACTAAACCTGCAGGGTCCTGCAGTGCCAGGAAAACGGATATGTTTTCCTGGCACTGGAGAGTCCCTTTAACTTAAAAGTATTTTCTCTTACTTAGCTTGATTTGTGACAGTTGTTATTCCTCACAACTGTGTGGAGACGGGTACTACAGAAGTTAGGAATTGTAAAAGTTAACATGTAGGATATTGTATACACAATATGTGTATAGTGTGGTGCCCTCCAATAAGACCAGGCTAATCTCAACCGAATTGTGGATTTTAGGACAATTTAACAGTTTGCGATGTTTCTAGTTTGCTATGTTTGTCTATAGTTTGTTTAGTTGTCAGTTCACCATAATTCACTGTTCAGTGAACAAACCCTTATTCTTTCCCATATATTATCCAGTACATGTGTTATTGATAACCTATACAATTGTTCTTCTATATTTCTCTTTATAGGAAATACAAGTTCTGTTTGGAAAAGTATCCAGCCATTGTTAATATAAGGTGAATAGTTTGTGCAACATCAATGTAACCTTGTAGCCAAGGAGAGTGGACAATGACAACTTCACTGTACAAGTCAGTGGGGGTGAGCATGTGTACTGTGTGGCCGTCGCATTCAAAATAACTGAGTGAGTAAAGCAACGAATCTGCGTCAAATTTTGCGGTAAGCTTTGAACATTCCTCCGCGGAAACTATTCGGATGATTTGTAAGGCTTTCAGGGAGAATGCAATGTGTGGAGCTCAAATAAGAGTGTGACACAAATGCTTTGAAGACGGTAGAAAATCTGTTAAAAGATTGTTTGCCCTTGAGACTTCTTGCTTTTCCCAAAAGTAAAATCACCTTTGAAAGGGAAGATATTTCAGACCATCGATGAGATTCAGGTAAACACCTGTGCCACTAAGGTAACGCCGTTGGCTAATATATAACCAGTATAATCTCTTCAACCCATGAAGGTTTTAGTTTCAAATCCCGGCAGGGTTGACTCAGCCATTCATACTTCTGAGATAGATGAAATTAGTACCATTAAATTGGGTGAGATAGTAGCATCCCTGGATGTTGGGCAAAAGTAAAATCCCCAGTACATAATTGGTCAAGAAGGATTTTTTTTCCAAGTTTGTTGCAAAATTGGAAGTGCTTCAGACTGGGTTTTTTGCCTACTTTTGGATCAACAGCAAAAACATATGTGAGGAAGGCTGAACTTGATGGACGCAAGTCTCTTTTCAGCTATGCAACTATGTAACTATTATTATTATTATTATGTTATTTATATAGCACCAACAAATTGTGGGGATATTTATGGGATAATAATAGTAAACAGTTGAGAATTGCCCACTATTTCAATTCTCAGATCCCAAAGATCGTTATCGTGTAAATTAAATGTATTCCATATAAATAAAATCACAATTTGTTATAAAAATAGATACAATTTATTGTGACAATTTAAATAATAATAATAATATGTAATATGCGTGATAATAATCAATGAATGTTCAGTATAACATGAGTATGCAATACAATGGCAATACACATTCCAATAGTTAACATAGCAATTGTCAAACAACATTTATGACGGTGTTTCACAGAGCTTGCATCTATTCTCATGTAATTTTAAATAAAATAACATTTAAACCAGCTCATTAGTCACTTCCTGGAACCATCCAATAAGAGTAATCTACCATGTTCTATAAGCAGAATTTTAACTTGCCTAAACAGATATTTTATCTTATTTTAGAGCAAATCAATACACCTGGATAAATATCACGATATGCTAACGTGATAAATCACATAAATACATAATTATTCTAATTTCATCTGCAGAATAGAATGGTTATAACTATATGCTTCTTAGTTAACTAAGATTTCTAAATATCGAAATCTGATCGTGATTTATCCAGTCATATATCATGCTATTAGAAAAATTTAATTAATTAAGATTAATTAAATGAAACCAGTATAATTACCAGTTGAAGAGATGTTCTCATCAGATGTTCTCAGGTAGCTAGGTGTCAAGGAATGTTTGTCATGGGTCTCTTTCTCGCTCTGACTCACTTGCTTCTTTCTGACTCCTTGTCTTTCTTCTCCCCTTGCTTACTCCTTTTGCTTTCCTTGCTCTTTTTCTTCTTCCTCTTTGTCTTAACTTTTAAAGGGAAAAATGATCTGTTCGTCACGAGGTGATAGACCAATAGAAAACTGGAGGTGTGGTTACCTTCCAGATAGCAATTTAAGTATTTGGTCTATAGAGGGCACTCTCGTCCCACTAAACATACCTATCCAGGAAATAGTTAACTTTTCCTGGTGGCTATTCTGACATTATTTAGCTTATCTTTATAGTTATGTATAACTTAAGTTTTCTGTCAGGTCAAAGTGTTTCTTTGGGCTTTCTTCAGACTATGTGTCTGGCAAATTCTGCTATAATTTCTAATATGACAGTTATAACTAAATATGACCTCTAAATTACAATGGGACCTTATACACTATCGAAAGTAAAATTAAATTATTTACTCTTCTCTGTCACAAATGTCTTGGTTTAGAATTTATTCTATTCCATTAGCATTTAGACAGTCTGTCCATCCCCCGTTCTCATTTCATATCACTTGATTTGTATATACAAACATTCCTAAGCTCCCAGCTCAGTAGTTAGCGTTACAGACAGGATAGAAATCTTGTGTCTTTTGTTGGCTTGAAAATAACAAAATGGAGTCTACTCTGTTCAGAGTGACTCTGACAATATACATTTTAATTTCTATCATAGCACAACATGTCTGCCGATATAAATATCCTGACAAAATTCCGCAGCGCTTTACAGTGGGCGGACGAACAAACAAACATGTAATTGTAACCAGACAAGTTGGACACCCAGTAAAAGAGGGGTTGAGGGCCCTGCTCAATGAACTTACATGCTAGAGGGAGTGGGGTAAGGTGACACAAAGGGTAAGGGTAGTATTAGACTAATGACAGTTGCAAGAGAGGAGTCAGTCGGGAGCTATCTAACTATGTAACCTGGGTAATCTGAATGTACCTTTTCTGAACTTTCTAGTCATTTTCCCACATTTTTTTCGAATATATTGTATTTGAAAGAGAACTGACAAAAGTGCAGATGTGGGCTACAAAGAGTGGAATTTTTTAGTACTGGGAAAAAAATGAGAAAACCTTGAATTCATTTATTTTAGATTTAAAAAAGCATCTCAAAGTGGATATGATAACTTTATAGGAATACATAGTGCATGGGAGTAAGGAAAAATCTTCATTACAATGTTGGCATCAAGAAAGATTACTCCCGATTTAGAGAGACAAATGGAAATCAGGATTTTCTATAATTTCTAGTTGAGATTCTCAACTCAATTGGATCAACAGCAGAGATGAGTTGAAAACAACGTAATGGATTTAAGACTTTTTTTTTTTCACTGATCAGTCACAACATAAAAACCACAGGTAAAGTGAATAACTAAGTGGTGGGATATAAGGAAGTAAATGAGCTGTCAGTTCTTGAAGCACAAAAAAGGACCAGTGAAAAAAATCTGTGTAATTTGGACAATGGCCAAATAGCGATGACAAAATGACCGGGTTAGAGTGATGTAGAATTATTAAAAATCTTTATTGAACCTGTATTGAATTATTGTACTAACTCCATTTTAATCTCACATAACCTCACATTATGACAGACCCTCCATTTTGTCTACATTACATGACAGAATTTCCTAACAGCATTTAGTATAATGAATAGAGACTGTATTTTCTATAAAGACATGACTAACCCCGGAATTGCTGAATCTCCTGTAATTTGCAACATAGTATAATCTGAAGGCCATGAGAACACTGTACTAATGAAATGTTCTATTCATAAAAGAACCTTGCACCTGATCACGAGACTGACATCACTAACTACGTAAAATGACGCCCAAGCCCCCTTTCCACCGAGTAAACCTCATGCTGGGAAAGATGGCGCTTGAGCCATCCGTCCACACCCGTGTCCAGAACAATACCACCTCTCGGTGGGAGGACACCTAGCTAACCACTTAGTTTTTGAGCCAATTAATCATATTGATGGGTGGACATTGACACAGACACTTAACAATTAATCCAATTAATGATGTTTATTTACTGATATCTTGATAATCAATGATGATGCAAAATCCCCCTTATAAGGGCCTGCGAGCCCGCTTTTTCCTCAGATGCCAATAAATTTCCTCGAAGTTATTTTAACCTGAACTCCGTGTGTCAGTCTGAATTACTTCTGCGTATACGCAATTTAATCATCTCAAATTTGGACAGGAACAGATAGACATTTAAACATATTTGTTTATTTCTAAATTAATCTACATCAAGAGTATCCCCAAATGGCAATTCTTGTGTGGTGTTCCCGGTATGCTCTGGTTAGTTGTGGTGAAAGGACAATTCATAAACCAATGTAAGGGTAATGGGAGCGAAGGCTAGCCCATCTGGTCCGATCGCACAGAAGAGTTACTATAGCTCAAATTGCTGAATAGCTTAATGCTGGCAGAAAGGTCTCAGAATACACGGTTCATCACAGTTTGCGGCGTATGGGGCTTCGTAACAGCAGACCGGTCAGAGTGCTCATGATGGCCCCTCTCCGCTGCTGAAAGCACTTTCAATGTGGACGTAAAAAAAAGAACTCGACCATGAAGCAATGGAAGAAGGTTTCCTGGTCTGATGAATCATGGTTTCTATTTAATCAGGAGGGTGATTAGGTGTGTCATTTATCTGGGGAACATATGGCAGCAGGATGAACTATGGGAAGAAGGCAGGCTGGTGGAGGCAGTGTAATGCTGTGGGCAATGTTCTGCTGAGAAAACTTGGGTCCTGGTATTCATGTGGATATTACCTTGACACGTATCACCTACCTAGAGATTGTTGCAGACCACATACACCACTTCATGGCAATGGTGTTCCCTGATGGCAGTGTCTTCTTTCAGCAGGATAATACACCTTGCCACACAACAAAAAAATGTTCAGGAATGGTTTGAGAAACATAGAAAAGGGTTTAAGGTCTTGCCTTGGCCTCCAAATTCCCCATTAAGCAATTCCGATTGAGCATTTGTGGGGTTTGCTTAAACAGCAAATCCAATCCATAGAGGCTTCACCTCTCATCTTGCAGGACTTAAAGCATCTGCTGCTAATGTCTTGGTGTCAGATACAACAGGACAGTGTTTCCTAACCCAGTCCTCAAGGCACACCTACCAGTCCAGGATTTAAGGATTACCCAGTTTTGTCTAAGGTGTTTTTAGAAAAAAAAGAAAAAAACACCTTAGACACAACTGGGTCAGCCCTAAATCCTGGACTGGTAGGTGTGCCTTGAGGACTGGGTTGGGAAACACTGCAACAGGACACGTTCAGAGGTCTTGTGGAGTCCATGCCTTGATGCATCAGAGCTGTTTTGGCAGCTACACAATATTAGACAGTTGGTTTTAATATTGTGGCTGATTAGTGTATATTTACTATGTAACTATGTAATGTCTAAACTACGTTATATATTGTCACAATTTCTTGTTTAAAATGTGATTTCCATGCCCACCTCTTCCCATTAATAGCTGTAGCCAGTTAGTCACATAATATAAATATACTACAGAAATTAAGCCCACCCTTGTTCTAAATCATCTTCTTTTAATATGTTGCTAAAATTCCACTTCTGTTCTGCAGCAGGTGAAGTGGAGTGTGTATTAACATAGGAGATGAGTGAAATTGTTAAACTGAAAACATTTAACTTCACATGAACAGAGCAGCAGACTGTCGAGTCAAAGATTGCCCAATTTACTAATGCCTTTCGGGTTTCCATGGAAACTTTAAATACCCAACAATTAGTATTCAGTAAATAAAAATAATTAAATAAACCTTATTTATTTGGGAAACAGAATGAAAATAAATATAATTTGAAACTGGTTGTCATAGAAATTAAGTTAACATATCCTAACTCAACCAACTCACTCCCTTAATAGTTATGGTTGGTAGTATAGATGTATGTCTGTCTGTCTGTCTATCTCCATTATGAAGGGTGGAAGAATTGCTGTTTCTGTCTTTGCCGGCGCATTTATGTTAAACCAAAAGGGTATTTGATAGACATAAATATCAGCCAATTGATTCAAATAGAATAGTTCTTTTGCAAGTCCTGTGAAGATATATTTATCGCTGTTCTAATTTGGCACTCCACTCAGCAAACACCAAAACAATAAAACGCAATGCTTAGCAGATATACCCCCAATGAAAATGTGCATATGTTTATTTATGCCTTTTTCTCATTGAGACATATCTAGAAACATCTTGCAAAAGTTGCACATCTCTTGTCTGCAGCCTTTGCAAGCCCTCCCCTTCTTACCCCTGCCCAGACTTTCTGTGGCTGTCCAATCACAGACTTCCTAACGCAGTCCAATGAGAAGTCTTCCAAGGCATGTGCTCTGAACAATTGTCTTCTTGAGTTTATCTCCACTGAGTTAACCCCTTAAGGACCAAACTTCTGGAATAAAAGGGAATCATGACGTGTCAGACATGTCATGTGTCCTTAAGGGGTTAAACAACCAGGAAGTAACAAGGGCGGTAGTCTGGTTGACAGCCAGGGGGGAGTAACCAGGTTAATTTATAATAGTGCCAATTTCTATTGAAATCTGAAGTGCTATAGGAGCCGCGAGTGTCCCTTTAAGCATGACGCATAGGAAAAGTGTCTTGGGAGAGGTTAGAGAATATATATATAGTGCACAAAACAATGAAAGAGATGAAAGAGATAGCAAAGGATAAGCACAGAGAGGTTAGGAGAAAAACCCAGTGAAAGTCAAACAATGGTATCATAAACAAGAAGAAAAAAATGGTCATGGCTGCAGCCCAGGAGTAGTGGGAGTTTGAGTTCAGGGCTTAATTTTGTATATAATAGGAAGAAACAGAATAGGAGAAAGAACCAGAGTAACTGCAAAAAGGATAAAAATATGAAAACAAATGGGATTTGAGTTAAAGCGGCATTGCCACCGCACAAAAAGTCCCCCGACGGTAACATCGCCGCTGGTGGTCAGGTGGGCAGGTAAAGGTGAAAAGGCGCGAGAGTACAGCATTAAGGTCTATGGGTCCGCGGGATCCTCCATAGACACAGCCAATTCCCTGCAGCTGTCACTGGTGATGGCTGCAAGGATTGACACATAGGCTCCGCCTTGTGTCAAGAAATGTCAAGCGGAGGATATCTCGTGACTGGGTCGGAATTTCAGTGACATTCCAACACAGTCATAATGAGTATTTTATAAAGATTCTATCTTTATGAAATACTCACTTTTATGGGGGGGATCAGTGCCGATTTAAGTCAGGTATGAGAAAAAAAAGAGTAGAATCAAAGAGATAGCAAGAAGAATGGAGAAAAGCACGAAAGAAAGAAAGAAAGAAAGAAAGAAAGGGAAAATGGGCTGGATGATGGACAGCAAATCTGTTCAAAATGTTGCCTTTAAAAAAAAATGTGCATTTTAAAGACATTGCGGTTGCATGAATGCAGTGCATTACACTAAATAAAAACAGAGTTTTAAAAGAATACTTTAAGCACTATAAGCACCACAGCCCACTGTAGTGGTTATGGTCAATATTATTTTTACCATTTATAGAGTGCCAACATATTCCACAGGGAATATTTAAATTCCCTGCTCAAAAACGTACAATCTAAGAAGATTTGAGCTAGACAGATATATAATATCTGGGATTAAGTGCAATAAGTGAGCAGGTAGCGCTATTTTAAAAAAAGCAAAAACATTTTTTAAAGGAAACATGTATATGTCAAAATCAGCTGATTCTCACAACAGTGAGCACCATAAACCGTGGTTAGATAACATCACCGAATTCCAGTTTCAAAGAATCCGAAGAAACTGCACTGAGGAACAGTCTTTGACCATCTTTGAGAAATTTAAACAACAAATATGTATCTGCATGATCTAGTAAGGAAGGCTTTTAACCCCTTAAGGACACATGACATGTGTGACATGTCATGATTCCCTTTTATTCCAGAAGTTTGGTCCTTAAGGGGCTAAAGACATTGAAGGATTGAGTCAAAATGATTTAACTCAACTCAGAAATAATTCAGTTGAAGGGAGAACCACATATAAAATCCCAGTGGCATTTGATTTTAATATTAATCACTGAGCAATACAGAGAATTATTAATAAGCATTGGGGAATATTACAGAAACAGAGCGTTGTTTGATACATTACCGGAAAGACCTTTTATAGCTTTTAGGGGATCACCAGATTTAAAAATGAGGTTGACCCAGGACAAGAATGAAAATGACAGAGATCTAAGTAGTTTTTTAAGTAATAAAGAAGGGTTTTTATTCTTGTAACAAATGTCAAGGTTGTAAGTATAGTAAAAATAACATGCTAAAGGGAATTGATAATTTTAGATCAAAATATAATAACAGATGTTATCACTTATTTTACAAGAAATGTGATTTGATCTAACTGTGGTCTACTGTATGTAGGTCGTACTATACACACCTTATATAAAAGAATAAATGAGCATGGTAATTATATGCTAATAAGGGTCTATGAACAATATAGTGTGTTGTCCCATTTTAACGATTTTTAAACAGGTATACAGGTTGTAAAAAAAAAATCTTTCTCGGCCATGGCCACAGCAGCGTTAACGTTAGGGTTTAGCTTCTCCCCAGACTCCCAATGAACAGAACAATAAAGTAATTAAACAATCAAGTAGATGCTACAAATACACCACGAAACCCTCAGTTCTTCTGTCCACACTCCATAAAAACACTTACTGGAATCTTTTATTTTGTCTTACCTGGAATCTCTTTAGGTCCTTGTCCTACAGGAGTTCAGCCTCTCTTCTCTGAAGGCTACAAACACAGAGCCTCTTCAAGGGCGACCCCCTGCAGGCCCCCATAGCAAACGGGGTGAAAGTTGCTGTAATACATACTGGGAGCAGCATGGCTGGCATGCAGGGATTAAATCCGTTTTCCAGGTACTCAAAAGGAGTACAGGAGTTGGAGCCAGTTTGCCCATGTTATGGACAATTGCTGGGGAACCGGGGGACCTGTAATCTATAGTCAGTTAACCCATTTTGGGTTTATCTTGCTTTCTGTTGCTGGTTAGAGTTTGGCATCCTTGCGGCTCATGCGCGGAATCATTATATCCAGGTTTGGGTTGCAAGGGTCAACGAAGGTGCGTTTGGGCACAATTTGGAGTAATAAAGCTTACATTAAACCTGGAGGCTGCATGGTAAGTGCACTTATGTTTTTATTATTATTATTATAGCAATTTATATAGCGCCAACAGATTCCGTAGCGCTTTACAATATTATGAGAAGGGATTTAACTATAGATAGGACAATTACAAATAAACTTACAGGAACAATAGGTTGAAGAGGATCCTGCTCGATCGAGCTTACATTCTATAGGAGGTGGGTGTAAAACACATTAGGACAGGAATGTTTGCTTCTTTCAGCAGCCCTGCTCTAAAATAATGCGTTCTCTGCCTCAAGGTAAAACATTTGCTTTTCCGTATTGTGTTGGACACAATGGCACCTACAATTACCTCAAATAGCTTTCCTCCCCGGTACAGATACCAGGACCTGAGGCAACCAATTCTCAATTCCAGGACAGTGAAAATTCCTCTGAACTGGTGGCTACAAGACGCAAATCTTTACAGGGGTTTTCTTCTATTACTACAGACACTTATCTGACAAGATGGGGAGCTAACATGTTGTCCTCATTATTTGCAGGGGGCATGGCAAAGCACAGCAAGGTGACAACTTCCAACATCTTGGAATTGAAAGCAGACCTTCAGGCACTTTTCAACCTCCAGAGTAAAGTTTTAGGGAAGTGGGTCAAGATCCAGTCTAACAATTCTACTGTGGTGGTGTGAAGAAAATGGACTTTATTTCGACATTTTCTTCTGTATTCGTGTGTTTTCTCCATTTGCTGTATAAATATGGGTTACTAGTTCGGCAGTTTGAAACTACCGAACACCGACCACCCTCCTGGCTTGTTAGGTTCAAAAGCACCGCCGATTAAGTGTTCCCTGGGTGGCCGCTGCTCGTATAGCCGAACGCCACGTGGAAAAGAAAACGGCAGCCATCTTGTTCGCACGAGGGGAGTCAGCGGGACTTGGTCATCGAGTGTCTGGAACTAAAATCGGACACTCGACCTCACGAACCACCGCTGAAACTACCGAACAGCCAGAAGAGCGGCATTCAGTAGTTATGTTCGTGCAGACAAGGGGAACAATCGCTGCTATGAGCCAGGAGGATCTATTCGGTATTTTGCTCGCTTTTCACCTTTTTCCTCATTGACCGACCGCACACGCTGAATTCGTGGAACTGTTTTGGGCAGGAGCCTCGTGTGTGGTCAGTAAAACATGACTTCCTCACTTTTCAAGAACCCCTGAACCGGGGCTATCAGGGGATATGTATTTTGTGGGGATACCTTGTGGGGAAAGGGGTGTTCTAACTTTTGGGGAAATTGTGTGCCCTTTGCCTGGAGATAATTGATTTATTCCTTAACTTATCTCAATATCTCCCAGGCAGAGGGAAGGCGTGTATTAGTGAAATACTGTATAATGATTGGTTAATGTATTTGTTTGCTATGGGAGGTCCTCTTGCAGGAGGATTTCTCATAAAAGCCAGCCTGTTTTCAATAAAGGTCATTCCTGTTACACCCTTCATGAAGTCTAGGCTCATGTTTGGGGGATATTCTATTTGCTGGGAAGAATCGTCTTGGAAGCTGTATTCATCTCTACTATTCCTCTACTCCCTGCTGCAGCTATAATCACTTATGCTCAGCTGTTGGGAAAGGAATAGAAGGCTGCAGTACCATAACCACTGCAGGTCTTAACAGGTGGCTTACATAAATCATCAGGGAGAAACAAAAAGTCACAAGATGATGGAGACATTGGAACCTCTGTTGAATTGGGCCCAGGCACATCTACTAGGTATATCAGCTATTCATCTTCCAGGGATCAGTAATCTGGATCACCTTCATCTGAGAAAATGGCAGCTAGCCCCTTGGGCCTTCAAGTTGATTGTGCAGAAATGGGGCCTTCCCAAGGTGGGTTTGATGGGGACAGCTCGCAATGCTCACGTTAAGAGATTTATCTTTTTGACATTGTATCTGCAAGTGGGGGCGTGGGAAGCACTTTTAAGTTGTTGGAATATCCAGAAGGCATATGTGGTTCCTTTTTTTCCATTAATATTCAAGCTCCTTCTGAGGATTCAGCGATAACGGAAGGAGGCTCCCGTTCTGACCCAGGAGGTCTTGGTTTCTGCTATTGTGGAGCCAGTTCCACGAACCTCCTCTACATCTTCTGGACTATCCAAAAATCCTACAACAAGATCCTCTGTTCCACTTATCACCTTAGTCACTATGCTTGATGGTCTGAAGGATGAATGCGAGAGAGACTAATGCAGAAAGGGTTTTCAGAAGAAGTTGTCAACATCATGCTCCAAGCTTGGAAAAGGTCCACATCCACATCTTATAACAGGATTTGGAATATAGTCTATGAATGGTCTCTTCAACATAATGTGTTTCCTGGTTCCCAAAGACGTCCTACAGTTTCTACAGGATGGGTTGGATAAGTGTCTTTGTATGAACACCCTTAAGGTCCAAGTTTCTGCACTGTCAACAAGAGGCAACTGGTAACCAGCGAACCCTAGGCACGTAATCAAATAGTTTGCTTAATCTGGGAGGCCACCAGGGCACATCTGGTACCATAACCACTACAGTGGGCTGTGGTGGTTATGGTGCTTGGAGTGTAAGATTCTAAAAGAAAGGTGCTCGGTTAGGGTAGTGTTTTAGGGTTCAAAAGTTTTGAGATGGGGTAATACTACTAGGGATTATTAGGGATTGGGGTGGTTAGAGTTAGGGGGAAATTAGGGATAAGGGACTCTGGGCCAAGGAGGAAAATTGTTAAAGAGTAGATGCCTGTGGAGTGCAATTCCCATTATTGTCAGTCAGATGAAGCATTTTAATAATGTTTATTAAAAATACATGTTTTATGCTTTGCTAAAAACACATATTTTGATCCTGACAGCAAAATCTCTTTAGGTAGTGAATTCAAAAGTTTTATTGATATTATAGTTTATTATTTTATTTTTCCATAAAGAATATAATAATTTATTGTAGGTGAGCTATTCTTTGTGGATAATCTTTGTTTGGATTTGTTAATAAACCGTCAGTCTAGCCTTAAATATAATTTGCATACCATGCAAATTAATTTAAACCCCACCATGCTGCATGTATGAGCATATCACTGAAGGAAATGTCAGAGAATGCATAGCAGATGTCTGACTATACCTGGGTGTGATGTTGCCTTTAAAATGGGAGTGCTTCATAGGTTAATGTGTGTTTTACTTAGATCCCCTGTAACTTGCTGCAGTAAAGGTTTCAATAGTATTCATAGTTAGTATTTATAATTAGTATTTATAATTTGAGGGAAGACGGCACTGTGACTTTCACAGACGTGACAGTTTCCCTTAGATTTTTTTGGCCTGTCTCTGTATTTTTATTCAGTTACATAATGTCCTCTCTAGAGGTTTTTCCACTCAGTTATAAAATCTTCTCAACAAATGAGTCTTAAAACCGACATAAAGAAAAGCCTATTTTTCTCACAGGAATTTTAGATTTTTCAGTTAAAGAAAAAAAAAAAACACTTTTGCTCGTTCTCAGAATTCCTATATTCTCTGTTTTTTGTTGAAATACATTTACTAGGGCTCTCCCCAAGTTAAAAGGGTAATCCAGATGTGGACCCCGTGCTCACTGTTTCTAGAGGGGTATCAGCTACAAATCATTGAGAAGGTCAAAGAAGGCCGAAACGATCACCCGTGCTTGCTGTATCTCTCATACAGAGAAAACGTTCTGGCATTTCAGTTCTGGACTGCCCTTATGGGTGTATCAGTCTGATATGCAAATGGTATAGGGTCTCTTTGTAATGGTGCAAGTAAGGAAAAACATTTTTGAGACCTGATCGGGGACTCACCGAAGGGGAAGCTACTGAGTTTAAGTAAACTTTTATGTGTTCTCAGAGTCTTCATATTTCATGGTTTTGTTGCAATGTATTTGCTTGTGCTCTCCCTAAGCTATAAGTGTTATACAGACGTGGACCCCGTGCCCACTGTTTCTAGAGGGGTATCAGATACACCTGGCTGACGAGATCCATAGAAACGATTGTGCAGGGTAGCTGTGTGTCTTGTGCAGAGAGAACTTGGCAGAATTTTGGTTGTGGACTGGCCGAACAGGTGGGATCAGTCTGATATGCAAATGGTATAGGTTCTGTTTGTAATGGCACACGTGAGCCATATAACATTTCCACACAACTAATCTGAAGGCTGCATATTCACCAAGCAGTATCACCATACTGCTCTTCTGCTCCAAAGAATAAATTACTCTGAAATAGGAAAGACATTCTGCATTGCAAGACACTTTAACTAGCTTATAAGGCATTGAACAATTCTAGCCTCTCTTATATCTCTTCACTGATCCATAGGTATGCCCCTTCTCAGTCTCTCCGCTCTGCCCGTGACCTTCTCCTATCCGCTGCTTGCACACGTAAGGCCATCTCACACTTGCAGGACTCCTCGCGGGCGGCTCCCTTCCTATGGAATAGCCTGTCTACCGCCATCAGACTCTCCATGCCATTGTACAGAACACTGGTGAGACCTCACTTGGAGTATTGTACGCAGTACTGGAGACCGTATCTTCAGAAGGATATTGATACCTTAGAGAGAGTTCAGAGAAGGGCTACTAAACTGGTTCATGGATTGCAGGATAAAACTTACCAGGAAAGGTTAAAGGATCTTAACATGTATAGCTTGGAGGAAAGACGAGACGGGGGGATATGATAGAAACATTTAAATACATAAAGGGAATCAACACAGTAAAGGAGGAGACTATATTTAAAAGAAGAAAAACTACCACAACAAGAAGACATAGTCTTAAATTAGAGGGGCAAAGGTTAAAACTAATATCAGAAAGTATTACTTTACTGAGAGGGTAGTGGATCCATGGAATAGCCTTCCAGCTGAAGTGGTAGAGGTTAAGCATACGTGGGATAGGCATAAGGCTATCCTAACTATAAGATAAGGCTAGAGACTAATGAAAGTATTTAGAAAACTGGGCAGACTAGATGGGCCGAATGGTTCTTATCTGCCGTCACATTCTATGTTTCTATCTCTTTAGGAAAGCTTATGGCCTCCCAGAGTAACCTCTACCTCACATACCTGTCTCTTGCTCTCTCCTAAAGGGCAGCACTCTACTCTCTCCTCCAACTCTGCTTCATTCCAACCTTATTTGATTGCTATTTCCTGACCTATTGTGTTTTACACCCCACCTCTATAGACTGTAAGCTCGTTTGAACAGGGTCCTCCTCAACCTATCGTTCCTGTAAGTTTTCTTGTAATTGTCCTATTTATAGTTAAATTCCCCCTCTAATAATATTGTAAAGCACTACGAAATCTGTTGGCGCTATATAAATGCCAATAATAATAGCTTCAATATAAAATAAGCAAAACTCATTGTTAAACAAAGAAAATTTAGGAAAACATACTCCTTTTTAATCAGACTGAATAGGGCTATTTAAAACCCTTTTTACCACATCTCATGGACACTACAGGAAAACGAAATTCAGATATTATGCAGACATATTAACCAGCAGGTTGCGCAGTGGTGTTGGGTAATAACCAGCACAATCTGTTTCACCTTAGTAGTTTATTCAATCTTATATCTATGGTTCCCCATCATATACATGTCATAACCTTGCCAAAAGAAGCCATAAGGATAAATAAACGTCACTGAAATAGACTGGGGGATTTATTGGATATTGCAATTGAACCATTCTAGGAAGGGGCATCACGTCTACTGGCTAATTGTGTATTTTAATAGTAACACTGTGGCTTTGACAATGCACAGCTGTTCACGCACTCTGGCTGGCTGTGGTTGTCACTCAACATGTCAACTCAATTAAAGTAGAAATGTCTTCTTTGGGGTTTTTCCATTTTTTTGTTTTTTTGCAAGGAGCTCCATGAAACTGATGTGTTCATTTACATGTTGGTTCCTAGGGGAGAAGGTGTGTATATTCTCATTTTAGAGACATTATGGGCACCATAACAACTTCATCTCAGTAAATTCGTCATAAAACTTGTGCATTCGGTTCCAAATGAATCGCAATTCGTCCGAATTATGGGTGATTTGAGATTCATCCTAATTCTGCAACACCGAAATGACATATAGACATATCACGAAGCTAACAACAATGGGCAATGGACGAGCCGTTCGATACCGAGGTGGGAGCAGGTTAGTTTGGACAAGAGGTCTGTCCAATGACATGGCCTGTATCTCCTGTACAGGTGGAAGCGGTGGAAAACAAAGATGAGGACAGTCAATAAATGTTGATTTTATTTACAGATCAAGTGAGAATTGACCAATAAAGGGGATAATGAGGGGGAAGTAAAAAATCTATGTCCAAGCTGAATTCTTCCAGACACTTTGACTTCAGCTATTGAGAGAGACAGTGGGACGCCCAGTGGTGATATGCTTATTGTTTTTAACTGATATGTAAGTTATTAAATCTCTTTTTTTACTTTACTCTGGAATTGCACTTTATTTTCCATATATTTTCTCTTTTGAGCAAATATTCCTAACTACTGATGGGAGTGTGAAGATGAACATAGAAAATATTGAAGAAAAGGATTACACTCAAGGCTTTTTTACATCTTATAATTTGTGAGTGGCCAATTGTTAACTATACATCTTCACTTACTCTCACACGCTATGTTTTTCCATTTGATCTGTATTTAGCAGATAATCCCCTACTCTATTTTGTATTGAGAGAGACAGACCAGCAATGATACTGTGTGTTTACCATTGGTGTGCCTATGTAAGAGTGTGAGATAGCCTGTGGTCAGAAAGGGTACACGTATGGAGAAAAAGTGTGTGTATATATATATATATATATATATATAAAAGGTATAGATTGGGCACTCACCCTTAACTGGCTATAGCAGAATCTTGCCTTTGGTGCTACCGGCGTCCAAAATATATAATCCAAAATAATCGGAGCACTCAGAAAGGACTTATTTTTCTGTGTTTAATGTGACAAACGATTACATCAAATCTTCAAATCAATATATATATAAAAAAGCAACATTGTTTAAATAAAACACACTCTGTATAGTCAAAACTGACAGTAACCTAACCTGACATCATAGCTCCCAACATTTCAAATTGACAAAGAGGGACACTTATTTTAGGGGTGCGGGTCTGAGAAATTTTAGCTTTTTTACTAACAAAAATGTATACAACAAAATTTAATTTAGAACAATGTATCTTAGTAATGAAGACAAATTTATAAACACTTTTATTGTAGTTTAGAGACACATTGCTGTGATTATTATTGCTGTGGAGCTCTGTTATACAGTCAGCCACACCAACAATACAGAGCTCCAAGAAAAGAGAGATATTAGGATAGAAAAAAGAGGCAGAGGAATTTGGGCCAAAAATTATGACTCTTTCTTGTAAATAGGGCTACTTTGGAGGTATGTGTACATTACAACTAATATCTGTGATTGCTTGAATGCTGCTTTAAGTGCTATATGTTTAATCAAATGCAGCGTTTCCCAATTGGGGTTCAGCGAGAACACAATTGGGGTTCCGCCAAAATGTCTAAAAACAAAATGGCCGCGGGCGGCGAGGGAGCAGTGATCTCCCTGCTCAGCTCCCTTGCGCGCACAACAGTAATGCCGGAGCCGGAATATGACATCACTCCGGCATCACTAAGAGGTGCGCAAGGGAGCTGAGCAGGTAGATCACTGCTCCCTCGCCATCCGCTCAGCAACCACACTGGACCCCAGGGACCGCACACTTAGCTCAGCAGCCCCACTGGACCACAGGGACATAGAGACTTCATGCCAATACTCACAAAGGTAGGGGGGCTGTTTGGAGTAAAATTTAAAAAAAAATTGTATGTGTGTCTGTTAGGAAGTTTGTATGTGTTTGTGTGTCTGTCAAAGAGTATATGTGTGTTTGTCAGTGAGAGTGTATGTGTGCTTGTCAGTGAGTATGTGAGTGTGTATGTGTTTGTCAGTGAGTATGTATGTGTGCTTGTCAGTGAGATTGTATATGTGTTTGTATGTGTGTCTGTATATGAGTATGTGTGTTTGTCAGTGAGAGTGTCAAAGAGTATGTGTGTTTGTCCGTGAGAGTGTATGTGTGTCTTTCAAAGAGTATGTGTGTCTGAGTGTGTATCTGTGTGTCAAGGTTTGTGTATGTGTCAGTGTGTATCTGAGCGTGTGTGTGTGTGTACGTCAGTATGTGTCTGTGTATGTGCCAGTGTAGATCAGTGTGTGTATCTGAGTGCGCCAGTATGTGTATATGACACTGTGTGTATGTGTCACTGTGTGTATCTGAGTGTGTGTCTATTTGTGAGTCAAGATGTGTGTGTCTGTGTGTCACATTGGCACATACAAACACCGAAATACACACCTTGACACACAGAAAAAACACACGATTTTTTTTTTCTGGGGGGTGTTCCACGATGTTGATACACTATGTCAAAGGGTTCCACAGGAAAAATTAATTGGGAACCCCATATCTAATGTTTTCCTTCAAATCTAAGATCGGGTCTTAAACTCAATGCGCAGACATTGTATGAGAAACTACTTTAAGCCCTCAAATAAAATCTGCATTTAACTTTTGATTTCCATTTCCTATCTCATACATTTGAGATTCTATGCGTCTTGAGTGTAAGGGAGTTCATCATATTGGTGCAATGTGTTCCTTTAAAAACTAAACAAAAAGTAAAGCACCTTTTGTTGAAAGATTAAGAATGAAGATATCTCAACTTTCCCATGCCAGGTGGAAGCTCCGATTCCAGCATACTGGAAAAAGTCAATGATTCTGACCCTCTGATAGATAGAAAATAAAGGGCTTACATACTTAGTAAATAAAGCTGCCAAGGTGGCCTTGGGCCAGGTATGGGGAACTGGCAGGCTTTATATTTAGGCTAATGTTTTAAAAATGAATTAAATTGATCCTAAAATGTAAATCATCTAGCCAGAGGACGAATACTAATCCCAGGGCCGCCATCAGGGCATGACAACCATAACAGTTGTCATGGGCCCGACGGTCCTGGGGGGCCCCGAGCCCCACATTCATTATGTGCACATATATATATATATATATATATATATAGCGATTTTCGCTATATATATGTGCACAGAGGGCCCCCTGCTACCTGTACAATGAAGAGGGGGCCCAGCAGCACACTCTGTCCTCCTTTCCAGCTGCTCTCTGTCTAACTTTCCTGCACCCTGCGGCCGCCAGAGCGTTGCCACGGGTTACTATGGCAACGCTCCGCACAGCACGCAGGCCTGTCTCGTGAGATTTAGTCAGAGAGGAGCTGAAAAGGAAGACAATGTGTGCTGCTGGGTCCCCTCTTCAATGTACCGCAGCTGGCTCCCTCCACCATGCCACTGGATCAACAGGAAATGCGATCTCCCCCCTCCCTGGCACGGTAAGAACCAGGGAGGGGGGAATAAAATTGAAATATACACAAATACATTTTTTTTTTAAAAATACTCCCCTACCCCCTTATTTTACACACACACACACACACACACTGAATCCTTACAAGCACACTCTGCACTACACACACACACACTACATTCACTCAACACACTCTGCACTACACACATACACACTACATTCACTAACACACTCTGCACTACATTCACTAAACACACTCTGAACTACACATACACTACATTCACTAAACACACTCTGCACTCACTACAAACACTACATTTACTAAACACACTCTGCACTACACACACACACACTACATTCACTAAACACACTTTTCTCTACACACACACACTACATTCACTATACACAGTTTGCTCTACACACACACACATGCACTGCATTCACTATACACATTTTGCACTACCCACACACACACTACATTCACTAAACACACTCTGCACTACACATACACTACATTCACTATACACTCTCTGCACTCACTACAAACACTACATTCACTAAACACACTCTGCACTACACACACTACATTCACTAAACATACTTTGTACTACACACACACTACATTCACTAAACACACTTTGCACTACACACACACACACACACACACTCCATTCACTATACACACGTTTCACTCACTACAAACACACTACATTCACTACAAACACACTACATTCACTACAAAAACACACATTCTGCATTCACTATACACACACCTACATTCACTACACACACTCTGCATCTAATGCATGCATACAAACATTACATACATTACACAAAACGTACAATCTGCATCCACTATACACACTGCATCCATGACACACATACTGCATCCACTATACACACTGCATCCATGACACACATACTGCATCCACTATACACACTGCATCCATGACACACATACCGCATCCCCTATACACATTCTACATCCACTATACACACTGCATCCATGACACATATACCGCATCCACTATACACACACACACACACTTCATCCTTGTGGGCGGACTCGGGGCTGGCCCCGGGGGCCCAGATCTTGAGCTGTGTCAGGGGCCCTAAAATTTCTGATGGCAGCCCTGACTAATCCTAAATAATCTAGGAAGAGGACAGAAAATGACAAATTTTGCTTGAACACATGTTCTTCTCTTCGTTGCTCTCGTCTCTACGAAAAAGGAAAACTCTTGTGTTACAAATAAATACATTTATAATGCCGACGCGTTGTACAATAAAACCATTATTTACCCCCAAACCAGTGTCAGCGTTGAGAGGGTCTCTTGGACACAGCATCGCTCTGCAAAACAGAGAAACATTGGCGAAGCACAGTGAGGAATTGAACCCAATAATTTTCTACGAGACGCCTTATATCCTTATATCTGCTTTTGATACCGGAGAAACTGACGGAAGCCAAGCACAGAGAGATGGACACAGGTTTCTTCAGGAAGGAAGAGATTCTTTATTGGATCACCGATCGGGACTCAGAGGGACTAGCGTCACCAAAATACAGCAAAGTCTGAGTCCTGAATACATAGAGTACATTCCTTATATAGCACTGTAGCTCCTCCCACAATTAACTACACCCACACATACCCTTAACCTATTTAATGAATAGAGTCTAAACTCATCCATCCGGTCTAACCACGTGGCTCATCTGATACAAAGGAGAGGGACGCGTAATTCCAGTTCTTACATTCCTGCACCTGGTCAGTACAGTGATGACAGTATCTTAGCTACGTGTAATTAACCAACTGATACTACAAACACATATACATACATATGCCTTGTGGCAATCTTAGCCTGCTAAACTTGTATTTTACTGGAATTACATCACATTCCCCCCTTTGATGCCTCTGATATTTCACAATTACTTGAGGCATCACTTAACCTTGGTTTGCTTACACCGCAAGTTACCTTGAACCAGACCAGACTTATCTTATGATGTGAATCTTTTCAACACTCATCTTCCTGCATTGGTTCTCCCTGATCTAAAGCCTTATACTTATATATGGCCATTATCTGTGCAGCAGCCTTCCTCTCTGCTATACTTCCTATCAGGCTTTGCACAGACCTAACTACTAAGGGTATAAGACACGGCAGGAGTAGACACAACAGTAAAATCAGTAGGACTCCACCTACCACTGCCTTAAGCCCTCCAAACCACTCATACCAGCTACCAAACCAACTACTTGGATTATACCCTTTCCATACCTGAGTAGGCACATGCGCTAGTTTAACCATATGGCTAGTAAGCTCAGCTATTGCTTGCCCTTCGTCATCTATTTGAAGACAGCAATTACTTAGGTTAAACTTCCCACATACACCTCCCTCTACTGCCAAAAGGTAATCCAAGGCTAATCTATTTTGGTAGACTGCTGTCCTCATCCTGGTGTTATGCTTCGCTAGAAGATTGAGCGCTTGTGATGTCTCATTTGTGATAATCTCAACCACCGCCTGTAATCTTATAATACGGTTGAGCATATAAATAGGGGTTCTGTAACCAAAGGTACCATCCTCAGCCCACGTGGCTGGCCCATAATAATCTATGATACGCTGGGGAGGCCATTCGTTATCTTCCCAGGTACCTATCTCTATGGGTCCCCTTTTCTTCCTATGATTCACATCATACACTTTAACACCTAAAGTCTCACCTGTTTCAATTGGTAACAAGAAGAAGGATGGTTTGAGCATACCCAACACACATGCCCCTTCCCAGTCCTGTGGCAACTCCGAATAGGCTTTCTTACCACAGATCCAGTACAAATTTGCTGGGGCTCTCCAGGTAGATGTGATGGATAGATCAAACCACACATCCTTTAAATTGGCGTATCTAGCAAACGGGTTTGATGGTTCTGAGACATTTGAAGCCGACCACCAAGTTGTATTCTTTGTATCATCATCATAAGCTTTTTGCCCTAGACAAGTTAATTCTCCTACAGAAGTATTATACATTATTCCTTTCCTTGCTATGCAAACATAACCTATGATGGAGGTCTTTAATCTCCACTCAGATTTACCTCTAACACTCATATGATAATCGGCTTGTGTAGATATTAATTGGTCAACTGCCTCAGAACCGGACATTACCTCCTTTGCTTCCCAAGGCCATTGGTCTCCCATGTTAGTACCTCCACACACATAGCAGTTGGTAACATTAAGACTACCGGCAATACTTTCAGCTAAATCGATGAACAGGTTTTTAGCATTATGGGGGATCTTATTATCTATACTCATCTCTTCGTAAAAGGAATGGTATACTTGATGAGTCTGGGAGGATACCGTATCAGTCTCTATTCCTATAAACAATAATGTCCCAGGATCTAAACCCGTCCCGTATATTTGAAACCCAAATAAATTTCCATACTTATCTAAGAACTTGTCGGGGTTATTAATGAGTATATGGACTGGGTTGCATTCCATAGACTTACAATAAGGGCTAGTCGGCAACTTAGTCACTATCATGTCTTTGTCTACTGTCTGTCCCCAAGTTGCCCACCCCACACAAGACCAATATGGGCAAAAGTTATAATCTCTATTTGGGCATCTAGGACTTACATATTTATTTTTGCTACTGGGACAAATATATTTATCGTTAGACCCATACGTCCTCTCCCATCTAAGATCCCCACATACATTCCACGGCTTTCTACCACTCGATATCGCTTTACACGCATCAAATAGCAGAACACCCGAAGAATGTACGGATTCTAACACCGTTTTATTAATTAGGGTCCCCTGAGGATCTCCATTCCTGAGAGTCAACCAAATTGTACGAGGCTGATACTCCGGACTGAAGCACTTAGGTTCTCCTACTCCTAAATGGCACACACTATAATCTATATTTAAGTATCTACATCTCGATACATCTCCTTTACATTCGTATTGTGAATGCCAAATTAGGGTTTGGGAAATATGGTTACCTGTTCTCGTAGTCTTAATGCATACCTCACAGCTAGGAGTGTCGGTACCTCTACCTTCCTGAATATAAAAACACATATAAATAAACACTATCAAAAGCACATCTTTCGCCGTCATCCTCAGTCTTCGTCCGTGCGATGGCGCCTCAGCTTCCAGGATGTGAGGGGCTGCAGGGAATGGAGTTCTGCTCATCTTCACAGGTGTCCCTTCGAGACTTTCCTGGCTTATACACTATGTGATGGTAAGCGGACAGGCTTTATTATGGCCTTCTCACTCACACCTGTAACAATAAAATTTGTAATCCACAATAATTCCTCGTTACTCCGACTGAGTAGTGCGTTTTAACCGGATCTTGCAGGGATTCTCTGGATCTGCTGTAACTTGCCAAGAATCGACTGCTGCTGGTTTAACCCTGGAGTGATGTATCCACGGAGTCACTTCTGCTACTTTTATTGCTGTAGGGGTAGACAAAAGAACAACATAAGGACCTCTCCACTTGGGCCCTAACGGTACATTATTCCACTCTTTAATCCACACTTGATCTCCTGGATGATAACTATGAACAGGGGGATAAATATTCACAGGTAATCTATCTTGTACCCATTTCTGTACCTCCTCCATAGTCTTACCCAACTCTACAACCTGCTGCCGGGTAATTCCTTCTCCCAACTGACTCAAGTCCCCCCTTAAGTTACCAAGTACGGGAGGTGGTCGCCCATACATGATTTCAAAAGGAGAGAGGCCCATCCTTCTGGTAGGGGTACTGCGGATTCGCAATAAAGCTATGGGTAAGAGAACGTTCCACTTAAGTTGGGTTTCCTGACACATTTTAGCCAACTGGTTCTTTATAGTTCTATTCATTCTCTCTACCTTACCAGAACTCTGGGGTCTATATGCAGTATGAAGCCTCCACTTTATACCAAGCATATGAGTCAGTTGTTGTAGGCACTGGTGAACAAAAGCTGGACCATTGTCCGATCCTATAGAACAGGGTAGTCCATATCGGGGTATTATTTCTCGTAGCAGGAATCTCACAACTTCTCCTGCTTTCTCTGTACGAGTAGGACATGCTTCTACCCAGCCTGAATAGGTGCACACAATTACCAGCAGGTAACGATGTCCACCCGATTTAGGCATCACTGTAAAGTCTATTTGTAGATCGGACATGGGGAGTCCCCCCATAAACTGAACTCCTGGTGGCTTTACTGGTCCTTGTCTTGCATTATTCTTAGCACACGTTACACATCTGCGTACAATGGCCTGAGTCAAGTTGGACAATCTTGGTATGTAGAAATGTTTTCTAAGAGATTCTTCAGTACTGTCTCTCCCAGAATGTGTCCCGTTGTGATAATTTTGGACAATTTCTACCGCTAGCGATGCTGGTATAACTATTCTTCCATCTTCTAGCTGATACCACTTGTTCTCCAGATACTTTCCCGGTTCAGTCTTTAACCACTCCTCTTCTTGAGCTGTATAAACTGGAGTCCATTGGGACAGTGGAGTTGGTATAAGAGCAGCTATATGCCCTACATACTCCTGTCTTCCTGATTCAGCAGCACGCTTAGCTGCACTATCTGCCATCCGATTTCCCTTGGTTACATCACCATCTCCTCTCAGATGCGCTCGACAATGTATGATACCGACTTCTTTCGGCTCCCACACTGCTTCCAATAGTTGTAGGATTTCAGCTGCGTACTTGATTTCTTTGCCTTCTGAATTCAGTAGTCCTCTTTCTTTATACAAAGCTCCGTGGGCATGAGTGGTTAAAAACGCATACTTAGAGTCCGTATAGATATTTACTCTTAAACCTTCAGCCAATTGTAACGCTCGTGTTAGTGCTATTAATTCTGCCTTTTGTGCTGATGTTCCTTTCGCCAGTGGCCGAGCTTCTATCACCTTGTCTATTGTTGTCACTGCATATCCTGCATAGCGGATCCCTTCTTTCACATAACTACTGCCGTCGGTGTAATATTGAACATCGGGGTTCTGGATGGGAAAATCACGAAGATCTGGTCTACTTGAGAATACTTCATCCATTACTTCCAAACAATCATGTTGACTTTCAGTAGGTTGTGGCAAAAGGGTAGCTGGATTTAAGGTGTTTACAGTCTCTAAATGCACTCTTGGGTTTTCACACAACATTGCTTGATACTTGGTCATACGGCTATTACTAAACCAATGATTTCCTTTGTAATCCAACAACGTCTGTACTGCATGTGGGACTCGTACATAAAGTTCTTGACCCAGAGTGAGTTTATCGGCTTCAGCTACTAGCAGGGCGGCTGCAGCTACGGCTCTTAGACAAGGTGGAAGTCCGCTGGCCACTGCATCCAGTTGCTTAGACATGTAGGCAACAGGTCTTTGCCATGATCCCAAGTACTGTGTCAATACTCCCACAGCCATTCTTCTTTGCTCGTGTACATATAAGTAGAATGGTCGTGTGTGATCAGGTAGACCTAATGCTGGGGCACTCATCAAAGCCTTCTTCACATCTTCAAATGCCGTTTGCTGTTCTTGGGTCCATAAGAAGGGGTCGTGCTCTGTACCTTTGATAGCTGCGTACAGAGGTTTTGCTAGTATCGCATAACTGGGAATCCATATCCTACAGAAGCCTGCTGCCCCCAAGAATTCTCGCACTTGTCTTCTATTCTTGGGTATTGGTATTTGGCAGACAGCTTCTTTTCTCTCTGGCCCCATAATTCTTTGACCTTCAGAGATATGGAATCCTAGATACTTGACAGTTGGCAAACACAACTGAGCCTTCTTTCTAGACACCTTGTATCCTGCCTTCCAGAGAATGTGTAGTAGATCGTGCGTTGCTTGCTGACAGATTTCTTTTGTAACTGCTGCTATCAACAAGTCATCTACATATTGTAACAATACACACTCTCCTGGGATGGACTCGAAATCCAATAGATCTTGACTTAGGGCTGAACCAAATAGGGTAGGTGAATTTTTAAACCCTTGGGGCAGTCTTGTCCAAGTCATTTGGCGTTTTGAGCCCGTTACAGCGTTCTCCCATTGGAAAGCGAAAATACATTGACTTTCTGCGGCAATTCGGAGGCAAAAGAAGGCATCTTTGAGATCTAAGACTGTGAAGTAAGTAGCCCCGCCCGGAATTAAAGCAAGCAGGTTATATGGATTGGGTACAACTGGATGTATGCTAACAACCGCATCATTGACTGCTCTTAAGTCCTGCACAGGTCGATACTCATCTGTGCCGGGCTTTTGAACAGGCAGCAATGGGGTGTTCCAGGGGGAAGTACAGAATTTTAGGATACCATACCGTATGAACTTATCCAGATAGGATTGGATGTTCTTCTTAGCCTTCTGCGGAATGTGATATTGTCTTAGGCTCACTGGATAAACCCCATGTTTAAGTTCAATTTTTATAGGTGGAATATTGCGGGCCAGTCCTGGTGGGTTGTTCTCTGCCCAAACTCCTGGTATGTTAAACAATGTCTCATCACTCCTAGGGTTTTGGCTAGTCAACACTGTATAAAGTCGCCACTCTTCTTCCTTTGGTACGGATAAAGTCATAATACCTGAAGGTCCATTAAACTTTAAAGATGTTGTTCCATCTGGTAGGAACGTAATCTGCGCTTGTAATTTGGATAGCATATCACGTCCCAGCAATTGGACTGGACATTCAGGCATATAAAGGAATTGGTGTTTTACTACGTGGCCTCCCAATGTACAGAGTCGACTTTTAAGAACCGGTTTTTCAGCACTTCTTCCAGTTGCTCCTATCACAGTAATAGTCCTTCCGGATGGAGGAGCAACTAGATTAGTCACCACTGAATGTTCAGCACCAGTGTCGATCATGAACGCACTCCTTTTCCCCCCTATTGATACATCGACCATAGGCTCCGCTCGACCAAGGGGGATGGAGCCCGGTCGGTATCAATAGTCCTCCATGACCGTGTCAGCCAATCCTACAAAGTCCCTACCTTCTCTATCGCGAGACCTTTGCGCTGCTGGAATATACCTGTCTTCCCTAACACTTCCTCTGTTCCCATTACTCCCTCTATAACCATTACTCCCTCCGGGACCTCCTCTACCTCTCGCTCTGCCTCTAAAGTTTCCGTAGCCTGCCCTGGGTTGGTCTCTCTCGTACTGCTCTCTTTGCGGACATTCGTTCCTCCAATGCCCTTCTTCCTTGCAATACGCACACTGATCCCTACTCAAAGGCTCCCTACTCCATCTATTATTGCCTCTATCTGGGCCCCGTTTATCTACGCCTGCGATCGCTACCGCTAGCATATCAGCCTTTTTACGCATCTTGCGCTCCTCCTCTTTCTTGCTTTCTGTTTCCCTATTCATATAGACCTTATTAGCTACCTCCATTAGTTGGGAGATTGACATACCTGCAAACCCTTCTAACTTTTGTAGCTTGCGCTTAATATCTCCGTAAGCTTGGCTGACAAAGGCGGAGTTAACCATTCGGGAATTGTCTGCGTCTTCCGGATTAAAGGGGGTGTACAAGCGGTACGCCTCCAATAATCGGTCATAAAAGACACTGGGCGCTTCATCGCTTTTCTGGATCACCTCAACTGTCTTCGACATGTTAATGGCTTTCTTTCCTCCGGCTTTCATGCCAGCAATTATAGCGTCTCTATAGGCTCTGAGTTGAACCATATCAGCACCATTTACGTTCCAATCGGGATCAGTGTTGGGATAATGTGTTGCGGCCCATGCTGCTGGATTAGCTTGGTTCAAAGCACGGGCTCTATCCTCTAATGCTTTAATGGCTGCTTGATTTATTCTTGTCCTTTCCTCATTGTTAAATAAAGTCATTAATAACTGCTGGCAATCAGCCCATGTCGGATTATGTGTCTGTACTATTGAGGTGAACAGATCAGTCATGGCTTGTGGTTTCTCAGTATACGAGGAATTATGGGTCTTCCAGTTTAAAAGGTCGGTAGTGGTGAAAGGGACATATACGAAGACAGGGTCAGCGTGTGCCATTTGACCTGCGGCATCGATATAAGCTGACCCGGGATTTAAGCGAAGAGGCATCTGATAGTGCTTTAATTGTTGGGCACCAGTCAACTGTCGGGTTTGGATGGGGCTACGTAGGGAAGCGTCAGTCATGGGTTCCGGTCGGGGAGATATAGGGTATGGGGATGTGGGAGGTTGGTTTTGGGAAAAGGTAGTGAATAGAACACTTCGGGCCGAGCTAGATGAAGCTTGACCGGAAGTCTGAAGTGGCGCCAAATCAGGATATTCGTTTCTAATGGGGGTGGGTTCTGGTTCCGGAAGGGGAGATTTAGTACGAGGGGGGGTGGATCCTGTACTGGAGGAGGAAGCGGAAGTGGATGAGGGTAATGAGGGAAGGGTTACAGGACTTCCTGTATTTGCGTCACTTCCTCTTACCGGAAAGTAAGGGGGCGGCAAAGGGATCTCGGACTCAGGGGGCGTGTCCAAAATGGGCCTAACACCAGCCCTAGTGGACGAACAAGTCCTAGCTACCATGAGGCGACACTGTTCCTCGTGGCATGTCCGGAGCCATTTTGGCGAGTCATTTACGGCCTGTCTCCAACAATCAATATAAGGAAACTGGCCGTAAAGTTCAGGCCTACCTGATACAGCCACGTGTAAGCGCTGTACCAGAGTTGGATCCAAACTGCCACGTGGCGGCCATGCCGCAACCAAAGTAGGCCACTCCCTAGTGCACAAAGTGACCAAACGTACAGGGGACATCTTAACCCCAAAATCACAAACTTTGAATCCCTTTTTAAAATTCTTAACCATACATCCTAAGGGATCCGGAATCGTTGACTGCGACGCACCCATATTTAACAGTGGAACGTCGTCGACAACGATTACTATACACGCGTACTATTCAACAGTCACACCCGTTTCCTCTGGCAACAGCACCACGTGGTACGGTTACCAAGTGAAACGTACACAATAACAATAAACACTCAGGGAATTCCCGTACACACACAGCTGCTACACCAGTCACTATATAATCAATATTATGCCCTTTGGCGTAACTACACAGTCACCCACGCTATAATTCTCTATATACGAATTACCCGTCTATAACACACCCCAGTAACATCGTCTTTTACAAATAGCGGTTACAGTACGGTTAGCATAGGTCAAAGCACAAGTTAAGGTCACAATACAATTATTAGTGGTTATGGTGTTAAACATGCAATGGACGACAATGATTAGTACTTATTATATAATGTCAGTAAATATACAGGGTTATGGTACCGTGCACTATAATACAGCAACACACTATTAACACTCTCGCTAGACGGCTGAGCTCGCGCTATCTAACAAGATATACACTTTACTAAAACAATCGTTAACACATTTACAATTCCCAACTAAACTATTGGCCAGTACCTTGAATGGACTACCTAAAACTATATACACCCGTTTTGGTTAGCCACACTGCCCAATCACCACATATATAGCGAGCTAGAGAACCGAATTTACACAGACGCCTCTTAGTCGCACTATACAACGAGCTAGAGAACCGAATTTACACAGGCGCCTCTTAGTCGTACTATCAAAAGTCTAGTGGGTTCCAAATTTACACGCCTTCCCACTTAGCCCAGATAGGATGAGAACTAGCGAACCGAATTTACACAGGCGCCGCTTAGTCTCCCGGTCCCTCCGACCTAGCGAACGTAATATACACCCTAGAACGCTAGTCTAGACAAGACACCGGTGTCCGGCTAGGGCTATTTACACCAGGACCCCGCCTGACTAACCAAATCAAACGGTCTGACTAAAGAGCGTTCGATCGAGCGGTGCGCCTTCGCTCCTTCCCTCCGACAGAGGGGGCAGATACAGATTCAAAAACCCCTTTGGGCCTACCGCACAATCGGTATACCCCTAGCGGGTCCTGCCGTCTAAAACAGCAGTTATCTTACCTCCTCGTTCCTGAACCTGAGTTCACACTCATCGACGGGGACACCCCAGCACTTCTCACGTAGAGGCCGATGATCTCCTGGACAACAGACCAGTGGCGCCGAGACGAAGGGAGGTCCACGCAGAAGTTCAGGGGTGCAGCCGTAGAGAACGTGGGCAAAGATAGACCGTCTCACGCCTCTGCCTCTCAGCTACCGTTGAACGATGAGCTTCCCGGCCAATGCACCAAATGATACCGGAGAAACTGACGGAAGCCAAGCACAGAGAGATGGACACAGGTTTCTTCAGGAAGGAAGAGATTCTTTATTGGATCACCGATCGGGACTCAGAGGGACTAGCGTCACCAAAATACAGCAAAGTCTGAGTCCTGAATACATAGAGTACATTCCTTATATAGCACTGTAGCTCCTCCCACAATTAACTACACCCACACATACCCTTAACCTATTTAATGAATAGAGTCTAAACTCATCCATCCGGTCTAACCACGTGGCTCATCTGATACAAAGGAGAGGGACGCGTAATTCCAGTTCTTACATTCCTGCACCTGGTCAGTACAGTGATGACAGTATCTTAGCTACGTGTAATTAACCAACTGATACTACAAACACATATACATACATATGCCTTGTGGCAATCTTAGCCTGCTAAACTTGTATTTTACTGGAATTACATCACACTTTGAGCAATCACAATACTTGATTCACAGTCAGACGATGCAACTAGGGCCTCTATAAAGTGTCAATTCCTCTTGAAATCAGCATTTATTTGTTAAGTGGGGACACATTACTAAATCCTAACGGTGTGTTAGTGGTTTGGAGTTTCTCCTTTAATAATGCCGCTATATTTTTTCGCCAGAGCTCCTGGTACCCAGAGCTGACTATCGTCCTGCCTAGTGTAATTTCCGGGGGCTTTTGATCGCCTGTATTTCTGAACCCAGGCAATGGTTTGACCCACGGAGACCCGGGCTAAATATGTCAGTGAGCGTTTAATTTGTAACTGAAGCCTTTAATAGGGCAGATTTAATTTGCTGTGTCCGCCGTAAAGCTTACATTATAATACAGGGGGGCTTCCGCCATGTTTTTATTTTTTATTAACAGCTGGTGGGCAGTGCATGAAAAGTGCTGCCCTGTGGTACTCCACATCCATGTGTTGCAAGAGGGAAACCACTATCACATGACACCTTGATTAATAAATAAAATATATGTGAATTTAACCCACTCTAGGCAGCACTGGCCTTACTCAGCATTGCATGACCCTCAGGGTTGCAAGGCCGGCATGTAGAGGGTTAACCCACCCACGTGCCTCTCCCGAGCTGGCCGAGACGCTGGCCCCGCCCCTCGCACCCAGTGACGTAGAGGATGGAGGAGGAAGCCGCGTGCCCCCAGCTGGCGCGCTCGTGCTATTCCCGTCACCATGGAAACGTATCGCGTGACTAACGCATGAGCGTGTTTTTTTTTTTTTATTCCTTTTCCCGCGTCACTGTTTCTCCTTCCATTTTAGCGCGACGAGACCTCATAGCCCCGCCCACTTCCTCTGACGGAAAAAAGGAAAGGGTTAATCATCACAATTCGGAAAGAGTATTACAAAAAAATAAATTTAAGCACGGGCTGGTTTATAGTAGGCTCCCCGGGGGAGACAGAGCGGATCATGGCTTTATATCATCATTTACGAAACAGACGTTTAAGGGCATCATTTAAATCTAAATCTCCACTGGGCCGTTTACTGACACGAATTTCACCCTTTCTGCCCCTTCAGATTTTATAGACTGAGTAGGGTACTGAAACGTCTTCACAGACAAAGATCAGCGAGTTGCCCTCAAACAAGATGGCGTCCCTGGTCAACCTGAGGCGTGGAGGAGCGGAAATGGGCGTGTCCAGTCTGGCTGGGCGTGTCTATCACCGACATTCGCGTGTTTTGGCCAGGTGGGGCGTGGTTTGCTTAGATGGGGGCGGTGTTTGAGCATGTGGGGCGTGGTTTGGAGCTGTGCGTGTCCCAGGCTGAGGGCGGGGGGAGGTTCCATTGGGCGCCTCGTTGCCATAGCGACTCGGTGGGGGATTTGGTGGCGTTGCTTGTTCGCGGATGGAGGGAGCAGCTGCTGATCCCTGACACATCACCCCCCCCCGCCCTCTCTCACTGCCATATTGTTACCGGGACACGGTCCATGCCGGTGAGTAGCGGCACCATGGGCTGGGGCAGGCCGGCTAGCCCGGGGCAGGGGGGGGAGGGGGGGGGGGGGGGGGGGGGGGGGGGGTGGATAGATAGCGCACCCAGAGGTGGAGGGGAATCCCTGGGAAGCAGTGGCACATGGCTCGCAGTGAGCGGCTGGTGTATTGTCTGCCAGGCTGGAGCCAGCATGGAGACACTGCATTGTTATACATCAGGGCTGGGAGCAAGGTATACAGCCAGCTGCTGCAGGACTACAACTCCCAGCACACCTTGCCAGCAGAAAGGCCGCCAAAGCATCATGGGGGTTGTAGTTATGTAAGGCTCAGGATTTTACATTGCCAGTTTTAAGGCTGGCAAGGCATTGTGGGAGTTGTAGTTTCACATCAGCTGGAGGAGGGGGGTTCCATATTTTGCCCACCTAAGGGTTAATTTTGAATTAATTATCCCCCTCATTGTTTAAGCTTTGTTCTCAAGCTGGGGGTCCTGGTGCTTTGAGCCTTTACACAGCTCAGTCCAGGCTGGTATAGCCTTTATCTGGCTGAGCATGATGGGAAACGTAGTTCACAGCTACTGTAATGTCAAAGGTCAATCAGTCCTGTGGGTGCTCCTTCTGATCTCACACTGCAGACCAGCTGTATAGGGGCAGTAGCCATGCATTTTGATGCCTGCCCCTTTGCATGGGGGTATCTGTGTGCTAGGGGTCTGGGCAGTGTATGTGGCTCTGCATAGCTCCACACAGCCTGGCTTTGCTCGTGTACTTTTGCCCTACAATAGGTTGTCTGTGCACAACGTGCTCCTTGTGTGTGTGATGATCAGACTCTGGGCGAGGGAGGGAGGGTGGTGCTCTCAGATATGGCAGGAGGCTTTGTTTTTTCCTTAACCCTTCCGCTGACAGTGCACCCTGCCCAGGGCTTGCAGGACTGCCACGTCTGTACTCAGCCTTCAATCAGCAGCCCTCACTCTTCTTCCCTTCTCTCTGAGAGAGACACACACTAGGGCAGGGGTGACCATAAGGAAGAACCCCCTCCAGCTGTTGTACAACAAGTCCCATTATCCTTTATTATTCCAGCTGGCCAATCATCATGGGCATTCTAGTTCTACAGCAAGCTAGAGTGTAGGGGGACTCTACCTTCTGGACACCCTTCCACTAGGGTGATTACAGGATACTTATTTTATATTCAATTTGTAAAAATGGTTTTAACAATAGACCGGCATAAGTTCCACTTTAACATTTAAAGCGATTGGGTGATATTATAAAATGTATCTAGTCCATAGGACACATGTAGGTGTGTTAGGGTAATTTTCCATTTCTCATGTTGAAATGTTTGAAAGATCTCTAAAAAAAACTGTTTTAGATTAGATAAGTCTAGCAGTTATGTAATATATATATCTGTGTATGTCTAAAGATATTTTCAAAATAGAAAGGCTTTGTAAGCTACCATATTGAGTTCAAGCCTTTCGAACCTTCTTCCTGTATTATTACTAATCTAGCACCGTCTCACATTATGGATTTATTATTGGCACTCTATAGAGCTTATTATATGATTTGAAACAATGGGAGTATTCAATTTCAAAGAAATTGTTTTGAAACTAACTCACAATTATGTGGAAATTAAGTTTATAATTTTTTTCCATTGTTTTTTTTTTTATATGCACATTGTAACTTAAACTTGTGACTGATGTGGGACATTGATACTTGAACATGAATTACTTGTTCTACAAGGGATTATGGAAAGGATGCAACATGGCAACAGATGGACAGGTCTCAAATAGTGTCCTTCTAATATATCATTTCCTTTTCTAAGATTTAATTATGTCACCATATGAGTTTGCCTACCTGTCTTCTATGGAAAGGAGTTCAATAGAAATATCTTTACTAGAGGTAGTGACTAGTACAAATAACAAACTTTACAGTCAGTGACCATCTGGCCCCAAGAGGGTTAAAACAGGTCTGTAAATATAAGGTCAGATTGAGCCAGGCAAGGGATTCACAGCTGTGGCTACCAAGGTTCTTAGCAGCTGTATTCTAGTTCCTTCACTGACTTCCTCTTTTCAGTTACAGTAAACCGTTTGTTTTTCTAGCTTAGATATAAATCAGCAATTGTTTAAGGGCCTATGTTTGTAGATCCATGATGCTCCTCTGTGCCCTTGTAATGGTTTACAGAACCAAAGTATTTTATGCTGATTAGTCATAATTTGGCTAAATCCATCCTGGTTGGATTTAAGTGAAAGTAAATACACCTTTTTATGTTATGGTGGCACTTGGTGTTTTCATTGAATGGACCCTCTGTTTATTTTTTGTATGGGACATAACTTAAGTAGTGGGATAACCAAGTAAGCGTTCACAGCTGTCTGAAAGTGATTTCTTTTTTGACTGTGGGAGAATGTCCAGTTTTATCAATGTAACCCTAAATAACATTAAAATGCAAAGTTAAATACAGTCTAATACAAGTAAACCAAATTGGGAAAGGGGTGGGAAACACTAAAATAATCCATTTAGTACTATTCGGAAGGATGCTTTCCCCTAGTTTTTAACATGATAAATACAAACACAGTTTGCGGTTTTGTAACAAGAAATGTTGTGTGATGTAAATAATTTTTTATCCTGTATCGAAGGTCAAACTGGAGGCACTTAAAATGTCCTTGGTGTGCAGAGTCCCCTTTTGGTGTGGATTGTGACAGACACGTGGTGAGGAGAAAGCTGAGCCAGCAGTAGCTTGTGTTGGCTGGTCATAGGCTCTGTCTGTTCTCCCCACCCACCCTTTATCGCTTCCTTTTTTTTTTTTTTTTTTTTTTTTTTGCTTATTTCAACATTCCTGTGTATGTACTTCCTGATCAGTCTCTGGTGACTTCAATGTGATTTCTTGTTAGTACTTGTTACTTTACAGCTGTCGTGAGTTGTTTGTTTCAATACTTTGTTATGAGCGACAACAAGTTCAGGTTTTGATCTGTCTATGACAGATTTTTCACAAATCCAGTTTAGTGAGAGTAATCTTGTTATTGTATCAGGATCATTCATTACACTTTGACTAGAATTACAAGATTTAGGGCAAATAGCAAAACTCCATAAGTAAGCCTTGACAAATATTTATAATTTGACTGTTTTGCCCAATAATACGCATAATTCCTTCCTTCTTCATTTACTGACAATTCACTCTTTAGTGAATAACCCTCTTTGTATATATTTTATTTTTTAAATAGGCTATTTACAGCATAGACATGACACAGATTTGAAATATACATAGTGTTTCCTTCTGCAAATATATAAATTGCTCGACAGGCTCATCTAAAAGACAAAAGCCTTGTTGGCTATCTCTGCTTGCAGCTAGATTGTAAATTTTATAATATTGTAAGGCGCTGCGGAATAGGTTGGCGCTATATAAATGGCAAAAATAATAGGTGTGTTCAGGGTTCTGGGCAGGCTGGCGTGAATTCTCCTTCTTATACCAATAGTACACAGAAATAGCTGAACCCAAGCATAGGATAATAGAAAAAGAGCCTCAACTCCAATAAATGTGTAGAAATTATATACCTTTTTATTCTTCCATCAAAAATAGCATAAGGCTGCATACATCAAGGGAAGCAAGGGACAATGGAGTAATGGTCTGTCATGGTTTGTGCTTATTAGCACTTCATTAAAGGAACACTATAGTCACCTAAATTACTTTAGCTAAATAAAGCAGTTTTAGTGTATAGATAATTCCCCTGCAATTTCACTGCTCAATTCACTGTCATTTAGGAGTTAAATCACTTTGTTTCTGTTTATGCAGCCCTAGCCCACCTCCCCTGGCTATGATTGACAGAGCCTGTATGAAAAAAAAAAACTGGTTTCACTTTCAAACAGATGTAATTTACCTTAAATAATTGTATCTCAATCTCTAAATTGAACTTTAATCACATACAGGAGGCTCTTGCAGGGTCTAGCAAGCTATTAACATAGCAGGGGATAAGAAAATCTTAATTAAACAGAACTTGCAATAAAGAAAGCCTAAATAGGGCTCTATTTACAGGAAGTGTTTATGGAAGGCTGTGCAAGTCACATGCAGGGAGGTGTGACTAGGGTTCATAAACAAAGGGATTTAACTCCTAAATGGCAGAGGATTGAGCATTGAGGCTGCAGGGGCATGTTCTATACACCAAAACTGCTTCATTAAACTAAAGTTGTTCAGATTAGGCAGTGTCTATATTGTGTCTGGATGCAGTGTTTGTGTCTAGTAAGTTGCTATTCACTCATTGGTACAGCTATTTGTCAGTGATGGGTAATATTTGACACTGGTGCTGTTTTGGACTGCTGAATTAGTGGCGCAGGTACAGGATTTCAGTAGCCCCCCCCCCCCCCAAAAAAAAAAGTTCACATGAAAAATGCCCATAAATGCACACAATGAAAAATGCCCACGTGGAAAATTGCCCGTATGAACTATTTTAATGCTAAGGTATCAATAACTGTAAAATATAGGCAATACTTATTCATGCTCATAAATGGATAATGTATAACCTCAATGATTTGATTGAGTCCAGCTTATGATTTTTGACCAGTTTGTGTCTGTCTTTGTTAATAGCTATCTATCTGTTATCATATTTATTTCTGCAAATATGCGCTTCAACAATATGCATTCGGTGTGGTAAATATAATATTACATCGCTTAACAATAGTATTTCTGGCTGTGTTTTGGAGAAAAGTACAGTGCAACTTGAATTTGCTCAGCATGTGGCTAATGATCTTGTCTGGCCTGGGAGCCTAAGGGCCTTTTTTACAGAGCTTGATGCTCATCCATCAAGCTATCTAGGTCTCTGTTTCTGAAAGGGGAAAAATAAAGAATCCTATTCACTCACAATGCCAAAATGGTAGCAAATGTCTAGACCGAACAATACATTACTGGACTGAATTTATTTCACTTCACATAACAAAATTTGCCCTTAGTGTTTATTTTTAAGTCATGCTTTCAACTTTGGAAAAATCCAAAAACATCTGATGTTCTTTAGTGACATATTTTGTTACCAAAGCAAATAGAGATGCAAGAAGTGTGATACATTTGTATTGCTCTATGATTTGAAACGTAGAACAATCTCAGGTTTACATTTTGACCAGGTGTTTTTTTTTTTAAATGTATTTATTTTTGGGTTTTTTTTTGCGTGTGCTTTCAATGAAGGCTGTTTCACACGAGTTCTCCTCAAATAATAATGCACGAAGACTGATCCATCAGGGCAGATTACAACTATATGAATGATAAGATAACCCATGAATCTTAGAATAATATGTGTAATTATTGTGATGTTTCAAATGGCTAGCCATGGATTTGGTAACCTATGGTTTCATTATGTTTAGCATCTCGTATAGCAGTTGTGCTTCATAGTAGTCTAAATGACTATTTAAAACAGATAATGATTTTCTTGTATGCAATATAGGTAATGTGAACCCTTCTGTTCAATACAGATACCTGTGCTTTCCAAGGGGTTTGGGCACCTGTAATGCATTTCATTGAGCAGTGGTTGAAAATTTTTATTATTGGCATGTTTAAAGAGCCAGCAATTTTCACAGCGTTGTACATTGGGGAGGGGGGCGCGAGTACAATATACACAGGCCAATGCAAAAGGTAAAGAGGACCTTGCTCGTGAGCTGAGATCTAGCCGTGGGGAAAAAAATCATACTGGATTTTATGCTTTTTCAATGCGGACCATAAACATGGACTTTATTTGTTCTATCAAACTGATTCATTGCATGATATAAACAACATGAGTTTTATGTACAATAGACTTTTTAGTGGGATTTTCATTCATATTAAACCACTTGTGTAGGTTAATCAATGATCCCAAAATTAATTGTTTAAAATACAATGAAGTAAGAAAAAACATACATACACTCCAAAACTCTATTTTGCTGTCAGGAGAAAATTGCCAGAATAATTTTTTGCAGCTCTGCCAAGGTACCGGAGCAGTGAATGTGCAACATGCCAAAATACCTTGTGAATAGCTACACTTTAAATGATCACTCTAACATTAAAAATAAATCTATTAATATGTTCCTGCATACTTTTATGTTAAAGGGACTCTATAGTCACCATATAAAAGCAAGAAAGACAGGTCCCCCAGCCTTCCTTCTTGCTTTTATATGTACTTTCATTTATTAAAAATAAATTTCGAGGTGTTTTTATATTAAAAACTTACCTCCGTTCCAGCGCCGAGCTCCCCGCTAGGCCGCGCCCCCTTTTTCGTCAAAATGACGAAATCGCGGGGCCCAATGGGACGGCTTCGCGCTGCACCAATCGCATTCTTCATAGAGCGGCATTGAATGCCGCCCTATGAAGAACCTGAGCGCTTTACCGCGCATGTGCGCGGAATGCGCGTTCGCGAGCTGAGCTGTCTGACTGACAGCTCAGCTCGCTTTCTAAAATTATCAATAAGGGGGGGGACCTACTGTCCCCCCCCCTGTGCGGCGGGTGGGGGCCCTAAAATTATCAATAAGGGGGGACCTACTGTCCCCCCCCCCTAAAATTATCCCTACTGTCCCCCCCCTAAAATTATCAATGAGGGGGGGACCTACTGTCCCCCCCCCGGCCCCCACCCCTGAGCGGCGGGTGGGGGCCCTAAAATTATCAATGAGGGGGGGGACTTACTGCCCCCCCCGGCCCCCACCCCTGAGCGGCGGGTGGGGGCCCTAAAATGATCAATGAGGGGGGGACCTACTGTCCCCCCCCGGCCCCCACCCCTGTGCGGCGGGTGGGGGCCCTAAAATTATCAATGAGGGGGGGGACTTACTGCCCCCCCCGGCCCCCACCCCTGAGCGGCGGGTGGGGGCCCTAAAATGATCAATGAGGGGGGGACCTACTGTCCCCCCCCGGCCCCCACCCCTGAGCGGCGGGTGGGGGCCCTACAATTATCAATAAGGGGGGACCTACTGTCCCCCCCGGCCCCCACCCCTGTGCGGCGGGTGGGGGCCCTAAAATTATCAATAAGGGGGGATCTACTGTCCCCCCCCCTAAAATTATCCCTACTGTCCCCCCCCTAAAATTATCAATGAGGGGGGGACCTACTGTCCCCCCCCGGCCCCCACCCCTGAGCGGCGGGTGGGGGCCCTAAAATTATCAATGAGGGGGGGGACTTACTGCCCCCCCCGGCCCCCACCCCTGAGCGGCGGGTGGGGGCCCTAAAATGATCAATGAGGGGGGGACCTACTGTCCCCCCCCGGCCCCCACCCCTGAGCGGCGGGTGGGGGCCCTACAATTATCAATAAGGGGGGGACCTACTGTCCCCCCCGGCCCCCACCCCTGAGCGGCGGGTGGGGGCCCTACAATTATCAATAAGGGGGGGACCTACTGTCCCCCCCGGCCCCCACCCCTGTGCGGCGGGTGGGGGCCCTAAAATTATCAATGAGGGGGGGGACTTACTGCCCCCCCCGGCCCCCACCCCTGAGCGGCGGGTGGGGGCCCTAAAATGATCAATGAGGGGGGGACCTACTGTCCCCCCCGGCCCCCACCCCTGAGCGGCGGGTGGGGGCCCTACAATTATCAATAAGGGGGGACCTACTGTCCCCCCCGGCCCCCACCCCTGTGCGGCGGGTGGGGGCCCTAAAATTATCAATGAGGGGGGGGACTTACTGTCCCCCCCCCCCGGCCCCCACCCCTGAGCGGCGGGTGGGGGCCCTAAAATTATCAATAAGGGGGGGGGACCTACTGTCCCCCCCCCCGGCCCCCACCCCTGAGCGGCGGGTGGGGGCCCTAAAATAATCAATAAGGGGGGGGACCTATTGTCCCCCCCGGCCCCCACCCCTGAGCGGTGGGTGGGGGCCCTAAATACAAAGGGGGGGGGGGACCCTAGTTAACCCTCCTCCCCCCCCAAAAAAATAAAATATCTCCAATATCTTGTAAAATGACCCTGGCCGGGGGGGGCAGTAGGTCCCCCCCCTTATTGATAATTTTAGGGCCCCCACCCACCGCTCAGGGGTGGGGGCCGGGGGGGGACAATAGGTCCCCCCCTTATTGATAATTTTAGGGCCCCCACCCGCCGCACAGGGGTGGGGGCCAGGGTGGGGACAGTAGGTCCCCCCCCTTATTGATAATTTTAGGGCCCCCACCCGCCGCACAGGGGTGGGGGCCGGGGGGGGGGACAGTAGGTCCCCCCCCTTATCGATAATTTTAGGGCCCCCACCCACCGCTCAGGGGTGGGGGCCGGGGGGGGACAATAGGTCCCCCCCTTATTGATAATTTTAGGGCCCCCACCCGCCGCACAGCGGTGGGGGCCGGGGGGGGGGGAGAGTAGGTCTCCCCCCCCTTCAACCACTATTGTGGACCGTAAGCGTCCCTGTGGGTTCGGGCTTCAGCTGTCAGCTGAAGCTGAAGCTGTCAGCTGAAGCCACGCCCACAGCAGTGCTGACAGGCTATCAGCACACAAAGCGCGTTCACAGTGCTTTGTGTGCTGATAGCCCGTCTGATGCATTCACCCAGAATGCATCGGACGAGAGGCCTTTTTAGGGCCTCTGAACTCGGAAGTCCCTCTGGTGGCCGTCTGATTGACTGCAACAAGAGGTGTTCCAAGCTTCCAATGTAAACACTGCATTTTCTCAGAAAATACAGTGCTTACAAGAAAAAGGCTCCGGGTAGCTGTAGCACTCACCTGAACAACCTCATTAAGCTGAAGTTGTTCAGGTGACTATAGTGTCCCTTTAAACTCACTGGTAAATCAGTACCAGATAGTCCCTACCAGGCGGCCGCTCCTTCTCTTCTGAAATAACCCACGTGGATGACCTCTGATCCAATTCAATGCTTCTCATTCACGTTCAGTAGCACCATGCTATTCAAGATGTCACTAAACGTGAAGACTTTTAGAAATTGAAAGTCTTCAATGATGCAGAGCCTCTAGTGACTGTCAGACTTGCTTGTGGCAAAATTAAATGTTAAAGGAGCACAAGTAACATAAATGTGTATTCCTGACCCTGTAATGTTACAAAAAAAAACAATGTTGGGCCCTTATCCCCCTTGAAAAGGTATAAAACTCACCTTTTTTCAGCACCTCATGGTTGCGCTGGCCCTGCCCCCGATCCACCTGGCTGAGGTCATCTAAACGTACGATATCCGCCAATCCAATGCTATCCAATAGGAAGTCAGCATCTCCTCATGGAGATGCATTGACTCAATGCATTTCTATGGGGAAAGTTGTGTCTCCATGTAGAGTGTGGAGACACGGAATGTCCGTTCCGTGTTTTGTGCAGCACTGACCCACGAAGCACCTCTAGTGGCCGTCTGAGTTACTGTCACTGGATATGTCCATAGGGAGCAATATAAACACTGCCTTTTCTCTGAAAATGCCTTCAGGAGCAGACTATACACACCAGAATAACTACATTAAACTGTGGTTGTTCTGGTGACAATAGTGTCTCTAACTTTTTTTTTTTTTTTTTTAACCCAAAAGGGCTGAGTTTAGATAACAAACCACTTAATTCAGATGAAATGGTGTGGGTGCTTAGTGTCCCTTTATGCATTATAGGATGCTTTACATGGGCTTGTGGAATAGATTTGATGATGGAAGAAAGTTAAAAATGCAGTTTAGCTTAACTACTGTAAAAACATGTGGTATCCTTGCAGTTGTTCCCTGATTCACACTCCGAGTTTAGTGCCAGCAGGGTTCCTGTCAGGAACCATAATTCCATTTCGTCTGGAGTTTTAAAAGTAAAACTATAATGTTAGGAATGTGTAAGTGAGACTATAGTGTTCTACTATCTAGATTTCTGCTCCCCCGGGCACCCTCTAAATTAAATAAAGGAGTTTACTCCTCTCTCTCTGCACCTGTCTCACACTGGCCTCCCCAGCTGAAATCCTCAATCTTGATGATCTCAGCCAATCCAATGCATTGGGGAGCTGTGTGTGTGTATATATCAAATCGCCACCCTGCGCCAATCATCATCTTCGCATTGAAATTCATTGAGTTAATTAGTTAATTCATCTCTATGGGGAATGTTCTGCATCTACATGCAGAGCATTAAGGTGTCAAATGTTTGTCCTGTAATCTTTACACGATGGAATCCAGGAAGCCCCTCTAGTGGCTATCAGAGTGATTTTTTTTTTTTTCCTCAATAAAACCAGCATTTACTCTGCTGAGCCCTTAAGCTATAATGGTTCTGGTGTTTATAGTGTCCTTTTTAAATACTCTAACAACTTTTTTCTTTTGTTCACAGAGCTATTTTTTTTTTTTTAGATAATTAGGTTATGTAGAGTAACACTGAAAGTACATTTTCACAAAGCAAGCCTTTTTATATATAAATCTAGCTTTCTTATTTTTTAAAATAATTTTGTCAATGTATAGTGAATTCAAAATGTAGAATAATTTTTATTTCACTTAAAAAAAAAAAAAAAAAAAAAAAAACCTCTCCTTTTACATACTTTACATTATTGATGGCCTCGCCCAATGTTTGAGTTGAAATAAACAGACTCCAAAGAGTTTTTGTGTATAGCCATGATTTAAATGGTCTTGTTTTACTGAATTCTTGCTTTGATTCTTCTGAAGTGATCATTGTGTCAAATTGCAATGCAGCATGGTTTAATCGACTGTTTCCTTTTCACACCTTGCGTAGCTCGGGGTCGGAAAAAGAGGGAAATGAGCTTCCAGGGATGGTGGCTGTGTTTTCAGCTATTCATATTCAGATTGGATAGTATTTGCATAACTGTTGCATGCTTGTAGTATAAAAGAGTCTGTCCTTGTTACTGAATTAGGTAATCTTCCAAACTTTTTCAAGTGGTCTCTTCTTGGCAAAGGAAAGTCAGATTAGTAAAGAACATGGTGTATTGTTTTGCAGGGGTGAATCAGAGGTTTGTAACTTTTGTGGTATTTTTTTTCCCAAGCTTTGTTTTTAAGGCTTACGATAAGTGGGTACCGGGCACATATTTAAAGGGTTCTCTGCAGTTTTACAAAACACAGAGCAGATCAAGCCCATTCTAAGTTCTATTCAACTGGTTTCTTTCAATACCCTGCCTACTTGAACTAATACACCCTAACATGGTTTGGAGACTGATGAAGATCCAAAGGTTGTTGGCAAGTTAGTTCTGATGTCGTGAGATGCAATTTCACTCTTTCGTTTCTTGTTTCTTCCACTTTAAAATAAAAAGGCCTTTCTCGTTAAGGTTTTCCAGGGAAACTTTATTTTTGCTTTTGTTGAAAGAAATAAAAAGTTACTTCTCCTGGAGGCAAAAGACTTGGGGAATATTTTCAAGCCAGTAAGGTACCAGGTTGTGCCCCAATTGATTTGAATAGGGACTTTGCCAAGCTGCTCAACACAAGGTCTTGTTGGAGAAAGCCAAAATACTCAAGCTTTTAGTGCATTTGCATCAAACACACCAGGGACAGAAGTGAATAAAATGTCAGTTATTTCTAGAACATCTCATATGTTACAAATTCTCTAACTTTTTCTTCTTCTGGTGGTAAAGTGGGTAGCAGTAGTGCATAGGAACACACTGAAGGCAGTCAGTAAAGAAGGTTAAAGGAACACTATAGGGTCAGGAACACAAATATGTATTCCTGACCCTGTAGTGTTTAAAACACCATCACACCTGCTTGCCCACCTAATATAGTAAAATCTTACCTTTATTCCAGTATGGTGCTGCTGTTGGCTCTGCCCTTGATCTGCCTCCTTGGGTGACCTCAGAAGTGGTGATCTGAGCCAATCACAATGCTTTCCCATAGGAATCAGTGCATCTCTGAGTAAAGTTCAGTGTTTCCATGCACAGGGTGGAGACATTGAATGTCCATGCTGCACTCTGTGCAGCACTGCCCCAGGAAGGACCTGTAGTAGCAATCAGAGGAGTGCCCATTGGAGGTCTCCCTAGAATGTAATGTAAACATTGCATTTTCTCTGAAAAGACAGTTTTACTGCAAAAAGCCTGAAGGGAATGATTGTACTCACCAGAACAAATACAATAAGCTGTAGTTGTTCTGGTGAAAATAGTGTCCCTTGATCAATGATGTCAAAGGAAGGAATTTTATTTATTTCTTTGCCACCCAAGATCCTTCTGACTTGTGTGTGCAGCATATAGCTCCTCTTTGAGGGATCTCTGCACACAGTGCGGTTCACAAAACTGTGCATATGTGAAAGCAAACATAGCGCAACTGCTGTCCACGTATTCAGTAGATCATTCAGTAGATCATTCTTTCTGTGGGTGGATGTAAGCTACTTCTCCCTTAAACCTGTGCTGAATAGTGGCTTTTGAAATGAGGTGGATCATCTTCCTTGTCTGAGAGGGGCTATCGGCTGCAGCGGTTTCCTTTGCAATTTTAGAATCTTTGAAGGAATTTCTAAAAGAATTGTGTTGATTCCTAAATATTTTTTCCTTTTAAATGTCCCATATTGCTACCCAGAATTTGAATGAACAATGTAAGCATGCTTCATCTTAAAGTAATTATTGTGTCTGCAATTCCATGAAACTGTCCTTTGATTCAGCAATAAACTGGTTTAAGCCCTCTACTACCTTGTGAATAGGCATAGTGCATGCAGTGAGAGTTTCCAAGCTATGTGAGGGAATGTTTGTAGATTTCTTTTTGTTTGTTTTATTTAAGAAAAACACATGGTCATGCCTGAGGAACAAAAAACCCACACAAATTATTCGAGCAAAATGTGAGATGTCAGATGTGATTAAGTTAATTGTTTCTCTTTGCACATTACCTTGAGACTTGTTTACCAAAATAATAAACATGCAATGTCCCTTTTATGCTGTATGCCATTCATTGGATGGTTAGGAATTTGAATTAAAATCAGTTTCTTTGTCATATGTCATTCTTTGTCATGAGATAAACCTCGGCAGCTGCATGTCTTCCCTCCCCCCAACCCTTTACTTCAGACGCCAGTTTGCATGCAGCATGGCCTAACGCCATGAATGGAAAGAAGTCTGGTCAGTATATATGCGTCTGTTGTCCTGCATACTGACCATGCAGCATTGCAATCAAATCTGGGCTTTTTGACATTCAAATATAACCTCTAATCATAACAGCTGCTCTGGTATTGACAAACTGCTAGATTAGAGGATGTAGTTATGGTCTCAACAACGAAGGTCAAGCATTTTATCTCAATACTGCTTGGAGTACATATTCCATGATACTTAACTGTTTTTGGTTTTATTGTAAAAAATAAAATATAACCAGGTAGACTGGACATTAACATGCAGTAGAAACATAACCTACGGTATGTCAAAGGTTCGAGTTGGACATTAAACAGAGGCTTACTTGCCAAACAGAAAATTAAGGAATTTAAAAACTGAAAAGCAATATTTTGGCCAAAGTATCGAAGTTGTATCTGCAGCCCATTGAGTATTTATTTTTTTAATATTTTTTTTTTTTAACAAACTGTTTAATTTTGCTATTCTGTGTCTACCACACTTTCTTTTTAATGGAGGACCCTATCGCATGGATTTAGTACTTACATTTTGTCCAACATGCATAGTTTACAGGCTAGCATATATCACTTTTTAGTTTTGGTAAAACAGATATTTAGAGGTGTTAATGAAAAAATAGACCGTTTCCTACCCTAGAAGATATAAAGGTGGATTTGATGCTCAATTTTAAAGGGATAATCTGAGCACCAAATCTACTTCATCATGATGCAGTGGTTTTAATACATAACCATTGTCCCTATTTTAGACAATGTAAAACTGCAGTATCTCAGAAATGGCAATGTTTACATTTGTCTGAATGCATCTGATTGGCGGAGCATGGCAATTGCTGTAGGTATGCAATGCTTCTCTATGAAAAATTGACTGACACCATCAGCACTGATCTTAGAGGTTGAGCAGCTGCATAGGAGACTGCCCCGCTTCATCTCAATCTGGGGGTCTGGGTGCAGTGGCCTTGTATTTTCAGTCCTGCAGTGTAGAACATTACTGCTTTGTAGATATGGCAACATCTTCATTCCAGGGCTAAACACACCTCTAGTGGCCATCTTCTTGACAGCCACTAGAGGGTGCACCCACCTCTATAGATAAGACAGACTCTGTTCTCCAGTCAATGCTTCTCATAGAGAGCATTTGATTGGTGGAGCTGAGCATTTTGTTGCACATGCTCTTCTAATCACCAATGTTTCTCTATGAGAAGCATTGGATTTGACAAGATGATAGATGTCCGAATGCTTGCTGAAGGAGGAGGTGGAGCGGGCAGCTGCGACACTGGAAAAATGAATAAAATATATTGCCACTACATTGAAGAGGAAAAAGGGTAGACAGAAATCACTGCAATGGAAATTAAATGTATCCCTCCGAAAACAGACTTTTTTTCCCCCAGTACTATAGGCTCTCTTTTTAATAAATATAGAATATACGGTGTGTGTGTATATATAAATTTATAATTTTTTTTCCCCCTACAATAAAATGTGCTCATTAATCTAAAAAGGGGGAGAAACCATTCTAAGATTAAATAAATTATTGTTAAATTTTGAGTTTTCCTTGAAGGATGGTCTGAAACTGAAGCATTGTGTGTCTATTTTGGTGACCTGTAGTAAAGTTATAAACCCAGCATGCTTTACTGCTGCGGTAACTGTAACAAGAGACATTGCAGTGTGCGTTCACGCAATTCTTTTAAGAAATCAATTCCTATTTATTTGTTTATTTAACCCCATACAGTTGCAGTGTTTTTGCTATGGAAATTATCTCTGGATGAGATATGTCTGAATAATCTAGAACATTTACTGCAATTGCACGCCCCAGGCATTTGCTTCCATTTAGCCACAACTGCATTTGTGAGGTCAGCCATTTATGTTGGTTAATTGCTTCACAGTTGGCCTTCTTATTCTGGTTTATGGTGTTCAGTGGTTTAGCTCTGTACAGGTCATTAAAGTTCCTCCCCATATACCTTGGCAAACCATTTCTATATGCACCTCACTTTCTGAAAGTCGTCGTCGTCGTCCAGCAAAACAGAAAATGTTGGGGTGCCCAAAAGGCATATCTCCAGCGGTTGTAGAATTACTATGACCAATTACCAGCCTTTAGAATGGCAAAGTATCATTTGAGTTGTTCAGCTTTTTGCCCCAACCCAGTCCTCAAGTACCCCCTAACAGTCCAAGATTTAGGGATTACCCTTTTGTGTCTAAAGTGATGTTTTTAGAGAGAAAAGAAAAACCATACACACAACTGGGTAATCCCTAAATCCTGGACTGTTAGGGGGTACTTGAGGACTGGGTTGGGAACCACTGCCCTAGAACTATGGGACCTTGTCCACAGTATGATAACACCCCAGATTATAATTCTTCCTGTGCCAAACGTTGTTGGTATAATCAGACCGATACATGGTCATTTTCAAGGCTTCCAGCAATCCCATAATTTTCCTTTGAACAGCGCAATGCAGGAGCATGATTTATTATACCAGACACAACAATTGTTTGCGAGTCTGGTAGCAATGAGATTTATACTACTGAACACTGTTTTCTTTGACTCCTGACAATCCGTGCTTGCGCTGGCATTGCTTCCAGCGGAGGCACTTTAGAACATGGTAGTATGACATACCACCTTGTTGCTGAGCTGTTACAAATTCCCAGTATAAGCTCATATCTATGCCTGTATCATGTTGAAACCCATTGAGCTTTGTAGTATAGGCCTGTGTTTGTCTATGGGGATCCAACTTTTGTATAGTTTTAATGCAGCTGAGTGTAGTACAATTCCTTGACTACACCAAGCAGTTATTATATTTCCATACAAAATATGTTCCATAAACACTTATGTAACCCATAATCCATATCAGGTGGTCAGATTTGAGTACCTTTTTATTTTTTATATATAGATGAATCCAAAAATTGGACATCCGCAGATTGTCCGCAATTTCTTTGGAGATGTTTGCATGCTTTAGTATTTTCGTATTCAAATAGAAAAATTCAAAATCCAGTTCTTTATTTATGGTGCAAAAACTGTTAGGCAGAATTAGAGCATTGGGCTTCTTATTATTAAATTGTTGGCATGTTTAATTGTAGAGGTGGATTATATAGCTGATCAAAACTAAATGCAAAAGATAAATGAGAGCCTTTTTAATTATAAACCCCACTTTCTAGGCTTACTAATGTCTGGTAAAACAATGAAATGCTCTCATGAACACTATGCTACATTTCCTTTTTTCCTGTTAATCTCTCTGCTCTAAATAAAACCATTTCCTTTTTTCCGTGGGAATGCCAAAAGACATCTAGTGTAGCTCTCTTAGAGCCCAGAGAGAGAGGAGGGTAATTCAGTGTGTTGTAATTCCAATAAAATGTTTAAAAGGATCAGGTTATTCACCCATATTGACTACATGATAAATTTAAATGGATTGCAATATCCACCGGTTTTTACTGCTCAGCCCGACAGTGCTTGTTAAAAATAGAAGTCTTATTGGCGTTGTACAACCTTGTTCTAGAGGCCCTTCCAATCTAGAAATTACTTTTTCTTGTGTGTAAATATGTCTCCATGATGAATTTCATTATTTTCTTTTGCAAAGATTGAATCCAGTAAGTCACACTGTACTGCACTCGACATAGTCTGTTAAATTAAGAAAAAAAAAAAAAAACCTGTATAACCGTGGCACAGGGTGGAAAATTGTGGCGTGCAGCTCCCAGTTCCAAAAGTTGTAGAACATGGCTGCAGATATGCTAAAGCAAGCATGTCAAACTTGTGCCCCGCTCCTGCTCGCAGTGCCAGTCTCTCCCCCTTCCCTCCTGTGCCATAGGAGCATCTGTCCTGCTTGAGCAGGGCTGGAACTTGAGGATGGGTGGCTCATTTTAAGGTAGGGGAAGAGGGGCTTGGGGGACCTTCCCATGTAGTGTGTGTTTAATTGGGGAGGGGGCAGTGTATTACATGGGGGGGGGGGGGGAGGGGGCAGTGTATTACATTGGGGGGGGGAGGGGGCAGTATATTTTAGGGAGGTGGCACTGTTTTAATTTGGGGGAAGGAGGGGGCCAGTGTATTAATGGAGGGTGGGGGTAGTGTATGTATTTGGGGAAAAAGAGGGGGTGCAGTGTATTAAATTGGAGGAGAGAGGGCAGTGTATTTAATTAGAGTGGAGGGAGGAGGGGCAATATATTAGATTTGTGGGCAGTGTATTAGAATGGGGTGAGGGGGCAGTGTATTAGATTGTGTCTACATGGAGGAGGCGCTGAATGCTCCCCATGGAGATGCTGATTGGCTATGCAGCTTTTTGCCACACATTCACTATAGCCTCATTGGATTGGCTGAGATCATTAAGTCAAACTCTGTCATGAGTGCCGAAGCGCCTCTAGTGGCTGTCACTCCAGGGACACTACACCCACACTACTGCATTGAGATGAAGTGAATGGCCTGGGTACCTCTTCGTGTCCCTTTAAATTGACACTCTTCAAGCACCATCCCCAATACCGTAAACTTGCACTCTAAACACAAACAAGAACTTTAGCATGCTAAACTATTTAGGTGTTAATTGCATGTCCCTGCAGGCTTATTTATTCTATTTTTTATTTTTTTATTTAAAGTGATGATTTTACAAGAGCCTGGCACTTTTTAAACTCTTCCCCCCCCCCCCCCTCCTTTTTTTTTTTTCATTATCTTTGGGTCATAAGGTTAAGGAGTGAACTTTGAGTTTGTGCTACTTTTAAAGCAGTTTGGCATATCCTATAGGTTTCTATCTATGTTAAAGTGGCACTCTAAGGGTCAAAGTGACCACCCTTGATATGCAACTTTTGTATTGATAATGCATTATTGTAAAAACAAACCCATAGAGTTTATAGGAGGATAGTTCAGCCACCAGCCACAGTTCCACATACCATACATGGAGTGCAAATGCGCCATAGACTAGTAACAGCCATACAGGAGATGCAGTCACTCTGTACACAGCACTGATTAGTTTTATGAATGGAACTACATCCATCTCCCTAGCCACCTCTGGCATCACAGAGGCCGCGCATGGTCCAATCACAGGCTTATCATAGAGGAGGCTGGTGTGTAATTAGTGAGTGCTTAAGCGCCTATTTTTTTATTTATTTTTTCTTGTAAATGTAAAATTGCTGGTGCTGTTGTCTGTGATGAGTATCGCTGCTGTTTACCTGCTGCACTGGTTCACAAATAAAGTATAAAAAAAGAAAAAAGCGGTCTTGTTGCAGATATAGCTAAAATTGCACAACACAAAGCGCGTAAGTCTTGCAGGTGGCTGACACAGCAGCAAACTGTAGGTGAATGTTGTAATTAGAGACACAGAACCTTAGATACAAGTCAAGGCATTTTCTTGTCAAAGTCAGTCTTCCCAAGTCAAACCCCACCAGATGTTCTCACAAACAGAGAATATTGGAGATTGAATCTTGGAGTAGCAGGTCTGGGAATTGTGTCCATGCAGCATCTGTCAAATGTCGCAAAGGTCAGTTTTACGTGACATATGTCCCTTTTCACTTGTGGGAGAGATGGATGTTAGAAAACGAACTTTCCAATGGATTACGTCTGCAACACATTAAATATAGCTCTTTGATATCCACCAATTTCTCTTGAAATGGGAAATGCAAAGTAACCCCAAATTTCCTGGCACACTCTGACCTGCAAGTTCTGCATCGTCTACCTTGCAATCTCAGGATTGGATCCGTGAAAAAAATCCATAAGAAGTGGGTTTAGGAATGATCCCTTGTGGGAAAGTGTCTGCTAGGGCCATGGGACACTTCAGACGGTGAAACCTCATCATTATTTCTAGAACCTAATATAATTTTTTTTTTTTAATTCTTTATTTTTTTGTGCATCAACTCAGTAACATGCGCACTTGCAATGCCACGACAGCACGGGCAAGTTAATTATTGACATACATAGTAGAACAAAGCATGGCTTGTATAAACATTGCACATTTTTAAATAGTAATTAGGCGTAATAGAGGAGTCAGGAGTATCTAACCGTTGGACTAACAGTCAAATTATTTACCTAAATTAAAGTCTAGCGTGAAGGGCTCCCGTGGTTGTACGGCGTCTAGGTGTAGTGCCCTCGAGGGGGTGTTATAGTCGGCTATTGGGAGCTAGACCGGTCTGTTTAGGGCAAGTGTGATCCCTATGGTTTACGTCTCCTGCTGTGGGGTATGTATGTATTTAGTGAGACCTAGTGAGTGCGTGGGAACCCAAAACCTATATCCACTGGTAGTATGCAATGGTTGCTGTCAGAGTGTAAAGGCATTAGAGTGTGTCCCAGTGTGCATAGGCTTTTGCATAGTGCCCCACCACAGGGGATGTCTGGGGGGGAGGAAAGTGTTGTGAGGTCATATTGCGGTGAACACCATGAGTGTCGTCGCTAGGGTTTGGACTATCTGTAGCACAGGTTATTCTGGAGCTCCAGTTAGGTCCGTGCAGTCAAGGTGTTGGGAACAGGTGAGAACGGGGTGGCGAGTGTAAAACAAAAGGAACAGAAATCTGAACTTAGCAATTTGTAACAAAGTGTAAAGTAGAGTAAGGTGTCACATTATGTAACTGCTCCCTGTCCATTCCGGGGAGTAAAGGGGTTATATTGTCCACGTCCCAAGTCCCAGAAGTGTTTCGGGCCCTCCGCTCCTGTGGGTCATCGCTGATACCGACCGCTGCCAGGAAGGTGGCCGCCTCTGCCACGTCTGTGGCCTTGAGTTGTCCTCCTTCTGTGAGTGCTGTAAGAGTTCTGGGCGTAGTCCAGCGGTATTGTATGCCAGCCTCTTGTAGCCGTTGGGTGATGGGTTTCATAGAATTTCTCCATAGTAGGGTGGAGCGGTGGAGATCCTGAAACAGTGAGATCTTGTGGTTCTCAAAGTCCAGAGGTGACTGCTTATGCATAGCTCTTAGTAAGGCTTGTTTGTCTTGTCTCGTGCCACAGCGCAATATTATGTCTCTTGGAGCTGTGGGAGGTGCCCTAGGGGACTTGGCGGTGCGGTATGCCCCATTTTGTGTGAATTGCTTGGCTAGTTTCGCTGGGAGTAACTTAGTCACCATTCTCCTTATGAGGTGTGGTAGTTCCTCGTTTGACACTGTTTCTGCTACTCCCCTGATCTTTATATTTTTCTGGCGCGTCCTTTCGTCAAGTGCATCTATTCTGTGGGAGGTGTCAGAGTGCTGTGTCTGCAGCCGAGCGACAGAGTCTCCTACTGCCGCAATTTGGCGTTGTAAGTTGGCTATAGTTGCGTCTGTTGCCTGGACCCGGGCGGTTACTGCCCGTACTTCAGTCCGCACCGCGGCTATGTCGGCAGCAAAGAGCTTTTGGATGCGGTCAAACAGGTTATCTATGTCCTGCCTGGTCGCAGGTTCTGAGGTGGTCGGGGTATGCGTGGTTTGGGTCTCCGCTAGGGGTGACTTTTGTGTAGTGTCACTCACCCCTTCCTGCCCCTGGTGGGCACAGGCCTCTGTCTCGGTCTGTTCCTGCTCTCTGTGTGGGCGTGGACGTTGGAGCAGCATGCCTATGTCCTGTGTATCTTGGGGGGCATGTGCCTGTGATTTATGGGATTTTCTGCCCATCTCTCCTGTCCCTTGTACCTCTGTTTGTTGGAGGTCGGGTGTGAGCCAGTCCGGGTCCCACCAGGCTGCGGAAGTGTGCAGCGTGGTTCTCAGGCCGACTGTGTGAAAGGCCTTGGGAGGCCGTCGTGATTTTGTCGTTTGATTTTGTGCCCGTTGGGTGAAAAAAAGGCATCGGAGCGTGCCTCTCGGGTTCCTGCAGCCGATGGAGGTGTGCCCGTCGGTGTTTGCCTGGTGGGTTAGTTGGTAAGTCCCGTTTTTCGGTGCGCGGCTCGTGGAGCTCCAGAAATGGCGCCTGTGCTGAGCGCCCGCTAAGCCCTGCCCCCCTAATATAATATTTTAATAAACAGAGGGCAAAAGAACGCGTGATGGCGCCTAAACTGGTGTCTGAATAAAGTTTGAGAATTTAGCATAAAAAAAAAAGCAATTTAATTGTCCTACTTATACTAAATGGTGTTTGAGCGAACAGTCCTATAATAAGATATATACAGTCTAACACAGAGGAAATACCCCAAGTCCAACATCCATAAGGAAAACACAGGTACATTTGTTTAGTAAAAAAAAAAATAATCCTAATACTGGCAAAATCATCCCCTCCTGAGTGGCGATACAGTTTAATAATTCCTCTTGAAAATGAAAAAAAAAATTTATGTTTATGTACTGTGTGTGTGTTTACCAGTCACAGGAGAGCATTTTCCTATTTGATGAAAGATATGTATGTGCCATACAAGATCCCACTACTACTGGCAGGCTTTCTAATGAGAGTGCCTTAGCCACAGTGTACATACATCCATGTTGGTGTATTGTTTTGGAATGTTTTATTTATTTATTTACTGAACAAGGCAACAAATGGAGGGAAAGAATGGTCCTTTCCGTTTTATAGAGCATACATCAAGTTTAGAACAGGAAACCAAAAACATCCCACGTTCCTAACATAGCGCTATTTTTAATCCTGTGTACCCTTATTAACTTATTTGTTTCTGTTTGGGATAGCTGCTAAATTGCCTATATGTGAGTTATTTTATTTTTATATTTTATTTTTATTCATGTATTTTATTATATCCATAAATGACTATTTAGAAACGACCATACACGAGGAGCAGGAATATGGGTTATGTATTATTGTGTTTCAGCCTTGCGTTCTTTTGTTTGGTTTTGTCAAGCTGATTGCACTTTTATTGAGGTGTTAATACCTTTTTAATGTCTTATGTACTCACTAGAGAATAGAATGTGGACATTGGAATCATTGTTTAAAAGTGTCCGCAAATCTTTTATTACTTTGATGCGGTGTAATAGTATTTATCTAATATTTGATCTGTTTATTGCTTGTTTAAAGTGCACCTGGCACACTACTATGACATTGCGTTACTTTATACTAAATAAAATTCATTCTATACATTATTCTAGCAAATCTACAAATTTACGCATGTATTTAAGAGATTAATTTTTACAGTTTACAAAATAATACATTTAATACATTAGTTGACAGATGTACCCATTAGCCAATTCTAATTTACCCATATGACACAATGTGACTTACTCTAACTATAAGACTCTTCTCTCCCGTTGCATCCATTAACCATCTGTTACATGGCACCAATCACACCCAACTCTTCTGTATATGTACATCGTATATACAAACAAACTCTATTGAACCACAAACATTGACAATTAAAATTGGGCTTAATATACCAAAATTAGGTGCAATTAATACAATTTAGGAGTACATTCAAAGCATTCTTGATCTGATGCCACGGAGGTTTTAAAATGCAAGCACCCTCACTAAAGCCGCATTTTTAATTTTGGTGTTCTGATTGAAGTAACTGGTTTTATTATACAGATAACTGGCTCTGCGTGTGTGCTGTTATTTGAATTATATTATGTCTCACCAACTAAATTTATTATGTGTCTGTCTGGCAGGATAAGGTGGGCCAAATTCATACTGATGTTGCACAGAACTGTCTCATGTCCTCGGTGTGCCCTGAGAGAGGACCAAATTTCTATTTCCTATGGCAACCTATAGTTAGGTTTGTGAAGACACAATTTGGTAGTAGCAGTGAGGGTGTACATCTACAATTGTTCATACAAATATGTGTTGTATATGTTTGAAAAGAATGGATTTCTGCTATTATTTGTTCATTGATTTTTTTTAAATTTTTTTTTTTTTTGAACAGAGTTAATAAAGATTACATGGGTCCGGTAACGGGAATGACTCCAGATAAGAACATAGAAACCCCAGGAGCAGAGAAAGTTGACCTAAGTCAGATTGACATAATGGGTAGTCTGCCAGAAGAGGTTGGTGCGGCTAGGCCAAAGGACTCTGTGGTGGACTCTGGCACAGCAGATGAAGAGCTGACAAACTTGAACTGGCTTCATGAGAGTACCAACCTTCTTAACAACTTCAGCCTCGGGAATGAGGGGCTTGTGGCTGGGAACCCACTTTATGACATTGAAGGTGACAATTCCCCATCTGAGTGTCAAAACACTGAAAAGTCGTCAGCCTCTTCCAAACCTCCTTATTCGTTTAGCCTTCTCATTTATATGGCAATTGAACACTCTCCAAATAAATGTCTGCCCGTTAAAGAGATCTACAGTTGGATTCTCGACCGATTTCCGTATTTTGCCACTGCCCCCACTGGTTGGAAGAACTCCGTAAGACACAACCTTTCCCTCAATAAATGTTTTCGGAAAGTTGAAAGAAGTCATGGAAAAGTGAGTAATGAAGCTCTACAAACAGTTCATCACATGCACTAGATTAACCGAAGCAAAGGAATGGTAAAAATAATTCCAAAGAACAGTAAAAATGTAGGACAATATGCTGCAGCACTTCGATCTCAATAGCGGGTGACATTTAAAAAAAAAAAAATCAATGTAAAACATTTTTTGCAGCTTTCTACTCCCTTTGAAGGAACAATATAGTGCAGGTGTAGCCAACCTCCAGCACTCCAGATTTTGTGAACTAGATCTCCCATAATGCTGGCAAAGCCTCCGTGGCAGATGTCCACAACATTTGGCGTTCCAAAGGTTGCCTACTCCAGGCCAGCTACAATATTTAGAGTTGAAGCTAACGCACATACATGGCACATTGCTGCGCTGTGCTAATTAAGCGTTGCTCTAAGAGTTTCTAGAACACTGCAATATCTTAAATGTAGGGCTAAAGCTAAAAGACTAGACCAAGTCATTGAGATATATAACCGATAAATCTGTAGAAAGATAAAGTCAATCCTGAATGTATACTCATGCTTCTAAAGTGTTCCCATGTTACAAATGTTTTGTTGATTTCCTTTTAATTATTTTGTTGCTCTCAGAGAGGACCTGCTGCCAAGGAAACCTGAGAATTGCAAATTGGTCCCAGAATTTCATTAGCTTTATACTTTTCTCTGTTTTTTATATATATATTATGGAATTCTTTAAACCATGTGTATGGTTACTACTTTTTGTGCAGCATATGAGAGGCCCCTACTCGTGCTCTCTCCAGTAAGTAGAGATCCCACCTATTTCATACATACAGTGTGAATCAAGGATATGCTGTGGTGCAAGTGCTAGGTTTATTTTTTTACATAATTAAAAAATTGTGAACTTTGAAAAGATAATTACATTAGAAGGGAGATATTTAAAGTGGCACTGTCAATGACTTTGCAAAATTCGCAAATATCCCCGACTGGGGCAGGGGCATTTAAAGGAAGACTCTACCTGCCTGATCCTGTCCCTCGCAGATGCCGCCATCTTCTCCTGGCGGGTCGTCTTCAGCTCCTGGACAGTCCGTAGTCCGACATCACTTGTGTGTGTGATTCCCTGCAGCCATTACTGATAATGGGTGAGGGCGATTTACACTTCTAGGCCACGTTGCTCCATCCAGTGTCTAGACGTGTCAGATGGAAGAAATATATAGAGACAAAGTAGTCCCTGCATTATCCCGTCAGCAGCAGGGACGCCTTCTTTTTTGTTGTTGTACTTCTCAAATAATTTGACTAAAAATTAGGGGGACTGCTTCCAAAACTCTTTTTAATGATAACCACTTTAATATGTTTTTTTTTTTTTTTTTTTATAGAGGTTTTGGTGATTAATTTGTCCTTCATATAATAAAGTACAATGTAATTGCCATATGTATAAGTCTTCCTTGAAGAAAATATAAGAAATATCAATATGACATGATAAAATGGGTAGAGTAGGTGGCCCTCATTGGCTCTTATATAAAATTCCACTATTTCATATATGTCTAACAAGTGGGCTTTAAACCCTGTGACCTGGCAATGGGTGACTGTCTTGAAATAAACTTAGTCACTCATTGTTAAAGGACCACAACAGTGCCAGGAAAACAAACTAGTTTTATTGGCACTATATAGTCCTTAGGTTCTCCTCCACCCTCATGGCCCCCCTCCCGCTGGGCTGAAGGGGTTAAAACCCCTTCAGCCACTTACCTTAAAGGACCACTATAGGCACCCAGACCACTTCAGCTCAATGAAGTGGTCTGGGTGCCAGGTCCATCTAGGGTTAACCCTGCAGCTGTAAACCTAGCCGTTTCAGAGAAACATCTATGTTTACAATAGGGTTAATCCAGCCTCTAGTGGCTGTCTCATGTCTGATTTTCACAGTGAGTAGACGCCAGCTTCCATAGGAAAGCATTGAGAAATGCTTTCCTATGGACTGATTGAATGCATGCGCATTTGGTGGATGATGTCGGAAGAGGGAGGAGAGTCTCAGCACAGAGGGAGCCCGGCGCTGGAGAAAGGTAAGTAATTAACCCCTTCAGCCCCTAGAGCCCGGCGGGAGGGGGAACCTGAGGGTGGGGGGGACCCAAAGACCCTATAGAGCCAGGAAAACTAGTTTGTTTTCCTGGCTCTATAGTGGTCCTTTAATCCAGCGCTGGGCTCCCTCTGCGCTGGTGACCTCTCCTCCCACTCCGACGCCAGCTCCTGAGTGGAGCCGAATGTGCATGTGCATTCAAACCGCCCATAGGAAAGCATTACTCAATGTGATTTTCGCATTGACCGTTGCGGAAGCGCCTCTAGCGGCTGTCAGGAAGACTGCCACTAGAGGCTGGATTAACCCTGTAATGTAAACATAGCAGTTTCTCTGAAACTGCAATGTTTACAACTGCAGGGTTAAAACCTGGGGGGCCTGGCGGCAACCAGACCACTTCATTGAGCTGAAGTGGTCTGGATGACTATAGTGGTCCTTTAACGTCACTCAGCTTAGAAGAATTGAAATTAGAGGCTCCTTGTTTCGCTCAATCAAGTAGAGCGGTCTGGCACAGTTTGTAGAGAAAACACAGTACAGTATGACATTTTTAAGAAACCGAACACATTTATTTTCAATGCCACACTTCATTGCGAGTCTTATTTCATATCTGGCCAGCAAAATTTGTAGTTAAAATGTGGGATCTGCTACTATTACCATTACTGCTAACATTCGCTTGCAAGGCATCTCACAGGCAGCTCCGTTCCTTTAGAACAGCCTTCCTACCCCCATCAAAGTTTAGAGAAGCTGCAGATTCCATGAGATCGCTGCAAACATGCCATCTTCAAAGTTTTCGTTTTTTTGTTATATTTTCTATTCACAAATTTTATACGTTCTGTGCAATGTATAAAAATGCAGGGGCTCTTGGCGTGTGTAGAAATATTTGAAATTTTGTCTTGATTTTTTCCTTGCTGCAGATGTTTAATTAGAACATATTGTGTATTTGTATGCTATCTTTATCCTTGTGCGGGTATATAAACATGTATTGTATAGTATGTTAATGTGGAAAGGCTTCAGTCAGAGGCGGTGAATCCTCAGCATGTGAACAGTTACTGTACCCTTACTTGCATTTCTAGCTACGGTCTCAAATAACAGTCTGGTTTGTGTTGTCATGGCAGCACTTCCATCTGCTGGCTCTGTTCTTGAGCTGTTAGTAACAGGAGACCAGACTGTCTTCTTGCTAACCTGGAGAGAGTGCGCTGGGTCTAAGATGAAAGGGAGACCAGGTTTCTTAGAGCTATAGATAAGAGCATTAAAGGTCTCCAACACAATTTACATTACATTAACTATTTTTGCATCATTTGTTTTTATTTTATAAATGCATATAATTTGTCCTCTAAAAGTTAAACAGGCACTCAGGCACCCCAGGTGCACAAATTAATCCACAGTATCATTCAAGAAATAAACATTATGTATATTATTAATGATCAAAAAAAACATACATATTAGCTGAACCTCGTTCCAAAAGGAATGGGGAGAACACTTGAAGGGAAACCTGCGGTTCTACTGTACGCTTACAGGTGCATGCCAAGGTATATTTGCCACCCATTTTGCCTGCATTACGGAAGTACTAAATGTAAGAGGATCTCTGGCCATCTCACTTAATTTCAAGTATTTAACAGTGGTTGGGCACAGCCAGGTCCTCCTATACCCCACTGCTAATGGCTTCTCAATGTATAGTATTGTGTAAATATTTTACAGATAACCAGGGTGTGTACTCCTTCATTAAAGTGTCCGCAGAGCGGGTTGGACTAGGAGTTCACAGAATGCAAAAGTTTGTGAAAACACTTGACAACTCCGTTTGAAAGAATTTCATCCGTGGCCTTTAAGCATAGAACCATTACAAGAATCCTATTTCTGTAAAGATCATATAACTATGTTCTTGGGTGTGTGGTTTGGGGTATGTAATATTTTTGAAATTGTTTTCCAGCTCTGTCCATGTGACACGTTCCCACATTAATTCCCCCAATTTAATTATTTGTCACATTGCCTGCTGTGTTTCCAGCTCTAAAATGCCCTAGAATGTTACATTCACTAGATGATTTTCCACAGTTTATTTCCTTTTTAAACGTTCTTTCCTAGTGAGGCATTCTGATCCAAATGAATGCGTTACGTTGAGAAGTCTTTGCGTTGAATCCGCTCTCCTGCAACACGCGGGATTTTCTAAAGTGGAAATTCTAAGTGAAAAATTTAACAACAAAATGGTCAGATGAGCAATTCGTTTTTTTTATTTTTTTTTGTCTCTTCATTATTTTTATTCCTTTTTGAATTTCCAACTGTGCACATTTTTTGTGAATAACCTTAAAAGTTCTGTGAATGGCAAGGCATTGTGGGTAGAGCTATGACGTACATAACACACTGACCTTGTAGTGCCTACAGTAGAACGTTTTCTCTAACATTTGATATGCCATAACTGACTCTGTGAAATCCTATATACCATTGCAGTCAGCATTTATATATTTGCTAGTTTTGTGTCAACACTGAGTAGCGTATACACTTACATGCCTGCATTTAACCTCCAAATTGCTGGCACTCTGCCTGCTTTCTGAGCAAAAGAAATACCCGTCTTTCAAGGACTGATTCCAGAGGATGTAAGAGGTCCTTGGAGCCCTGAGCTGCCAATGTTCCTAAAGAGGAGTGTTTGCTCAACAATTTGTTGGCCAGGACCTTGTAATTGTTCTTGGATATATCTTTAAGTATTAACTCTTTGATTTCTTTTCCCTTTGGCAAGTGTTCAACAATTTCTTTTTTTTTTGACAAGCAGGTTAATGGGAAAGGCTCTCTGTGGTGTGTTGATCCAGAATACAAACCCAATCTCATACAAGCACTGAAGAAGCAACCATTTTCAGCAGCGCTCGCGTTGTATACTCCTCCTGCCTCACCTACAAGGTAATGTCCTTTTTAAATGTTGTTTCATCTAAAATATGCAGCCTCTGATGGTTCCTTTAGGTAGAACTCTGCCAATCCTGTTTGACAGAAAACCTTGCGTCATTCGTCAACTTCTCCAATGACAGAT